>NC_134355.1:120795910-121395910 GCF_048569485.1 Anomaloglossus baeobatrachus | reverse complement strand
GCATTTTTTTGGTGACCACAAAGATGCAGCAGGTCAATTCTTTTTGTGTTTTTCCCTGCATTTTTTACCCATTAGTGATAAAAAAACTCATCAAAAATGCATGGTCAAAAAACGCACCAAAAACACATGGTCAAAAAACACACCAAAAATGCATGCTTTTTTATGTGTTTTTTAGCCACAAGATACATTTTTTTAGGCCACCGGGTGCATTTTTGTGCTTATGACAATACTGAAGCATGCAGACATAGCCAAAGAATTGACATGCTACATTTTTGTGGTGACCACAAAAATGCAGCTAAAAAACATGTGCACAGGAAATCTGAAATCTCTTAAGGCCCCGTTACACGCAACGACATCGCTAACGAGATGTTGTTGGGGTCACAGCCTTGTTAGCGACGTTGTTGCGTGTGACACGTACGATCGACCGGTAATGATGTAAAATACTCACCAAATCGTTGATTATTGACACGTCGTTCATTTCCCAAATGTCGTTGCTGATTTTGGATGCAGTTGTTGTTCATCGTTGCTGAGGCAGCACACATCACTACGTGTGACACCCCAGGAACGACGAACAGCACCGTACCTGCGTCTTCTGGCAACGAGGTGGGCGTGTCTTTCATGTGGCTGCTCTCCGCCTCTCCACTTCTATTGGACGCCTGCCCTGTGACATTGCTGTGATGCCGCATGAGCCGCCCCCTTAGAAAAGAGGCTGTTCGCCGGCCACAGTGATGTCGGTGGAAAGGTAAGTCCGTGTGACGGGTACTAGCGATATTGTGCGCCACAGGCAGTGATTTGCCCGTGATGCACAAACGACGGGGGCGGGTGCTTTCACGAGCGACATCACTAGCGATGTCGCTGCGTGTACAGCCCCCTTTAGACTTTGCTGGGAAGGAAAAGCATGCAGTTTGTGGTGACTAAACGGTCATTACTAACTGCTCCCAAAAGAAGGTCTCATAACCTAATGCATATTGTTAAAGCTTGAGTAACAATATTGCTTGAGTTTTACAATATATTAGTATACTGGATAATAATAACCTTGCTGCATGGTTCAAGGATATTTTATATATATTTGGAATTATTAAGTATATTCAGTCACATGACATGTTTGTACTGTAAAACTCATTATAATAAACTAGACCCTTTCAGGATTGTCTAAATTGTATTTCTTTGTAGATTACAGAAGAAACTTTATATGGGAAGGACACGTTTATCTAAATTTCTAATAATGTAATTAACCTTAGAGCTAAGATTTAAATATAAAATATACTGCTGGGTTCTACACAATTCTCTTTATGGAAGATTTTGCTGGATAAAATCTGTTCATAATCTGAATGTTTAAAAGACAAATGATTATAATTTCACCAGAGCGGTAAAAAAGGAAAAAACATCAGGCACTCACCAGTTGCTGCTTGTGCAAGTTTTGTTGTTTTATTCGTGCAGGTTACAAGTGTATGGAGTGGAGGGGAGGGAGCGGACGCTACACACGTCCAAAGACGACGGCGGCCGTTTCGCACCTGTCTGGTGCAAGACAGGTGCGAAACGGCCGCCGTCGTCTTTGGACGTGTGTAGCGTCCGCTCCCTCCCCTCCACTCCATGCACTTGTAACCTGCACGAATAAAACAACAAAACTTGCACAAGCAGCAACTGGTGAGTGCCTGATGTTTTTTCCTTTTTTACCGCTCTGATGTTCATATGTTGATTCACATCAACGGCACCGCAGAGCATGTGCACCTTTTTCGGCCCAGTATAGGATGTTCTGAAAGTCTTTTGGTGTTGGGGCAGTGCCCTGAACTTTTCTCCTTTTTCGCATTATAATTTCACCCTTTACTGATGTCTGTAAGTCCAGCACTTGAACATGGAGAACACTGACTAGTAGTGATGGGTGGACCTGGACTGTAAAAGGGAATTCAGGGTAATGATCTGAGTCCGGAATTCGGGAAATTAAAAAAAATAACGAAAACATGAATGAAGCAAGCACAACTTAAGCTAGCTACACTAAAGCTGGATTCCCACATAGCGACAGCGACAACGACGTCGCTGTTACGTCACCATTTTCTGTGACGTAGCAGCGACCTTGTAAGTCGCTGTTATGATCGCTGCTTAGCTGTCAAACACAGCGACGCAGCAGCGATCATAACGTCGCTACATGTGCAGAGAGCAGGGAGCCGCGCACACTGCTTAGCGCTGGCTCCTTGCTCTCCTAGCTACAGTACACATCAGGTTAATTAACCCGATGTGTACTGCAGCTACATGTCACAGTGCAGAGAGCAGGGAGCCGCGCACACTGCTTAGCGCTGGCTCCCTGTTCTCCTAGCTACAGTACACATAGGGTTAATTACCCGATGCGTACTGCAGCTATATGTGCAGAGAGCCGGCAGCACAGGCAGCGTGAGAGCTGCAGAGGCTGGTAACTAAGGTAAATATCGGGTAACCACCTTGGTTACCCGATGTTTATCTTGGTTACAAGCTTACCTCAGCTGTCAGCTGTCAGCTGTCAGACGCAGGAGCCGGCACTAGCAGCAAGAGCGGCGGAGGCTGGTAACGAAGGTAAATATCGGGTAACCAGGGAAAGGTCTTCCCTTGGTTAGCCGATGTTTACAGTGGTTACAGCTTTCCGCAGCTGCCAGACGCCGGCTCCTGCTCCCTGCTCGCTTCATTTCGTCGCTCTCTCGCTGTCACACACAGCGATGTGTGCTTCACAGCGGGAGAGCGACGACGAAAAAATGAAGCAGGACATTCAGCAATGAGCAACGACCTCACAGCAGGGGCCAGCTCGTTGCTGGATGTCACACAGAAAATGGTGACGTAGCAGCGACGTCGTTGTCGTCGTCGCTGTGTGTGACACCACCTTTACTGAGATTCCAGCTTTGCTACATCTGAAGGTCACAGCGTGTGGCCATTGAACAATGACTGCTCACTGTGAGCTTCAGGCAGAGAATATCTGGTGATGTCACTCAGGTTATCTGAGGTCACAGCTGGAGTTCCCACAGTCCCCCACCTGTGACCAGGTAACCTAATCTCAGGTCACCTCAGTAAACTCAGGTTCACAGACCTGCATCTTTTGGCAGAAAGCCGCATTTTTTTGCCAAGAGATGCAGATTTGATGCTGAAATTTCCACATCATATTCCTGCACATAATCTTTTGTTATAAGGTAAATTGTATGACACTTCTTTGGTGGGTTCTGTTCAGAATCTGAATGGGTGTCTGCCAAGTGAAAAGAAAGAACAGTATAGAGATGACAGACCAGGAGACCAAGTGGCAAGGGTATGAGGCAAACATTATCCCTAGACTTTATCGTCTTCTACTTCTGAACCAGTTATGTTGTCCTCCTTCTGAATCTATGAGATTAGTTTGTGTATGTACTACTGTCATTAAACTATTACTTTTCAGCCAGATTGTGACGACATGTTTTTTGACTATATGGTGATGCTGTAGCAGTCAGAAACTAATTGCTTAAGACAATCAAAATCAACATTCAATTTATTTTTCTTTGTTTTTACTGTTTTATCTGTCATTTCTCAGTGTGCTTCAAGTGTGTGTAACACAAAAACAGTCATAAGGAGGTTGAAGGCTCATTTGTAATAAAAACAAAATAGTGGAAAATATCTATAAGTGGTTGACTACAAGTGGACACTTGTGGAGAGACCTTAAAGCAATGGTGCCTGTGACAAGACGACTTACCATTGTATATAGGAAGGAATGGACTGATCAAGCTACCTGTAGGCAGACTTAAAAGAGTAATTCAAATTTTTATAATGGGATGCCCTCTTGCTGAATTGTGTTTAGACGGTAGGCATGAAAGGGGTCTCCACCAAAATCTACTTTCTGGTAATTCGAAACTCATATATCACATATCAGTATGTGGCGAGTTAGAGCTTTAGGCCTAAGCCACACGGCGAGAAAATCGGTGCGAGTGGAGTACGATAAAACATCGCATTCCCCTCAGACCAATTCTAGCCTGTGTGTCAGCACACATGAGCGATTATTTTCTCAGCCGTAATCGGACCGAGAAAACAATTGCAGCATGCTGCGATTGTAAGGTGAGTTCCTTTTCTCTCGCACCCATTCAAGTGAATGGGGCGAGAGAAAAATCGCACTGCACTCGCGGTACACCGGTGTACCGCACATGCAGAGCGAGAATCACAATAGCCGGCTATGGAGGAGAGAGGGAGAGAAATCCCTCCCTCCCCTCCTCTGTGCCGGCCCGCCCCTCTGCAGTGCTGGTCCGCCCCTCCGCATCGCCGGCCCGCCCCAAGCAGCTGAGGTCCGCTTGCAGGGTCGGACCGCAGTCGCAGGCACGCTCGCATGACACTCGGCTCCCGGTGTGCTGCCAGCGCGAGCCGAGTCTCATACGAGCATCGCAGAAGTGCCCCGTGTGGCCCCAGCCTTAGTGTCACACCATAGAGCTACAGTAGGGAGGAGCTGAAAGAAGCTGATATAAGGAGATGGGGCCAGGTCGTGAAGGCAGTGCAGTGCAGACTGCATGTGCAGAACATATGCTGTGATAGTAGCAGTTCCCATCTGGCTCTTGCAATACTTGCCAGCTGCAAATTTAAGACTACTGCTCTGAGGACAGGAGCAAAAATGCCATTAAGCTGCAGAGTGGTCAAAGCTCTCCTTTAGATAGGCAGTATGAACTGACGAGACTTTAGTCCTGGGTAAAAAAGTCACTCTCCTATGAAGGAAGCCATTGAATTGGGTTGGTGAGGTGCAGGGACAACCTCGACTAAACTTTTGAATAATAGGCCTATTTTCCTTTTTATAGTTTTTAAAATATAAAAGATGAAATTAATTTTTGTTCAGTGCTTACAAGCTCTTTTAATCAGAGCAATGTAAGAACCAATTTAAAGCTGGCAATTCCACTACATCACACGATCCCAGCATCTATAGGACTCATGTGCACGTTGCCGAATTTCATGCATTTACGCTGTGTATTGCAATGCAGCGTAAATGCATGCGACCTGCGTCCCCGGCACAATCTATGTAGATTGTGCATGAGACATGCGCACATTGCATTAGAGAGCGCAGCGATTTGGATGCCAAAATTTTGTTCCAAATCGCTGCGTTCTACGAAGTAACATGTCACTTATACCGTGTGCTTTGGATGCAGCTCCTGCTCTGTCTATGGGAGAGGCTGCATTAGGAGCGCATGAAATCAGCTTTTTTTCTGCAGAAACACTGCATTCATTATGCAGTGTTTCTGCAGCGATTTGATGCTTACATGTACTGTCAAATCCCTGCAGAAATTTCTGCAGGGACATGACGCAACGTGCGCATACAGCCTTATTGTCCATGGACCAAGCTGTCGATCTTCAAAAGATGGGAGGCAGAGGAGCAGTACACTCCTGAAGAGTATACAAGGAACCATGTTATTAACACAGAAAAAAGTTTACTTTAGAGACAGAGTACTAATCTAAAAACAGATACGAGGGAAGGCCTCGAAGAGTGCAAAACTACTGTAATTGTCACACTTCTCAAATGTGTGGTTGGTACGCTTGTACTTTGTGTGATGGGCTCAATAGAGAGAGATGGTTTTGGCATAAAGCCTCCAGTGGCAGAATCAAAAGAGAAAAGGAAAAGTGGAAATGGGGAGAATACAGAAAACACCTCCATATTTACATTTGGAAAGAAGATGCCTACCAGATATGAAACGGCACAAGTTGTTTCTTTTTCAGTGGTTGGCAAATTGTGTAGCTTAACAGAGAGTTGCATTTAAAGGGAACCAATCATCAGGATTTTTGTATATAACCTAAAGCCGATGCTATACTGGCACTATCAGGCTGATTCTATACATACTTTTAGTTGTCAGCTACAATGTTTGGGTTTTTAAATCCAAGAAAGTAAAGTTTATAAAATTACCAGCTTCTTGAGTGACAGCAGCTGAGGTATTCATAGTTATCCCCTCCCTCTGTTAGAATTAGCATAAGTATTATACAATCGATTTCATTTTTCACCAGCAGGACCTGTGTGAGGTCATACCCATGTGACCAGAAGGGGCGGGGCTTCAGCCAGCAAAGCTAATACCAGGAAGCAACATTTTTCTGTTTGCTGAGGCCCCGCCCCTTCTGGTCACATGGGTATGACCTCACCACAGGTCCTGCTAGTGAAAAGTTAAATTGATTGTATAATACTTATACTAATTCTAACAGGGGAAGGGGATAACTATGAATACCCCCCAGCTATTATCTGGTCCTCAGCTGCTGTCACGCAAGAAGCTGATGATTTTATAAAGTTCACTTTCTTGGACTTCAAAACCTAAACATCTGAGGTGACCACTACAAGTATGTATAGAATCAGCCTGATAGTGCCAGTATAGCACTGGCTTTAGGTTATATAGAAAAATCCTGGTGATTGGTTCCCTGTAAACTGATAACCCAGCACTCGTTTTCAAAATTTTTGTTTAAAACACTAGTTCTTTATAGACCCATGTTAAAAAGTGATTCCACACAATTTAAACAGAAAATCCTGGAATTATAAATATACACATTTTGAACTGATAAACTGAACTGAAAGACACGAATTGAACTCAGGCGAAAAACAAGTCTGAATGAGGCCTTACACAAATCTCTAAGTTAATCAACTCTATTCTTCTTCTTGCAAAATCTGCTCCTATAAATTATGCAAACACATCGAGTTTGTTTAGACAGATTTCATGAATCTGACAAAAGTCAGAATCATGGTGCCTTCAAATCGTGAATTAATCAAATTGTATTAATTGCCCAGCAGTATTGAAAGGGCACTTACCGAGATGGATTTTGTGCCAGAAATAAAGTATATGCCACATGCAGCTTAACTAGTGTCACTTAGATACAAGGACAGCAGTGTGACTAGAGTTCTATGAGCCCCAATTCAAAATTTATACCTTGACCCCCACTAGCATGTTGGTTAGATATAAGGGCCCCTGTTATAATCTCCTTCGTCCTTGTCCCTGGGCTTTAATAATGTCTCCCTGCCCTGGCTCCCATCCTGTAATATCGTCTCCCATGCTGAAATAATGTACTTCTTCCTAACCCCATCCTATAAAAATGTCCTCTATTACAAGCCCCATTTTGTAATAATGTCCTCCATCCTGGGACACAAATTGCAATAATATCCTCCACCCTGAGCCCATCTTGTAAGCATATCTCCTGTCCATAATAATGCCCCCTATCCAGTAATAATGTCCTTCTTCCTGGCCCTATCTTGTAATTATGATCTCATCCTGTAATAATATCCCTCCTACTATAATAATTCAAGCCCATCCTGACCTCCATCCTATAATAGTGCCTTGCATCCTGGCTCCCATCTGATAATAATGTCCCCCACGCTGGCCTCCATCCTATAATAATGTAAACCTACAATCGACTAATAGTTACATATAAAGATATAATAAATCCACTTGGAGATTATTTTATATCATTTTATTTTATTAATAGAAAAATTATTTTTTATAATAATGTCCCTCTCCTGGACCCATCCTGCAATAATATCCCCCATCTTGGCCTTCATCCCTTAGTAATGTCTCCCAACTTGTTCTACATCCTGTACTAATGTCTCACGTCCTATAATAATGTCCCCTATTTTGGCCTCCATCTTTTTAATTATATTACCATCCAATAATAATGTCCCCAAGTCTGTCATCCATGCTGTAATAATGTCCCTAAGCAGGAAGGCCTGCGGAGACACCATCACATGTTTCTCAACGCTGGCAGGAAACTAGCCAGGTCTTTCACCGGGAAGGAACAACCACGGGAAGGGCAGTCTCCAGTCAAGGAGACCACCTATGCCAAACATGGTATCCATCCACAGACAGCCGTTTCGGGGTATTTGCCCCTCATCAGTGTGGAGTAGGAATCTGGCTAGTGGGACATTGCCTAGTAAAAGACTATGTGAGCAAGGATGGTTGACCTTAGGGAGATCAACATCCACCACTGCGGAGACACCATCACGTGTTTCTCAACGCAGTGATTCTAGAGCAATGCCCCCTGGGAAATATTCAAAGCAAGAAGGCCTGCGGAGACACCATCACATGTTTCTCAACGCTGGCAGGAAACTAGCCAGGTCTTTCACCGGGAAGGAACAACCACGGGAAGGGCAGTCTCCAGTCAAGGAGACCACCTATGCCAAACATGGTATCCATCCACAGACAGCCGTTTCGGGGTATTTGCCCCTCATCAGTGTGGAGTAGGAATCTGGCTAGTAGGACATTGCCTAGTAAAAGACTATGTGAGCAAGGATGGTTGACCTTAGGGAGATCAACATCCACCACTGCGGAGACACCATCACGTGTTTCTCAACGCAGTGATTCTAGAGCAATGCCCCCTGGGAAATATTCAAAGTTTCCTGCCAGCATTGAGAAATATGTGATGGTGTCTCCGCAGGCTTTCATGTTTTGAATATTTCCCAGGGGGCTAGCTCTGGAATCACTGCGTTGAGAAACACGTGATGGTGTCTCTGCGGTGTTGGATATTGATCTCCCTAAGGTTAACCATCCTTACTTATGTAGTCTTCTACTAGGCATTGCTCCCACTAGCCAGTTTCCTACTCCACGCTGATGAGGGGCAAATACCCCAAAACAGCTGTCTGTGGATGGATACCATGTTTGGCATAGGTGGTCTCCTTGACTGGAGACTGCCCTTCCCATGGTTGTTCCTTCCCGGTGAAAGACCTGGCTAGTTTCCTGTCAGCATTGAGAAATATGTGATGGTGTCTCCGCAGGCTTTCATGTTTTGAATATTTCCCAGGGGGCTAGCTCTGGAATCACTGCGTAGAGAAACACGTGATGGTGTCTCTGCGGTGTTGGATATTGATCTCCCTAAGGTTAACCATCCTTACTTATGTAGTCTTCTACTAGGCATTGCTCCCACTAGCCAGTTTCCTACTCCACGCTGATGAGGGGCAAATACCCCAAAACAGCTGTCTGTGGATGGATACCATGTTTGGCATAGGTGGTCTCCTTGACTGGAGACTGCCCTTCCCGTGGTTGTTCCTTCCCGGTGAAAGACCTGGCTAGTTTCCTGCCAGCGTTGAGAAACATGTGATGGTGTCTCCGCAGGCCTTCTTGCTTTGAATATTTCCCAGGGGGCATTGCTCTAGAATCACTGCGTTGAGAAACACGTGATGGTGTCTCCGCAGTGGTGGATGTTGATCTCCCTAAGGTCAACCATCCTTGCTCACGTAATAATGTCCCTACTCCTGGCCTCCATCCTGTAATAATGTCTTTCATCTTGGCTTTCATCCTTTAGTAATGTCCCACAACCTGGCCTACATCCTGTACTAATATCCCCTATCCAATAATAATGTCCCTAAGTCTGTCATCCATACTGTAATAGTGTCCCGCATCCTGGTCTCCATTCGGTATTAATGTCCCTCATCCTGCAGTAATGTCTTCCACCCTCGCCCCCTTCCTGTAATGATGTGCCCATTCTCTCCTTCAAAACATTAAAAAATAAAAATACACAATACCTCTCACTTGCCCTTCATGTCATGGTACAGTGTTCTCCTTATACTGCATAGCCGGTGCATGGGTTAAGCAGCACACGTCAGTGATGTCATGCTCAGCCCCTGACAGACAAGCCAACATCATCTGCTGACCTTTGACAGGATTGCAGCTCCAATATTGATACACATTCAGCTATAAGCAGCATTGGCATTGGCTGGAACCTTGACTCCATGGGCCCTGTTGCAGTTGCACTATCTGTGACGCTCTGCCTGTAGTATATCAAGCTGCACATGTGAAAATTTATCAAATTTACATTTGCTCCACCTGTAAACGTGACAGTACATTATGGCTTTTGTAGGTTTGGTATTGAATGGAGAGGAGCTCTAAACACACTGTCCACTCCTGAGATTTGACATTGAAAACAACCTGTCACTGGGTTATCCCAATTTAAACTAAAGCCTCCACCTTTGACTGCTCTATTAATGCAGTCCATCTCAGCCTCGTTGCTTGTTGAGGATGCAGGTTGTTCGTTGTTCCTGCGGCAGCACACATCGCTACGTGACACCCCGGGAACGACGAACTACCGCTTACCTGCGGCCGCTGGCAATGAGGAAGGAAGGAGGTGGGCGGGATGTTACAACTCCGCCCCTCCACTTCGATTGGGCGGCCGCTTAGTGATGCCACTGTGACGCCGCACGGACTGCCCCCTTAGAAAGGAGGTGGTTCACCGGCCACTGCAACATTGCTAGGCAGGTAAGTCCGTGTGACGGCTCCTAACGATATTGTGCGCCACGGGCAGCGATTTGCCCGTGACACACAACCGACGGGGGCTAGCGATGTCGCTACGTGTAAAGCCCCCTTTACAAATACCGTCCTCCTGGTTTGATTGATTTGGATAACACGTCCCACATCATCCACAGATCACCGCAAATCTTGCACCTGTGGAGGAATATTTTGCATGGCCCGACTAAGGACAGAGCAAAGTCCAGTAATGAGCATGAGCTGGTGCTGACTTCACTCCTGGATAATATGCACGGGCACATTACATGACTTTGCTCTACCTCTACAGGTAGAACACATCATCCACATCAATGCAGGGATTGAGGAGGCACTGAGAAAATATAGAAGTCCTTCAGACCAGACTGCGCCATTTTCCAGAAGTATAAAAAGTATTTTTTTGCATAGAGTGTTACCTTTACAGATTTTACTTTATATGTGTATTAGTTCTGCAAGACATTTTGGAATGTGCTAATTAAGAAATACACTGCAAACAATAGTCAAACTCATTGCCACTAGAACGTAACATGTCAAACAAATAAACTGTACTTCTGCATATAATGTATTGCATATGTCCAAACAAAAACCAAAAAGCTCATTAAAATGCAGTGATGTGGCAGGGTTGGCATTCATGGCAGACAACAAAGTAACGGCACTTCATTTTGACACGACCTGCTAAAATTCCACAGAGAGTGAAGAAATAAAACAGCTCTCTTCCTACTTTTCATGTTTCTCTTCTAAGCACATTTCCATCCCGGATCAGACGTGTCTTTTACTTTTTCTGCCTGTCATCTCTCTCCTCTTCAATAACACAATTGTCATCTTTGCACAGCATATACATTATATGGAGAGAGAGTCAAATAACTTTTTTTTCTGCTTTATAAGGACATATGTCACTTTTTTAGGAAGAATAATTACAGTCAACTATTCATTTCACATTATACAATTTTATTTGCTATTTTTTTTTTGTTAAGTAGACTTAAAGACTATACTGTATATACCTGCACATGGAATTGTTTCTTACTATTCATTTGCTTCCTAATTGCAAAGTTAAGCAATTCTCTAAATAGTCTTCATTAAAATTATTCAACCATTTTGCTGCTATAGAGCATTTGAAAGAACTTGATCCAGTTGAGTGCTTTGCAGAAATATTCTAAATCTGCCTGCTCCTAATGGCTCTCTCTGCTGCCCCTCACTTCTCTTAAGGCCAGTTTACATGCAACAACATCGCTAACAAGATGTCGTTGGGGTCACGGAATTCGTGACGCACATCCGGCCTTGTTAGCGACGTTGTTGCGTGTGAAACGTACGAATGACAGCCAACGATCAAAAATACTCACCATATCGTTGATCATTGATACGTCGTTCTAATCTCAAATATCGTTGCTGCTGCAGGTACGATGTTGTTCGTTGTTTCTGCGGCAGCACACATCGCTATGTGTGACACCGCAGGAACGGGGAACAACATCGTACCTGCGGCCGCCGGCAATGAGGAAGGAAGGAGATGGGCGGGATATTCCGGCCGCTCATCTCCGCCCCTCCGCTTCTATTGGGCAGCCGCTTAGTGACGCCGCTGTGATGCCGAACAAACCTCCCCTTTAGAAAGGAGGCGGTTCACCGGCTACAGCGATGTTGCTAGGCAGGTAAGTATGTGTGACGGGTGTTAGCGATGTTGTACACCACGGGCAGCGATTTGCCTGTGACGCACAACTGACGGGGGCGGGTGCTTTCACCAGCGACATCGCTAGCGTAAGTTTTTACTTCACACAAGCCCCACATCCTACCAGCACTGGCTTTCTTCTCCCCACCTTCAGACAAAAAGAATAATCAACAGAAAGTGAGAAGCAGAACCCTTATCATTACAATACTGGAAACTCAAGTGCATGGCAGTCCAACATGCCCCCAAGCTGTGATTAACACCTCATAGTCAATGTAAAATCTCTAGGAGACTGGGAAACACCTAACCCTTGACCTGGGATCTTGCATTTAGATGCTCTGAGGAACAGTTGTCTCCCATCTCTTTAGCCCCCCCCCCACACTGTCTCTTGCTGCCTGCTGTGGTGGTGAATCCCCCCCCTCTGTGCTGATGTCCTCACTCTGCATGCCACCTTGCCATGTTGTGTCCATAGTCCTTACACTATTTCCAGGTATCCATAGTCCTTACACTATTTCCAGGTAGATTGTGGCATGTACGGCGTCTTTGGGTCTTATATAGACCTATATTGCACCCAACCAATCTAGATATTGCCAGTAACAATGACAATGACTAGCAGGTTATGCCTACATGTTTACTGGCTGAAAAAAAAAAAGCTGTGAAACATGCAGACACTCGAGCAAGGTGCCTGAACACCAAAACACATGATTGAGTACCGAGCGTCTCATTCACTGTAATACGCAATCGAGTACTGAGCAAAGAAGAGCACGTTCACCCATCACTATCAATAATCAAAAAAAGAAATGAAAGCAATAAGAGAAAAAAGGTGCACACCCAGAGATACAGGGCAGTACATTTATTAACACCATATGACTCCATGATTAAAACCATGACAATCCCATAAATATATGTGAATTACTATACAACAATGCTATGCAACAATAATAAAAATATACTGCTTGTTATAAGATGCCTCTAGATTAAAATGTATACAATCAATAATATGTCAATATGACCACTAGTCAGTTTTAGAGTGAAATAGAAAATAATAAAGTCAAATATGGTACTCTATATATGTTCACATGTACATTCCTGATTAGGGCTTTTTAACTAATTTCCAAATAGTTTGAGCACTGTCAAGGAGAAAGCCAGGGACATCAAGCAGATATCCCACCACTGCCACCATGTGTCACAAACAGCACTTTACTGCCTCCAATCATCAGGACAATTACGCAGTTGACTGATAATTGATGGACAAGCCCATGGCTATTTCCACTACCAGGCCAGTTATTAGGGAACGCACAGTGGACGTATGGTATATATACTTCCGATTCCAATGCACGGAATATATATATATATATATATATATATATATATATATATATAAAAGCAAGGATGGTTGAACTTAGGGAGATCAATATCCAACACCGCAGAGACACCATCACGTGTTTCTCAACGCAGTAATTCTAGAGCAATGCCCCCCTGGTAAATATTCAAAACAAAACACCATCACATGTTTCTCAATGCTGGCAGGAAACTAGCCAGGTCTTTCACCGGGAAGGAACAACCACGGGAAGGGCAGTCTGCAGTCAAGGAGACCACCTATACCAAACATGGTATCCATCCACAGACAGCTGATTTGGGGTATTTGCCTCTCATCAGTGTGGAGTAGGAAACTGGCTAGTGGGAGCAATGCCTAGTAGAAGACTACATAAGTAAGGATGGTTAACCTTAGGGAGATCAATATCCAACACCGCAGAGACACCATCACGTGTTTCTCAACGCAGTGATTCCAGAGCTAGCCCCCTGGGAAATAATCAAAACATCAAAGCCTGCGGAGACACCATTACATATTTCTCAACGCTGGCAGGAAACTAGCCAGGTCTTTCACCGGGAAGGAACAACCATGGGAAGGGCAGTCTCCAGTCAAGGAGACCACCTATGCCAAACATGGTATCCATCCACAGACAGCTGTTTTGGGGTATTTGCCCCTCATCAGTGTGGAGTAGGAAACACTGCAACAAGCAACAAGACAAGTACATTAGAGTCTCTAGTTTGAGAAATCGATGCCTCACAGTTCCTCAACTGGCAGCTTCATTAGATAGTACCCGCAAAACACCAGTGTCAACATCTACAGTGAAGATGCAACTCCGGGATGCTGGCCTTCAGGGCAGAGTGGCAAAGAAAAAGCCATATCTGAGACTGGCTAATAAAAGGAAAAGATTAATATGTCCAAAAGATTACAGTCATTGGACAGATGAAGATAGGAAAAAAGTGTTATGCACAGACAAATTAAAGTTTAAAGTGTTTGGATCACACTGTAGAACATTTGTGAGATGCAGAACAACTGAAGAAATGCTGGGTGGAGGTAATGTGATGGTCTGGGGTTGCTTTGGTGCTGGTAAAGTGGGAGATTTGTACAAGGTAGAGGGGATTTTGAATAAGGAAGGCAATCACTCCATTTTGTAATGCCATGCCATACCCTGTGGACAGCGCTTGATTGGAGCCAATTTCCCCCTACAACAAGACAATGACCCAAAGCACACCTCATAATTATGCACTTATTTAGGGAAGAAGCAGGCAGCTGATATTCTATCTGTAATGGAGTGGCCAGGCCAGTCACCAGATCTCAACCCTATTTAGCTGTTGTGGGAGCCAATTGACCCTATGGTACGCAAAAAGTGCCCATGAAGCCAATCCAACTTCTGAGAGGGGCCTCTGGAAGCAATGTCCGGACTATATTTTCTATTCATTATACAACTCATTTGATAAATAAAAGTATGATTTTTCATGGAAAAGAAAAAACTGTTTGGGTGACCCCAAACTTTTGAATTGTAGTGTACTAGCTGCCAACTGGACACCTGTTAAGGTAGCATATGGCTTTAATGATGCAGTTTATAGAGCAAGAGGAATTAAACTATTACATTTTATATATTTAATTCAAAAAGTAGGCAATGTTTATAAAATATATAAAAGATGTTACAAAGGGGAAGAAAACAATACAATATATACAGTTGCATAAAATAAAGGGATAAACAGAAGAAAAGCCCTTGATCTGGGGTCGCAGAGGTGGCACAATTCACTTTTGGGAGGAAAGGTCTCCTATTTGAAAATATGGAACAATCCTACACAGAAGTGCATCTTCCAGAATTGAAGTACATCTTACAGAATCAAATAAGGCATCAACTCAAACTTCTGTTTTTATTAAACAACAGTCACTCCCACATACTCACCCTTGGTGACCTCTGGTGGGGCAGGTCATGGGATGTGACTAGGTCTTTAGAATTTTATGAGATCCAAAACTCTCAGGATATCTTTGCCCCTGGAGGTCCCAAGCGGTAGATATCTTGGTCATGTTTCCTATCACAATTTTTCTATAGATAGGAAATTTGATATGTGCTTTGTCTTCTGTCTGATCAATATTACTTTGGGGCTCATGTTCATGTCTCACACTTATGTACAGTGCCTTGCAAAAGTATTCGGCCCCCTTGAATTTTTCAAACATTTCCCACATTTCAAACATATAGATAAAAATGTTAATGTTATGGTGAAGAATCAACAATAAGTGTGACACAATTGTGAAGTAGAACGAAATTTATTGCTTATTTTAAACTTTTTAAAAAAAACAAACTGAAAATTGGGGCGTGCAATATTATTCGTCCCCTTTACTTTCAATGCAGCAAACTCACTCCATAAGTTCATTGAGGATCTCTGAATGATCCAATGTTGTCCTAAATGACTGATGATGATAAATATAAGCCACCTGTGTGTAATCAAGTCTCCGTATAAATGCACCTGCTCTGTGATAGTCTCAGTGTTTTGTTTAAAGCACAGAGAGCATCATGAAGACCAAGGAACACAACAGGCAGGTCCGCGATACTGTTGTGGAGAATTTTGAAGCCGGATTTGGTTGCAAAAAGATTTTCACAACTTTAAACATTCCAAGAAGCACTGTGCAAGCGATTATATTAAAATAGAAGGAGTATCATACCACTGCAAATCTACCAAGACCCGGCTGTCCCTCAAAACTTTCATCTCAAACAAGAAGACTGATCAGAGATGCAGCCAAGAGGCCCATGATCACTCTGGATGAACTGCAGAGATCTACAGCTGAGGTGGGAGAGTCTGTCCATAGGACAACAATCAGTCGTACACTGCACAAATCTCGCCTTTATGGAAGAGTGGCAAGAAGAAAGCCATTTCTCAAAGATATCCTTAAAAAGTGGCGTTTAAATTTTGCCACAAGCCACCTGGGAGACACACCAAAATCCTGGTTTTGGCCTGCTTTTCTTCAGTAGCTACAGGGAAGATGGTTAAAATTGATGGGAAAGATGGATGGAGCCAAATACAGGACCATTCTTGAAGAAAACCTGTTGGAGTCTGCAAAAGACCCGAGACTGGAACGGAGATTTGTCTTCCAACAAGACAATGATCCCAAACATAAAGCAAAATCTACAATGGAATGGTTCACAAATAAATGTATCCAGGTGTTAGAATGACCAAGTCACAGTCCAGACCTGAATCCAATCGAGAATCTGTGGAAAGAGCTGAAAACTGCTGTTCACAAACGCTCTCCATCCAACCTCACTCAGCTCGAACTATTTGCAAAGGAAGAATGGGCAAGAATTTCAGTCTCTTGATGTGCAAAACTGATAGAGACATACCCCAAGCGACTTGCAGCTGTAATCGCAGCAAAAGGTGGCGCTCCAAAGTATTAAATAAAGGGGCTGAATAATATTGCACGCCCCAATTTTCAGTTTTTTCTTTTTTACAAAAGTTTAAAATAAGCAATAAATTTTGTTCAACTTCACAATTGTGTCCCACTTGTTGTTGATTCTTCACCAGAACATTAAAACTTTTATCTTTATGTTTGAAGCCTGAAATGTGAGAAAAGGTTGAAAAATTCAAGGGGGCCGAATACTTTCGCAAGGCACTGTAATAACATACATATTATTCCACTTGAGATCACGATGCCTAAAATGCGTGTCCGAAAACTGTAGGATCTACACTTTCCACAAAAAACAAATATTCATAACTTGGCCCTGCCTTTGATCAGGCTACTGTCAATCTTCTAAAATTCAGAAAAGCTGACTCCAGAGGTGACAGAAATGTTGCTTCTCAAACTCTGTATATACAAAACTGAAGCTTTTCATCTGCTTTACAGCAGATGTACCAGTTCATCTACCTGTCCGCACTAGGGGTCCTTACTTTAATGAAGGCTGAACAGAGGTTAGATGTAGTCTTAGATTGCAAGCTTTTGGTTCACTTCCAAATTATGATAAATCCATGCTTTAATAGATTGATCCTCCCATTAGTAGTTTTATGGTAATACTGATTTGTTAATGATTTTATATATATTTTATTCTAGATGGATCTTATAAAAAACATTCTATTTATTATTGCTGCATATATATATATATATATATATATATATATATATATATATACACACATATAAAATAGTATAGATATCATGTCGTATAGTGATTATATATATTTATCGATTTATCGGATTGCCACGGTTTAACTGTTTTAATTATTGGCAAAAAAATTGTTTAAAAGAACAGAGAGTCCTCAGTGGTTGATACCTTTTAATGGCTAACTGAAAAGATGGTAATAATTGCAAGCTTTCGAGACTACTCAGGTCTCTTCATCAGGCATGGTATAACACAAAATCTGAAGAGTCACGTATTTATACACAACAGGACTTAGAATAGTGCAGTAAGATTTTGTGTTATACCATGCCTGATGAAGAGACCTGAGTAGTCTGGAAAGCTTGCAATTATTACCATCTTTTCAGTTAGCCATTAAAAGGTATCAACCACTGAGGACTCTCTGTTCTTTTAAACAATTTTTTTATCTCTACTGGCTAACACGGTACAAAGATATATTTTACTTGTATTAATTATTGGCATTGATTAATGTATTGCCCTGTATCTCTGGGTGTGCAAACTTTTTCGGTATTGCTTTTTTACTCTTTTATGCAAAATATTTTTCCAATAATATATGTTTTAGATGAGCAGTCAATGTTTTTTGTAGTCTGAGAAAATGTGGAAATTGAGTTTTTTAGATGTATTCACTTAGTGATTATGTTGTGTGGTGACCAGTATTGCTGTGGTGCTGTGCTTGTGTGGTGGTATAACATGGAGCCATGGGAATTTTGCCTTGTAGCATGGGTGCTATGGGGCACCAGGTCACAACCAGTGTTGATGCAGTATTGCCTGGGCGGTGATCAGCACACAGTGCCAATATGAGGCAGTGATCATACAGTCTGATCAGAATGTTAGGCTTTGGTTGCTTTTGCGCAGAGCTTCCGATGTGAGAGCATCCAAAGCCATATGCTAATGACCCTATGGTGCGAGTGTGAGCAGAGGGTCATGCAAGTCATGCGAGAGTCATGCGGAGAAGAGGGGGGGCACTATCTCTCTCTCCTCCGCTGTCTGTCTGCGTACATTGCATTGCAGTTGGATGACATGCGAGTGCAGTGTGATGTTTCACATGCTTCCATAGACTTGTATGGGGGTGCGTGAGTCGAGACTCACTGCCTAACGCAGCATGCTGCGATTCATTGCCCGTGATGGTATGGCATAAGAGATCAATTGCAGATGGACACTGCCCCATAGATTTACACTAGAGAGAGTGCAATCTGATGTTTTATCGGATTGTATTCGTCTGTGCAAAGCGCAAGAGGAGCCGAGGCCTTAAACCCGATGTTCAGTTTTGTAATTGTTGCTTATCAGCAATAGATCAACATATGAGTTTTGGATGTCTGGTACACGACTTTTTCTCCGGCTATGCTAAAAATATTAAGTTTGTTTGTCTTTCCAAAGTCTTTGAAGTACAAGGAAGAATCGTGACATATTTTACCTTGTTAGCACGCCGTAGACTATATCTGTACATGCTCTATTATGTGCAAATGAAGGGATTCACGTAGGAGCAGTAAATCAAATGATAAACTGCATGTCTCAGTTACCATAGCATTTCTTGTATCATGCAAGACAAAGTGTGGTTTGCATATTTATCAGAATGTTCTTTTTTGCTTCACATATCCATTGTTAAATGCGGCATACTTTGAAGACGTGTTTAACTCTGCATTATCAATAGCAAAAGTCAACGAGAGACTGGAATCTGACTTCATATATTAGGTCTATAATACTCTGCAATCTTAAAATACCCTTCATTTTCCAACACCTAAACAAATAAATTGTGGGAGATATTTTTAATATTGTGTGATCATAGTGTATAGAGGTTCACATTAATTCCTTCACCTCCGAGCCTGTTTTCACCTTCCTGACCAGGCTAAATTTTACAATTCTCACCAGTGTAATTTTATATGGAAATAACTACAATACATTATACTGGTCATTTCTGGACTGGCAGAAGCCTCTTAGAACATGCTCTTGGCATAGTCTAACAGCCTTGCCATAGATGGCTGACCGGGAGGTAGTCATGACAATCTCAAAGATCGGGCCCTTGTGATGACATTGTGGTGGCACCCTCACTCTCCCAGCCCCCTAAATGTTGTGATTGATGTTGATTGCAGTATTTAGGGGGTTAAACAGCCCGAGTAGGTGCAGGTTACCGTTCCTGGCTGTGAGAGCCGGGTCTCGGCTGTCTTATACGTTGAGCTCCTGACAGCAATCGTGCGATCACAGCTCCTGTGCCCCGCACAATCGTCATGATGTACACATACATCATAGGTCAGGAACCCCTTCCCAACAAGACGTATTGGTATGCCATAGGTTGTGTAGGGGTTAAGGGAATACTAAGTCTTGAAATGAATGAGGGATATGTAATAGGAAATAGTCTTGTTTTTCTACTGTTTGTCAGTCTGTAGGATTTTCTGCATGTTACCTTAACAATTTTGTTGAAATCCTAAAGCTGGTGTCACACACAGCGACAACGACAACGACGTCGCTGCTACGTCACCATTTTCTGTGAGGTTGCAGCGACGTCCCGTCGCTGTCGCTGTGTGTGACATCCAGCAACGACCTGGCCCCTGCTGTGAGGTCGCCGGTCGTTGCTGAATGTCCAGCTTCATTTTTTGGTCGTCACTCTCCCGCTGTGAAGCACACATCACTGTGTGTGACAGCGAGAGAGCGACGAAATGAAGCGAGCAGAGGGAGCAGGAGCCGGCGTCTGGCAGCTGCGGTAAGCTGTAACCAGCGTAAACATCGGGTAACCAAGGGAAGACCTTTCCCTGGTTACCCGATATTTACCTTCGTTACCAGCCTCCGCTCTTGCTGCCAGCGCCGGCTCCTGCACTGTGACATGTGGCTGCAGTATGCATCGGGTAATTAACCCGATGTATACTGTAGCAAGGAGAGCAAGGAGCCAGCGCTAAGCAGTGCGCGCGGCTCCCTGCTCTCTGCACTGTGACAGGTAGCTGCAGCACACATTGGGTTAATTAACCCGATGTGTACTGTACCTAGGAGAGCAAGGAGCCAGCGCTAAGCGCGGCTCCCTGCTCTCTGCACATGTAGCACAGCAACGTTATGATCGCTGCTTCGGCTGCTGTGTTTGACAGCTAAGCAGCGATCATAACAGCGACTTACAAGGTCGCTGTTACGTCACAGAAAATAGTGACGTAACAGCGACGTCGTTGTCGCTGTCGCTTAATGTGAACCCAGCTTAAGGTGAACACAGTACTTAATCTCCTGCTGAGCTCTTCTTTTTTCACTAGGAAACAAGTGAGAATTGTGTTTTAGCCAAGGGGCATGGTTTAATGATCTTTATGTCTTACAGCAGACATAGTAGTGGAGGGAGGCTTCAGCTGTAGCCAGTTGTTTTAACACCAGGAACAAGAATGTGAGTAGAAAAAAGAGGATATGGCTGACCCCTGAGATGGACAGAGAAGATTTCAAAATATATTTCTCAGCTTTTACTCTAATATGAGACAGAGTCAAAGGCAATGAGGAAATTGAGAGAAAGATGAGATTATTGGTAAATTGTATTAGTTTTTTATGCCTTTTTATGTTCCTTTAAAGCACCACTTCAGCATTTTTTTTTATTGAACCGCTGGAGTTTCCTGACCCCTGTCTGATATTCCCCTTACAGTGGCCTCACCTTCTATTGCCGCTGCCCCGGTTGATCTTGGCGATTTGTGACCTGCCATTGCGCTCCAGTGTTTCATGGAGTGCGTCGGAGGTCACAATTCAATACATCTCTATGAGGGCCTTGTTATGGCTCACATAGAGTTGCATTGAGTGCTTGTGATGTAACTTCTGGCTTCAAGATAGTCAAAAGTTACGTTCGCAAGATGGCGCCGCGGTTCCGGAGCGACAGCGGCAAAATGTGAGTATATGACAGGAGGCTTACATTTAAAGCACGACTTCAGCACTGGAAAAAAAAAAACTGCTTAATTTGTGCTTTGAATATAAAAGGGTTAAATGGCAGCTAAGCTCAATCACTATATCAAAGCAGCCAGATGTTAGTTGTATGTGGAGGTAAAAAATATGACTTTAAATTTACAGTGCAAAGTGTGTTATGTAGGTTTTTAAGGCATACTCTAAAATTGGAACCCTTTTTCCTGTTCAATTGGAAAGGTAAAAGAGGAAAAATGTAATTACATTTTGCTATTGCTATTATGTCTGATTACATATCATATGGCCATTTTTTTTTTAGTTGGAATTGATACAGTAAGGGTCATAGTAATCCATGGGGACTGCATTAGTAAGTCATACAATACAGCTTCAGATATGTTATATAGACTTATTGGCAAATAGAAAAATATATTGTCTCACAACAACATAAAAATATAGTTTAGAACGATGGCTATATAAAGCAGTTTAGTGTAGCTTTTGGTGAAAACTTCTTTTCCCTTCTTATTTTTCGCTGCAGTTAATAATCAAGAAATCCACTAAGTGTTTTGAAAGTGTTTATAAAAAAAATACAGTTTTTTGGTACAGTTTTTTTATGCACAGTGGAAGCTGCAAAAGCAAAGAAGATTTTAAGGTACAGTAGAACCTTGGATTACGAGCATAATTGGTTCCGGGAGTGCGCTCTTAAACCAAGTTACTCTTATATCAAAGCAAATTTTCCTATAGGAAATACTTGAAACGCAGACAATTCGTTCCACAACCCAAAAATATTTACTGCATTTATACAAACTTATTACAGTAATACAATATAATGTACTGTATTCATATAAAATTATTACAGTACACTAATACAAAATACTGTGCAGTATAAAACAAATTAAACTGCACGTTAGCTTACAATAGAATTGTTGGTGTGCGAGGTACAGTACAAGCAATGTGGTGTACAGGTTAACAATAAGAAAGTGCAATACTGTATCCAAATGCAAATTGATAGATATGCTATATAGTATGTACTGTACTGTACAATGGTATACTGTGTACAGTATACAGTACATATGTACAGAATGTTACCTCCAGAGTGGGTCAGAGTGCGGTGAAAGGACGGAACCTGAAGTGAGTGTGCACAGTGAGTATTTGCTCTTATTGCAAAGCATTGCTCTTAAACCAAGTTACAAACTTTTAGAAAGCTTTGGTTGTCTGGCAAAACGCTCTCAAATCAAGTTACTCTTAATCCAAGGTTCCACTGTATATAAAATGAGAAATACAAATCAGAATACAAATCAGAAATACAAATACCAGCCCCTAGCCTGACAGCTAGGGACTGGTATTCTCAGACTCAGAAGACCCATGGTTATTGGGCCCGCTGAGCCTAAAAATAGCAGCCCCCCAGAATTGTCGCATCATTAGATGCAATAATCCCAGCACTTTACCCAGCTCTTCCCGACTGCCCTGGTATGGTGGCAATCAGGGTAATAAGGGGTTAATCTCAGCTTAGCTGAGACCCCCATTACTAATCTGTAAGTGAAAGTAGATAAACACAACACAAAAAAATCCTTTATTTGAAAAAAAATATAAAAAAACCCTCTTTCACCACTTTATTAACTCCCAAAACACACCTGCAGGTCGGAAGTAATCAGCACGAGGGCCCACAACGATTCTAGCTCTGCTACATCTGAAGTCAAAGCGCATGATCATAGAACAAGACCGCTCACTGTGGACTTCTGGCAGAGAATGAGACCCAGTGATCAGAAGTGACGTCACTCAGGTTTTTTGCAGTCACAGCTGGAGGGTCCCAAGGCCCTCCACCTGTGACCACAGCTACTCTTACCTGATTTTTGTGGTAAAAATAGATTTTTTTCATTTTCATGGCTCAATGTTATAAAATTCTTTGAAGCACCTGTAGGTTCAGTAAATTATGGTGACGTGTGGGGCAGTTTTCACTATTTAGGCAAATTAGGGACTGTGCAAACATGGCATGTGCTATCTATTCTACCCAATTCTGAGCTCCAAAAGTCAAATAACGCACCCTCCCTTCCAAGCCCTGCCGTACGCCCAAACAATAGTTCTCCACCACAAATGAGGTATCTGTGCACACAGGATAAATTGTGCAACAACATTTCTGGTCCATTTTCTCCTGTTACCATTGTGCAAATGCAAAATTTGGGGCAAAAAGTAACATTTTTGTGATAAAAGTAAAATTTTCATGTTTTCCTTTCACATTGCTTTAGTTCCTATGAAGCACCTGGAGGATTAATATATTTTTTGAATGTTGTTTTGAGCAGTTTGAGGGATGTAGCTTTTATAATGGTGACACTTTTGGGTATTTTCTGTCACATAGGGATCCTAAAGTCACTTCAAATGTGATGTAGTCCCTAGAAAATGGTTTTGTAAATTTTGTTGGAAAAAAATAAATTGCTGATAAACTTTTGACCCTTCTAACTTCCTAAGAAAAATTACGTTTCAAAGATTGCGCTGATGTAAAGTAGACATGAGGGAAATGTTATTTCCTAACTATTTTCACAGTTTGAAAATTTTAAAATTTAAAAAACAATTGATATTTTCAAAACTAAATGCAAAAATATCGTCCTATATTTACCACCAGTATGTCACAAAAAAAAATTCTCAGAATTGCTGAAATCCATTGAAGCGTTCCAGAGTTATTACATCATAAAGTGACACTGGTCAGAAATGAAAAAAAAATTGCCCTGGGTCAGGAAGGTGAAAACAGGCTTTGTGGTGAAAGGGTTAAATAGACATTAGATTTTTTTTAACTTGGTTCTTGCAGAGGAAAGGGCATAAAAACTGCTCAGTGTGATGAAGAGAAAGGTTTGTGAGTCGTGATGCTAAAATAGTTGAAAAGCTTTCAATTCAAATAACTGGTGTGTAGAGTTGAACGGATCGGCCATAATCCGGGTCCGACGGATCCGGATCGGGTTGCCGCCGAAGTCCGGATCCGATCCGGAATCCGCGGCTCTTTAAATGAATGAATGGGGAGTCGGATCCAGGACGAGAGGAGAGAGAGAGAGGAGAGAGAGAGAGAGAGAGAGAGAGAGGGAGAGAGAGAGAGAGAGAGAGGGAGAGAGAGGGGGAAAGGGAGAGAGAGAGAGAGAGAGAGAGGAGAGAGAGGGAGAGAGAGGGAGGGAGAGGGAGAGAGGGAGAGAGAGAGAAAGAGATAGAGATCCGGGTCCGCTCAACACTACTGGTGTGTAAAAAGCAATCTTCATTACAAACACAACAGACATTAAAAGTCAACAGCTATTGAGATACAATTCTCACCTTTACTAAACTAAGACAATTATGAATGAAAACATCAAAAACTACTGGAAATTCTGCTTGAAAAAAAAAATAAGTAACACAAAAGGAACATTAATTTCAAGTAGCAAAAAGTTAGAGAATATTTGCGCAGGGTTAAATGCTTTTAAAAAATACTTTTCTACTAGAGGAATTACAGCATTTCCACTGAATGAAAAGAAGTTTCTATAGAAGTGCCCATTAGCTGCTTTTCCATTTAGTCGTCGATTATCACACCCCCACCACTCTCCTAGTGTGGGCTTTAAGAGAATGATTCAGAAAGTTATTTAGAAAGAACATTCACGCACATAATTTGGTCGGTTTCAAAAAGAAAAAGGCTCCGGTAAGGCTCTGTTCACATCACATATGGGCTAAAAGTTTGTCCCTTCATCCGGAGCTCATCCAAGTTGCGATGAATCCATTCACTATGATACAGGTTAAAGGAAACCTGTCAGGTGCAATATGCACCCAGCACCACGAGCAGTTCTGGGTGCATATCGCTAATCTCTGCCTAACCGTCCCTGTATCTAGTAGCATAGATAAAGAGATCTATTGAAAAAGTATTTCTAAAGCTCTTTTATCATATGCTAATGAGGCTAGCAATTAGTCACAAGGGTGTTACTTCCCCTGGCTAGTCGGCCCCCTTAGCATGTAAGCACGCCCCTGTGGGCATACTAACATGCTAATGAATGCGCAGCGGTGGCAGATGAGGTGAGAGCGACCATGCCGCTGACACTGCGCATTCATTAGCATATTAGTACACCCACAGAGGCGTGCTAACATGCTAAGGGGGCCAACTAGCCAAGAAAAGTAACGCCCTTGCGACTAGTCACTTGCCTCATTAGCATACGATAAAAGATCTTTAGAAATACTTTTTCTAAAGATCTTTTTATCTATGCTAGTGTATACAGGGACAGTTAAGCAGGCAATAGCAATATGCACCCAGAACTGCTCGTAGTTCTGGCTGCATATTGCACCTGACAGGTTCCCTTTAAGTCATTTTGTATTCTGTCTGGTCTCTGTTTTGGGGGTGTTCATCTTTTTAGTTGGAAATAAAAGGATAGTCTACTGTGTGTTTGTGTCCACCTAAAAAACAAAGCTGCCACTAGAATCAAGACAGGACCGGAATACAAAGTGACTCTATCTGCCTCATTTTAGTGAAGGGCTCCATAGTGGCCACGATCGAATCCTGTTTTTTGGGGTTTATGGAGTCACGAACATGTGGCCCGAACACGATGTAAACTGGGCCTCAAGATCAGAAAGATTTTTTTCAAATTAGAATCAGTTCTGCAGTTGAAGATGTCAGGATCCAGACAGACAGTTGATATGTAAGATGGTTAAGAAAGAATATAACTTGGACAAAGTGGAGTTCATCTGGATTTATGGCATTTCAGGATTTTGGACTGCCTTAAGAAGTTGTATGATCCAGGAGGACTGTGTCGACACCAGACTAAGTAATTCTTACCAAGCAGTCCACCAGTACCACAAGAGGAGTTGGAGGAGAGGTTCCTGGGGTACCCGGAATGAGCATTGCAGGAGGTGAAGTCCATTCTCAGAGCCCAGCAGTGACCGCGCAGAATGCTGCTTGGTTGATAATGGTTCATCAATTCATCCGAATCTTCTCTGGCTTTAGACAAGTGACTGTGTGATCCTTTCATCATGCGACTTCTTGCTAACTGTGGACAAAGCTGTCACTCAGGACTTACGTGAGCCACCTTTAATTAAAAATAAATCTGCCACTGTCTTACAAGAAAAGTCTAAATATTACAAGGACCTGAGTGTCATTTTCAAGGCTTATTTCTTTTATTGTTTTGTTCTCAGTGACCATTTACCATGAAGTGGTTAAAAAACCACACACTTACCAACATTATATACGTAAGCATTGTGCAAATGTCATGATAATGCTTCCGTATTGCAATGTCATGTGTTACTATGACATGTTACTTGTGCTGTGTATTGTCAACAAAGGTGATGCTTGAATTATCCAACTTTTCCTAATAATGCTGCTTGACGTAAAATTAAGACGATCTATTTGTGACAAATGTGTGATGATTGTTATGTTAATTACACCATTACTGTAGTTACAGAAAATTGATCAAAAACACAGACCGTACAACAACACTAAATAATTAAGGTGTGAGGGAATTGGTACATATCCAAAAATAATAATAGTGTGTGGGTCATATGGACGTGGTTGACCTACGGTAACATAACAAGGCACCAAGACAGAACAAAAAATTCAAGAGAAAACCGATTAAGTCAAACAGTATATCAATTTTATTATTAAAAATGATTGCCAAAATGGCAGAGAACCTAAAAACAGTGGCATCACATGTATAAATATTTTGTACAGTAGGAGCCGGTATCAAGGTACAGGTACTATATTATTCATCTGAGGCAAAAAATGGCATACAAAAATGTAAAAACTTCAGCTGAATGTTGGTTAGAATGCAATGAAAAAAAGGGGGGGGGTTGGTGGAATACCAAAATGATTCAACATCAATAGTGTAGTCATACAGGGAAAAAAACCAACAAATAACAGCCTGCGCATGTATTTTAGTGTGAATGATAGTAAAGAGTGAAGGTTTAAATGAAGGAAGTGTACCAGTGAGGCATATGCAAGAACAGTTGATAACATGCATGAGGATTATAAGATCTATAGTGCAAGGGGTAACTGAGGCAAAGAATTCAGCCAGGGTTTAAGTACAAAAAGGCATATGAAGAGGATTTTTTTACCTAGACACAGAGATACCAGTGCTCGCATGTGATGCCAGCCCCGACGCGCACGTTTCGGCGTCACCTTCGTCAGGGGGTGGCATCACATGCATCTAGGTAAAAAAATCCTCTTCATATGCCTTTTTGTACTTAAACCCTGGCTGAATTCTTTGCCTCAGTTACCCCTTGCACTATAGATCTTATAATCCTCATGCATGTTATCAACTGTTCTTGCATATGCCTCACTGGTACACTTCCTTCATTTAAACCTTCACTCTTTACTATCATTCACACTAAAATACATGCGCAGGCTGTTATTTGTTGGTTTTTTTCCCTGTATGACTACACTATTGATGTTGAATCATTTTGGTATTCCACCAACCCCCCCCCTTTTTTTCATTGCATTCTAACCAACATTCAGCTGAAGTTTTTACATTTTTGTATGCCATTTTTTGCCTCAGATGAATAATATAGTACCTGTACCTTGATACCGGCTCCTACTGTACAAAATATTTATACATGTGATGCCACTGTTTTTAGGTTCTCTGCCATTTTGGCAATCATTTTTAATAATAAAATTGATATACTGTTTGACTTAATCGGTTTTCTCTTGAATTTTTTGTTCTGTCTTGGTGCCTCATTACTGTAGTTAGCAGGAAGATAAACCGACAGGTCAAGAAAATCTTCATGAAGGATTTTACAGACATCCTCGCGAACCCTATATCATATCAGAGAGCATAAAATAAGGATGTTTCCTACCGGAATAGGTCTGTCTAGGAGGGGTACACATGAATGGATTATATCATTGTAATATTTATAGGACATAACATTGGTGTATTCTTATGGTTTGTTTATTTGTAGAGTGAATGTGTTGCTTGATGGTACATGTGCTAAGTATTGCTGAGCATGTACAAACAGCCCAACACCAGAGATGAGCAAACCGAACACCAACTTAAAAAATCATGGTTTGGGATTCGGGTCTTTTACGTGCGAACTTCACTAGCATGAGCAATGTTGTGCTCGAGTATGCTCGGTGCTCAGCTTTGTATGACCCGCGTTCAGTGTTTGAACGGCTCGCACTGGAAGTAGCATCAGCACGATTTCATGAAGCGTGCACACAAAAAGTTGTTTGAAGAATTCTGCCCACCCTCCCCCAGAAGTATTCTGCTAATGGTTAGCTGTTTCTGGGCAGAGACTCAAACTGCCAATCAGTTACTTGCTCCAGGGTTTGGGTCAAGCTTGAGCCAGTGGAGGCTCGGCTCGTTTGCTGCCAGTTCACCGAACCTCCACGGAACCGCTGATCTCTACCCAACACAGGCCACTAAAGAAAAATCTGGAACACAAGAGGTATAGAGATAGAAGAAACAGGTAGGAGAGAGAAATTCTACTTTAATGAGGCGGTCAGGCGGTTGCACCCCCCCCCCCCCGAAGACACCAATCGTATTTGTGCAATTTTTGTATTTCTGTGTTACTGTTGTAACTAGTATTAATTTCCCTGTGGGCTGCAGTACTACCACAGACCACAAGAGGCCACTGTCTTCCTTTTTACTCTTGCTTGGATAGGACAGGGTTAATACCTAGTCGGCCAGGGGTAGGGAGCAGTGATAGACACCAATGTAAGGGAGATCCTAGTTCAATAACTTAATTTCCTACCCCTACTCTTTTATGTATATCGCTATGCTATGTTTAGTGCTGTTCATAAGGGGGAAAAAAATCTGTCTCTGCCATTTTACATCTGCAGATGTGCATACCCGAGCACCTGTGTGTTAAACATTCGACCTATCACATGATCTATCAAAGGAATTAGGTGACATTGTGACATGTCACGTGATACATCAGGTACTGTGGAGTGGGCACACCTTCTATTGGTGTCGGGAGGATGGGCACACCTTCTATTGTGCCCAGGCTTCTCAGATTATATTATTGACAGCTCAAACTCTGATCAGAGTTTGAAGCAATTGTCATACAGGTGTGAAGAAGTCAGAGAACTTACTTTCTCCATCTTCTCCCTTGTCTTTGTCTCCGTATATTGGCTTGCACTTAGATGACATCCGAGTGCAGTCCAATGATTTCCACGCATCCATAGACTTGTATGGATTTGTGTCAACAGATTATCGGCAAGAGAAAAAAAGCCACTTATCTCTACTGCCCCATAATATAATATTGGGCAGAGTGCTAGCCGATAAAACATCGGCCATGTTATACGCTCTTTTGAGTGAGCCCTTACAGTTAGACACACAGACAGTGCATCCAATGCAGCAGCTTTTGCATTAGAAACTATGGCACCAACTAGTGTTTACTGCAGGTGATTAAGCACTTGCCATCAAGCTCTTCCACCCTAGGACACATATAGGTCCACTAAGAAACAAGAAAAAGCTCCAGCCTGAGCTTCTGGTAGAGGAGACCAGGCCATTTGCAGAAAAGAGGAAAAAAAGAAAAAACATAGCATATCTGAGATTGACCTGGTTATAGAATTACACTTAGCCATGCAAGTCAATGAGTCTGTGCAAAACATCAGACCACACTTGGATGACATCTGTGTGTGTCCAATTTTCACACACTAACACAATTGAGAAAATGGAGATTTTTTTTTTCCTCTATCTTCTACTCATTGAGAAAATCGGATCACACTATGATCAACCCCAGATCAACCTCAGAGAGTGATTTGCAAAATTGCCCCGATTCTCTTGGATAAGAGAATATACGACCGTCTGACCCTTGCCTAATTCTGCATTGTGCTTCCACCAGTTCTATCAGGTATGCTTTCTAATCCAGCTTTTCAATCAAAATGTATTTAAGGCCCCTTTCACACGTCAGTGATTCTGGTACGTTTGTGCTTTTTTTTTTAAACGTACCAGAATCACCGACATACGCAGACCCATTATAATGAATGGGTCTGCTCACACGTCAGTGATTTTTCACTGCACGTGTCTCCGTGCGGCGTACCCGCGTGTGCGTGATTGCCGCACGGAGACATGTCCATTTTTTCTGGCATCACTGATGTCCCACGGATCATGCAGTGGTGTGATCCGTGAAACACGTGCCAGAAAAAAACGTGCTTTTAAAATAAAAAACATTTTAACTCACCCGGCATCCAGCGATGTCCTCTGCAGCTTGCTGCTTCTGAGCCGGCTCATTATTGTCGCGCATATTCATGATGCGCGACACAGCCGACCCGGAAGTAGCTGCTGCGGGGGTCAGCGCCGGCCGGATGCTGCACCACGGGAGCGATCAGCACCATGGAGAGCGGGAGCGGGCGCAGGTGAGTTAATCTCTAAGTGCAATCACGGGCCATGGAGAACGGAGCCCGGATTGCACTTAGACAACCCACGTGTGCCGTGATTCACGGCACACGCAGGGACATGTGCGTGTTTTACACGCCAGTGAAAAACGTCAGTGTTTTTCACTGACGTGTGAAACGGGCCTTAACTGAATGCAATCCAATAACTATAGTAATATGGAAGGGTTTGTTCTGGAATAGAATTGATTAGAAATAAATATCTGTGTTTTTAGTTCTGTGCCTATATATTGTTGACGATTGCACCAATTATAGATAGGTAATTTACATACTGCACATGACCTAACTCCCTACAGGGGTAGAGTCTGAACCATTAGGCAAAACACCACCAGCATAACCAGAGTATTCCCTCAACCCCCTGGTACATACTGTACTGTGTAAAGCTATGAGATCTTGTCACGGTCTTTCCTCTGTTGAAGAGTTTAGTGACTTGTTCTGGGTCAAAGTCTCACTTTATCTTGTGAGACTCTGCTGAGTAAATGGATTCCCTTTCCTTTGGGGAGGAGAGGGTTAATTTCAGTTTACCCTCCAGCAGCTCCTGACTACTGATCAGGTGTTTCTGCTTGGGACCACGCCCAGGTCCTATAAATATCCTCTACTTCCACCAAGGGGTGCTTGTTATTTTCATTCATTTGGAAGCTTGTCCAGGAGGAGAAAGGAGCTGGAGAAATCCTCTCTCTGAGACTCACTTTCTGGGCTGCAGCATTGGTGCTTGCTGCAGTATTTCTAGGTGTGCTGGTTGTACAATATGGATGTTACCCAGTAGTCTGTTTTCTTTCCCCCCTTCTATGTTGTTTCCCATTGTGCACTTTTAGTGTCTTCTTTACGTGTGGTTGTTGTCATAGCTGTCCCTGTTTTGTCTTTATTTGTTATACGGGTTGTTGACTGTTTTTGTCCCCTCTCCCTGGGCGGTTTGCGTTGTGGAGGAGGGTCTTGTCATCAGGAACAAGGACAGGAGATAGGGCCTAGGTTGGAGGCTCAGACCTCCTTACCTTCAGAGTTACTTCTGAGTGTTAGGGTGAGTGCAGGGGCCCCAGCCTTAGGGCCAGTATAGGTTTACCTGTCTTTCCCTGGTCACCCATGACAGATCTCACTAGTATTAATAAACCTTGCAGGTGTGCCTAAAGAAAGCTTTCTTGAGCATTTATATAGCAGTTATCGATGTATACAATGATAAATACAGCTTTTTAACAGAGACACTAGATCTTATAACAACTAGTGATATCTTATAGTTTTACAGGGTGGTACATTAGGGAGTTAATATGAAGATATTGGGCATGTCAAGAGCTCTTTGCCCAGAAGTTTGGACATTTACATAATGCACTTGCTACCTACATAAGCCTTTTTATTATACTAATTTAGTTTCTTACAAAATATTTCTTTGGGGTGCCAGTGTTTTTATCCATAATAAATGAGATGGTGTGAGCCTGCCTCTAAGTTCTCTTTAAATGTTCTTTGAAAATGCAAGTATTTCCTGAGGGATGCTATAATTCTGTCACAGCTCCAACCACATGGCTCATATATGATCTGAGCTTTGCATCACAACACACATCCTTTCAGCATTAGCACGGAAAATGTCTGGATCACTGGCTCATGCAGCTATAATTATATCTTATCCTCTCCCCCTTCAAGTGGCTATTCTATTCTTCAGGCCAAAATCAATCCAAGGTCTTCTTGTATCATTCCCTTTGTCTCCTCTTACGGATATAGTCCTCTTAGCACTTGTCTGATTACATGTTCATTAGTTATAATTTTGTCATTTTGTAGGTCTTCTTTCCCTTATTGATAAGGAATAGAGAATGTTAGCTCTATTGATATAAATTATATATTCCTACTATAGATTGTTCGAGCATTCACGGGAACCTGACATCTGGATCAACAAATGTAAACTAATTATGTGGCTGAATTTGTCTTTTAACACTAGAACTACTGAGGTAGTCATTTTGACTACTTTGCACCATGTATTTCTATATAGGTGTCACGAGTCCAGTAGTTCTAGTGTTAAGGCTGATTACAGGCAATCCCATCGTGTGGGGAAAATGTACAACATATTTTTGCCACTAATCTAAAAGACTGACTAGTCAAAAAGGCATGAACTAAGAGCAGACCACTTCTGTCCCATCTGCCAATAGCATGTCTGCTGAGGCATAACTGTGATTTTTGATCCAGCCTCTCTCTTCGAAGAACTTTGTATCCCGCAGCTACTTGTAAACATCGTGACATTGGGCATGAGCAGTGTGACCTCAAGCCTGTGGCATGCCCGAAGATGCGATGTTCACGAGTGTTGTGCACCTAACACACTCACACATGGGTAGTGAAAAAGAGGGAGGGGTGACCGCATTTCACAAGTCCCTGTACACACTAAAAGACCCTATCCACACAACTAAAAGATCCACTTCCGACCTGGCTCCCTAAAAGGCTGTCAAAGGGTTTCTTATGCTTCCTGAAGGACCTAAAAGGAGGGTGCCACACACTGCCAACAAGAGGAGAGGATGATGTGCAGGAAAAAACACAATCCCAGTGTGAGATAAACTAAAATAAGGTGCAAGGAAGATGCACTGGAAAGAAAGAACAAACCAACACATAGCAGGCACTCAATTGGTGTTTACAGAAAGGCAAACCCCTGATCTGAAGAACTGGAACTCCCAGAACCTATATAATCCAATTCAGAATATGATAGAGCAAACCACAACAGGGAAATGAGACACACCTGGTGAGGAGCAAACCAACAAGGGAAAACAAAGAGAAAAGAAACCATCAGCATTTAGTCAGGGAAGAAAAAGGCAATAGCCTAAAGGCTGCTTTACACGGTACGACCGATTGTGCAATTTCACAATCGATCGTACCTGCCCTTTCTGCGTCACGGGCAAATCGCTGCCCGTGGCGCACAAAGTCGGTAACCCCCGTCACACGTACTTACCTCCCGTCCGATCTCGCTGTGGGCGGCGAACGTCCACTTCCTGGAGTGGGAGGGACGTTCGGCGTCACAGCGACGTCACACAGCCGCCGGCCAACAGAAGCGGAGGGGCGGAGATGAGCGGGATGTAAAGAACCCACCCACCTCCTTTCTTCCACATAGCCGGCGAGAGCCGCGGGTCGCAGGTGAGCGATGTTCATCGTTCCCGGGGTCTCACACGGAGCGGCGTGTGCTACCCCGGGAACGATGAACAATTAAATTAAACGATATTATGAAACCTAACTAGCAGTACACGACTCACGATTTGTGAGCGATACTGCGTCGCTAGGAGGTGTCACACAGCCCGAGGTCGCAAGCGATGCCGGATGTGCGTCACAAAAACCGTGACCCCGACGATCTAACGCACGATAGATCTTCTGGTGTAAAGCAGCCTTAACAGAGAGAGGAACCAACCACAACACAAAAGATCACCGGATCGAATCACCAAGCCAAGCCTTGACAACAAGAAGCAAAGGGATGCAAACTGTGAGAGGAGAGCGTAAGCTGGATGAATTGGGGCAGGACTGGTCCACCCATAGTGCATGTTTTTTGACTAGTCAAGGTTCTCTTGATATGCCGCTAAAAAGTTTGAAAAGGGGAGTATCACTATATACTGTAAACTTTCTACACAAAATGGGGTTGCCTGTAATCAGCCTTAAAAGAAAGATGCACCCATATTAGTTTATAAGTGTTGATCAAGCTGTCTGGTTTCGTCATTTTCTTACCACTACTGGAGTTGCTGCACATCACAGCACAAGTATAGTTGCTGTTTGGCCCAGATCCTTGAGTATCAGTTTGGAGATCACGGTCACTGGTTGGACTTCTTGATTTAGTGGTTCATGGAAATGTCACCACAGAATTTTCCTGAAATAACAATTCTATTACACAGCATATGTTCATGGAAACTCTTCCGTTATATCACAGGACTTCCCCAAAACAGCCCGAGACAGGTCTGGTAAACTTACACTTTCCTCTTTTGTAACAACCTTTTGATCATGTGCTTTCCAAGGTTCTATGCCAGACTTGGACAAAGTGCAGACCACAACAGCCAAAGGGTTGAGGCCAGTGGCACACAGGACACATCATTCCCTCACTGATAGCCCACCACCCAATATCACTACCTGATATTATCACTATCTGCATCTACAGGATGCAGATAACAAGGAATATAGTACATGAATGGAGGATGGAGCCAACAGCTCCTTCTTCCACCAGTCAGCGTCTGCGACTGAGACACTTGTGTGGAGAGTCAGTGCACTGGAGCACAGTGTAGGGGACAATGAATATGGTGACATATGTAGTTGATCATATATATATATATATATATATATATATATATATATATACATGTGTGTTTGTGACGTGTGCCTGTATATGACGGGCTATGTGTGGGCTCGCACTGTATATAGGAGGACCATGTGAAGGCTCATTCTCTATATAGGGGACTATGTTGGGCCTCAGACTGTATATAAGGGGTTATGTGTGGAGCTTAGACTGTATATAAGTGGATTATGTCGGAGCTCAATGTATATAAATGGCAATGTGGTGCCTCTTTGTATATGGGGGTTTATACTTTATGGAAGAGTACTATGTGGGGGGCTCATACTGTATCTAGGGAGACTGTGAGGGCTCATACTGTCTATAGTGGGGCTGTGTTTGGGTTTATACTGTTTATTGCGGGATGTCAACTTACTTAATTCTGCTGTTTATTAAGTGATACAATAACATGATAATTAATATGGTAATATTAATATTTAGCAGATTTAATTTAAGCTTATTGGTTTGGCCCTCCATAACAGTCATAGTCGCTCATGTGGTCTCATGGGAAAATGAATTACCCACCAGTGTTCTATACTCATATTCCTTTTTTCAAAATATCTCTTATTTCAGTCTATGTAATATCTCGTCAAAAGAAACCCCATAATTATGAAAACTGTATAAATGGAGTGAATTCTCGTAACTACCCATTCAATGGCCCTGATTCATCAAGACCGGTGATTTTCATGCTGGTCTTTATGATGAGGCATGCTGGACTCCAACACTTCTGATTTATTGAGGGGTATACTTATCAGGAGTATATGGCCAGGTGTCCCCCTCCGTATGGGCCTCAGAACAAATCTTACTCCATTCAGAAAGTTGAGCACTGGAGTAAAAATTGTGGTGAAAAGCAAGCTGATGCTCATTGGGTGTAGCGCCTCCCAGCTCTGCCCACTTTGCTGGACCTGGGTAAAAATGGCATGAGAATGCCAAAAGTCACAAAATGTTAGCGTAGCCTCACATAACGCCAACATTTGTCAACTTTTCAAAGCTGTTCAGAATTCCGGCATAAAAAGAACTTCTGATGAATGGGGCCCAATGGCTCTAGGATTGATATGGATAGTTTAGTGCAACTCGAGGCTACATTTGTCAATCACACAGACTTTGAATGGAGCAGTAGTGAACGTACATAGCTATTGCTCTATTCAAACTGGGAGTTTCAAACCCTCATTTTCTGTGATTGAAGCTCCAGCAATCAAACTTTTATCACCTCCCCTGAATATGTTGTTTGCTGTTCACAGTCCAACCCTTTTCATTTATGAAATGAATATAAGAAAAAGACCTATCAACATTTTGAATATCAATAAAAAGTTTAGAAGGATGTCATAACTATTTCATGTATCATATAATATTAAATAAAACGGTCTGCCTTCTTTCAACCACTTGTAGATAATCCTTATGTAAATGAACGATGAGGAGCTCCAATACCAGGCACACACCATGGAAAGAATAACCCTGTTTTCTCAAAATAAATTGTGACGGCAGGCGGAACGTGTGGACCCACTGTCTCACAGAACCTCGGCTCACCCTGAGTGGAGGGGAAAAACTAAGCAGCTACCTTGTCTTCAATAGAGGCTTTGTTATTGAGGATAGGCAGGACCTTTGGTAGTCGCCAGGCGCCATTCCAGGGCAGCAGTCCCCCGGCCTGCATCAGCTGACCGGAGAGTAAGGGTGCAGGAGACGTAACGCAGCACCCACAGTCAAGCAGACTGGAGGAGGATGGGACAAACAGCACAGGTAAAGGAAACAGACAAAGAACAAACAGAAGGCAAGCCAGGAGGAGAACAAGCAAGATGAAGTGGAGACAAGAATGGGCTGGCCAGACAGATAGAGCCCAACAGGAAAACAGAACGAGAGTTAATACAGAAAGGGCGGACAGACAGAACAGAATATAGCTTGCAAGCAAACATAAACTATCTGAATAAAAGGTCGGACAACAAAGTTGAGGGTGGAGCAGTCTTATATGGCACTTGCTGGCAGAGGATTGGCCAGGGTAAAGAACTCTGCTGGACACAATGATAAAAAATCCAATAGAGTCTGGCCACGCCTCCCTATAGCCAGGAGAAGTCTCCAGACAGGAGGATGCAGTAGAGCAGGTAGTGCTCAGCAAGCTGGCCATTCACAGGATGCCGCTCCCAGAAAAAAGTGACAACAAAGAGCATATTTTATTCTTACTGATGACACAGTTGACCATATCAAAGCAGGCTCAGTTTTCAACCTCTCCACACCACAGATTTGATGGCTCTTTACTGGATGTGTTGCCCTTAATGGATCAGATGAACCACAATCAGGTGCAGCCATAAAAATATTTTCTGATATTATACGATAGTAAGTGGCTCATTCTAAAGCTGCATTTTACGTTTCTGGTACTTGTTGTTGATGCATTGGTCCTGAGGAAGAGGTTGTCACCTTGAAACGCGTAGACCTATGAAATAAAAGAATACTCATCTTCATCAACATTATACGTCTTCATTTGGCTGATGCGCAGCATTAACCCCTTTTCTGCCTTATCTTGTATGCTCATCCACGTGGGGCTGCAGCAGACGCCATTATCTCATGCGCACTAGTGGTTGTGACTGTCACAACTGATCCAGGTGAGTGTATATTTTCCAGGTATACCCCACTGATCACTTTGGTGTTACACTATCAGCGCTCCTTATTTTCAGATCTATACGTTTCTGGAAATGTAATTACAACTTTTCTTTATAAGTAATATAATATCATCATGTATGTTAATTAAAACAGTACAATACAACAAAGAACATTTCCTATTCCCATTATGGTGCTTTAGACTTATAGGTGTCCTTACTTATTTACAGAAATTGTTCCATCATTTTCCAGCATATCAAGAAGGATATGTAATTGCAGGCTTTAAATGATAATGGAAAGAAGAGTCCTTTCCTCTTGATAATGGACTGCTATCTCAGTCATTATCCCTCAAACAATGCATTCCCTGTGTGATGAAATTTTTGATTAAGTAGATTAGTGGGAACCAATTACTGTAATGTATGAGATGGCGGTCTTCTGTTTTTCATTTGCGCTCAAGTGGCAACTGTCTGCTATCAGCCGTGTTTGTCTGCTATCAACCATGGATTTCTTTGGTTTGTGATAGAAATTGAAACCTTTCAAATGCTTAGCTACAAAAAGTAGAATATATGGAGATTTTAAAAAAATTGCTGAGTTAAAACACTGTTTTAATGTGTACAATACTGACTTACCGTTAGAAGCAAAAGACAGAATGTGAATAAATGACTGCAGCTTCTCATGTCTACACATATTATAAACTATTTGTAAATGCAGCTCTGCATATACGGTGGTATTAAAAAGTGTATGCATCTTCACTTTGTCAGGCAGGTCCTATTTAAGTGATTTTTTGATTGAGAACAGGTGTGGCAGTAATAAGGCCTGGGTGTGGCTAGTGAAATTGAATTCAACTTCCCAAAGATGTGATAAACTACAGTTCATTTATGTATCACTTTTTCACACAGGCCCTGTAGATTTGGATTTCTTTTTCACTTAGAGGGAGTCTGTCACCAGGTTTTACACCTAATGTGAAAACTGCATAACATAGTGTCAGAAATCCTGATTCCAGTGATATGTCACTTACTGGGCTGCTTAGTATAGTTTTGATTAGATCCCTGTTTAATCAGCAGTAGGTTATCATTAGAGGACTACTTGGCATGCTGCCAGGTAGTCCAGCATATTCATGAGCTCTGTATAACTGCTAGATCTGCAGCAGAGAAAACACTGATTTTAGCAAAATGACAGCAAAAAGCTCAATAAGTGACACCCCTGGAATCAGAGGCTCTGTCTCTACATTATGCTGCTCTCAGATGGGGGAGTAAAAACATGGTCACAGATTCCCTTTAATAATAAAGACCTTCATTTATAAACTGCATTTTGTGTTTAGTTGTGTTATCTTTGTGTAATATTTACATTTGTTTGGTGATCTGAAACATTTAAGTGTGACAAACATGAAAATAGTAAGAAATCTGGAAGTGGGCAAAAACTTTTTCACAACACTGTAGGTAACAAACTCTAACAATGGACAAAGTGCTGCACATGAAACAGAAAATCACTTTTATTCTCACATATGTACCATAGTTAGATCGATATGCTACCAGATATACTCAATGTAAAAGGCAGAACACATAAAAAACATACACCCGCAGAGCAAGGTGTGTGTCTGTCTGTCTGTATGTATGTACAGTATGTATGCAGCAGAGTAGTGTGTGTGTCTGTATGTATGTATACAGCAGAGCAGTATGTTGGTCTCTGTATGTATGTATGCAGCAGCAGTGTGTGTGTCTGTCCGTATGTATGTATGTATGCAGCAGAGCAGTAGGTGTGTATCTGTCTGTATGTATGTATGTATATATGCAGCAGAGCAGTATGTGTGTGTCTGTCTGAATGTATGTATGCAGCAGAGCAGTATGTGTGTGTCTGTCTGTATGTATGTATGTATGTAAATATGCAGCAGAGCAGTATGTGTGTGTCTGTCTGTATGTATGTATGTATTTATGCAGCAGAGAAGTATGTGTGTGTTTGCATGTATGTATGCAGCAGAGCAGTATGTGGGTGTCTGTCTGTATGTATGTATGCATGCAGCAGAGCAGTATGTGTGTGTCTGTCTGTCTGTATGTATGTATGCAGCAGAGCAGTATGTGTGTCTGTAGCAGTGTGTGTCTGTCTGTATGTATGTATGTATGCAGCAAGCAGTGTGTGTGCCTGGCTGTAGCGGTGTGTCTCTGTATGTATGTATGCAGGAGAGCAGTGTGTGTGTCTGCATGTATGTATGTATGCAGTAGAGCAGTGTGTGTGTCTGTATGTATGCAGCAGAGCAGTGTGTGTGTCTGTATGTATGCAGCAGAGCAGTGTGTGTGTGTGTGTGTGTCTGTATGTATGTAGCAGAACTGTGTGTCTGTCTGTATGTATGCAGCAGAGCAGTATGTGTGTGTCTGTCCATATGTATGTATGCAGCAGAGCAGTGTGTGTGTGTATGTATGCAGCAGAGCAATGTGTGTCTGTCTGTATGCATGTATGATGTGTATCTATGTATGTCAGTGTATATGACTGTATAGATTTGTCTGTTTATATGTATTTTTGTGAGTTTGACTTTTAAATATGTATATGTACGTGTAAGTATTTGTGTATATGTGTGTGTGTCTGCGTGTTTATGGGGCCCACTGGGACTTTTCCGCCCGGGGCCCACAAAAACCTGGAGCCGGCCCTAGTTATATCAACACTCATAATGGATATACGTGTAATATAGTGTTAGGATTTAAAGGCCTGAGGATAAGTCTATTAATGGGGCGGAAACTCTCTTTTAAAGGCGGGCTTTGCACACTACGACATCACAGGTGCGATGTCGGTGGGGTCAAATTGAAAATGACATACTTCCGGCATCGCATGCGACATCGTATTGTGGAAAGGCTCGATGATACGATTAACGAGCGCAAAAGCGTCGTAATCGTATCATCAGTGCAGCGTCGGCGTAATCCATGATTACGCTGACGCGACGGTCCGATGTTGTTCCTCGCTCCTGCGGCAGCACACATCGCTGTGTGTGAAGTCGCAGGAGCGAGGAACATCTCCTACCGGCATCACTGCGGCTTCTGTAGGATATGCGGAAGGAAGGAGGTGGGCGGGACGTTTACATCCCGCTCATCTCCGCCCCTATGCTCCTATTGGCCGCCTGCCGTGTGACGTCGCAGTGACGCCATACGACCCGCCCCCTTAATAAGGAGGCGGGTCGCCGGCCAGAGCGACGGTCGCAGGACAGGTGAGTCCATGTGAAGCTGCCGTAGCGATAATGTTCGCTACGGCAGCTATCACAAGGATATCGCAGTTGCGACGGGGGCGGGCACTATCGCGCTCAGCATCGCAGCATCGGCTTGCGATGTCGTAGTGTGCAAAGTGCCCCTTAGTGCGGTTTCCTCACAATCTGATCAGCACCTCAGTCCATTAATGGCTGTTGATAGAGGAGCTTTTCCATGCGAGGCGTCTTAGGGGTGCTTCACACACAGCGAGATCGCTGCTGAGATCGCTGCTGAGTCACGGTTTTTGTGACGCAGCAGTGACCTCATTAGCGATCTCGCTGTGTGTGACACTGAGCAGCGATCTGGCCCCTGCTATGAGATCGCTGCTTGTTACACACAGCCCTGGTTAGTTTTTTTATTGTTGCTCTCCCGCTGTGACGCACAGATCGCTGTGTGTGACAGCGAGAGAGCGACGAAATGATGCGAGCAGAGAGCAGGAGCCGGCATCTGGCAGCTGCGGTAAAGCTGTAACCAGGGTAAACATCGGGTAACCAAGGTGGTTACCCAATATTTACCTTCGTTACCAGCCTCCGCCGCTCTCACGCTGCCTGTGCTGCCGGCTCCTGCTCTCTGCACATGTAGTTGCAGTACACATCGGGTTAATTAACCCGATGTGTACTGTAGCTAGGAGTGCAGGAAGCCAGCGCTAAGCAGTGTGCGCGGCTCACTGCTCTCTGCACATGTAGCTGCAGTACACATCGGGTTAATTAACCCGATGTGTACTGTAGCAAGGAGAGCAAGGAGCCAGCGCTAAGCAGTGTGCGCGGCTCCCTGCTCTCTGCACATGTAGAGACGTTATGATCGCTGCTGCGTTGCTGTGTTTGACAGCTAAGCAGCGATCATAACAGCGACTTACAAGGTCGCTGTTGCGTCACAGAAAATGGTGACGTAACAGCGACGTCGTTGTCGCTGTCGCTATGTGTGAACCCAGCTTTACAATTGGAGTCCACAGGGTTTTTTAGCCAGCAGCGATTTTATGGTCAGAAGTGCTGGTCACTTTGCAAGGGAAACTGCTCTAAAAACTTAAAGTGGCCAAGCCCTTTAAATGTTATTCGTTAGAATTCTACAGCATCTCCATTGATAAGATAAATCAATGGGCCAGCAAATACTGTGTCACTTTAAAGAGAACCTGTCACCTGTAAAAATGCTATTAAAGGGAACCTGTCACCAGTTTTATGGCCTGTAAGCTGCGACCACCACCACTGGGCTCTTATATACAGCATTCTAACATACTGCATATAAGAGCGCAGGCTGCTGTGAGAACATAAAAAACACTTTATAATACTCACCTAAACCGGTTGCTGCGGTGCTGGTTGGCTCGGTGGGTGGCGCTGTTCTCCGGGACTGGCGCCTCCTCTCTCGGACATTTTGCTCCTCTGACTTCTGAAGCCTGTGTGCATGACGTGTCCACATCATACACACTCCCCGGCACTGAGGTCCTGCGCAGGTGCACTTTGATCTGCCCTGCTCAGGGCAGATCAAAGTGTTGTAGTGCGCCTGCGCAGGACCTCAGTGCCGGCGAGTGTGTATGACGTGGACACGTCATGCACACAGGCTTCAGAAGTCAGAGGAGCAAAATGTCCGAGAGAGGAGGCGCCAGTCCCGGAGAACAGCGCCACCCACCGAGCCAACCAGCACCGCAGCAACCGGTTTAGGTGAGTATTATAAAGTGTTTTTTATGTTCTCACAGCGGCCTACGCTCTTATATGCAGTATGTTAGAATGCTGTACATAAGAGCCCACTGGTGGTGGCCGCAGCATATAGGCCATTAAACTGTTGACAGGTTCCCTTTAACCTGCAGATATGGGGCTAATCCTATCTGGTGCCTGCACATTGAACTTTAATCCTCCTGGCACTATTCTGGTTTCAGTCAAGGGGGTGGCGCCAGTGCGGGGTCAGTCACTGCTCTGTGTATGGAGATCTGCGACTGTAGCTGCGCCCCCCACACTGACAGCTTCCTCTAAGGCCTGTTTCAGACATCAGTGATTCTCGTACGTATGTGCTAGTTTTTATAGGTACCAGAATCATGGACATACACAGACTCATTATAATCAATGGGTCTGCGCACACATCAGTGATTTTTCACTGGCTGTGTCTCTGTCTGGTATACACACGTGTTCGTGATTGCCGCACGGAGACATGTCCATTTTTTTCTGGCATCACTGATGTCCCACGGAACACACTTGGTATTGATCCATGAAACATGTACCAGAAAAACACTGACATTGAAAATAAAAAGCATTTTATACTCACCTTCTCCAGCGCTGCTTGTTTCCAGCCTCTGCTGGCTGCTGCTTCGGAGCCGGCTAATTACTGTCATGCATATTGATGTATGCAGCCATAGCCGTTCCGAAAGTAGGGGCGGAAACACAGCAGAGCCGAAGAGTTCAGCACCACGGACAGTAGGAGCGGGGACAGGTGAGTATAAGTCCATGTGCAATCACGGATAATGGATCATGTATCACGGATTGCACATGAACAACCCACGTGTGCCGTGAATCATGGAACACGGAGGGACATATGCGATTTTTACACGTCGGTGAAAAACGCCTGTGTTTTTCATTGACATGTGAAACAAGCCTCATGCTCAGCGGTTGTCAGTCAGTGCAGCTATCGGATTCAGAGAGGTGACTGATCATGAGACGGCACCGCCCCGGTGACTGAAACCGGAACGCTGCTGGGAGGATTACAGTTCTTTTCCTGCCGATAGCGGGGTTCCATGAGCAAGCGTCGGGCAAGATTTAAACACTATTAATATGCAAATTAACCCCACATCTGCAGGTTAATAGCGTTTTTACAGGTTCTCTTTAATTGTACACCGAGGAAAAGAGCTGGGCATAGTGCTGTGTCTGTGTCTAGCACTGCGGCAGCTCAGCAGCTGTAGTATCAAGCACAGCTACAATAATTTAACCTGCTCTGTACCTGGGTAAACTGTTATAGGGGTGGTCCACTACTAAAAGGATGACCTGTCCATATAACTACAGTGCCTTGCGAAAGTATTCGGCCCCGTTGAATTTTTCAACCTTTTCCCACATTTCAGGCTTCAAATATAAAGATAAAAATGTTAATGTTATGGTGAAGAATCAACAACAAGTGGGACACAATTGTGAAGTAGAACGAAATTTATTGCTTATTTTAAACTTTTATAAAAACTAATAAACTGAGAATTAGGTCGTGCAATATTATTCGTCCCCTTTACTTTCAATGCATCAAACTCACTCCAGAAGTTCATTGAAGATCTCTGAATGATCCAATGTTGTCCTAAATGACTGATGATGATAAATATAAGCCACCCGTGTGTAATCAAGTCTCCGTATAAATGCACCTGCTCTATGATAGCCTCAGTATTCTGTTTAAAGCGCAGATAGCATCATGAAGACCAAGGAACACAACAGGCAGGTCCGTGATACTGTTGTGGAGAAGTTTAAAGCCGGATTTGGTGACAAAAGATTTCCACAACTTTAAACATCCCAAGGAGCACTGTGCAAGCGATCATATTGAAATGGAAGGAGTATTATACCACTGCAAATCTACCAAGACCCAGCCGGTCATCCAAACTTTCATCTCAAACAAGGAGAAGACTGATCAGAGATGCAGCCAAGAGATCTACAGCTGAAGTGGGAGAGTCTGTTCATAGGACAACAATCAGTCGTACACTGCACAAATCTGCCTTTATGGAAGAGTGGCAAGAAGAAAGCCATTTCTCAAAGATATCCATAAAAAGTGTTGTTTAACGTTTGCCACAAGCCACCTGGGAGACACACCAAACATGTGGAAGAAGGTGCTTTGGTCAGATGAAACCAAAATCAAACTTTTTGGGCACAATGCCAAACGATATGTTTGGGGTAAAAGCAACACAGCTCATCACCCTGAACACACCATCCCCACTGTCAAACAAGGTAGTGACAGCATCATGGTGTGGGCCTGCTTTTCTTCAGCAGGGACAGGGAAGATGGTGAAAATTGATGGGAAGATGGATGGAGCCAAATAGAGGACCATTCATGAAGAAAACCTGTTGGAGTCTGCAAAAGACCTGAGACTGGGATGGAGATTTGTCTTTCAACAAGACAATGATCCCAAACATAAAGCAAAATCTACAATGGAATGGTTCACAAATAAACGTATCCAGGTGTTAGAATGGCCAAGTCAAAGTCCAGATCTGAATTCAATCGAGAATCTGTGGAAAGAGCTGAAAACTGCTGTTCACAAACGCTCTCCACCCAACTTCACTCAGCTCCAGCTGTTTGCAAAGGAAGAATGGGCAAGAATTTCAGTCTCTCGATGTGCAAAACTACACATACCCCAAGCGACTTTCAGCTGTAATCACAGCAAAAGGTGGCGCTCCAAAGTATTAACTTAAAGGGGCCGAATAATATTGCACGCCCCAATTTTCAGTTTTTTTTTTTTTTTTTACAAAAGTGTAAAATAAGCAATAAATTTCGTTCAACTTCACAATTGTGTCCCACTTGTTGTTGATTCTTCACCATAACATTAACATTTTTTATCTTTATGTTTGAAGCCTGAAATGTGGGAAAAGGTTGAAAAATTCAAGGGGGCCAAATACTTTTGCAAGGCACTGTAGTTATAGGATTGGTGGATAACCTTTTTAAGGTAACTTTACCAATATTATCCATTTTATGAAAAATGTACGTATAATGGAAAAGGCAATATACACCCCAAAGATTAAATAAAATTGCAGTACAAGACACAAAACAGTTACCATAATTGCTTAATGGGCAGATTGTTGCTTTCTGACCTTTTGCAAATAATGTGCAATCATTGAAAATTACTGTATTCCATTCTAGTGCAAAGCTCATGATTAGTAACTGACCAGATTTACTATGTAATAAAACATTCTTCACTGCAGTTTCTTTGTAGTAATTTCTAGTCATTGTACTATACAGTATATGAATGAGTTTACAAGTCTTCTAGGTTCAAGTAAGCAACAGTGTATATATATATATATATATATATATATATATATATATATAGATATATATATATATATATATATATATACATATATATATATATATATATATATCTATATATATATGTATATATATATATATATATATATATATATATATATATATCTATATATATATATATATACAGACTGTGTGCAGTATTATTAGGCAAGTTGTATTTTAGAGGATTTTTTTTATTATTGATCAACAACTATGTTCTCAATCAACCCAAAAGGCTCATGAATATCAAAGCTTAATATTTTTGGAAGTTGGAGTGTTTTTTTTTTACATTTGGCTATCTTAGGAGGATATCTGTTTGTGCAGATAACTATTACTGTGCAGAATTATTAGGCAACTTAATAAAAACCAAATATATTCCCATCTCACTTGTTTATTTTCACCAGGTAAACCAATATAACTGCACAAAATTTAAAAATAAACATTTCTGACATGCAAAAACAAACCCCCCAAATATTACTGACCAATATAGCCACCTTTGTTTATGATGACACTCAGCAGCCGACCATCCATAGATTCTGTCAGTTGCTTCATCTGTTTACAATCAACATTGCGTGCAGCAGCCACCACAGCCTCCCAGACACTGTTCTGAGAGGTGTACTGTTTTCTCTCCCTGTAGATCTCACATTTTATGAGGGACCACAGGTTCTCTATCGGGTTCAGGTGAACAGGGGGGCCATGTCATTATTTTTTCATCTTTTAGACCTTTACTGGGCAGCCATGCTGTGGAGTAGTTGGATGCATGTGATGGAGCATTGTCCTGCATGAAAATCATGTTTTTCTTGAATGATACCGACTTCTTCCTGTACCACTGCTTGAAGTTGTCTTCCAGAAACTGGCAGTAGGACTGGGAGTTGAGCTTTACTCCATCCTCAACCCGAAAAGTTCCCACAAGTTCATCTTTGATGATACGAGCCCATACCAGTACCCCACCTCCACCTTGCTGATGTCTGAGTCGGAGTGGAGCTCTCTGCCCTTTACTGATCCAGCCTCTGGCCCATCCATCTGGTCCATCAAGAGTCACTCTCATTTCATCAGTCCACAAAACCTTTGAAAAATCAGTCTTAAGATATTTCTTGGCTCGGTCTTGATGTTTTTATCTTATGTTTCTTGTTCAAAGGTGGTGGTTTTTCAGCCTTCCTTACCTTGGCCATGTCCCTGAGTATGGCACACCTTGTGCTTTTTGATACTCCAGTAACGTTGCAGCTCTGAAATATGGCCAAACTGGTGGCAAATGGCATCTTGGCAGCTTCACGCTTGATTTTCCTCAATTCATGGGCAGTTATTTTGTGCCTTTTTGCCCAACACGCTTCTTGCGACCCTGTTGGCTATTTGCCATAAAACGCTTGCTTGTTCTGTGATCACGCTTCAAAAGTTTGGCAATTTCAAGACTGCTGCATCCCTCTGCAAGACATCTCACAATTTGACTTTTCAGAGCCTGTCAAATCTCTCTTATGACTCATATTGCCAAAGGAAAGGAAGTTGCCTAATAATTAAGCACACCTTATATAGGGTGTTGATGTCATTACACCACACCCCTCCTCATTACAGAGATGCACATCACCTGATTTACTTAATTGGTAGTTGGCTCTCAAGCCTATACAGCTTGGAGTAGGACAACATGTATAAAAAGTATCATGTGATCAAAATACTCATTTGCCTAATAATTCTGCACACAGTGTATGATACTTTGATACAATGTACAGTAAGTAGTCATTGAGCAGCTTGTATAACAGTGTAAATTTGGGGCCCTCTAAATAACTCAACACACAGCCGTTGATGTCTAAATCACTGACAACAGAAGTGAGTACACTCCTAAGTGCAAATGGCCAAATTGTGCCCAAAGTGTCAATATTTTGTGTGGCCACCATTCTTATCATGCTTTTCTTTTGCCTGACATGTTTTAATAAATTCTTTTTGAACAACATAACTGATGCAGACTGATGTCTTTGTGTCTCCAATCTATCACTCATTGATCCCAAGTAAATAAAAAGAAAATTAAGGATAGATTTTGAAAACTTAACAATGTTCCAGAATCCTCATATCTATTTCCACCGGAATGTGTCTGTTTGGTCCCATACACTCCTGTGCCTTGTTATACCTTTACTCTGACCTCTTTCTACAAGTCAAAGTATAAGTTGCTTTTGATTTCAACATTTTAAAGCTACAGAGCCGCTGAGCTGTGGCATCGCTGTGTGAAAGGTCCAGGAAGAGCCGCGGAGAAACTTCTCTGATTACAGTGTAGGCAGAAAATGATGGTTCATAGATCACCGAGCAGCTTCACTCAGAAATAAGAAAACTTGGATTTCATTTAATAAAACATATTATTTATAATTTATGTATATATACAAAATTGGGTTTACTGTTTTTTTTTACATTCTTGGTTTGCATCTCATCTGAACTAATAGGACAAGTAATACCAAGTTGACATCAAAATTTGTATCAGTTTTTTAGACCGTACCCACTAACCTGAATGACACAAAGAAAGATATTGTATGTAGAGATGATCAAACCTGAAGGAACTCACATTCTGCAATCACACAAAATAATCAGGCAAATTCAATTTACATCAAAGTTTATTTTCTATGCTCTGGGGTCTCTAGAGCAGGGATCCCCAAACTTTTTACAAAGGTGGCCAGTTCACTATCCCTCAGACCGTTGGAGGGCCGGACTATAAAAAAAATAAAACTATGAACAAATTCCTATGAATACTGCACATATCTATACTGATCCCCCTATGATCCCACTTATCCATACTGCCACTCTATGCTCCTACGTATCTATGCTGGTCCCCCTATGCTCCCACTTATCCATACTGCCACTCTATACTCCCACTTATCCATACTGCCACTCTATGCTCCCACTTATCCATACTAGTCCCCCTATGTTCCCACTTATCCATACTGCCACTCTATGCTCCCACTTATCCATACTAGTCCCCCTATGATCCCACTTATCCATACTGCCACTCTATGCTCCCACTTATCCATACTGGTCCCCCTATGATCCCACTTATCCATACTGCCACTCTATGCTCCCACTTATCCATACTGGTCCTCTATGCTCCCACTTATCCATACTGCCACTCTATGCTCCCACTTATGCATACTGATCCCCTATTCTCCCACTTATCCATACTGATCCCCCTATGTTCCCCTGTATGCATGCTGTTTCCCCTATGCTCCATCTTATCTATACTGTTCCCCCTATGCTCCCACTTATCCACACTGCCCCCTATGCTCCCACGTATCCACACTGCCCCCCTATGTTCCCACTTATCCATACTGCCCCCCATGTTTCCACTTAGCTATACTGTTACCCCTATGCTCACACTTATCCATACTGCCCCCCTATGCTCCCACTTCTGTATACAATCCCCCCTATGCTCCCACTTATCCATATTGTTTTTACCTCTCCATATTGTTCCCCACTTCTTCATACTGTTCCTTCTTTTCTTAACACTGTGACCCCCATAATTCATGTGGTACACTCACCTAACGCTGCTCTCTCTCACACTGTGCATCAGTGTGCACTCACCGTCCCTGTAGTCTGACGCAGAGTCGATTAGAGCCTCTGCGGCACAGTGGTAAGCGGTGATTGCTGTTAAACATCACTGCTCTGCACCGTGTGCTGATAGCAGTTCCAGGCACATAGCAGTGACGTTTAATGGCCGCCGGCTTATCAGATGCCGCTTGCAAATATGCGTGACCTTTGATAAGCCAGCGGCCACTTAGGGGTGCTTCACACATAGCGAGATCGCTACCGAAATCGCTGCTACGGCACGGTTTTGGTGACGCAACAGTGACCTCATTAGCGATCTCGCTGTGTGTGACACTGAGCAGCGATCTGGCCCCTGCTGCGAGATTGCTGCTCGTTACACACAGCCCTGGTTCGTTTTCTTCAAAGGCGCTCTCCCGCTGTGACACACAGATCGCTGTGTGTGACAGCGAGAGAGCGACGAAATGAAGCGAGCAGGGAGCAGGAGCCGGCATCTGGCAGCTGCGGTAAGCTGTAACCAGGGTAAACATTGGGTAACCAAGGTGGTTACCCGATATTTACCTTAGTTACCAGCCTCCGCAGCTCTCATGCTGCCTATGCTGCCGGCTCCTGCTCTCTGCACATGTAGCTGCAGTACACATCGGGTTAATTAACCCGATGTGTACTGTAGCTAGGAGAGCAAGGAGCCAGCGCTAAGCAGTGTGCGCGGCTCCCTGCTCTCTGCACATGTAGCTGCAGTACACATCGGGTTAATTAACCCGATGTGTACTGTAGCTAGGAGAGCAAGGAGCCAGCGCTAAGCCATGTGCGCGGCTCACTGCTCTCGCGGTTATGATCGCTGCTTCGGCTGCTGTGTTTGACAGCTAAGCAGCGATCATAACAGCGACTTACAAGGTCGCTGTTACGTCACAGAAAATGGTGACGTAACAGCGACCTCGTTGTCGCTGTCGCTTAGTGTGAACCAGCCCTAAAGCTCACTGCTACACGCTGCATGCTGATATCAGTGCTCGGTGCATAGCAGTGACGTTTGATGGCCCATAGGCCCATTCAAACAACCGCAGTTATCGGCGGTGGGGCCCTCTATATGAAGCACGGTGGGCCCGCCGAGGACCCGGAGCCCAAGCTGTCTAGCCAGGCCAGTCAGACCCTGTTTGTAATGGGCCCCCTACTCCTCTGGCTGCACCAGCTATGTGTCCGCCAGTGCCAGGAGCACAGGATGCGGATGCATCCTGTGCTCCTCTCACTGACCACCAATGAAAGAGGTGCCCCTTTCGGAAGTGCGGCGGGGTCAGGATAAATGGCCTCAGGGGGCCGCATGCAGCCCGCAGGCCATAGTTTGGGGACCCCTGCTCTAGAGCATAAACATGAGATGTATAAAACATAATAATAATAATAATAATAAAAATAATAATAATAATCACTAGAGATGAGTGAACCCCAGGTTTAGTGTTCGGTGTCTGTATCAAACACAGACTTTACAAAAAGAACAGAGTTCGGAGTTCAGGTGCTTTACATATGCAAACCACTCACTTGAGCATTGCTGTGCTCGGGTACGTATGGTGTTCAGCCCAGTATGAGCCACTTTCATTGTTTGATCGGCTCGCCCTGGAAGTAACAACAGTGTGATCAGATGTAGTGTTCAGCCCCCATAAAATGGAAAAACAATGCCCACCTGCTCCCGGAAGTATTCTGTTTATGGCTGGCTAAATGTGGGTGGAGACCCAAAATGCACAGTTAGTGACCTCCATTGGGGATCAGTCAAGTTCGGGTTCAAAACTTCGAATTGTACTTGCCAAACCGAACTATATCTGAACTTTGGCTACACCCTCCGAACCAAACTTCATCTAATAATTCACCTGTCCTACACTCCCTACAGCCCAAGATTCTGTCCACCTGTTCTTTTTGCCTTCCTTGTTATTCGCATCTTCTTAGGCCAGTTGGATTCTGGGCAGCATCTTTCAACCATCTAGGCCCCCAACATTCCTGCACACCATGCAGTCGCAGCGCACACTATGACATTCCCAACTTGAGTACTCAAGATACTGACTAAGTCTCAGGTGACACACGTCATAATGTTGTGATGTCACGACCTGCAGTGAGACTGCACAGCATGCAGGAACATCAGAGGCCGAATCAGCCGGAAGCCTTGACCCAAGTGTAGCAGGGAAAAGAAGATGTGAGCGACAAGGGAAGACAAAAAGAAGAGGTATTGAGGAAGAGCTACAGGGTGGCAGAATAGGTAAATGAGGTTTGTTTTTTTTTCCTTTTTTCCAACCATTTACAGTTTATCAAAATGATGGCTAAGTGGTTCCTATTTTGTTGAATTTCAGAACGCCGAAGTTTGAAGAATACGATTTTTAAAAAAAATTCAAGGAAAATTCAATTCTACTTAAACATTTGCACTGACTTCTACTTCAAAGCCTATGTAAAAAAAAAAAAACACACACGATGACAAAATTAGGAAGATATGATGAATTAGTTAAAGCGAACCAATCACCAGGATTTTCCCATATAAACTAAAGCCAGTTCTATACTGGCACTATGATGCTGAAGTGCTATACTCGCACTATGATGCTGATTCTATACATACCTTTAGTGGTCAGATTGCATGTATAGTGTTTGAAATACAGGCAAGTAAAGTTACAGAAATGTACAGCTTTTTGATTGGCAGCAGCTGCCAAATAGCTAATATGTGGTGGGGTTTTGCTATCTATTTCCGCCCCTGTCTGCTGCCTGACCTCTGCAGATGCTAGACTGTATGGGCTCCTTCCAGTTATGAGTCATTTCTGTCACGTGATAGGGGCATGTTAGAAATGCAGCCCATGCAGTCTAAGGGGTGCTTCACACATAGCGACAGCGACAATGACGTCGCTGTTACGTCACCATTTTCTGTGACGTAACAGCGACCTGGTAAGTCACTGTTATGATCGCTGCTTAGCTGTCAAACACAGCGACGCAGCAGCGATCATAACGTCGCTACATGTGCAGAGAGCAGGGAGCCGCGCACACTGCTTAGCGCTGGCTCCTTGCTCTCCTAGCTACAGTACACATCGGGTTAATTAACCCGATGTGTACTGCAGCTACATGTGCAGAGAGCAGGAGCCGGCAGCACAGGCAGCGTGAGAGCTGCGGAGGCTGGTAACTAAGGTAAATATCGGGTAACCACCTTGGTTACCCGATGTTTACCCTGGTTACAGCTTACCACAGCTGCCAGATGCCGGCTCCTGCTCTCTGCTCGCTTCATTTCGTCGCTCTCTCGCTGTCACACACAGCTATGTGTGCGTCACAGCGGGAGAGCGCCTTTGAAGAAAACGAACCAGGGCTGTGTGTAACGAGCAGCGATCTCACAGCAGGGGCCAGATCGCTGCTCAGTGTCACACACAGCGAGATCGCTAATGAGGTCACTGTTGCATCACCAAAACCGTGCCGTAGCAGCGATTTCGGTAGCGATCTCGCTATGTGTGAAGCACCCCTAACATCTACCAAGGCCAAGCAGCAGACAGGGGCGGGAATAGATAGCAAAACCTGACCCATATATTAGCTATTCGGCAGCGCTGTCAATCAAAAAGCTGTACATTTCTGTAACTTTACCTGCTTGTATTTCAAAAATCATTCATCCAATATGACAACAAAAGATATGTATAGAATCAGCATGATAGCACCAGTACAGCACTGGCTTTAGTTTAGATAGGAAAATCCTGGTGGTTGGCTCTCTTTAAGTCAACTGAATTGATAACCTACGCAGGTGGCAGAGCTTTTATATTTTACTATAATACTCTATATTAGGCAAAGCTTCAAGGGGGATTCCATTTGCCGACACAGTGTAATATAACATAATTGTATGTATTTCTGTCAGCAGCTAGGTAATTCTAACATAAAAAGCCTCCTCTGAAAGATGGACTTTATTAAGACTTTATACATCACAAATGGAGCTGAATTATGGCCTAATATTAATGCGTTCCTGCAGCATCTCGATCAGCATATGTGAACTTATTCTTAAAATGTGTCATCCATACCGGTCTGATTTCATTACATTGCTCTCCACAGGAGCCCAGTGATTTCATGCTGGTAATTTCTCTACACGACAGCGGTGTAAATGCTGCTACCTCGTCCTTGACAACATAATTTACTGCACCCCAATGAGCAACCGGCTATGAAGGGATTTGAGCAATTGTACTTTTCTTCTAACAACCAATTCTGCCTTATTCGCTTGTAACAGATACACAAGTCTTATATTACAGTGATTAATTTAATTGCCTTATGCAGGTACATCAATAAAAAGCCAAAAAATGGAAGATTTGATCAGATTTGTCCATGAGAAATATTACTTTGTCACGACAAGCAAAATACATGTCCGTAGAGTCAAATGCAGTTTGCAGCCCCAATACATCATAGTGTGACCCTCGTACCGCAGCACAAGGATCACACGGCGACTTCCATCTATGGGAACATATAGGATCACAGCGTGATTAATCCCAGGGCTTCTGGTTACCATGGCAACTTCATACATCAGAGAAAACACTGATGTAAATGCTTTGGGGGAAATACTGAAATTATATTAGTTACGTTTTATTGGTTTTCTGTGGGATATTAGTCTTATACCTATTACGTGTTTACAGTCTTAACTCTAGCAGAAAAATATGAACTGAATTTTAAAGAAGCACATCCCATTGGAATTTACATATTTAATATACTGCAATCTGATACTGTACTTTGCATAGTAAATAGATCTTATTAATTTATTGGTTGTTAATTAATGCATATATTTGTATAGTCACATGTGCCTGGGGGCAGCATGGTGGCTCAGTGGTTAGCACTGTTGCTTTGCGCTGGGGTCCTGGGATTTAATCCCACCAAGGAGAACATCTGGAAGAAGTTTGTATGTTCTCCTCATGTTTGCCTGGGTTTCCAACAGGATACCCTGGTTTCCCTCTAAAGACATATCAATAGGGAATTATGATTGTTAGCCTCAATGAGTGTCACAGGTATGTGACAGATAGTCATCTTGTTTCTGGCCAGAGAAGGACACAGCGTCTGGCTACGCAGAATGCTCCCTCACTTTCCATTGTTCCTGCTCCCAGTATTTATTGATATAGGTAGCTTTCCTGCTCGATTCATCTCTCTCCCTTTTGGACCCAGCAGAAACTATACTTCCACATACCTGTTGATGGTCAGTAATCCCTTCGTGCTTAAATACCCCTTCCTTCCTTTGGACTGTGCTGGTGATATTTTCAGTTCCTTCAAGCTGAGGTTGTAAGCAGGTGGTTTGTACTCCTATGTGGTATCGTTGCTGAAAGCTCTGCTGAACTTCTACCTGAGTCATCTAATGATAAGTAGTTTATGCTTTTCCCTCATGTATTTTCCTTGTGTCTTTTCTAGTATTTAGTGGGGTTGATAAAGAGCTCATTCCATCTGTTTCCTATTTAGGGCCCACCACCAGGCATATCTAGGGTCAGGTATCTGGCTCGGCGCATAGGTGGGAACATATCTAAGGTGGAGAGGGACCTCAAGGACCAGCAGTAGCTTTGGTCAGGGACCACCATCTTCCCTCTGCCTAGACACAGGGTTTCACTTCTCTTCCCTTTCACCATTCACTTGGTACTTCCCCGTACCTAGCGTGACAATGGAGACACTGATGACAATGTCTGTATAGCAATGAAAAATATGATTTGTACAAACACAAATGATCTACATCTGCATAGAGTAAGAAGAAGAGGCCTAAACTGGGGAATCTATGTCTGTCACTTTATTCCAGTGTTGTTATACTGGTGTAGTAATATCCTGTATAATACAGGTTGAATATCTGAAAAAGTTTATGCTTTATGGATTGGGAAAAAAGTGGTCAAAAGAATTAAAAAAAAAGCTGCCTGCATTTCACAATACCTAATCAATCACCTATTGTGCAGTGCAATTGTCAGTAACTTCAGTCTTTCCATTCTCTGCCACTGCTTCACATTCCCCTGGGCAGCCTATTATTCTCCCTTCAGAGCAATTGTCAGAGATATTGTTTCGCTTTGTAAAACTGAAAACAAATAAAGCTCAGCATTTTATACCTGGTACTAGATACGCCTAATATACAATGTGTCCCTACATCCTACCTAATGCTCAGAAATAAAAAAATAATACATGAAAACTGACTGGCAAGCAGTTGAATAGTTCCTACATCAGCATTAATCTATCATATGCGCTATCATGGCACCATTCTGAGCTGGCAACGAAATGGAAGCCAAGACTAGCCAACATAAGGAAAGGACCTGGAAAGACAGTAAAGGGTACTTTACACGCTGCGATATCGGTACCAATATCGCTAGCGAGCGTACCCACCCCCATCTGTTGTGCGTCATGGGCAAATCGCTGCCCGTGGTGCACAACATCGCTAACACCTGTCTCACGAACTTACCTTCCCTGCGACGTCGCTCTGGCCGGCAAACTGCCTCCTTTCTAAGGGGGCGGTTCGTGCGGCGTCACAGCGACGTCACACGGCAGCCGTCCAATAGCAGAGGAGGGGCAGGGATGAGAGGCTGGAACATGCTGCCCACCTCCTTCCTTCCTCATTGCCGGTGGACGCAGGTAAGGAGATGTTCCTCATTCCTATGATGAGCTGGGTAGTAGACTTTCTTTCTATAGTTGTAGTCATTAGTACATGACACGCAAGTGATACCAAGTTCTACACAATCTCTTGTACTTGAGATAAAATATAGATATTGCTGTATTTCTTCCTTCTTTCCCATTTCCAAATTCATAGGACCAAAAAAGAGGGTGAGATTTGTTAAAACTTAACCCTTTCGCAACAGAGCCTGTTTTGCCTTCATGACCGGACTAATTTTTTGATTTCTGACCAGTCTCACTTTGACAGGTTATAACTCTGGAACGCTTCAACGGATCCCAGTCATTCTGAGACTTTTTTTTCGTGACATGTTGTACTTTAGGATAGACATAAAATTAAGACAATATCTTTTGCGTTTATTTGTAAAAATATCGGAAATTTGGCAAAAATTTAGCAATTTTGAAACTTTTCATTTTTATGACATTAAACCAGAACGTTATGTGTTACATCTCGTGGCTCTCCTGAGGCAAGGACTGAGGCAGTCTCCCATTCCTTGCCTGCCACGAGCACTCCTGCTCAGCAGCGCCGAAGGTCTGCCAGACTGCGCAGGAGATACCTTCTCAGAGAGGCAGCAGAAGGGTGACACCTAGTGGTTCTCCTGTTACAAGGAGTGAAGCGGTCTCCCATTCCTGGCCTGCCGCAGACCCTCCTGCTCAGCGGCCCCGAAGGTCTGCGAGGCTGCGCAATGTGCAGAGGTTTACTGCTCAGGGAAGCAGTGAGATTCCCGTTATCTCTGCACATTGTGAGACCGAGGATCCCGCCTCTATTTCCCAGAGGCAGGAGGGTGAGCAGGTGCAATGCGTGGTGGGTCCTGATTTGCTCACTGACGTCACACGGCTTGATGACAAGGCTGGTGACGTGGTGAATCCTGACTGGCCAGGCTGGGACGTCGTGGACCCTGATTGGGTCAAGTCCGTCATCTCCGCCTCGCGCCCGCCCTCGGGTGGAGCTGCACCTCCTTAAAAGCTCCCCCTGCCATCATGGTGGCGCGCGACCGTCCTTCTATGTTTGGATGTCTGGCAGCGTGCTGCCACGCCACTGCTCAGGCATTACTGTCTCTTGTGGGCTTGGCCCTTGCTGCTTAGGCAGTACCTCGTTTGCAGGCCGTGTTCCTGCCTTGCTGCTCCAGCAGTATCCCCTTCAACAGGCCGTGTTCCTGTCCAGGTGAGCTCCTCAAGTCTCCACCGGACTCATCTGGTTATTGAAAGCACACGTGCGTGGGCACCTCTGTGCTACCCTCGTGCCATATTCTCGTGACTTCCACTGGCACACGTGCGTGGGCACCTCTGTGCTTCCCCGTGCAACAGGTACACCGAGCCGTGAGATCCGTGCCATACAACCCTCACGGGTTAGGGCAGATCGGTGTACATAGATCGTCTGTGACATTCCAGACGATCGCTAGCAGCAACCCGCTCACTCTTCACCCACCATAGCGGCGGTCCCTTACACCGCACAGTGGACCTTGACCGGCGGAAGCTGTCCATTTCCCATCTTGGCACGCTTCCCCGGGTCCCCCTCGTAACATTACGGTCGCGCCAAAGGTCTGGCTATGGCTGAAGAGCAGCAGCAGTTGCTGCGTTATGTGCAGCAGTTGGAGTCACGATTGGCAGCAGTGGAGCAGTCTTCCTCCGATAAGACTACTCTGACGACAGTCGCCACCCAGGCGGCTACCCAGGCTGTGCTATTGGGCGGAAGGTCTCCTCGCCTTGCGCTTCCAGAGCGCTTTAGCGGCAACAGCTCTGAGTGCCGTGGTTTTATAAACCAGGTTACCACCTACTTAGAGCTGTCCGCGACTCTTTACGCTACCGAGAAGGCGAGGGTAGCCTTCGTCCAGTCCCTGCTCACAGGGAGAGCGCTGAAGTGGTCCACGCCATTGTGGGAGCGCGGAGATCGGGTGGTGAATAACTTAACAGCGTATCTTGGGGCCATGAGAATGGTGTTCCTCGGGCCTCAAGTCACCCACGACTCCGCACTGCGCCTCCTACGACTTCGGCAAGGGTCCGCTTCAGTCGGGGACTTTGCGCTACACTTTAGGACACTTGCCGCAGAGCTAGACTGGCCGGATAAGGTCCTTGTCCCTGTGTTTTGGGAGGGCCTGGCAGGGTTTGTCAAAGACGCACTGGCCACGCGTGAGGTGCCTGCCACTTTAGAGTCCTTGATTCAGGTTGCCTCTCGCATAGCCATCCGCCAGGCGGAGCGAAAGCTCGAGGTCTCTTCAGCACCCACGTCTTCTCGGCCTAAAAAGCGTCTGCCCCCCGTCTTCCATCAGACAGGTCTCCCAGCCAGTCCTGTAGGCGACTCCGTGGAGTCAATGGAGGTGTCCAAGGTGGTCTCCTCTGCCCCAGGTTCTCGGTCTTGTGTCATCTGCTTTTCCTGTGGGCAGAGGGGACACATAGCTACCCGATGTCCCAAAACCGTCGGGAAAAGACAGCGTCTAGTTTCTATCAGAGGGGGGACTCTAGACGCTACCTCTCCCTCTAGGTTGACTATCAGCGCCCAGTTGCAGTTCGGCACTACTCTCTTCTCTGCCCTGGCTTGCTTGGACTCAGGCGCTGAAGGCAATTTCATCTCGACCTCCCTGACAACCCGATACTCAGTTCCCCTGGTTCTGTTGCCCAAGCCACTCAGGGTTCGGGTAGTCGACGGGTCCATACTACTCGATCCTATCACCCAGATCACCATCCCTCTCAGGATGGATGTACCACCGGGACACCATGAGCAGGTGTCCTTCCTGGTGCTTCCAGGGGGGACGGATGAGATCCTACTGGGCCTTCCCTGGTTGAGACAGCATGCTCCTATACTCAACTGGCCAACAGGGGAGATCTCATCCTGGGCAGGATCCTGTAGAGAGCACCTCGTGACTACCGAACCACCCGCTACCATTAGGTCGGTAGGGTCCTCAGGGAATACAGAGGGGCCGGGTTTACCGACACCTTATGAGGCCTACAGGGATGTCTTTTCAAAAAGGGCGGCGGATACTCTTCCTCCCCACCGGCCATATGATTGCCGAATAGACCTGAAGCCAGGCTCCGAGCCCCCTAGGGGCATAGTGTATCCACTCTCTGCGCCAGAGACGGAGGCTATGTCCAAATATATTCAGGACAGCCTGGCGAAGGGGTTCATTCGCAAGTCTATTTCACCGGCTGGTGCAGGGTTCTTTTTTGTGCAGAAGGAAGGGGATCTGCGCCCCTGTATCGATTACAGGGGATTAAATGCAATCACGATCAAGAACAAATACCCTTTGCCCCTCATTACTGAGCTATTTGATCGATTCCGCGGGGCAAAGGTCTTCACAAAGCTGAATCTACGCGGGGCGTATAATCTAGTGCGAGTCCGAAAGGGCGATGAGTGGAAGACCGCCTTTAACACCAGGGACGGTCACTACGAGTATCTAGTAATGCCCTTCGGACTCTGCAATGCCCCCGCCGTATTTCAAGACTTTGTGAATGACATTTTCCGGGATTTGTATCTTTCCGTGGTTGCATACCTGGATGACATTCTTATCTTCTCCCCCGATCTTACCACCCATCGGAGGGATGTCATCCGAGTACTTAAGAGGCTCCGTACCCATTCGCTATATGCTAAGCTGGAAAAGTGCGTTTTTGAACAGGAATCCTTGCCATTCCTGGGATACATCGTGTCCAGTCAGGGGTTAGCAATGGATCCGGGGAAGTTGGAGACAGTGATGAACTGGCCTGAGCCCCGCTCGCTGAAGGCGATCCAGCGATTCTTGGGGTTTATCAATTATTATCGCCAGTTTATTCCCAACTTCTCGACGGTGGCAGCACCCATCATTGCCCTTACCCGCAAGGGCGCTAATCCCAAAGCATGGACACGAGAAACGGTAGAGGCATTTCACACTCTCAAAACTCACTTCTCCAGAGCTCCCATCCTTCATCGTCCAGACATCTCCAAACCCTTCCTACTGGAGGTAGACGCCTCTTCGGTCGGTGCAGGTGCAGTCCTGTACCAGAAAAACGAACGAGGAAGGAAGCATCCTTGTTTCTTTTTCTCCAAGACCTTTTCTCCGGCCGAGAGGAACTACTCCATAGGGGATAGGGAGTTACTGGCGATGAAACTAGCATTCCAGGAATGGCGGCATCTCCTGGAGGGTGCGAAGCATCCATTTGAGGTATTTTCTGACCACAAAAACCTCACATACCTCCAGACAGCACAACGCCTGAACCCAAGGCAGGCCCGTTGGTCTTTATTCTTCTCCCGGTTCCGCTTTATTATCCGCCACCTGGCCGGTGAGAAGAACGTACGGGCCGATGCCTTGTCACGTTGTATGGTTGTGTTGGAGGAGGACGAGGAGGAGCCTCGTCTTATACTACCCCCGGACAGCTTGAGGATGGTCACTCCCACTTCTTTGGACCAGGTGCCACCTGGCAAGACCCTCGTTCCCCCTGAACTACGGAACGAGGTGCTATCGTGGGCCCATGCCTCCAAGGTTGGGGGTCACTTCGGGGTCAAAAGGACCAGAGACCTGGTGACCAGGCATTATTGGTGGCCGAGACTACCCCAGGACATACAGGAGTATGTGGGAGCCTGTATGTCGTGTGCTCGGAATAAGCCGTCCCGGCAGAGACCGGCAGGTCTTCTTCACCCACTGCCAGTGCCGGATCGTCCCTGGGAAGTGGTAGGGATGGACTTCCTGGGAGATCTGCCCAAGTCAGCAGGGCACAGGGTCGTATGGGTCATCACGGACCACTTCTCTAAAATGGTCCACTTGGTGCCTCTCCCACGACTCCCGACGTCACGTGCTCTCGCCACCTTGTTCATTCGGCATGTATTTAGGTTGCATGGCATGCCTGACAAGGTGGTGAGCGACCGGGGTCCCCAGTTCGCGTCTCGCTTCTGGAGAGAGCTCTGTAAGCTCCTGCAGATAGAGCTGAACATCTCCTCCGCATACCATCCCGAGACCAATGGACTAGTGGAGAGGACTAATCAGACCTTGGTAACTTACCTCCGCCATTTTATATCCGCGCACCACGACAACTGGGCTAACCTCCTTCCTTGGGCCGAATTTGCCATTAACAATTCGGTCCATGAATCCTCTGGCCAGACTCCGTTCCTACTCAATAACGGACAACATCCCAGAATCCCGGTTCCGATGCCCATTACGTCACCCGATACTAGAGTGGAGGATTGGGCGACCAAGGCCCGGGAGATCTGGGATGACACCCAAGAGGCTCTTAAAAGGGCTAAAGACCGGATGGTGACAACGGCTGATGTTCGCCGCCGCCCTGCACCATCCTTCGCCCCTGGTGACCTAGTATGGCTGTCCTCTAAGAATGTTAACCTACGGGTACAGGCAGCCAAATTCGCCCCTAGGTATCTGGGTCCGTTTAAAGTACTACAGCAGGTAAACCCAGTGGCATATCGACTCCAGCTCCCTCCACGCTGGGCTATAACCAACACCTTTCACGTGTCCCTCCTGAAACCCGTACTACTTAATAAATTCTCGGGGTCCCTGCCGGCTCAAAACGACTCCCTGTCCGATGACCCTGAGGTGGCAAAACTTGTGGAGACAAAAGTCATACAGGGCAAGAGGTACTACCTCGTGGAGTGGGCCGGCCGTGGTCCGGAGCATAGATCCTGGGAGTTGGAGGATCATATCCGCGCCCCGGGTTTGATAGCAGCCTTCGAGCACGGACGGGGGGGGGGGCCTAGACGGGGGGGTAATGTTACATCTCGTGGCTCTCCTGAGGCAAGGACTGAGGCAGTCTCCCATTCCTTGCCTGCCACGAGCACTCCTGCTCAGCAGCGCCAAAGGTCTGCCAGACTAAGCAGTGTGCAGGAGATACCTTCTCAGAGAGGCAGCAGAAGGGTGACACCTAGTGGTTCTCCTGTTACAAGGAGTGAAGCGGTCTCCCATTCCTGGCCTGCCGCAGACCCTCCTGCGCAGCGGCCCCGAAGGTCTGCGAGGCTGCGCAATGTGCAGAGGTTTACTGCTCAGGGAAGCAGTGAGATTCCCGTTATCTCTGCACATTGTGAGACCGAGGATCCCGCCTCTATTTCCCAGAGGCAGGAGGGTGAGCAGGTGCAATGCGTGGTGGGTCCTGATTCGCTCACTGACGTCACACGGCTTGATGACAAGGCTGGTGACGTGGTGAATCCTGACTGGCCAGGCTGGGACGTCGTGGACCCTGATTGGGTCAAGTCCGTCATCTCCGCCTCGCGCCCGCCCTCGGGTGGAGCTGCACCTCCTTAAAAGCTCCCCCTGCCATCATGGCGGCGTGCGACCGTCCTTCTATGTTTGGATGTCTGGCAGCGTGCTGCCACGCCACTGCTCAGGCATTACTGTCTCTTGTGGGCTTGGCCCTTGCTGCTTAGGCAGTACCTCGTTTGCAGGCCGTGTTCCTGCCTTGCTGCTTTGGCAGTATCCCCTTCAACAGGCCGTGTTCCTGTCCCAGGTGAGCTCCTCAAGTCTCCACCGGACTCACCTGGTTATTGAAAGCACACGTGCGTGGGCACCTCTGTGCTACCCTCGTGCCATATTCTCGTGACTTCCACTGGCACACGTGCGTGGGCACCTCTGTGCTTCCCCGTGCAACAGGTACACCGAGCCGTGAGATCCGTGCCATACAACCCTCACGGGTTAGGGCAGATCGGTGTACATAGATCGTCTGTGACATTCCAGACGATCGCTAGCAGCAACCCGCTCACTCTTCACCCACCATAGCGGCGGTCCCTTACACCGCACAGTGGACCTTGACCGGCGGAAGCTGTCCATTTCCCATCTTGGCACGCTTCCCCGGGTCCCCCTCGTAACAGTTATGCTACAAAAAATAGTTACTAAATAACATTTCCCACATGTCTACTTTGCATCAGTGCAATTTCTGAAACATATTTTTTTTTTCGTTAGGAAGTTAGAAGGGGTCAAAGTTCATCAGCAATTTCTTATTTTTCCAACAAAATTTACAAACCATTTTTTCTAGGACCACATCACATTTGAAGTGACTTTGAGAGGCTTATGTGACAGAAAATACCCAAAAGTGTCACCATTCTAAAAACTGCACCCCTCAAACTGTTCAAAACCATATCCAGGAATGATATTACCCCTTTAAGTTCTTCACAGCAACCAAAGCAATGTGGAAGGAAAAAATGAAAATTTTACTTTTTCCCACAAAAATGCTACTTTAGCCTCACATTTTGCATTTTCACAAGTGTATCAGAAAAAAATGCACCATAAAATGTATTGCGAAATTTCTCCTGAGCACGCTGATACCTCATATGTGGTGTAAATCAATTGTTTGGGTGCACAGCAAGGCTCGAAAAGGCTGGAGCGTCATTTCAATTTTTGAAAGCTAAATTGTCTGGAATCATTAGCGAACTTCATGTTACGTTTGCAGACCCCCTAATGTGCCTAAAGAGTGGAGCTCCCCCACGAGTGGCCTCATTTTGGAAACTAGACCCCTCAAGAAATTTATCTAGATATTTGGTGAGCCCCTTAAACTCACAAAGGCTTCACACAAGTTTGGAACGCTGAACCATGAAAATATATTTTACCACAAAATTGTTACTTTAACCATGTAGCTTTCTCTTTCACAATGATATCAGGAAAAAATGCACTATAAAATTTATTGTACAATTTCTCCTGACTACACAGATACCTCATATGGGGTGGAAATCTACAGTTTAGGCACACAGCAGGGGAGCCATTTCACTACAAAATTAGCTGCAATCATTAGCGGATGCCATGTTGCGTTTCGAGAACCCCTGAGGTGCCTAAACAATGGAGCTTCCCCACAAGTGACCTCATTTTGGGAAATAGACACCTCAAGGAATATATCTAGATGTTTGTAGAGCATCTTGAACCCCCAGGGACTTTACAGAATGTTATAACATTGGAGGTGTGAAAATGAAAAAATGCATTTTTACCACAAAATTGTTACTTCAACCAGATAGCTTTTTTTTCCACAAGGATATCAGAAAAAAATGCACCATAAAATTTATTCTGAAATTTCTCCTGAGTACGTCAATACCTCATATCTGGTGGAAATCATTTGTTTGGGCGCACAGCAGGGCTCAGGAGGGAAGGAGCGCCAGTAGAATTTTAGAGCGCACAATTGTCTGGAATAGATAGTGGACGCCATGTTGAGTTGGGAGAGACATCCATGTGAGGTCTTGTTTTTTGCGGGACGAGTTGATGTTTCTATTGGTACCATTTTTGGCCACATAACATTTTTGGATCATTTTTTATTCTCATTTTTGGTATGTAGAATTAACATGAAACAGCAATTCAGGAATTGTTTTTTGCGGGGTTTTTCTCTGCCGTTCACTGTTTGATAAAAATAACAACATAGGTTTATTCTTCGGGTCAGTACGGTTACACAGATACCATATTTTTATATTTTTTTTTATGTTTTGCCGCTTTCACGCAATAAAAACAATTTTTAGAAAGTAGAATTTATTTGCATTGCTGTATTTTCAGAGCTGTAACTTTTTTATTTTTCCGCTGATGGAGCTCTGTGGTGGCTCGTTTTTTGCGGGATAAGATGTAGTTTTTGTAATAGCATTTTTGGTTATGTTTATCTTTTTGATTGCGGTTTATTCCACTTTTTTTGTACAGTATGATGAAAAAATAATTTTTTATGCATTTTTTTTTTTAAAACTGTTCACTGAAGAGGTTAAATTGTGTGACAGTTTTATAGATCAGGTCAGGCCGGACGTGGTGATACCAAATATGTGTACTTTTTTTGTTTATTTTTGTTTTTATATAAATAAATGTATTTTTGTGTACATTTTTTTTTTTAAATCATTGTTGTTTTTTTTTTTAACTTTGCTATACTTTTTTACCTGGTCCCTATATGGGACTTTCACTTTTCTTAGTCTGATTTCTGGTATAATGCATTACCACACAGCAGCAGCAGCACAGCAATGCATTACCTAGGCAGCGTCAGGCTTCAGATCAGCCTGTTGTGAACTGTTCTTGCCGTGCACTTCACCCCAGCTGCCATTTGCCATTCCTTTTGTAGGTCACTTGATGTCTTCCTGCAGTTGCTGGGTGACATTCGAACAAGATGATGGTCATCCCGGTCAGTGGAGAGTCGCTTTTGCTTTTTTCCGCTCTGTGGCTGCCAAAATCGGCAGCCTCGACTGATATTCCAGAGTGTATGGGGCCTCCCAACTCTCTTCGAACATGTTGTCAGGATAGAAAAGGATACGGCATGTCCTATTTCAGACAGTCAATCATTTTATTCTTAACAGGATAAGGATCTGCCAAAGGTTCTCTCATAGAGAAGATGTAAATTGGGTTTAAAGAAACCGGGTTAAATGCTGCGCTAAAACCACAGATCCAAGGTATATAGTGAATTCCTTTTCTTTATTTTCACTGGTCAATGCATTTCAAAGGCATCTCCGCCTTCTTCATCAGGACAAACACAGAAAGGAACAGCATAACCTAGGTAATGCTGTTCCTTTCTGTGTTTGTCCTGATGAAGAAGGCGGAGATGCCTTTGAAACGCGTTGACCTGTGAAAATAAAGAAAAGGAATTCACTATATACTTTGGATCTGTGGTTTTTAGCGCAGCATTTAACCCGATTTCTTTAAACCCAATTTACTTCTACTGCATCTGACCACTATTTCATTTATTTTGTGCTTGCAAGGAGTTGTGCCTGTCACAACTGCAGCAGGTGAGTACCTGTTTTATTCCCTGCACTCATTTTATATCGGATAAAACCCTATGTGCGCTTCCTTTCCACAGTTTTTCTGCTCTCATAGAGAAGACAGGAGCTGGGCAGAGCGAACGCTCCTGTGTATGGAGGAGTTGAGAGAGATAGCTGTTGGCTGAACAATTGTAAAATGAAAAATTAAAATGTGTGAACTTTCTGGTCAATATTGGTGGGACCCCCACAAATATTGAGAATGGAGCTCTGAAATGCTCCATCAAAATGAAGTGGTGGCTGCACAGGAACAACATCTCCTTCATTTATTTATTGTGGGACTGCAGGAGACATCCAAGTAATGTTTTTAGCTATCTTTGCCAGTCCCATAGAGGTCACTGTACAATTCTGGCTAGGCATTTCAGAGCCCTGTTCTTGGTATCAGTGGGGGGCCCAACTGTCAGACTCACTTTGATCACAAAATAGTCACCTATCCTATTGATTGAAAATTATCTATGCTGGGAATAGCTCTTAGGGGTACTTTATACGCTGCGACATCGCTAGAATTTGCTAGCGATGTCGAGCACGATTGCACCTGCCCCTGTTCCACGGCCGATATGTGGTGATCGCTGCCGTAGCGAACATTATTGCTACGGCAGCGTCACACGCACATACCTGTTCTGCAACGTTGCTGTGACCGGCGAACCGCCTCCTTTCTAAGAGGACGGTTTGTTCAGCGTCACAGCGATGTCACAGCAGCGTCACTGAACCGCCGCCCAATAGAAAAGGAGGGGGGAGATGAGCGGCCGGAACATGCTGCCCACCTCCTTCCTTCCTCCTTTTCCAGTGGACGCAGGTAAGGAGATGTTTGTCGTTCCAGCGGCGTCACATATGGCGATGTATGCTGCTGCAAGAACGACAAACAACATCGTACCTGCAGCAGCACCGATATTATGAAAATGAACAACGTGTCAATGAGCAACGATTTTGCACGTTTTTGCGCTCGTTGATCGTCGCTCATAGGTTTTACACGCTACGATGTCGCTACCGGAGCCGGATGTGCGTCACTAACGACGTGACCCCGACGATATATAGGCAGCGATGTCGCAGCGTGTAAAGTACCCCTTAGGGTTCATGCTCACAATCAAGACCCGCTGTGCCCTGGATGCATGGGTCCTGACCTGCGGGGCCGCAAGTCTCCTCCACAGGAGAGCGCAAGAGACTGCAGGTGCCCACGATCAGGGTTTAGGGCGCTGCGGTCTCTCACTTGTGTTCTCCCTACGGAGAACGCTTGAAATTCCACAGCAAAGAATTGACATGCTTGCAGCTCGGAATGCCGCACCGCAGGTCAATTTTCGCTGTGGGCTGTACATGCACAGAAATCCCATCCACTATGTTTGTCCTCTACAACGCAACATTTTGGATGCAGCAAAAACACGCTGCATCCAAAACACTGCAAACACTGATTGTGCCTACGCAGCCTTAAAATAAGTCATTCCATTAATTTTTGTCCCCTAAAACTGTGTACAAGTGTAAGTGGTATAGGGTGTACTCATCTATCGCGGCCATGTCTGGGATCCAGCACAGTTCTGCTCCTCTTCTGAGTGACATCACCGCTCAACAGTGTCTCCGGATCCCACCGCAGTCTTCGTAACCCAATAGTGGCTTTTACATTGAACGTTACAACTGCTCATGTATAAAGAATGGAATGAGATAGAGAGTCTGAAGAGCGGTGACATTATTCAGAAGAGGAGCAGAACCACACTGAATACCGAAGAAGACAGCAGTACATCAGTATGTTCACACATTGACGCTACACCACGTATACATATACACAGGTTTGGGGGAAAATCAAGGGAAGGCTTCTTACCCACAAGAATAACAGATCTTGACCTAGAGCTAATGTACTCTTTATATATAATGTGCACTAAAAAATTCTGTAGAATTTTAGAATGTGTGCACAAAAAAATATTAATCCCACCTGTAATTGACCCCTTTATCTTCCACATCAATGGCTGATCTCTGCATTTCTTTACATTATTTTGATGGCTTGAACATTATCTTCCCATGCAGAAAAGAAACAGGGAATACCCGTGAGACAAGCAATTACCAGTCTCATTAAAACTCTCCACTATAAAAGGCCGTGCAATCTCTTTAAATCCCTTCACTAGAAAACATACAAATAATCCAATAAAAATCATGTAAATAATATGGATAATTATCAATGCACCAAGTCTGCCATCTTCATGGTGACTGGGGCACGTGGCTCTATAGTAATGAATATGGCTTTGGATCGTTGCTATTTGATGCTGAAATGAAACAGAATTTATTCATTTTTCTGCTTATAGCTTTTCCTTTGCACAACTCTTTTCATATTAAATCTACTTATCATTTCTGCGCTTAGGATCACTCCAATACACGGATGTAATCCAACTCATAAAGTACAAATTGTCATGTCTATGTAAATTATACCAGATTTATGAGAGAAGTACAAGTGTGCTTTAAAAGAATGGTTAATATACTGAGTATTGAATTTATTGGTAACATTCTAAACAGAATGTTAATAGAAAGATTGTCAGCTCACCCTGCAGTAGGCACCAGAAGGAGGCCTCAGTCAGCGCACGGAGCCGCCCTGGTCTGGGTCGAGAAATGAACAGTGAGAAGAAGATCTCCAGCATTCAGGGACATCAACAGGTAAGTGAAAAAACTTCAATTTTTATTTTAGAAATAGTTCATAAAATTATGTTAATGCAACATGATGGACCAGCAAACACAGTTATAGTGTAGCCATCCTACGCGTTTTGGCAGAAGCGCCTTATTGATGGATATGCTCTGTAAGAGGAGCATCTCTTAGAGATCACATCCATGAAGAAGGCATGTCTGCTGAAACGCCTTACTGTGTCTGTTGGTCCAACATGCTGTATTAACATAATTTTATGAACTATTTCTGAAATAAAAATGGAAGTTTTTTACTTACCTGCTGATTGTCTCTGGATGCTGGAGATCTTCTTCTCACTATCCTAAAGAGGATCATTACTCCTGACAAGGCAGATTTAGTAAATACTTCTATTACTCTCCAGTCTGTCCTGAACTCCCATTGTCTGACTAATCAACTTCTCTCCTCACTATTCCTCTGCTTCTCTCCTCTGCAAATCCCTTCAATGGCTTCCAATTTCCCAACAAATCCAGTTCAAATTATTAACATTGACCTACAAAGCTGTCCATAATTACTCTTCTTTATATATCACCGAATTGATCTCCCAATATCTCCGGTCCTCTCGAGACCTTCTCTCCGCCACTTTTTTACTTTCCTCACCCAATCGTATCCAATACTTCTTCCGATTATCCCCCATTCTCTTGAATTCTGTGCCCCAACAAGTCCAATTATCCACCACAATCGTGACTGTCAGATGGAGTTTGAAAATCCATCTCTTCACCACCACTGGAACTGCCACAACCCCTTAACCTACTGTCTCCTCCCCATTTTCCTGTAGATTGTAAGCCTGTGAGGGCAGAGTCCTCTCACCATGTATTTCAGTATCTCAATGTTAGTTTGTACATTGTAATTTATATATGTATTTTGCATTGTAAACCCCTTTTCACATGTACAACATACAAGAATCAACGGTGTTCTAAAAATATATAAATAATAATATTACCCCTAAAATATCATTTACAGAGCATCTTTCCTGTTGTGTTGTTCATGCGTTATTATTTCTGGCAATGTACACTACTCACAGAAAGTAATGGATATTTGGATTTTAGGTGAAATTTCAGGATGATCCAAAACTGCTCTCTAACCTTTTCAGGTGAACTTAATGTAACCTTCTCTAAACCTTTGGATGCACATGTTCAGCTGTTCAATGTTTCAGGATTTTTTTACACAACTTGCTGTTTTCTAACAAGGAGCTTAATGACAAAATTCTCAACAGGTGTTTGATCCATGAATTGCCCAATACATTTTGGGGTTCAATTAGAATTGATATATAAACAGTCCTCCTCATCATGCTGTTCACATTAGGCCAAGACAACACCATAGGCTATGTGCGCACGTTGCGTACAAGCCCTGCAGAAATTTCTGCAGCGATCTGAAGAGCACATGTGCGCTTTAGATCGCTGCAGAAATGTCCGTAGTGAGCGCCGATTCCATGCGCTCTGCCTGCAGCTCCTGCCATAGACAGAGCAGGAGCTGCCGGCAAAGCGCAGGAAAGAAGTGACATGTCACTTCTTTTTGCGCAGCGCTTCGGCAGTAGCCGAAGCGCTGCGCTCTTAGACGCCACGTGCGAACGGCCCCTGCACAATCTCCATAGACTGTGCAGGGGCCGCAGGACGCATGCAGTTACGCTGCGCTACAAAGCGCAGCGTAACTGCATGTTTTTACGCAACGTGCGCACATAGCCTAACAGTTGATCAACAGTATCTCGCCATTGCGAGACTTCAAGCAGGATGTTCTCAGACAGAAGGCGCCACTGAGCTTAGAGTGTCAGTGTCACCAGCAGGTTGAAGGCCAGTGTCCTCAGTGCTGACCACTGATGAAAGTTGATTCATTATGAGCAGAAATGATGGCTCCCAACGATGTTGGAGACGTCAAGAAGAGAGCTATGCATCAGCCACTGTTGTCATCAGATGAGCCTTTGCTGGTGGTGTTACAGTGTGGGCTGGTATGTGTAGTCAATACAGAATGGCCCTAAACTTTGCAAATGGTACAGTGACAGCCCCTACTACTGGAATAACATCATTAACCCAGTCATTGTGCCTTTGCATGAACAACACAAGTCTAAATTAATCTTCATGGACAACATTGCTCCTGCTCATCGAAGTTGCATCATTAGGGAGTGACTTCTGGAGACTGCGGCACCTCAAATAGAGTGTCCTGCACTTTCTCCAGACCTGAATTCCATAGAAAATCTATGGGACCAGCTGAGTGCCATGTAGAGGCTCAGAACTCTGTACCCCGGAACATCATAAATACATTAGAACACCATGAATGTTACAGGTTTCTTGATTTATTTCTTTACTTTTTTTTCTCATTTCACAAAAGCTCCTGTGAGTTTATAAATATGTGTGAAATGTTATCCATGTCATTATGTGGTTGAGAATTACACAACTTTATGGTAAAAAAACCCAACAAATTGGTGTTGTTGTGGTGCTTCAGCGTAGTAAATATGGGGCTTTTCGCTCCAGTTAATTAAGGAAAGCTAGAATTTTTATTTCATGAAGGAAAACGCTATCATGTACATTGCACACATGGTGCTGCACATCTGAATATACTGTAAATAGTATGTCCGCCCTACAGCACCACATTATGTCTGCAGACACATTAGCGTATGGCATCCGATGCGAGAGCAATGAATGCGATATGCTATGACCCTCGGCTCAGGCTCTGCTGCGAGCGTGAGCTGAGTGTCATGCGACTGTGACCCAATCATGTGATTGGGTCACAGCTGTGCAGCTGAGGCGGACGCTGCGTAGAAGAGGGAGGGGTTAATCCCCCCATCATCTCTATTGTCATCCTGTGCGTATATCGCACTGCACTGGGATCACATCCGAGTGCAGTCCAATGTTTCTCTCGCACCCATACACTTGAATGGGTGCAAGTGATATGGCTTTTGCAGAAAAACGCAGCATGTTGCGACTTTTCTCGAATCTAGAATCTTGATGCGAGCAAAGCTGACCAACTATTCTCCCTCATTGACTAACATTGGTCAGAGTGCAATGCGAGATTTTTTGCAATTGCACGCGTCTGTTTTTCACGCTCGTGTGAGCGTGCCCTATAGCTGAGTAGCTCTGTAAATACATTACACTATTAGGTTCCAAATATTGGTCTTAATCACACCTTCAAGCCCTGTGCCTACGAGATGTAGCTGTGGAATTTTCTGCAGATATTTCCGCAGGTTCACACAGCAGCTCCCCGGAATCCGCAGCTATCCATTAATGCGGATTTCAGGAGGAATTGTTGCGGTAAACCTGTGGAAAACGTGCGGAATTTGAGCGTTATTCCTGTGGATCTCCCCCCCTGTATCTCCATAGGAGAAAGGCAGGAAATCCGCAGGAAAATCCGCAGGAATAATTGACATGCAGTTCTTTGCGGCTGCGGGAAATCCGAAGCATTTTCCGCAGCTGCAAATTCCAAATCATTGAAACTCCACTCCCCAAATCCTATAGAATAACACGGGGAGTGTCTGTGTCTTGCGCAAACCTGCGGATTTATCTGGAAAATCTAGAAAATCCACAGGTTTTACGAGGCAAAATCCGCAGGTATTTTCTCCCGTAGGCACAGGGGCTCAAAAGAAAGAGAATCTAGTATGCGCCAAATTTAGTAAACTGAGTGAACCATGATGATAGATTTGGTACATCTTATGATTTCCATGTCTAAATGATAGATACTTTTAAATCTATCCCTATGTCTGTCTTGAAAACAGACACAAACACTCTTCACACCCTGAAGGTTCCGTTGGCTTCTTCTATGAACTTGGAGCTTTAGTTCCTTCCATTAATATTTTATTAGTTCTATTACCTTTCTCTGAAACCAATTGAGAGTTTCTTTGGCTGTGTGTTTGGGATCATTATCTTGCTGAAACATCCAGCCTTGTTTCATCTTCATAGTGGTAGATGGCAGCAGATTTTTATCAAGAATTTCTCAGCACATTTGTCCATTCATCCTTCCTAGAGTTATATGAAGTTTGCCAGTGCTGTATACTAAAAAGAAGACCCACACCATAATGTTCCCACCTCCAAACTTCACTATTGGTATCATGTTTTTTGCATGATATGTAGTGCCTTTTAGCCTCCAAATAAGGTGTGTATTCTGACATCCAAAGAGTTCAATTTTGGTTTCATCTGGCCACCCTATATTCCCCCAGCATTTATCTGGCTTGTCTTACTGTAGTTTAGCAAATTTTATATGCTCGTGAACATGCGTATTGTTCAACAATGCAGTCTTGCATGATGAGCGTGCATACAGGCCATGAAGGTTGAGTGCATTAGTTATCGTTCTCTTTGAAACAATTATACCTATTGATTTCAATCTCTGGCTCCCACAGGTGGTTCTTGGCTCTTGCCAATGGTTCTGATAATTATTTTCTTTCCTCTGTTTAAAATCTTGCGGGGAGCACCTGGTCATGGTCAATTTATGGGGAAATTATGTTCTTTCTGTTTACAGATTATGACCCCAACAGTATTCACTGGAACATGCAGTAGTTTAGAAATTGCTCTTTAACCAATGCCATCAGTACATTTTGCAACAATAAGATTTCAAACGTTTTGAGACAGCTCACTGGTTTTACCCATCATGTGATGTTTCTTGTGTGGCACCTTGGTAAGGAGACACCTTTTTATAGGCTATCAGTTGAACCAGCCAGATTATTTTTCACTAAGTGGCAGGATTGCTTTCTAATTACTGATAGATTTTAGCTGGTGTCATGACTTTCCATGGCTTTTTCCACCTCTCTTTCTTAATGTGTTCAATACTTTTCCCGATGTCATTTCTCATTAGAACACGTAACTTCATCTATGGACATCTATGGTTTGATTTCTTTCCGTGCGTGGATTGGGTGGGTTGTTACTCATGCCTTTTGCTATGTGCATTTCCATTCACTTTTACATGGAAAGCTCCCAACATGAATTGCAAATGAGGGTCATGGGACTGTCATTTTGTCAGAGTAATAGGTAAATTGTGAATACTAAACAATATAATATCAAAGCAATGGAAACATTTGCAGGAAACATATTCTGGGAAAAGGCTCTTATAAGAAAATAGGCATGAGTCACCTTCTCGTCTTCCTGCAATCAGTATTTCACTGCTCTGGTTAGAAGACACATTGAAGAGTTACTGTGATCATTGCTGATATTAACATCAGAGATATCTGCAAACACTCCAAATGTAAAGCAGGTAAATGGTGAGAAAATAAAATATAAAGAGATAATTCTGAATTTGGTGTTTTACAGGCAAGGAGGACATAGAGAATGGAGACATTTTTGGTTTTGGTGCCGGGACCATCATCCACATTCTCTTTGAATTTCTTACCCTAGAAAATTAAAGTGGTAGTCTGTATTTGTATTTTAATAGGGACATTTAAGGCATATCAATATATTGTGATAAACATATCCAACATACGAGAGTCTTACTGCTGGATCCTGCATTTTTCTCAGACACAGGACCCGGGTGCTTGCTCTCATTTAATAGAGAGGTCGTCGTTCACATGCAGTTCCCTCCATTCATTTCTATGTGAGTACTAAACGTTACCTTAGATATAGTTGCATAGATATCAAAATCCTTTGACCCATGACAAAGATTATTATCCTGGCGTATAGCCTGCTGTGAGTAGTTGGAGTGATAATTGCCTTTTCTTACTATAGATCTTACTGTTGTAGAAGCCTGTACCAGTGATGTAAAATGGGGCACCAAGTTATATCGGGACGCAAAATATTGGGTCTCCATACAAAGTCAATATGATAACATGAGAGGATCGGTTCCTAGAGAATCTTCAATGAACAGATGGAAAGTGCTGCTACTGTTAGCAGTGCATGGGAGCAGTGAGAGCCTTGCACCCAGCAAGCTTCATTCAGAACAAGGAAGCTCCCCTGCTTGCGACTGCAGAGCGCAGCAGTAGACATGAATTTGTCACTGGTTGCTGCACTCTGCATAAGCAGAGATAACAAAAAGCTCAATATGCAGTGACAAACAAAAGGGTAACAATGTTTTGAACTTTTGACTGTCAGACTCTATATCTCATTATCCACTATAGCTGTAAGCGTGAGACTACCTTTATTTTATAGACAATCATCTTAGCTATCTCATACATAAATTTGACTTGCAACTATTATATCCTTAGTTATGCAGATTCTTGTCATGTCACTGCATTGTTACTGTTTTACTCCTGGTGAGTATAAAAAAAATGTCTTCCTGTATTCTACAAATTACAAACTGTTCTCACATTCCCTAAGAGCTCAATGTGTTATTGGGTTGATGCTCAAGCAAAAGGTCCCTTGTTCGAATCGAGAAGCAGCCATGCTTCCAAATAAATTACATTTCCAAATAAAATAGAACTAAAATCATCCACTTCATCGATAGCAGTCTCTCAGCCAAGAAAATTGAAAAACTGCATCATGTACTATTACAGTTGGAAGAATATGAAATGAAGTCCGTCCGTCCATTCACAAGCCAAGAGGTGGACATCCAGGCAAAAAGTCAGAGTTAACAACTTGGCTAATCACAAGGTCTATCAGTATGACAGACCCGGCAGTGGGGGTGGCTTGTGTGTTTCATAATAGTGAGATCACAAACATCCATGCAAACACTGAGCGACGCATGTTACACAAGTCTGGAATGGTGGCCCATAAAAAGATAAAGAAGCTTCGACTTCAATCTCATCACATGTCAGCTCAAGTTTGCAAAGAAGTACGAAAAGTGGACAGTAGAAGATTGGAAACGGGTGATTTGGAGCGTTGCAATGAAAGTTAATAGACGAAGGAACTGTCAAGTTCAGTGGAGGAAGCCTGATTATATGGCGTTGTTTCACAGCCAAAGTATTGAATATATGATCAGGATTGATGGTGGTCTCAATGCTAAGGTATATGTGAATATCCTACAAGACAAGTTACTTTGTGCGCTCAAGTACTATGAAAAGAATAACATTGTGATCCAGCAGGACAACGATCTGAAGCATACCTTGAGCTTGGGGAATAAATGGCTCAATAAAAATGAAGTAGAGGTGCTGGATTGGTCCCCATAGTCCCCAGACCTCAATCCAATCCAACACATAGGTAGAGAGGGAGAAAAAGCTCTATACATACCCAAGTGAGTGGATCAGGATGCAACAACATTGGGAACATGTAGAAGAGACCTGGGATCAGATTTCGTTTGGGACATGCTTGAATATGATATAGAGCATGCCCAGAAGGATTCAGGCAGTGTTGAAAGCCAAAGGTAGATTTACAAAATAGTAAAAATTAAAATTTAGATTTTTAAGAGTAAAGCAGTAACAATGCAGTGACATGACAAGAATCCATATAACTAATCATATGGTAAATTTATATATGAGATAGCCAAGATATTTCTCTATAAAATGAAGGTAGTCTCACGTTCAAAGCTGTAGTGGATGGTGAGATATGGAGCCTAAAAGTCAAAAGTTCAAAACATTGTTACCCTTTTGCTTGTCACTGTAATTAATGTGTCAACTATTATAATTATACTAAGCATTATGTCATCTTCATCTTTGTCAATACAGAGCATAGCAGCATGGCAATGTCATTGCAACTGCTGGGCTCTGCATAGGCAGCAACAGAGATACTGCCTGGCAATCTGTGTAGCTTTTAGTGATTTGAATCTAAAGATGATGTAGATAATAGTGAATGGGGCAGCGGGCACTATACTTAAGGCACACTGGGATAGGCAAAGACACTGTACTCAATTTGGGGAATACATAAACTCAGGGCACACTAAATATTCATCTGCAGAGCAGCCAACGATTGCTGCGCTCTTCATATCATTCAATTATCATGGGCTCCATCTGTATTGTGCTTTGTGGCAGCTTTTATATTGGGGGGGAAAGTGTTACACGCGTAAGTTCCATTCTAAAAAACTGGCACAAAATGGACATTGTAATTGTCAATGGGGCCCCTCTGTTTGAGTCCATAACTGATAAAAATGGAGACTTTTACAAATAGATTATACAGTTACATACAAAGTACATTTTTTCATGTAATCCGCACATTTCTTTTTTCTGACAGCCAGTGGTTTTTGTAAAAGTCAAGAAAGCCCAGCTAACATTATAATCTTCATCCTAATCAAAAACTATCCAAATAAAGCCATTAAAAAAACATGGTGAAGGTTGTTCTTTGTTAAAGGTCAGTAGGGTATTATAGTGTTGCATTAAGGAAAATGTCAAGTGTATTTCATTTTATTTCAGTTTATTAGATGTCAGACTATAGAAGCAAAATAGTGGGACACACTGACGGACACAGACAGAACAGGGCCCCTGTGCAAGGACAATACATGGGCCCTTTGCAGTCCAAAACTCATCATAAAGCACAATTCCACCTGTTTTGGAGATAGAAATGGGCCCCCTAGCCTCTTCGGATCCGATGCAGCTGCACAGGCTGCACCAATGATATGTCCGCCCCTGGTGGGACAGATTTCTGAAGCTAAATGAGGCAGATTCTGGTGTAATTTGTGTCAAGAAATTGTCTTGCAAGACTTTGGGCCCGATTGATCAAGATTAGAGTTCAAGCCAGTCTTTATAAAGTGGTGCGCTGGAGTTAGAAGCTCCTGATTCATACAGGGGTGGACAACTCTTCATAAATTTGGAGTATCTGACGAGTGGTGTGCGCCTCTGTACAGCGCCAAACGTTCATTCCAGTCAGATACTAGAGCAGTGATGACCAACCTTTTGAGCTTGGTGTGTCAAAATTCATAAAAAAAACCAGCATAACTCGGGTGGTGTGTCACTTCTAGAAAAATCCATAATTTTGTGATATTTGTAGCGGAGGGTTAGAGAGGCGTGTTATGTAATGTGTGGTACATAAGTATGCCTTACTCAGGACCCTGATTAAAGGTACAGAACACAAATTAACGGCAATTGCATCCCGATCTATAACACAAGCCGCAGCCGCCGGTGATTTAACTAAAACTGTGTGTGCGTCCCCCCCTCAAGTTGGTCATTTCGGAACAGTTTAGGCTGCACATACAGTTCTAGTTAAATCACCGGCGGCCTCGGCTTGTCTTATAGATCAGGATGCGGCCGTCTGCTCATACCGCGCGTGTCATAGATTAGTCATCACTGTACTAGAGTGAGATTTCTGGCTTATGCAACGCCATAACTCGTCATGAACTAGTCGAGCTGTGGTGTCCCACCATTGGCCGCAGCCCATCCTGCTCCATCTCCACCTCTTTTTCAATGTTGGGAGAAATTAATGTGAAAATGCCAAAAATCGCAAAATTTAGGAGTAACTATAAATTACATCTAAATTTTGTGACTTCCTAAAACTTTTACATCAGACTTCTGGAAAGCTTTGATGAATCAAGGTCTATATTTATTATGGGTTGTTTTATGATCATGATCATAAAAACGGCAATTAATTGATCAAATCTACGGGAGAGTGCTGCCTTCCCCCAGGAGGACAATGAATATAGAACAGTATCTATTTGTATATTCTTGGTGTCCTACCTCATCTAGGCCTCAACAGAGCTGTTGATTGTTATTAAAGGGGTTATCCACCCAAGCTCTGTACATCCTCTTCATAATTGTATAGACATGTGGTCGGTACAACATATCACCAACTACAGAGGTCACATGCTATTCCAGGCAGAAAAATAAGGACTGATAAATGATCTAATGGAATCATTTAGCAGGTTTTTGCAACCTCATCTGAGAGCAACATAATGTAGGCAAAGAGATTCTGAATCCAATGATGTATCACTTAGATTATTGGGCGCAGCTGTTCTGATACAATCAAAGATTTTAGTATTACCAAAACAGCAGAGCTTAAAAAGCCTACCCCAGGCTTTGTATATACATTGTCTATAGACAGAGAGGTGGTAATTACAGAAGAGTCGGAGTTGAGCTCACACACTGCTGCTCCGACTGGTGATAAAGCTAGGAAGCTTGAACTAACATTGCAGGTAAACAAAAACACTTGGTTGTAATCTGTATGTTAACCCTTCCAGATGCTTCCCATCTTCAGATTGCATAGCAAAAACCTGCTGATAGATTCCCTTTAATGACACAAGACCCTGTCCAAGTCTACAAGTCAAAACTGAATACTAAGGCGGGCTTTACACGTTGCGACATCGCTAGCAATTGCTAGCGATGTCCAGCACGATAGCACCCGCCCCCGTCGCACATGCGGTATGTGGTGATTGCTGCCGTAGTGAACAATATCGCTACGGCAGCTTCACATGCACATACCTGCTCGGCGACGTCGCTGTGACTGCCGAACAATCCCTTCTTTAAGGGGGAGATGCGTTCGGCATCACAGCGACGTCACCGCAAAGTCACTAATTGGCTGGCCAATAGAAGCGGAGGGACAGAGATGAGCGGGACATAACATCTCACCCACCTTCTCCCTTCCGCATTGCCGTCGGGACGCAGGTAAGGAGATGTTTGTCGCTCCTGCGGGTTTACACACAGCGATGTGTGGAGCTGCAGGAACAACAAACAACATCGTACCTGCGGTCGAACCGATATTATGGAAATGAACGACGTTACACAGATCAGCGATATTGTACGCTTCTGGGCTCGTTCATCATCGCACCTAGGATTTACACATTGCGATGTCGCTACCGGTGCCGGATGTGCGTCACTAAAGACGTGACCCCGACGATATATCGGTAGCGATGTCGCAACGTGTAAAGCACCCCTCAGACAGGAAATTATAGTCAATTGTGAGTGCTCCAGTGGGTAATGTGAAAAAGTTTGCAATTTTACTGGAGAGTGACTGACTGGTGTGGCCCGAGCTGAGAATTATGGTATATTTTCTGCCTCTATTTGTAAGCACCTAAACTAATATTAGGCCCAAAACACAGATCAGGGGAAAATATTTTCATTATATTGACAATCATACTTGTATGTGACAGTATGGATAGAAGTAATATAAAGGATAGACTGAAGTGTCAACTATAACAATAAATCCAGCCTCCATTTTAGATGGGTGTCATGCTTTCAGAGAAGTACTAAGAAATCTTTATTTAGTTAATTCTCACCCTCACTGTAAATAAAGGTAAAAGGAGTTTTCCTGCTTCAGACATTTATGGCATATTCCATCGTCTCAAATCTATTATGAGTTGCGATCACACAGTGTCGAAATACTGAAAATCCATGTAATCAACTATAATCTGCAGGAGGAACTTGTTCAATCTCCCTACAGCAGCCCCACAGGACAGATAAGGTACTACATCTTGCCCAAAGAAGTGAATGCGCCATCCATATAATGCTCTGATGTGTTGGACCTCCACAGCAAGACACACTCTTTGTAGCTAAACTTGGCTCTGGGATATTTGGTGCCACCATCTATTAACTTTCTAGTTGGATATTGGAAAATTGCTCGACCACTTTACTGCTATTAATGTAGGATAATATTATATTTTACCTTGGTGTCGATACAGTCAGATTTACTTACCTATAGCGTATATACAGTGATGATATCATAACTAGCCTTCTCATAAAAAAACCCATATGTGGCTGACATAGCCCTACACGTAGTGGCAGGTTTGCATTTCCAGTAAGTGATAGAGTGAATGGATTTTGTTCCAATGATTTCCCCGGGGAACACGGGAAGATTGTCGACATTCTCCAGGAAAAAGGATCATCAAACAGGCAATTATGCTAAGTGTAAAGAACAATGTGTCTTTGTACATGCCTCCTGCCTCTTCATATGTATAATAAGGATTTATCGTAGAAACCCTTATCCTACAAATCATATCAGAACTTGCATTAATAAAAAAACATGGAAAACTGCAACACGTAGTTAGCGTAAACCATGCAAGAATTACTGAAGCAATCTGTATATTCTTATACACTTGTACGTTTTCTCGTGTGAAATATTGATATTACCGCATATTACAGGAGTTAGTGAGCCGTTTACATGACTTAGAAACATTGTTTATATATAAAATGTATATATATATATATATATATATATATATATATATATATATATATCTATGGATATATATATATATACACATATATATATATATATGTATACATATATATATAAAATTATTATATATTATAAATAATACAGTACCATCAGATTGTGCGGAGCTCTATAAACAAAACAGAAGGCAATAAAGAACATAAAACATTATAAAATAATAATAATTATAATAATAATTATAATAATATTTATTTATCTTCTTGTGGCAACATATTATTTAAATAATATAATATTAAAACAATTATCAAAGCAAAGCATCTTCAGAGATACATCAAGAGTGATCCTCACCCAGAAGAGCTTACTATCTAAAGAAGCAAAATATAGACAAAAGTTTACTTTTAAGCATTAGTTTGTTCCAGTATCTACCGTAGCTCAGGGCAACCTGCTGTGCCAGGAAGACTTTCTTGGGTATCACAGTCCAGACATTTGGAAGGTACAAATGAAAATAGGCTACAAGGAGGATAAGTGATGGGACCATCCTCACTCCCTATGGTATTTAAGTTTGTCGGAGCAAAACAGCTTGACTTTAGTTGACCTGTACATGGAATTTTGGGACAAAGTTCTTCCCCCAACAAGTTTTTGTTTTCTTTACACATAGTAGAATGTGCTTGGCAACAAGTACTGTATATCCTAAATGACTCAACCACAATCCAAACAATAAATAATCCTGGCTGTAATGTAAATAATAGCACTGATACATTAGTAACTCCCTGATGCAGCAATGTTGCTTCCAACCTGCAGTGGTCTCATGATTGGAATCCAGAGTGGTCCCATTGATCCACAGTCCTGGAGATACTGAGCTGCCTGGCATTACATTTCCCTGCACAGACAGGCTTGAACATCAGATGCAGGCAGCATATTAACTTCTCTGTAATAAACAACCTATGTGCTGCATTCTCCACAGCATGAAGCCCTGCTCCATCACATGAATGCTCACACACTGCAGCAGGCAGCATATACTGGTAGAGGATCTTACCTTAGCAAGGTGAAGCACCTCACAGCACTGATAAAAGTTAATTGTGGAATAGCTGCTCCATCTGATCCATGGAAGTGATGTGATTCAGTCTTGGACTTGTTGGTTGAGGATGCAGCAATCAGCCCAAATGCAAAGCAATAATCAGCAATGAGCCCCCTAATACACAGCAGGAGCTGGAGAAGAACCTGAATTGACCAAAGGTGGGAGGGAGGGGTCCACACAGGAGAAACACAAGAAGAAGGAATGAAGAAGGCTTGCAGGGCTCCAAGTGCAATGAATGGGATAAGAATACACAAGACGAATGGGGGCCAACTTTTGCACTGCAGCAGCCTGCCTGACTGTTACATTTGCAGCTTTTCCTGGAGCTCAGCAGAGGGAAGAAGAAATAGATGTGTATAATAAGGAGAGGCTGGATGAGGTGGGAGATAAGGGCAGCAGCCACTGCTAGGCTGACAGTAATTTACAGCCCCTGCACAGGAGAGGTAGAGACATGGAGGGAGGAGGATCCTTCTTGGTCTTAAAGAGAGCTGTGCTGCAACTGATCTCATTGTGAAGGAGATTGGGAGTTATTTCACCCACAGATACAGAAATCCCTGTCATAGGAATAAGTGTTTTATGCCACTGCATTATGTATGGTCTGTGATGAGGACCAGGAGGCGATTCCTCAGTCTGTGCACGTTTAGTGCGCCTGTCCAGCAAATAAATTCATCAGAGCAGAGGAATCATGCTCATGTATATTGTATGGCGGGCAATAGACGGGCTGCACACGGTGCCCGCTGTACGGAGAGGCTCCCGGCAGGGCGACGCGCTCCGCCAATGTCATCTCTCCCGTGTACTTTAAATAGTTGTGATTGTACTTATCTGGGGTGCGATAATGTCTCCGGACTGCACATTTCCAATCCTTATCTGGGTAATGAAATTCTAAGGTGGGCACCGTGCCACAAGGAGGAATTTATAGCAGAGGTGTCTGGGCACAAAATGTGGAACAGCATCGGATTTGTGATTAGCTGTCACTGGAAGCTTTCACTCGCATAAATCTAACTGAAGGGTAATTGCACTAAGTACATTAGCACTTTTTTTTTTAACGACGTCAGAGGATCTGTAAAAAAAATACACTAAGAACAGGCGATCGCTAAAACGAAAAGCCTGTGATGGCCCAATGGCATCATCTCAATGTAAGACGGATGGAAGCCAAAAGGAAAGGGATTGTGTAATCATGTGATTAGTGGCGGATATCGGCCACCTGATCCCAACAGACAAAATATCGTAATACTTGTGTTTAAACATTTAGAAAATTCAAATTTCAATGAAAACAAAAAAGCAATAATATAATAACAGCACCAAAAAGGAACCCTATACAGGAGGTCCATTTTGTTACAGGGACAGTTATAAAACCCCTGGGTGTAAGCATGGGTATAATGAGTTGGGGGTCTATTGGCAAGCATTTGATTTGGGCTCTAGATGCTTGGAGGAGCTTTGAAAGTTTACATACTGGGTGTCATGGTTCGCCTCCCCATCCACATGGCTAGAGGGCTGAGCCTTCTCCCGGGCCTCACTTCCAGAGCCTGGATGCCTTAAAAGCTGACATTTCCAGTGACCCAGCGCCGGCTATAAGCTTAGCGCTGCTTTGCCTGTGATTGCTGGTCCTGTGAGTGACATCCTGATCCGTCTGTTCCTGTGCCCCCATGCCCTTGTCTGTGTTCCGTCCCCTGGTCATCCCTCCAGTCCTCTGTCCCCTCTCCTACCTCCCCACTCAGTTGCTTCATCTGGTACTGACCTCGGCCTGATCTTGACTCTGCTTCTGCTCTTTTCTCCGGTCCTCCTTCTGCCCGTACTGTGCTTGACCCAGCCTGCCTAACCATTCCTCACACACCCCGCTGCTCTGCTCCCCAGTTGTGCTGTGAGGCAGTGTACGAGAATGTCGCGGGCGTCCCTGCTTCCACAGCCGCGGTTCACATGTGGCTAGACGCCATCCGTCCCCCTTAGTCTTTTTCCGGCTCCTCCTCTACAGGGGCGGGGTTTCAGCTTTCGCGCCTCCACTACTCGGATAGACGCTCGAGCGGGGACTTTTCGCGCCCAAAATGGCGGCTTCTCAAAATTTTCGGCCGGACACCTCCGGCGGTCACAAGGCGCACCTCTACCAGACGGCAGAGCGGTAAGATCCTGTTCGTGACGCCAAGTTGTCGCGGGCGGAGGAGGGGACGCTGCGCTCTCCCACTGCTCGGGTCCGGCTGCTGCTGCTCGGTGGTGGCTCGAGCGGTGGGCCAGATCCCGGGGACTCGAGCGGCGTTCCTCGCCCGTGAGTGAAAAGGGGTTTGGTTTTTGGGATTTATTGTCCGTGACGCCACCCACGGTTGTGGTGAGATTGGTGACACCACCGCTGCTCTGGACGGGGATCCCGGGAGCGATGACAGGGGGCAGCTTGGATGTTGGTTCTTCCCTCCGTGGGTAGGGGGTTGTTTGTCCCGGGGCCCGGTGAGGGAGGTAGGGATGGATGGCAGGCGGGTTACGGGGCCTGGTGAGGTGCAGGGTCACGGGGGCAGCGCTGTGCCACACGGCACGGTGGTACTCACTCAGACAATGATTTACACGGAGTCTCTGGTCAAACAAACGGCTGGATGGACGGGTCCCACAGGCGGCTGCGGTGTTTTTCCCCTGACCCAGTTTGGTAGTGTAAGTCCTTTCCTGCCCCTTCGTGTACGCTCCATCTGCGCTCCGGTTTCCAGCTGGCTCCCCGGTTCGGTACCGGACGGGCCACTATCCTGTCCCGGCTACCTACGGTTCCACCAAGACTGTCTTCCCGGCTCCTGCAGACGGCCACTACCGTCTGCCCCACTGGCTACACGAGGGACCTAGGCTCCAACCTAGGCCCCAGTCTGTGTCTGCCTCTCTGCAGACCTCCTCTCTCTTCCTCTGCCTGGACTTGTCTGAGCTCGTTTTTGCCTCACGCCAGCTAGACTCCACGGTGGGCGTGCCTATCTGCTTGACTCCGCCCACCTGGTGTGTCTGTCTGAACCCGAGGGAAGAAATCAGGTCTCACTGGGGATGACTGCTGTGAACTGCTGTGGGTGGGGGTGTGTGTGTGTTGTTACCTGTGGCCCCTGGCTTGTCCAGGGCACCACAAGAACACTGTGTATTTACTTCCTGGTTCTCATTGCTCCGTTTAGTGTCTTCTGCTGCAGAGCTCCGGCTCCACCTGGTGGCAGCTTGACACTGGGGTAGGACAGGGAACAGAATCTGCCTCAGTAAAGGAAAAAGTAGTTACTAATGATGGGCAAGCGTGGTTGACACTGCTCGAGACTCAATTGAGCATTGGGGTGCTCGGGTACGCTCGATGCTCAATCAAGCTTGGGGTGCTCCAAGTACGTTCAGTGCTCAGCCGATTATTGCAGATGCTGAGATGTGTCATTCGTGAAATATCGAACACAAAGCGCCAGCTGTTTTCAGTGAATGATTGGAGCCAGCACCCCAGTGAGAGACACTTGCAGTCTCTGAATGTCTGTCACTGTGGGAAAAAACATTTTTGGATGTAATAGTCCAAAAAAATAAAAACCCTGCCATCCAACCCCCGGAAATGCTCTGTATATGGCTGTTTGTATATCGGCAGAGAGCCGAACTGCCCAATCATTGACTTCCATTATACTCATTACTCAAGTTGATCCCTTCCAAGCATCTGACCTGCTCTAGTAAAGTGCACTCGAACATTGTAGTGTTCACTCATCATTACGAGTACTGAGCTGCGAGCATTGTACTGCTCACACATCACTAGTAGTTATGACTCCAATGTGAGCATGGGCTGGTTAAATTCCAATTCTACCTTGTTACCTTTCTGAGCTAAACATACTTGTGTTGCGGGCGGGGAGGACACCGCCGCTGCTGGTTGCTCGCCAACGCTCGGGTCCGGCGCTGCTGCGGCTGCTGCTGCTCGGTGGCTCGAGCGGTGGGCCGGATCCGGGGACTCGAGTGGCGCTCCTCGCCCGTGAGTGAAAGGGGTGGTTGGTTTGCGGGATTTTGTCCGTGACGCCACCCACGGGTTGTGGTGAAGATGGGCACCACCGCTGCTGGCGACGGGGATCCCGGGAGCGATGGTAGGGAGCAGCTGGGATGTTGTTTTCCCCCTCCGTGGGTAGGGGTCGGTGGTCCCGGGGCCCGGTGGTGTGACGGAGAGGCAGGGTTGGTGAGGTGCAGGGTTGCAGGTACAGCGCGGCGCGGTGCCGGATGGCATGGGTGTACTCACTCAGCAAGAGATGCACAAAGTCCTCGGTAAACCAAACGGCTGGATGGACGGGTCCCGCAGCCGGCTGCAGTGTCTCTCCCCAGACAGGTGATAGCGGCTGTCTTTCCCTGCTCCTTGATGTACTTGATTGACTACGATGGATCCCCAACAGTAGTCCGTTCCCCGGTGTATGGATGCCGGAGGAGCCCGTTTGCCCACAGGTGCTGGCACTTGGGTCTCTAGCCTTAGGCGGTAGCTGTATACCCTCACGGTGTGAGCGGTTGCCTTCTATCGGGTCTTTGGCTGTTAGGAAACCCCTGGGGTTCCGGTCACACTCGGATTTGACTATTGTCGGCAGCTCCAAGCCTGGTCGGGGTCCGATGGCCCTGCCTGTGTGTGCTGGCTTCACTTCGCTCCCCGGTCCTACGGTTCCGCGTTGCTTCACCACTCCTGCAGACGGCCACCACCGTCTGCCAACCTTGCTTTCAGTGCCTGGGCCACAAACCCAGACACCCAAGTGTTTACTCCTCACACTTCAAACTCCAAACCTACTCTGACACTTTTCCCGCCTCCAGGCCTGTGAACTCCTCGGTGGGTGGGGCCAACCGCTTGGCTCCTCCCCATCTGGTGTGGACATCAGACCCTGGAGGGAGGCAACAAGGGTTTTGTGTTTGGCTAATGTTACTGTCTAGTGGGGGTGGGGGTGTTTGAGTGTTATCTGTGACGACCTGGCTAGTCCAGGGCGCCACACTTGCATTTTTAGTTGGCTAAATCTTTGTATATGGCTGGTGATTCTTATTTTGGGAAATGAAATATAGTCTTTACTTCAGGTGCAAAACACTAATCCTCCCAATGCCTTATATTTAAGAACTCACCTTGATTGTTACTTGTTAACAGTGGGGTAACATGAATTTTATGACTCCCAACCCTCATGGGTCTTTAACAGTATTGGTGACTTCATATGGACCAAAGAAACCTTTTGGGTCTCCCTAGGACCTGGGTGTCAAGTTTAATGTATTAACAACCCACAGAATTGCAAATGCAGCTCCAGACTATTATCCTTAAGGTAACATGGGAGAAATTAAACTATGAGGAATCATTACAACTATCCTAACAGAAGGTATAACGTTGAAATGTATCGTTGAATTGGACCATCGAAGAGACTGGCTAAGTGACGATACTATGCTGTGGTCTTATAGACAGTAGTCTGGACCAGGAGATGTGTGAAGACAGTGTGTGCATGAACACATGTTGTACTCTACATCTGTGAGTGATCATTATGGACTACTCCTTCATACTGTTCCTATTACAAGGTTGTGCTTGATAGCTACCCAGAAACCAAGGCTGCTGGACTGTGTATGTGGCAGGTGGTAATTACTATCTATTTGGGTTAAAAAGATAGCTCCTACAGAACCTTGTATCTGCCAAACTACAGTTAGGTCCAGAAATATTTGGACAGTGACACAAGTTTTGTTATTTTAGCTGTTTACAAAAACATGTTCAGAAATACAATTATATATATATAATATGGGCTGAAAGTGCACACTCCCAGCTGCAATATGAGAGTTTTCACATCCAAATCGGAGAAAGGGTTTAGGAATCATAGCTCTGTAATGCATAGCCTCCTCTTTTTAAAGGGACCAAAAGTAATTGGACAAGGGACTCTAAGGGCTGCAATTAACTCTGAAGGCGTCTCCCTCGTTAACCTGTAATCAATGAAGTAGCTAAAAGGTCTGGGGTTGATTACAGGTGTGTGGTTTTGCATTTGGAAGCTGTTGCTGTGACCAGACAACATGCGGTCTAAGAAACTCTCAATTGAGGTGAAGCAGAACATCTTGAGGCTGAAAAAAAAAGAAAAAATCCATCAGAGAGATAGCAGACATGCTTGGAGTAGCAAAATCAACAGTCGGGTACATTCTGAGAAAAAAGGAATTGACTGGTGAGCTTGGGAACTCAAAAACGCCTGGGCGTCCACGGATGACAACAGTGGTGGATGATCGCCGCATACTCTCTTTGGTGAAGAAGAACCCGTTCACAACATCAAATGAAGTCCAGAACACTCTCAGTGAAGTAGGTGTATCTGTCTCTAAGTCAACAGTAAAGAGAAGACTCCATGAAAGTAAATACAAAGGGTTCACATCTAGATGCAAACCATTCATCAATTCCAAAAATAGACAGGCCAGAGTTAAATTTGCTGAAAAACACCTCATGAAGCCAGCTCAGTTCTGGAAAAGTATTCTATGGACAGATGAGACCAAGATCAACCTGTACCAGAATGATGGGAAGAAAAGTTTGGAGAAGAAAGGGAGCGGCACATGATCCAAGGCACACCACATCCTCTGTAAAACATGGTGGAGGCAACGTGATGGCATGGGCATGCATGGCTTTCAATGGCACTGGGTCACTTGTGTTTATTGATGACATAACAGCAGACAAGAGTAGCCGGATGAATTCTGAAGTGTACTGGGATATACTTTCAGCCCAGATTCAGCCAAATGCCGCAAAGTTGATCGGACGGCGCTTCATAGTACAGATGGACAATGACCCCAAGCATACAGCCAAAGCTACATAGGAGTTCATGAGTGCAAAAAAGTGGAACATTCTGCAATAGCCAAGTCAATCACCAGATCTTAACCCAATTGAGCATGCATTTCACTTGCTCAAATCCAGACTTAAGACGGAAAGACCCACAAACAAGCAAGACCTGAAGGCTGCGGCTGTAAAGGCCTGGCAAAGCATTAAGAAGGAGGAAACCCAGCGTTTGGTGATGTCCATGGGTTCCAGACTTAAGGCAGTGATTCCCTCCAAAGGATTCGCAACAAAATATTGAAAATAAAAATTTTTTTTTTGGGTTTGGTTTATTTGTCCAATTACATTTGACCTCCTAAAATGTGGAGTGTTTGTAAAGAAATGTGTATAATTCCTACAATTTCTATCAGATATTTTTGTTCAAACCTTCAAATTAAACGTTACAATCTGCACTTGAATTCTGTTGTAGAGGTTTCATTTCAAATCCAATGTGGTGGCATGCAGAGCCCAACTCGCGAAAATTGTGTCACTGTCCAAATATTTCTGGACCTAACTGTATGTGTCTGCTAGTGCTGTAAGCACAAGGCTCTGTGCCTGCTAGTAGTGAAACTGCCGAGCAACTTTCCCTGTTGCTATATATGCAGCACACTTTGTGCTTCAATATTAATGACATGTAACCATCAACGTTCTATTGTGTAGCCATCAAGCTTGTACCATTGAGAGGCTGTAAAGTACTACTTTTTCCTGCCTCGCATTAAAGGGAATTTGTCAGCAGGTTTTTGCTACCTCATCTGAGAGCAGCGTAATGTAAGCAAAGAGACCCTTAATCCAACTATGTATCACTTAGATTACTGTGTGCAGCTGTTGTGACAAAGTCATAATTTTTAGGTTTAGTCATATAGCAGAGCTGAGAGAGCTGTCCCCGCCCACACCAGGCTCTCAATAGAGATTGTACACTGACAGTCAGGTGTGAATGCCGGATTACCGTGCGCGTGACTTGGTAGTGCTCAAATGATAAGTCCTGCTGCTTAAACAAACATAGAAAATAAACAACAGATCGGACCTTGACAAGATAGGCAGCCCTGAGTTTTCTGTGTTATCCTTTGCAGCATGCTATCTTCAGCTTACATAGCAAAACCCTGCTGACATATTCCCTTTAGGTAACCCGTGTACTACATATGCTAACCCTGCCCCAGTTGTGTTTGTCATTGTCCCTATTTTGAGTTGTGAGTTGTGTTTGGGGTCAAAGGCCACACACGAGTTCTCATCCACAGGATAATTAATGCAGTGAATTTACAAAGTTACTCAACATCACATGTAGAACATTACTTCAATATATTGATTGCAAAATTTGTTTTGTTTTGAACATGGACTTGCTTTGTTGTGAACGTAGACATAGACAGATTTGTGCCTTTATTCCTCGGTGATCAGTGTCAAGAAGTCAAGAAATAATTGCACAAGTAAATAATCAATTTGAAGGAAAGCAGCATAGTCTGTACTGTATTTTCAGCTTAGAACTGGCTTACTAAGCAGCTGCAAAAATATCAAGGCTCAAGTATACAGTATTATGGGAATCAGACTAGCAGGAAGCGCAACGGAATTTATATTCCCTATAGCCTTCAATTTCACCTGTCAGCAGGCGAGGGCTTTACTTCATAGAGAAATATTAGAAATACCCTTGAAGAAACCTAGAGTAAAATTTGTGACAATTCTATAAAAGTGCCTCTAGACATTAGACATTAGTTCATGAAAATGAACATCACCAACTGAAACAATAGCTCGTTGGGTAAAACGTAGCAACAAGCAATCGTTTTACTCAACCGGTTATGGAGGGTCATTATCTGAACTTAAGTTGGCCTTGAGAAATAATTTTGCTTTCATAGAATAATCTCAATAAGGTTGTCCTTCTCCCAGTATCATTGAACGTGTATGACCAGATTCATTGACTGGAAGGAACATTATCTGATGGAGGCTTTGAGCTTGGATGACAAGAGGTGTTTTTATTTTAAATTTATGGGGAAATAAATCTGGTATATAATATTAGTCCTTAAAGGGGTTGTACAGTACTTTTACATTGATGGCCTATTCTAATGCCAGTGTGACACGGTACGTTATATCGGGCGATATGTCGGCGGGGTCACGTCGTAAGTGACGCACATCTGGCATCGTTTGATATATCGTAGCGTGTGACAGCTACGAGCGACAGTGAACGAGCAAAAATACTCACCTTATCATTGCTCGTTTACACGTCGCTCATTTCCAAAAAGTCGTTTCTTCTTCTGTGCACCAGTTGTTTATCGCTCCCGGAGCAGCACACATCGCTCCGTGTGACACCCTGGGAACGATGAACACAGCTTACATGCGTTTCCGCTGGCAATGTGGAATGAAGAAGGTGGGCAGGATGTTTACGTCCCGCTCATCTCCGCCCCTCCGCTACTATTGGCCGGCCGCTGTGTGACGTCGCTGTGACGCCGAACGTCCTACCCCCTTCAGGAAGAGGATGTTCGCCGCCCACAGCGAGGTCATCCGGGAGGTAAGTAGTGTGACGGGGGTTACCGACTTTGTGCGCCACGGGCAACTAATTGCCCGTGATACACAAACGATGGGGGCGGGTACGATCGCTCGTGCGATCGCACGATAGATCGTCCCGTGTGACGCCGGCATTAGGATAGGTCATCAATTTCCTATTGGCCGGAATCCGACACCCCAGACCCCTGCCGATCAGCTGTTCTTGGTCCTGCCGGTGGCAGCAGGCAGCCGGAAATGCTCAGTTCTGAAGCTGCTCAGTCTTCTCATATTGGCCGCGTTCTGGTACTGCACAACCACCTCCTATTGATCTTTACAACAGATAAACTTCATACCGGGGACCGATGTGTCACATGGCAAACACCCACAGCATCCAATAGATGCCATTATCCAGGGACATCATTGGGCCTCATAGTAAAAGCCCTAATTGAGCCCCCCCAAAAATATATATATTTGGCGGAATCACAGAGGAACACATTTCTTCACTTTGCAGCCCTTACAAGCTAATTTTACTCCTATTATAGCCCCTTAGTGTTCCCACACATTGATACCCCTTTCATGACCCTTAAAAAGTATGATGCAAACAAAACTGCCCCCCAAACATAGTATGATAAGACCACAATGAATTGAATTCCTACACAGCACCCTCCACACTCACAATTTGATGACATTATCCCCCACCCAAAAAAGTATGATACCTCCACAGTGACCTCACCACAGTATGATGGCCGAAACACAGCCATTCATAAATTATGACAGCTCTCTATGCAATATAATTGCTATTACACAACCTTCCGCACAATATTATGGCCCCTCCACATTCTATAATGGCTTGCACACACTATAATGGCCCCCACTAGCCCTCCAAACAGTAAATTGCCCCCACAGTGCCTTCCAAATAATATAATGGCCCACACATAGCATTCTAAATAGTATAATGGCCCCCACTAGCCCTCCAAACAGTATAACAAGCCATGGAGAAAAAGACATGGATCGCACATCCCAAAAATACATTGATCTAAAAGCCGCTAGGCAAAAATTTAAATAGAACATGACCTTCTTAGTTACCATTCTGATCAGACTGTATTAAGCCCACTGCCACGTCACGGCGAACCTCTTGAGTGGGTCCCTAATCTAAAGCCTTTATGGTGTGGCACTGTGCACCAACCACTGCCGCAGCGACAATGCACCAGCAAGGCAGGCGACCTGGCGCCTCACAGCACCCATGCTGCAAGGCAAAGCCCCCAAGGCTCCAGGCCGCACTGCCCCACTGTCACGACATCACCACAACAGCGGCCACTGCACAGCACCAACACACAGTGAGAGAAGCTGCGCACTCACCTCCCACCGGCTCCCATGTGTAAACTGGGAGCAAAAAAGGCTGACCCCTCTTGCAGTCTCCTGCTGATTAAAAACACCTGTGCCAAATGGGGGGAGTGCAGATCCAAGCAAAAAACAGAGGGGGATAGACTGTTATATAACAAGTCATGGAGAAAAAGACATGGATCGCACATCCCAAAAATACATTGATCTAAAAGCTGCTAGGCAAAAATTTAAATAGAACATGAGGTTCTTAGTTACCATTCTGATCAGACTGTATTAAGCCCACTGCCACGTCACGGCAAACCTCTTGAGTGGGTCCCTAATCTAAAGCCTTTATGGTGCGGCACTGTGCACCAACCACTGCCGCAGCGACAATGCACCAGACAGTATAATGACTCCTCACAGCCTTACAAACAGTATAATGGCCCACATATACCCATACAAACTGTACAATGGGTCCCACACAGCCTTCCAAATAGTATAGCGGCTTCCACACAGCCATGCAAACCATATAATTGGCTTATTAATTAAAAAAAAAAAAAAAGGCAGAGAGGCGTAATGTAGTGATATTTATCGTGCCTGCTGCACTCAGAGCTCAGCCGTAATGATGGAGGAGGGAGCTCAGGGCTCACGTTTCCATCATTGCTTTTAACTGTATCTATGCCAGGCAAAGGGAGTTTCAACACCGGGCCCCCTGAGTAATTTCAACCATAGCGGCCACAAGCTATGCCGCTATTATCATCGTGCCACTGGATCTAACAGAAGTAGATCCATGATAATGAGACTTCTTCATTTTTTAAAAATACAACTATTAAAAAGAAACATTGACAAACATTAAAAAAAATACATTTAACAGAAAAAAATCTAATTTTCTGATTATACATATTCCTTGGTGACAGGTCCACTTGAAAGTTTTTTTTGTTCTGGACTTTCACATTGATGAACTTAGGATGGGTCATCAATTTCTGATAGGTGAGTGGGCGACACTCGGCACCCCCGCTGATCAACTGCTCTCAGTGCCGCCACTGGCCGGAACTCATCAGTTGTGGAGCTGCACAGCAGACCGCCGTCGACACAACAGTTGTCGTGGCTGGATACTGCACATCCGCCCCTATTGATTCAAACATGACAGGTAGACAGAGGGCGGATATGCGGTACCCAGCCATGGCCACTATACCATATTTTAGAATAACTGTGTCGCTAGTTCGTTGCTCCATTATTTTCACTTTTTCCCCATAACTATCCATAGAACTCATCTCCCTATCGTAGATCTATTGATTTTACATAAAGTAATTTGAAAACAACAAAGGAAACATCTAGTGATAGAACTCATCCCCCATTGTCTCCAAATAAAATAAATGTTTTTTGGTTGCGTAATGTTATATATATATTGGGAGGTAACTCATCTGAACTACAACCTAAGCAAATATTAATGTTCTTGCTATAAAAAAATTCTATGTCTCTAGTGTTGCAAATATTTTAACACTTTACGAGCCCTCAGTGGGGTTAATTCAAATTATTTTTCCTTTACCCTATTGTACCGTCCCCGTGGAAGCAGCCGAGCTGCTCGGATCCGGGTTCGCTGTGGCTCGAGGGTCTCCAGACCAGGGGGTCGTTTGGCCACTCAAATGAAAAGGGGGGGTATTTACAGGGGAGCTATAGTTCGTGACGCCACCTGTGCTGTGTGGTAATTAGGAGTACCACTGCTGCTGTTGGGAGTACCCGGGGATGATGGAACGGGGCAGCAAGGTGTTGTAACCCTCCACGAGTAGGGGATGCCCCGGGACTCGGTGAAGGGGGGAGTGCCGTGAGGATGAAGGGGCCACTCTCATACTCACTTAGTTCATAAGCAGACAATGAAAACTGGGTAAACCAAGTCTCTGGGTACCGCTGCCGCTGAGGGGAACTCGTCCGGATCCTGTCCCCAAGTGGTGCTGCCTGGTGGCCGTGACCTGCCTCCTGGCACTTAGTTTAGACTTCAACTTGATGGCGCGGTAGCTTGGAACTAGCCAGGCCCCGTTCCCTACTATGGCTAAGTAAGAATATAATATTCCTCATAACCATCTATGACGATATAGGTCTACAGATGCCCCAGAAGGGGGACAATCCATAGCCAGCACCTACTCCATAGCATCAATAGAAAACAGGAGAACGGGAGTACAATATAGTGCAAAATCTCACAAATATTTATTAAACAATGCAAATTACAAAAAACACACACGAGGAGGAAAAATGGCCATGATTAAAAATGACATTAAAAACAGCATGGAAAGGGAGCGTAACCCCTGAGTATGGGGACAACGATGGTATCAGAATGTACAGGCACTCATATGCCAAAGATGGAATGTTGGTATAGCACAATGTAACAGTTAGGTGAAAAAACAATGTTTATACAAATACCCCAGACTGGAGAGGACAGTATACAACCTAAACGACATGTTAATCATAAAGGGTCAAAAAAAAGTGCACACAGTGGCAGATAGGCATGTGAATCGCACTGTCCAAAGGGTATATATCAAAACACATATGGTAAAGTGCTAAGTGCAAAAGAAATTTGGCCCAAATCATGGGATCCCGCCATGAAAATGCCCCCAGACCAGTTCTCAAGTGAATTCTCGAGTTGCCTGAAGCTACTCCCCGACCTAGGGTCCGTGTACTTCTTCGTGCCTTCGGCCCCGGACCAATGACAGGGCCAGGCTGCCGGCCGTCCTCCTCGACGGGTTCGAGCACCTCGCCACAATCCCCTGTGACCAGGGGTCCGACTCCTCTAGGCCCAGACCACCGTCTGCAACCTAGGCAGTTACTTCGGGAGTCCCCACTCCCGACTTCCTCTGAGCTCCTCTCAGCTCGAGAGCTACTTTCCACCTCCTTCTCCTCTCACTGATGCCGCTCAACTCTCTATACACCTCACCTGCCCTCCCTGACCACCTAGGTGGGCGACTCTATTCCTCTCAAGCCGTTCACTGGTGCGTCAGGTGGGTGTGGTGCAGGGTGTCTCTAGGATTTTGATTTGCTGGTAGAGGCAACACCCCTTAAGTAGGGGCCCAGAACCAAGAGGAAGACGGAATACTGCACGGAAGGGCAGCTTGTGCAGTACCCTGTGACGACCTGATAGTCCAGGGGCGTCACACTATACATTTTTATATACGTAAAGCAAACAATAGCAAAGTTTCTATTCTACTGTAGGGCGATGTGGGGATCTGGCAGCAGATTTTTATTATGGAAGCTAAAGCCAGCATGTGGCAAAGGTTAACACAGAAAGTTCAGGCATGCTTTTCATGTCACAGTCCAATCTTTTATTTATTTACTATGTTTAAAGGGAACCTGTCAGGTGCAATATGCACCAAGAACCACAAGCAGTTCTGGGTGCATATTGCTAATCCCTGCCTAACTGTCCCTGTATACACTAGCATAGATAAAATTAATGCAAAGGACCGGCACTCCAAATCTTCTGAAATATTTTTGTAGTTTATTCCATCATAATATACAGGCGTAAATAATACTAAAAATACTAAGTAAAAATATTTCAGAAGATTTGGAGTGCCAGTCCTTTGTATTAATTATACTGTGGATGCCTTCCTTGGACACGTGCACCTTGAAGGATTGTGTGCCGCCTGGAACTTCTGTTTCTAGCATAGATAAAGAGATCTTTACAAAAGGTATTGCTAAAGATCTTATATTGTATGCTAATGAGCGAGGGGACTAGTTCCCTAGGCATTGCTTCCCTTTCTCTTGCTAGTCGCCCCCATTAGCATGTTAGTACATCCCTGTGGGCCCCTGTCGGCGTGTTAACATGCTAATGAATATGCAGTGTCACGGGATGATCTCACTCATCTCTCTGCTGCCATCGACGCTTGATGCTGAATTTCAGCTCAGTTCGCATGACCTCAGAGTTTCGGTCATACACACTACTTCAGTTTGAAGCCAGGACACGTACACCCAGCTTCATAGTGCACATGACTTTTTCTAAAGATCTCTTTATCTATGCTAGTGTATACAGGGATAGTTAGACAGGGAATAGCAATAAGCACCCAGAATTGCTGCAATATGCACCTGACAGGTTCCCTTTAAGCAGCAGGACCCTTATCATTATAGGACTAGAAACGCAGTTCGTCATGCCCCCTGTTGTGATTGACAACTCACTGTCAATGTAAAATCTCTATAGAAAGTTTGGTGTGGGCGGGACAGTTCCCTAGGCTCTGCTACATGAGTAAAACTATACATTCAGAACTGCTGCAACTAGTGATCTAAGTGATACATAATTGGATTCAGAGTCTCTTTGCCTACATCATGCTGTTCTCAGATGAGGTAGAAAAAACCTGCTGACAGATTCCCTTTAAGTAACTGTTTAATTAAGGGTATTGTGTCTAAGGCCTCGTAAAGACGTCCATGTTGGCCGGATAGGAACATGGTAGTGCTCACACATCTGTGTTGTTTCGTGATCCATGTATCATTTATTTATTCATCCATAAATGAAAAATACTGCTGGACAAACTGACACAATGACACCAATACCTTTTTTTGCATAGATGATAACCACTGACATCTCAATGAGGCCTTAGAGGCCATCCATTCATCTGCTGTGGGGCTCCTTGAGATGTCCATAATTTCATCTTCCTATGGATTGGGTTCACTGCAATAACAGCAATATAAGAGTTAAATGACGACAAGACCTTTTTCTGACTACAAGTGATGTTAATAATACCGCTGCTGTAAAGTGAAAGGTTTTGCTTCGTCACATGAGGAAATATATAAGTAGAAGTGGCATCAGTGTTTTTTTTAAAAGAGAACCAACCAGCAGAATTTTCAGATTTGAAGTAAAGCCAGTGCTATACTGGCGCTAGCATGCTGAATGTAAGCATACATTTTGTTCTAAATTTCAATGTTTTTTTTCAGAAATATGTGCAAGTAAAGTTACAACAATGCACTGCTATTTGATTGACAGGTGCAACAGGGGCAGGAATATGTGGGTCGGTTCTTGCTATCTATTCCATCCCCTGTCTGCTTGCCTGGCCTCACTTCACCTGTCAGCATCATACACATTAGTTGCTATCATTTGGAAGTATTGCAAAAAAGTCTTAACTAAGATGGCGTCGGAGTCAGTGCCTGTGTCGCGGGCGGGGAGGAGGGTGTCAGCACACTACGCTCACCCCTTCTGCTCGGGTCCGGCGGCTGCTGCTCAGTGGTGGCTCGAGCTGTGGGCCGGATCCCGGGGGTTTCTCGAGCGGCATTCCTCGCCCGTGAGTGAAAGGGGGTTTGTTGGGTGTGGGGATAGTTTATTGTCCGTGACGCCACCCACGGTTGTGGTGATTTCACCACCGCTGCTCTATATGGGGATCCCGGGGATGATGATGCGGAGCAGCCAGGTGTTGTGTTGCCCCTCCGTGGGTAGGGGTTGGTGATCCCGGGGCCCAGTGATGGTTTGGGAGGTGCAGGGCCTGGTGGGCGCAGGGACGCGGGGGCAGCGCTGTGCCTTGCGGCACTGTGGTACTCACTCAGCCTGAGACGTTGACACAGTTTTTACGGTAAACCAAACGGCTGGTAAGATGGTCCCACGGACGGCTGCACTTGCTCTCCCAGTAGGTGACGGTGATGTCCCTCTTCCTTGCACCTTTGTTTACTTGTTGGTTGCGATGGGTCCCCACCGGTAACCCGCTCCCCGGCTTCAAGCTGGACCGGAGGAGCTCTACTCTTTGCCCGCAGGCGCTGGCCCTGAGAAACTGGTGCCTTGGCGGTGGCGGTGTCTCTCCTACTCTGGTTGGGCTGTTGCCTTCAATCGGGACTTGGTTGTTGGGGGATTTACGTCCCCTTCACTGACGGATTTGGCAAATTCTGGCGACTCCTAGCCTTGCCGGGGTCCGAGAGGCCCCTGCCCTGGTGCTGACTGTCCTTCGGAACACTGCTCCAGACCGCCGGGCACACAGCCTCCGGGGTCCTTCCAGGAACTTCCAAACGGTCCCCCTCCGGACAGTCACCACCGTTGCTGACCTTGCTGACCTGTCCTGCACACAGCTGGACTACTTCAGGCTTTTGCACACTCTTTCTGTTCTGTCACCACTCTTGCTTTCCTCCTTTACCACTTTACTTCCTTCTACTTTCACTTCCTTAACTCATCTTAGCTTTTTACTCCTTCACTCCCCTAACTAGACTGCCTGGTCTTCCCGCCTCCAGAGCTGTGAACTCCTCGGTGGGCGGAGCCAACCGCATGGCCCTCCCCCTGGTGTGAATCATCAGCCTCTGGAGGAAGGCAACAAGGATTTTTGGTTAGCTTTGGTGTTCCTAACTGGGATGTAGGGTGTGGTGGTGTGTGACCTGTGTCCCCTGGCTTGCCCAGGGCGACACACCTGCACATAGCGCTATCTCCGAAGCCATCCTTCTTTCAGAGGACTGCCGTCAGCGCTATGCGTGGGCAGCGCATGCATTTTCACATCCTCTGCTCTTGTTGAGACCGTGGGAGTGCCTGTGGTCACAACAGAACTGCAGACTGCCCACAAAAGCAGCTCACTGGTCTCCTGTGAAGAGTGAGTTTGCGTTCTTCTGGGTGTGGTCTGTGGCGAGATGATTTTGTGGGAGGTCAGCAGTTTTGTTGTGACAATGGTCACAATGAGAGCAGAGGGTGCATGGGTACATGCGCCGCACTTGCATAGCGCATATGGCAGTGCACTGAATGAAGAAAGTGTCCACAAAGATGGTGCCTGAAATAGAGCTATGCACAGGTGCCAACTCCGAAACCATATTAGTGAAGACTTGCAATACTTCTAAATGGTAATTAATGTGTATGACGGTGACAGGGGGAGGAAGGCCAGGCAGGCAGACCCGGGCGAGAATAGATAACAAGACCATCTCTTCCTGTTGCACCTGTCAATCAAATAGCAGTGCATTGCTATAACTTTACTTGCACATATTTCTGAAATAAAACATTCAATCTCTAAATAATAGCAATGCTTACATTCAGCATTCTAGCACCCGTACAGCACTGGCTTTATTTCATATATGAAAATCCTGCTGGTTGGTTCCCTTTAAGTTTTTTTATTTGTGGCTTTACATCCTGCATATTGAATTTCTTATTCTGTAGAAACTTTAATTGGAATTCAGTGAGAACATTTCCACCTACCCATCTCCTCCTCCTCTCCTGCTATTCTTCATTCTCATCATTATCTGATTTGCACTTCTGTTACCTGACGGACCTGTAGCACAATGACATTTACCAATCCTCCAGCATACTGTATCTTCATATACTTTTCTTTTTAGTATTCTTGATCCGCTAACATTAGGGTTCATGCGCACGGCTTTGACTGCACTGCAGAACAGAAGAGGAGAATCATCCTTTTATTGTTACAAGCCATCAAACTGTACACACGGCCCGTCAGTCAATAGTTTCCCAATCTTAATGCCATGTAGCTTAAAGCTTACGAATAAAGGAAGAGGAAAGTGCGGCAAATTGCGAATAACTTCACTTTAAATGGATTATTTAAATTTCTTTTAATGATGTGCTTAAAATCAGCCATTCGCTTATCTCTACTTTTCTTTACTGCTTGCTAAAAAACTGCACTTGCTGCATCAGCGCTGTGTGACAGGCCTGCTGTCTTTTCAAATGGCTTCTTCATTCATCTGAGTATAAGAGGGCGGCAGAGCTGCTGCTCTAGTGAGAAAGTCATATTCCCTTAAATATATATATACCGTATATAGTTGCAGAAGGAGTCATAAAGAATCTGCCATGCTTTTGGAATATAACTTTCAAAATCTGATTTATTTTTTTATTTTTACTTTGAATTCACACACCATGTATTATACTGCTTTGTAAGAAAGGATTGGGATCCAATTCATGTTTTGAGGATGCATTGTTTGGAACAAAACAAAATTCATAAACATTTCTGTCCAAGGATGGGCAGCGGCTGCGATCTTCCTATTGGAAATCTGAAATATAAAAGTATGTGACGCCATGGCCTATCAGGTCGTCACAGGGTATTGTGCATTCTGCCCTTCTGTACAATATCCACCTCCTCCTTGGTTACGGGTCCCTCACCTTTTGGTGTTGCCAAGAACAAGCTAATTAAAATCCTAGGAACACTCTGCACCACATCCACCAGACACACCAGTGGCCGACCTGAGTGGAATAGGGTCGCCCACTTGGGGGGTAGGTTAAGGGGAGGTCAGGAGCATTAGGAGACAGTTAGTTGAGTGGTGGCTCTCGAGAGGAGAGGTCAGGAGCTGGGCTCCGTGAACTACTAGGTGGCAGACATTGGTCTGGGCTTGGTAGGAGCTGGACCCCGGTCGCAGGGGATCGTGACAAGGGGCACGGACTGTCGAGGAGGACAGCCAGCCACCTTGTGCCATCACCGGGACAGGGGCCAGGGCACGACGGGATACATGGACTCTAGATCAGGAAGAAGCTTCAGGCGTCCCGACAATTTACCCAACGAGGACGGAGCCTTTAGGATCCGTTCTCCACCCGCTCCAAAATTGGGGTACTAGCGCAACGAGGGGGATAGGACTTTCCCACTACACGGTCCAGAAAATCCCAAACGTGAACCCTGAGAGCATGCTCACCCAGTTAGCCATACTGGTGAGCGGGACCCGATTAGTTTTACACTAAAGGGACCAACCAGAAGACTAGGTGCCAAGGCAAAGGTCACAGACTTACAGGCAACACCAACGGCCACGGGATCCAGGCATGCTCCCTCTCAGCGGCAGCAGGGTCCAGAACTTTGGTTTACCACAGTTGTCGGTATCAGCGTTATTGGACTGAGTGAGTACACAAGTGACCCTTACCATCCCAACGGCAGCTCCCCATTACCATCACCAAGTCCCGGGGCATTCCCCCTACCCGTGGAGGGGATAAGCACCTAGCTGCCTAGACCATCGCCACCGGGTACTCCCAATCGCAGCGGTGGTACTCCATCTTACCATGGACCACGGGTGGCATCACGAACTTTAACCAAACAGCCCCATGTCAATTCTCCCCCTTTTATTCGAGTGGCCACGCGACCCCAACCCCTGGGTCCGGAGACCCCTCGAGCCACCGCGGATCAGGATCCGAGCAGCCTGGCTACTGACGCGGGGGCGGCACAAGCACAGTGGTGCATATGTCATATGTGGGAACATTTAGTAAAATTCCAAGAAAAAAATTTGCCCATAAGTTCATATGTAGCAGATAAAATGTGATAAAAATGTGCAGAAAATCTGCAAGAATCTGCATCCTTTGTTGCTCGGGATATTAACTAAGTATCTCTCTGTCTCTTTGTTTGTCTGTCTCTATCTGTCTGTCTCCCTGTCTCTGTCTGTCTCTCCCTATCTGCCTGTCTCTGTTTGTCTGTCCCTCTCTGTATGTCTCTCTGTCTGTCTCTCTCTTTGACTGTCTCTCTGTCTGTCTGTCTCTGTCTGTCTCTATCTCTATCTGTCTGTCTGTCTGTGTCTCTCCCTGTTTGTCTCTCTGTCAAATCAAATCAAAGCAAATCAATTAGGCTTTATTGGCAGGATCAAAATACAATTAGTGTTGCCAAAGCAAGAAAAAGAAGTGTGACAGGGGAGTGGGTTAGGGTTGTGGGGATAGGGTGTTGGGGGCAGAATTTGAGGAATGATGGTCCATTTGGAGGTCTTTAGTTCCCCTCAGCTTATGACATGTGGAGACATATTGGGCGGCGATCTCCACCATTGATTCTTTTTCCCCCAGTAGGATGCAGAGTTTCTTCTCCTCGTCCATGGCCGGAAAGTTCAGGGTATGAGTGGTAAGTTTCTGGAAGTGGGAGGCCCTAACTGCTGAGTATTTGTTACAGTGCAGCAGGAAATGTGCCTCGTACTCCAGAGCCCCCTCCTGGCAGTGCTGGCACAGTCTGTTCTCCCGTGGCTTGTATGTCTGTCAGTGTTGCCCTGTTTTCACCTCTAGGCTGTGGGCACTTAGTCTGTATAGACTCAGGGTCTGCCTGTCTTTGGGGTGGCGTAACCTTTCCAGATATGGGGCCTGTCTGTCTCTTGCTGTCTATCTCTCTTTATGTCTCTCTGTCTCTCTCTGTTTCTCTGTCTGTTTTTCAGTCTCTGTCTGTCTCTTTCTCTTTTAGGCTCTCTCTGTTTTTCTCTCTATCTGTCTTTCTTTATGTCTCTCTCTCTCCCTGTCTGCCTCTCTCTGTCTGTCTCTATGTTTCTCTCTGTCTCGCTCTGTGTCTCTCTCTCTGTCTCTCTATCAGTCTCTCTCTGTCTCTCTCTCTACCTCTTTCTGTATTTCTCTCTGTCTCTGTCTGTCTCTCACTCTATCCATCTCTCTCTGTCTCTTTTTCTGTCTCTGTCTCTCCCCCTGTCTGCCTCTCTCTGTCTCTCTCCATCTCTGTCTCTGTTTCTCTCTCTGTCTCTCTTTGTCTGTCTGTGTCTCTCTCTATCCGTCTCTCCACCGAAATCATATTACCTCACACATAAGCTTTTTATATTAAGAATGTCCTTTGTTCCTATAGCCACCAATCAGTGCTCCTATTAATGAACTGTAGCACCCAGCTCCATTGACTTTAATGTAAGCAGGTTTTTTGGCCAATAACTGTAAAGCATGGGGTGAAAATTTTCCTTCAAAACATAGTCTATGACGTTCCCTGAGTCTCATGAGGTGGCTGTGCAAAATGTCAGAATTGTAAATGCAGCAGTAGGAATTCCTTTAGCGGACATACACACATACACACATACACACATACATACAGTACATATTTGACGCCCTAGCAAAACCAGGTAGTCACAGAAAGAGTTAATCCTCCTTGGCAGCTACACAATCCCCACACAGATGTACACCAGCCAATCAGGCCCTACTCACCCCCTCCTCAGGAAAAAGGGAGGGGGTGAGAGGAGGTAAGGAAGTGGAGAGAGTTTTAGTTTCAGTTGTGCAGTAGTCCGTGGAGAGCTGACAGGGGAAGCTTGGAACTTCCCGGGAGAAGGTGGTAGCCGGGTTTGGGCCCTGGACTACCGGACTAGGTGGCAGTGAGGGACACAGGCGACGGACATCTGGTCATGAGGATCCTGAGGCGACTGGGACAGGGTTGTAGCCAGCCGGTGCTGGGAGAGCTACCCGAGCCAGTGGCCATTCAAACGGACTAGTTCAGACAAGAAAGAGACAGACAGAGAGTGTGGAAAGAAGGGCCCTGGCTGTACATCTGGGTGCGGGACCTGAAAACACCCGCCAAAGGTGACCGGCCATTTGGCAAGTTCGTTGACAAAACAGACTGTGTTTCCTGACCCTACACATGAAAGCAGCCTCATCCAACACCAGGACAACCGAATTGTAAGTGTGCTGATCCCTGCAAGCCCTGCCACCACCACAACTCAAAATTGGGCCCCGGGACTACAACTCCCCTACCCGTGAAGGGGATCCCACCTTGCTGCCCCACACCATGAATCCCGGGCACGGTCCCCAGAAGCAGCGGCGGTGCCACCATCTCATCACCGCAACCCACAAGTGGTGTCACAGACAATCTCCCCTGTACATATTCCCCTTTTTCTTTGTTGTGGAGCCTGGGATCATAGACTGGGTCACGCTACCGTGATACCTCTAGAAGCGACGCCATTGGCCCGGTTCCTAGTACCCCTATCCCTGGGCGACACACATACACTTTGCTATATATATTAGATATGATATGTGCTATGATATCATCACAGGAGAGTAGGTAAGACAGAAATAGGCAGGGGTACAGTTAAAGGACCCTCCAGACAGCCAGGGGTGCTAAGTATAGTAATTATTTATTTTAAGGTTTGTGGGAACTGTATTTTGTGGATAATAATGGAGATCTGTTTGCAATTTGCAGTAATATCCACAAAAAATCCTGTTTCTTCTTGATTTGTATTTTCATACTTAACTAAAAAAATCCACATGGTTGGTCAATTTTCATACAGGGAATTTAGCATGTGGACGACCTCTTTTCAAAACTCATCCACTTTGCTGCTTTGAAGTCACCACTAGAGGGAGCTAGAACACTACTGTGGGTAACAGGTCTATGGAACCACTGGAGCAATCATAGATAGATTACTGGGAGAAGTCATACAAGCAGGGTCAGAGCCAGAAAGCCAAACAGAACAAGGGAGTAGGCAGAGTCAGTGTCAGGAGCGAACCAGAGGTCAGCAACCTGGAGAGCAAGCAGTAGGAGAGGAATGCAGGGACAGCACAAACAAACAGGGAGCAGAAGATGAAGACCAGGAGGAAAGACAAAACAGAGGGGACCAGAGTCAGGGAGGTTGGACAGAACGGGGAGGACTGGAGTGAGGGAGGTCTGGCAGGACAGGCAGGATGGGCAGGACTGAAGTCAGGGAGGTTGGATGAGATAGCAGGGCAGAATCAAGGACACTTACAGGGACCAAGCACGCACGCTGCACAGCAGGCGGAGACATACTGATAAAGCGGCATGATCCCGGGAACAAGGCATGGCAGGATAGGCTCCACCCACTGGCTGAGCACAAAGAAACACCCACCACAGAACTAGAAGAAAAATACTACCGTACTCTGCCACAGCAGAGTCCAAACTGATTTGCAACAGTTCCTACTGTGTTTTGCAGTAGATTTTTTTTGCATGAAAATCTTGATAAAAAATATGTAGTTACTCTGTTTCTCAGGATCTTATATAATTTTTTGCTACAAAAGATGAGCTAGAGCTTATTTTCAGGGCATGTCTTATTTTCTTTCCATGAAAAGCAATCCATATTTATTCAATATAATCATATCAGGGCAGCATGGTGGCTCAGTGGTTATCATTGCAGCCTTGCAATGCTGGGGTCCTGGGTTTAAATCCCACCAAGGACACCATCTGCAAGGACTTTGTATGTTCTCCCTGTGCTTGCATGAGTTTCCTCCGGGTTCTCCCGTTTCCTCCCACACTCCAAAGACCTGCTGATAGGGACTCTAGATTGTAAGCCCCACTGGGGATAGTGATGACAATGTCTGTAAAGTGCTGTGGAATTAATAGCGCTATATAAATGAATAAATATTATTATTATTATTATTATTATTATTAATAATTTATTACATTCTGGAGTATCAACATAACATAACTCACTAAACCCTCTGTGTAAATATGTCTGTCTGTCTGTCTATCTATCTATCTATATATCTATGTACCAGTCAAAAGTTTGGAAACACCTGTTCATGCAATGGATTTCCTTCTCCTTATTGAGATGTGCACATTGTGGCTCAGATTTTAAAAATCCACAAATATCTTCTACTCATTAGCCAAGCTTGCTATGCTGATTGTTGGAGGGTCATCTCAGAAACATACATACCAGCCTGTCTTCTCTTCAGCTTTAGATTCTTGCAATTAAGACACCTTTAGGGTGCTTTACACGCTGTGACATCGCTAGCGATTGCCAGCGTTGTCACGAGCGATAGTACCCGCCCCCGTCGTTGGTGTTATATGTGGTGATCGCTGCCGTAGCGAACATTATCGCTACAGCAGCGTCACACGCACATACCTGTTCTGCGACGTTACTGTTGATGCCGAACAATCCCTCCTTCAAGGGGGAGGTGCGTTCGGCGTCACAGCGATGTCTCAAAATGGCCGTCCAACAGAAGAAAAGGGGCGGAGATGAGCGGCCGGAACATGCAGCCCACCTACTTCCTTCCTCATTGCCGGTGGACGCAGGTAAGGAGATGTTCATCGCTGCTGCGGTGTCACACATAGCGATGTGTGATGCCGCAGGAATGATGAACAACATCATACCTGCAGCAGCAGCAACGATATTAAGGAAATGAACGACGTGTCAATGAGCAACGATTTTTCACGTTCTTGCGCTCGTTGATCGTCGCTCATTGATGTCACACGCTGTGATGTCGCTAACGGCGCCGGATGTGCGTCACTAATGACGTGACCCTGACGATATATCGTTAGCGATGTCGCAGCGTGTAAAGCACCCTTTTCTAACAACATACAAACCTGTCTCCTGTTTTTCTGGTAGACATCTGCAATTAGGAGACATTTGGTAACATGACTGAAGTCACCAAAGGTCCTTCTTAATCTGAACCTCGAAATACAAATGCTGGCGTCTCTGAGAATGGCAGCCCTGAATAATTGTACAGTTTGTCTTCCTCTAGGCTTATATTGCAAGCATACTCCAAAAATCTTGTAAAATCATGCTGGGACATATTTTTATGGTAGGTCTTATTTTTCAGGGAAACACGGTTTGTCACCTTATTTGATTGTTGTCCTAATGTTACTGATATGGAACAGAAAATCCACTGCATAGGCAAAGATTTAATCATAAAATGTAGTCTATCATCTGCTAACAAATAGATGGTCTGTCTTTTAAATAATTTCAAATCAAAAATAGTGCAGCCTGATGTACTATAATTGCCCCCCAACAAAATGAAATCATTGGGGTCTTTCAGGATCCACCAATAGCCTCTCCAAAATGATGCCCAACTAACACAATACTTGAAGTTTAAATGCATTTTTAAATAGTTTTTAATATTTTGCTAAGACATTTAAACTGTTTTGTATTTCTGTACCTTCGGCTACCTATATTATGATTGTCATAGTCACTTTCATTAGGACAATATTATATAGTTTGTTTTGGCCAAAGAAAAAATCACAGCTGAGTCTGGCATAGACTCTTCTCTGTTTTATGATTAAAAGAGCCATTATGCTTATTATGGTATTATCATTACATTGACTTCCAAGTCATCATCAGCAGAGTAATTTTGAGTCAGCATTTGTGAAATAAACAAGCCGTGAAATGCATACCTCTGCCGCTTATTACTGAACCACTGAAACAGAATAGTAATCAATAAAATATGGGTTTCTGCTATGTTTCTGAGATGACCCTCCAGCAATCAGCATAGAAAGCTTGGCTAATAACTAGAAGATATTTGTGGATTTCTTTAAATCTGAGCCACAATGTGCACAAGGAAATCCATTGCATGAACAGGTGTTTCCAAACTTTTGATTGATAGATAGACAGATAGATAGATAGTCTTATATACACTACTAGTCAAAAGCTTGGGCACAACTGTTCTTGCAAAGGTTTTCCTTGTTCTTATTGGAATGTGAACATTTAAAGGGAACCAATAACCAGAATTTTCATATATAACCTAAAGCCAGTGCTATACTGGCACTATCAGGCTGATTCTCTACATACCTTTAGTGGTCAGCTCGGATGTTTAGGTTTTGAAATCCAAGAAAGTAAAGTTTATAAAATCACCAGCTTCTTGAGTGACAGCAGCTGAGGATCAGCTAGCAGGACCTGTATGAGGCCATACCCATGTGACCAAAAGGGGCAGGGCCTCAGCCAACAGAAAAATGTTGCTTCCTGGTATCAGCTTTGTTGACTGAGGCCCCGCCCCTTCTAGTCACATGGGTATGACCTCACACAGGTTCTGCTAGTGAAAAATTAAATCAATTGTATAATATTTATGCTAATTCTAAAAGGGAGGGGATAACTATGAATACCACCTCCCCCGCTATTATCTGATCTTCAGCTCCTGTCACTCAACAAGCTGGTGATTTTATAAACTTTACTTTTTTTGTTTTCAAAACCTAAACATCTGAGCTGACAACTAAAGGTATGTAAAGAATCAGCATGATAGTGCAAGCATAGCACTGCCTTTAGGTTATATACAAAAATCCTGGTGATTGGTTCCCTTTAAGAGTCATAATAAAGGCAGCAAAGCTACAAAGGAGCACATATGGAAACAAACAGTAAAGAAACATCTGCAAAACAAACTACAATATGTTATAAACCTTAGATTCTTCAGAGTACCTCCTATTTACTCTAATGACAGCTCTACAAATTCTTGGCATTTTCTCAAGCAGCTTCTTCACATAGTCACCTAGATTTGCTTCTAACAGTCTTGAAGGAATTCCAAGAAGTACTGAACACTTTTTGCCGGCTTTGCCTTCACTCAGCAATCCAACTAATCCCAAATCATCTCAATTAGGTTGGAGTCGGGTTATTGTGGAGTCCGTTTCATCTAAGGCAGCACTCCATCCCAGTCCTTCTTGAAGGAGGGTAAGTCACAAAAGTCATTGCTACAGAAGCTGCTGTATCCAAGCACATTAGTGGAAGATTGAGTGGAAGAAAAAAGTGTGGTAGAAAAAGGTACACAAGCAACCGGGATAGCCGCAGCCTTGATAGGATTATTAAGAAAAGACCATTCAAAAATTTGGGGAAATTCACAAGGAGTAGACTGCTGCCGGAGTCAGTGCTTCAAGAGCCACCACACACAGACGTATCCAGGACATGGGCTACAACTGTCGCATTCCTTGTGTCAAGCCACACATGACCAATAGACAATACCACAAGTGCTCAGTGGTCCAAGGTGTTGTTTCAGATGAAAGTAAATTTTGCATTTAATTTGGAAATCAAGGTCCCAGAGTCTGGAGGAAGAGTGGAGAGGCCACAATCCAAGCTGCTTGAGGTCTAGTGTGAAGTTTCTTCAATTAGTGATGGTTTGGGGAGCCATGTTATCTGCTGTCTACCAGGAAATTTTAGAGCTCTACCCTCTGCCGTCAAGCTTTTTGCAGATGGAAATTTCATTTTCCAGCAGGAGTTGGCACTTGTCCACACTGTCAAAAGTACCAATACCAGGTTTAATAACCACAGTATCACTGTAGTTGATTGGTCAGTAAACTTGACTGACCTAAACCCCATTGAGAATCTATGGGGTATTGTCAAGAGGATGATGAGAGACATCAGACCTAACAATGTAGATGAGCTGTAGGCTGCTATCAAAGCAACCTGGGCTTCCATAACACCGAAGCACTGCCACAGGTTGATCGCCTCCACACCACGCCGCATTGATGCAGTAATTCATGCAAAAGGAGCCCTGACCAAGTATTGAATGCATTTACTGTACAGACCTTTCAGTAGGCGCTAACACTTCTGAGTTTAAAATGATCTTTTCAGTTGGTCTTATATAATATTCTAATTTTCTGACATAATGACCTTTCGGTTTTCATTGGCTGTAAGCCATAATCATCAACATTAACAGAAATAAAGACTTGAAGTAGATCACTCTGTAATGACTCTATATACAGTAATATATGCATTTTCCTTTTTGTATTGAATTACTGAAAAAAATTAACTTTTTGATGATATTCTAATTTATTGAGATGTACTTGTATATGTGGTTATTTTCTCTTTTTACCCTTATAAAAATGTAAAATTTGGAGCTAAAACAAAAGTTTGGGGACAAAATAATGTAAATTTGAATTTTCAATGTTTTAAAATTCTATAAAGCACCTCAGGATTCAAGATGTTCACCAAACCTCAAGGTAAATTCCAAAACGGGTGCAGTTTCCAAACTGTTTAGAGACATCAAGAGCTTTGCAAAAGCGACATGGCATCCACTATATATTCTGGCCAATTTTTCATCCCAAAAGTCAAATGGTGCTCCTTTCTTTCCAAGCCCTGTGATGCGCCCAAACATCATAATTTTCCATCAAATATTGGCTTTCAGCATTCTCAGGAGACATTGCACCACATATTGTACTGTCCATTTTCTTCTGTTACCCATGTGAAAATGAAACATTTGTGGATAAAGCAATATTTTTGCGGAAAAAGGTATTTTATTTTTCATGGCTCAACGGTATAAATTTATGTGAAGCACCTGTGGTTTCAAAGTACTCACTACACCTCTGAATAAATTCCTTGAGCAGTGTAGTTTCCAAAATGGGGTCACTTGTGGGGCATTTGCAATATTTAGGCCCACCAGGGGCTTTGCAAACTCTCTCTAATCCAGCCAATTTTGAACGCCAAGAGTCAAATGGTGTTCTTTCTTTTCAGAGACCTGCCATGCACCCAAATAGTCATTTTCTATCATGGTAGGGTATTGAGGTACTCAGGAGAAATTGCACAACCATTTTGGAAGTACATTTTTTCCTATAACCCTTGTGAAAAATAAAAATTAGGGGCTAAAGCAACATTTTTGTGCAACAAATTTATTTTTTTATTTTCACAGCTGAATGATATAATATTTTGTGAAGCACCTGGGGGTTCAAAGTGCTCACTGCACATTTAGATAAATTCCTTGAGGGGTGTAGTTTCAAAAATAGGGTCACTTGTGGGCAGTCCCCACTGTTTAGGCACTTCAGGGGCTCTTCAAACATGACATGGGGTTCTCTATCTATTCCAACCAATTTTGCATTCCAAAAGTCAAATGGTGCTCCTTCCATTCCAAGCCCTGCCATGCGCCTAAACACTATTTTTCCACCAAATATTGGATACCAAAGTACTCAGGAGAAATTGAAAAACAAATTGTTTGGTCCATTTTCTCCTGGTACCCTTGTGAAAATGCAAAATATGGGGCTAAAACAACATTTTTGTGGGGTAAAAATATAATGTTATTTTTTTTCCTTCCTCATTGCTTTAATTCCTGTGAAGCACCTAAAGGGTTAATAAACGTCTTAATTTTTTTTTATTTCTATGTAGCATGCCATTTTTATTAAAATAGTTTGGAAAGTCTGAAAGGAGCAGTATGACTGATACACACTTTGCACAATCTCAGGTATAAACAGATAAATCTTATGTGCGAAAGTATATACGGTTGTAACGTTTACATACACTAAAAAGACACATATACATGTTTTTCTCACTATCTGACATGAAATCAGAATAAACCTTTCCCATTTCAATTATTTACATTTGCCAAATGCCAGAATAATGAGAGAAAAAAAATGTTTTAAGACATTTTTATTACTTTCTGCAAAGTCAAATGTTTACATACAGTTCATTAGGATTTGGTACCATTGCCCTTAAATTGTATAACTTGGGTAAAACATGTTTGCTATCCTTCCACAAGCTTCTCATAGTTAGTAGGAATTTAGGCCCATTCCTCCTGACAGAACTGATGTAACTGAGCCATGTTTGTAGGTCACCTTGCTCGTATCAGATTTTTCAGCTTTGCTCATAAATTTTCAATAGGATTGTGATGGCCACTCCAAAACATTGACTTTGTTATCCTTAATTCACTTTGTAACCAGTTTGGCAGTATGCTTCGGGTCAGTGTCCATTTGCGAGATCCATTTCCACCTAAGCTTTAAGTTCCTGGCTGATGTCTTGAGCTGTTGCTTCAGTATTGCCACATAATCTTCTTTCCTCATGATACCATATAGTTTATAAGTGCACAGTCCCTCCTGCAGCAAAACCTCCCAACAGCATGATGCTGCCACCCCCTTGTTTCACAGTTGGGATGGCGTTCTTAGACTTTAAAGCTTCTCCCTTTTTCCTCCAAATGTAACGATGGTCATTATGGCTAAACAGTTCATTTTTAGTTTCATCAGACCACAGGCATGTCTCCAAAAATTAAGGTCTTTGTTTCTGTGTATATTTGAGAACATTAATCTGGCTTTTTTATGTTTCTTTTGGAGTAATGGCTTCTTCTTGGCAGAGTGGCCTTTCAACCCATGTTGATACAGTACTTTTTTCTCTGTGGATAATGACACAATCTTACCAGCTTCTGCCAGCATCTTCACAAGGTCTTTTGCTTTTGTTCTTGGGGTAATATGCACATGTCAGACCAAAGCATGTTCATCTTTGGTTCACAAAACTCCTCTGCTTCCTGAGCAGTATGATGGCTGGACATTGCAATTTTGTTTGAACTTGCGTATAATTGTTTGTACAACTGAAAGAGGCATCTTCAGGTATCTGGAAAATGCACCCAAAGATGAACCTGACTTGTGCAAGTCCACAATTCTCTTCCTGAGATCTTGGCTAATTTCTTTTGCCTTTCCCATGATGCTACACAAAGAAGCAGTGTGTTTCATGTGTGTATTAAAATACATCTATATTTGTATCTCTAATTAACTCAGATGTTGTCAATAAACCGATCAGAAGTTTCCAAAAACATGACATCATCATATGGACTGTCCCATATTGTTTAAAGGCATAGTACTCTTAGTATATGTAAACTTTTGACTTTGCAGAAAGTAATAAAAATGCCTTAAAACATTCTCTCTCTCATTATTCTGGCATTTGGGAAATATAAATAATTTAGGTTCCTCTATTGATCTAAAAAGGGAAAGGTTTATTCTGATTTCATGTCAGATTGTGAGAAAACCATGCAAATGTGTCTATTTAGATAGTGTATGTAAACGTCTGGTTTCAACTGTATTTGCAAGAACTTGGACTATAGAAGGGCAAATATTGGAGTCACACTTAGTCCTTAGTCCAAAACAAATCTGCCACTTAAATGTAATCTGCTGGCAGGTTTTGCTATGCAATCTGAGTACAGCATGCTGTAGTAGTTAAAAAAAAATAAATCTAAAATCAACTATGCCTCTCTTATCAGGCTGTGTGCTATTGTTTACTTAAACTAAAGGCTTAATCTTCAGGTGATTGTCATTGCTTGGACTACAATGTCACACACAAGGAAGTCCAGGACACTTCTCTTTTGATTGACACCTCACTATCAATGTACAATCTCTATGGGCAGGGGCCTCTTTCCCAGCTATGCAGCTTTGCTACATTTTAAAGCTCTGATTGTGTCAGAAAAGCTGCATCTAATAATCTAAGAGATACATCATTGGATTCAGAGTCTCTTTCCTTACATCATGCTGCTTTCAGATGAGGTAGCAAAAATCTGCTGACTGATTCCCTTTAAGAGGAAATTAGTATTTTAAATCAAGAGTGTTAGTCTGTAAATGAACTGCTTCAGCCTTTACACTGGGGTTCAGGAGCTTTACGTTTGTATATGTACATGAACATAATGCTTAGATGGATCCATGAGCATATCTTGGAAGACTGGAAGGCATGAACCCAGTAAATCTTTGTCCTGAGAGAGACAATCTAGTTACTACACTAAGCGAAATAAACTGTGGAAAGAAAAAGCGCAATAGGGTCTTACCCGGTATATATCCGGGAAAAAATTAAAGGGAATGCACTCACCTTCAGTAGTTGTGACAGTCACAACTACTATAAAAGCTTATTTTGTAGAGATGAAGTCTGCTGCAGCCCCCGTGGTTGATAACAGAGAACAATAGAGAAGGGGTTTTATGCCGCGCTGTTCATCAGGAAGGAGGACAAAGAGATGGTCAATGTTCCTTTATTGTAGCTTGTTGTCTACGCGTTTCAGGAGCTCTGCTCCCTTCATCAGGACATACAGTACAAAAAAAACATATCATTACTACACTAGGCAGATGCTTCATCTTTCTGCTTTTTATGACCATACTTTATAATCTTGTGAATTAATATCTAAAATCAGGTCAGTGTCAGAATTTAATATAGTAACTTAACAAAAGTCCTATTTACACAAGGTCTCCATCACATTAGGTGGTAATCGACACTTTGACTTGTGCAGATCTGAGTCTCTTGAATTTTTTCACAGTAACATTAAATCTCCATGAAAGAGAACATCACATTATTTTATTAATAAGGTTAACTTCACAATATGAGTGCATTTTATAGAATGTGCACAAATTGGCAGCGACATCGATAAGTCACGCAGTGCTGTCATTTTCTTTGTCGACGCTGAAAATTGCTTTCTTTGAAAGAACTACAAATCTTATGTATGAGTCACTATAGTTAATCCTTATACTGTAGCTACAGAAAAAGGCATTACATATGTTTTCTATGACTTATATGTCAAAGTGTTACTTGAAGATCGGCAAATATGGGAAGCCAATTACGGAGATTTCCTTATATTACACTGCTCAGGTCAAGAGCTAACTTTATAAAGACATCAGATCAGTTTATATTGAGCTTACACGTCCTTACATTTTATAGAATCGATAGTTATGTTAACGGGGTGGTCTACTTTTGAACCAAGGCCACTTATGGATAACTGTCCTCATAGTATATTTAGATAATAGATATGATAAAAAAACAAAAATAATATTTAGAACAAATTAGAAAATTTACTATAACATAAAATCGGGACACTGAAATATTCTATAACAAGTAATAAAAAATAATAATTTGAAGTCATAGGCTTAGTTTTCTACAGTAGACGATTACATCTAAAATAAAATTAGGAGTAATGAGAAAGCATATTTTTTTACTTTTGTTGCAGAGTTATATTTATTCTGCCCTCTACCATCATGCTCGTGTTCACATTGTGCATTTTAGGATCTATTAGCAATATTTTATATAGAGTTGACTGAGCACTCCTCCTATCAGTCTATGGCAGAGATCCTGTAACGCCTGCCTGGATCCACAGACTCAGACGTGCTGTAATTGACAGGCTAGAGGGAAGCCACTCACCAAGCAGGACCCCTAGAACCCTGAAACCCTTTAACCCCTATACAGGGATTTGGAATTACACGGGCCCAAGGTGATCACTACCTGTGGAAGGCTGCAGTCCGATGAGAGTAGTAGCCAGGCAGGGTCAAACCGGGAAATGCAAAACAGGGACAGAATTGGCAGGCAAGAACGTAATCAGAAAACAAGCAAGAGGTCAAATCCGGATTGGGCAGCGAGGTACATAAACAGCAGGCAGGAGGGTAGTCAGGAAACAAGCAGAAGGCAGAACACCAGAATCACTAAACAGAACAGGGCGGGACAGGAACCAGGAATACAGAACTATCTTTGGCAGTGGTCAGCAGACAGGAGGGGAAATAAGAAGGGTGTGGTGTCTTCCCATTGGTTGTAGCTGAATGATGGTAACTTCAGCTGGAAGACACACGCCACCTACAGTCAACCAGTGGTACTGCAGATCCCAAGAAAACCCAGCCCGGTGGATGAGCGGACCCTGCGCCCACCAGCGCCGCTGGCATGAACACGATGTCGCCTGGTGATCAAAGTAAAAGTCTCTGGAGCGGACTCCGGTGGGAATGTAACAGATCCTCACCCTTTCTGAGCCACATTCAGCTCTGAGAGAGGGTAGCGAGCCACATCTAGCTCATGCCCCCTCACAGTAGTGGCACCCAGAGCCCCATTACCAGCCAAAGCTTTACCACAGAAATCACACCAAGGCAGTATACCAAGATCCAAGGGTTTCCAACTTACCCCTGTTAAGATTTGCTCTTCAGTGCAGTTCTCCTCACAAAAGTCGCCATCTGGAAATCAGCTCTTCTTGGATGTTTGCTAGATCTGGTACTTATGCACCAAGCTGGAAAAAAGCCGTGAGCCACAAATCACAGCCCCACAGGCCACATGTGGCTCCTGAGCCACAGGTTGAGGACCCTTGGTCTAAAGCCCGCTACACACGCTTCAATATATCTCACAATCCGTCGTTGGGGTCAAGTTGTAAGTGACGCACATCCGGCATCGTTTGTGAGGTATCTGCGTGTGACATCTACGTGCGATCAGGATTGAACGCAAAACCGTTGATCGCAAACACATCGTATCTTTGTCTAGAATTGAGCGTTTTGTTGCACGAACCTAGTCAATTGTAACGTGTGACATCCCTCATACAATTTTGGTGTCTGATGCTATGTGCGCAGGTGTGCGCTCTGCACCGCAGCTTAAAAAAGGTCCGCTTCAGAGCGCAGCTGAAAAGCTGCGTTCTGAAGCGCCTCACAATGTCTGTCATTCACTAATCTCTGTCAGTCGGTCACTATCTCTGTCCCTCACTCTCTGTCCATGTCAGTCTATCCCCCTCTCTCATATACTCACCGATCCCCGATCCCCGGCGCTGCACGGCGTTCACACTGCTCCGGCTGCTTTTACTGTTTTGAAAAAGCCGGCCGCCCATTAAACAATCTCATATTCCCTGCTATCCCCGCCCACCGGCGCCTATGATTGGTTACAGTGAGACACGCCCCTACGCTGAGTGACAGGTGTCTCACTGCACCCAATCACAGCAGTCGGTGGGCGTGTCTATACTGTGTAGTGAAATAAATAATTAAATAATTTAAAAAAACGGCGTGCGGTCCCCCCCAATTTTAAAACCAGCCAGATAAAGCCATACGGCTGAAGGCTGGTATTCTCAGGATGGGGAGCTCCACGTTATGGGGAGCCCCCCAGCCTAACAATATCAGCCAACAGCCACCCAGAATTGCCGCATACATTAGATGCGACAGTTCTGGGACTGTACCCGGCTCTTCCCGATTTGCCCTGGTGCGTTGGCAAATCGGGGTAATAAGGAGTTATTGGCAGCCCATAGCTGCCAATAAGTCCTAGATTAATCATGTCAGGCGTCTATGAGACACTTTCCATGATTAATCTGTAAATTACAATAAATAAACACACACAGCTGAAAAAATCATTTATTAGAAATAAAAAACACAAACATATACCCTGGTTAACCACTTTAATCAGCCCCAAAAAGCCCTCCATGTCCGGCGGAATCCAGGATGGTCCAGTGTCGCTTCCAGCGCTGCTGCATGGAGGTGACAGGAGCTGCAGAATACACAGCCGCTCCAGTCAGCTTCACACAGCAACTGAAGACAGCCGCGCGATCAGCTGAGCTGTCACTGAGGTTACCCGCTGTCACTGGATCCAGCGGTGGCCGCGGGTAACCTCAGTGACAGCTCAGCTGATCTCGCTACTCACCTCAGTTGCTGCGTGGAGGTGAGAGGAGCGGCGGTGAGTAGCGCGATTAGCTGAGCTGTCACTGAGGTTACCCGCGGCCACCTCTGCATCCACCGCTGGATCCAGTGACAGCGGGTAACCTCAGTGACAGCTCAGCTGATCGCGCGGCTGTCTTCAGTTGCTGTGTGAAGCTGACCGGAGCGGCGGTGTATTCTGCAGCTCCTGTCACCTCCATGCAGCAGAGCTGGAAGCGACGCTGGACCATCCTGGATTACGCCGGACATGGAGGGCTTTTTTGGGCTGATTAAAGTGGTTAACCAGGGTATATGTTTGTGTTTTTTATTTCTCGTAAAGGATTTTTTCAGGTGTGTGTGTTTATTTACTGTAATTTACAGATTAATCATGAAAGGTGTCTCATAGAAGCCTGACATGATTAATCTAGGATTTATTGGCAGCTATGGGCTGCCAATAACTCCTTATTACCCCGATTTGCCAACGCACCAGGGCAAATCGGGAAGAGCCGGGTACAGTCCCAGAACTGTCGAATCTAATGTATGCGGCAATTCTGGGCGGCTGTTGGCTGATATTGTTAGGCTGGGGGGCTCCCCATAACGTGGAGCTCCCCATCCTGAGAATACCAGCCTTCAGCCGTATGGCTTTATCTGGCTGGTTTTAAAATTGGGGGGGACCGCACGCCGTTTTTTTTTAATTATTTAATTATTTATTTCACTGCACAGTATAGACACGCCCACCGGCTGCTGTGATTGGGTGCAGTGTAACACCTGTCACTCAGCGTGGGGGCGTGTCTCACTGTAACCAATCATAGGCGCCGGTGGGCGGGGAAAGCAGGGAATACGAGATTGTTTAATGGGCGGCCGGCTTTTTAAAAATAGTAAAAGCCGCCGGAGCAGTGTGAATGCAGTGCAGCGCCGGGGATTGGGTATCGGTGAGTATATGAGAGAGGGCTGCTCAATTCAGTTACTCAGGAGTTTAGCGGTCACCGGTGAATCCTTCACAGGTGACCGCTAATCAGGGCGCGACACAGACAGAGCCGCAGCATGACAATGAAGTCGGGTGAGGTTCACCCGAGTTCATTCTGACAGTGCGGCTCTGTCTGTGTCTGCTGTCAGCGGCCATTCACCGCTGCTACATGGCTGTCTGTGTCTGCTGTCAGCGGCCATGTAGCAGAGCTGAATGGCAGATGACATAGTAAAAACGCATCTCTACACATTACACACGCTTGGCAAGTCAATAAATAATAAAAAAAAAAAAAAGGTGCCCAATGCATACGTCACAGAACACATGATCTAAAGGATCGCACACAAAATTGTTCAATTTAACATAGACTACTAACGCTCGTGTGACAGCAAATGAACGACCTATGTGTAATCTCATAAGATCCCGTATGCAACCTGGGCGTGTCACATCGCAAATGCGATTGTACAACTAATTGCAACGTGTAAAGCGGGCTTAAGGCTCATGCATTTGTCCATTCAAATCGGTCCAATTTCAGATTACAACGTAGTGACTGGGCATGGTTCTCCCAACCCAAGTGTCATTCTTCAGTTGGGAGACCTGTGCCCAGTCCATGAATTGCTGTACAAGGTCAGACTGATTTGAATGGACGTCTGCTCAAGCCCTAAACCTTACCTATAGCTATACTATAGAGTCATGCTATCACTTTTAACCAAAGCAGATTTGTACCTTTGCAAACTTAAAGAGGTTGTCCACTACTTTATTATCAATGGCCTATCCTTTCCTTAGGATAGGTCATCAATGTCTAATCGGTGGGAATGTGTTACCTGTCATCCCCGCCGATTGGCTGCTCTTGAAGTTGGTGGCAGCTGGAACTGCACAAATACAGAGCTGCATAGGTCTGTCTACTCCTTAGTGGCAGCGGCTGTGTAATGTATATCCGCTCACAATTCAAATCAATATAAGGCAGATGTGCAGTACCCAGTCATGACCATTATACAGTAGAGAGAGCTCTGCAGCTCCGTAATTATGCAGTTCCAGAGCTCCCACCATCACCACCACTGAGCTGGCCTAAGGATAGGCCATCAGTATTAGAGCAGTAGACAACCTCTTTAATCTGTCAGGGAAACAGTTGTGTGTCCTGCAAAGCCGTGGGGCCAATCATAATGGCAATTATGTGTACCTTTAGGATTAGTAGATAATTTTAATGTGAAATTAGAGTCTGGTGTTTTCAATGAATAGGACGACAATCAGATGTGGGTGGGTGATCTGTTTTATTTAAAGAACAGGTATCTATCTTGTCTGTCCTTCACGACACGTTTGCAAAAAATGTATTGAAGCCTGTATTTCTGAATGTGGGCCAAGAAAGCTTGCAACCATTGATAAAACAATGATTTTTTTTCCCAGAAAATCCTGAAGGAATTTCATAAGTCAGACACTAATGTTGGACAGGAGAACTTGATGGACAATCTTCATCCTTGTTCTACCCAAAGGTATTTTATAAGGTTGAGGCCAGAGCTCTGTGCTGTATAGTCAACCTCTTACATACCAAACTCGCCCAATTATGCCTTTATGGACCCCTTGATATTTTAAGCTGTTAGCTTTTATCGAGTTGAATATTTGTGCAAGTCACTATTAGAGATGAGCGAACCAGTCGCGGTTCGGCTCGAGGTCGGTTCGTCGAACGGACGTCCCGTTCGAGTTCGGCTCGTCGAACGTTCGACGAACCGAACTCGAACTGCATAGGAAACAATGGCAGGCATTCACAAACACATAAAAACACCTAGAAAACACCCTCAAAGGTGTCCAAAAGGTGACAAACAACTCACAACACAACACAAACACATGGGAAAGTGACAAGGACATATACTCATGCGAAAACAAAAGAGCTGGACAAGGAAAAAGAGGAGGACACACAGATATAGGCATGGCACGCCCTTCTAAAATCATGTAAAACACCGCAAGGTGACTCCAAGCGGAGTCTCCCATTTTTTACAAAAATTGGGCCCCACACACACCCACCCATTTAGTGGCAGCACTTGTGCCCTAGTTGTACACTTCACAGCTAGATTTGAATCAAGCACATTCAAAAATAAGCTATTCTTAACCGTCCCCAGGATGACACCGGGGTTGGTAGCAAAGTCTTTCCTGATCCCAGCTCTGTTCATCTTGGATCATTTTTAAAAAACACAGCAAGCAAGGGTTACTCCAAGCGGAGTCTCCCTTTTTTTCCAAAAATTGGGCCCCACACAGACACCTTATCAGTGGCAGCACTTGTGCCCTAGTTGCAAACAAACAGGATGTTTTGATTTGCATCAAGCACATTCAAAAATACGCTATTCTTAACCGTCCCCAGGATGACACCGGGGTAGGTAGCAAAGTCTTTCCTGATCCCAGCTCTGTTCATCTTGGATCATTTTTAAAAAACACAGCAAGCAAGGGTTACTCCAAGCGGAGTCTCCCTTTTTTTCCAAAAATTGGGCCCCACACAGACACCTTATCAGTGGCAGCACTTGTGCCCTAGTTGCAAACAAACAGGATGTTTTGATTTGCATCAAGCACATTCAAAAATACGCTATTCTTAACCGTCCCCAGGATGACACCGGGGTAGGTAGCAATGTCTTTCCTGATCCCAGCTCTGTTCATCTTGGCTTCTTTTAAAAACAATGTAAGCAAGGGTTACTCCAAGCGGAGCCTCCCTTTTTTCCAAAAATTGTGCCCCACACACACCCACCCATTCAGTGGCAGCACATGTGCGCTAGTTGTACACTTCACAGCTAGATTTGCATCAAGCACATTCAAAAATACGCTATTCTTAACCGTCCCCAGGATGACACCGGGGTAGGTAGCAAAGTCTTTCCTGATCCCAGCTCTGTTCATCTTGGATCATTTTTAAAAAACACAGCAAGCAAGGGTTACTCCAAGCGGAGTCTCCCTTTTTTTCCAAAAATTGGGCCCCACACAGACACCTTATCAGTGGCAGCACTTGTGCCCTAGTTGCAAACAGGATGTTTTGATTTGCATCAAGCACATTCCAAATCCACAAGCATTTACTCTCCCCAGGATGACACAGGGGTAGTAAATTCCTTCTGGATCCATGACTTGTTCATTTTGATGAACGTCAGTCTGTCCACATTGTCACTGGACAGACGCGTGTGCTTATCTGTCAGCACACACCCAGCAGCACTGAAGACACGTTCAGAGACAACGCTGGCAGCTGGACACGACAAAATCTCCAAGGCGTAACTGGAGAGCTCTGGCCATTTTTCTAGATTTGAAGCCCAAAAGGAGCAAGGCTCCATTTGCAAAGTCATGGCATCGATGTTCATTTGGAGATACTCCTGTATCATCCTCTCCAGCCATTGACTATGTGTCAGACTTGTTGTCTCTGGTGGCCTTGCAAAGGAGGGTCTAAAAAAATTATGAAAAGATTCCATAAAATTGCTGTTACCAGCACCAGATACGGTCCTACTGGTACGGGTAGACTGTTGAAGATCACGAGACCGTCCCATGTTTGTCAAGTTACAACTGGGAGAATCACTCCCTGCTCCTGCACGGTTGTTTGGTGGAAAAGCCGAGCTAAGATCGAGTAACAGCTTCTGCTGATACTCCTGCATACGTGCGTCCCTTTCTATGGCTGGAATTATGTCACAAAAATTTGGACTTGTACCGGGGATCTAATAGTGTGGCAATCCAGTAGTCATCATCACTTCTAATTTTGACAATACGAGGGTCATGTTGGAGGTAGTGCAACAAGAAGGCACTCATGTGTCTTGCGCAGCCATGCGGACCAAGTCCACGCTGTGTTTGTGGCATAGAGGTGCTAACCGTTCTTTCTTCCTCTGACATCTCCCCCCAACCTCTTTCAACAGAAATTTGACCAAGGTCTCCCTCATCTGCTGAGTCTTCCATGTCCATGGACAGTTCGTCCTCCATTTCTTCATGTTCTCCTGCACCTTCCTCAACATTTAGCCTGCTACTATGTGCCCTTGTTGATCCCTGTCCCCCATGGTCCCATGCCTGCTGCGTTGGTGATGATGAACGTCTGGACCTTGGTGATGTTGTTGTCCGTTGCGCATATGAATCCTCCTGTAATTCCTCCCCTTCCTGTTGTCCCACCCCCTGACTCCGAATAGTGTTTAGCGTGTGCTCCAGCATGTAAATGACTGGAATCGTCATGCTGATAATGGCATTGTCAGCGCTAAACATATTCGTCGCCATGTCGAAACTGTGCAGAAGGGTGCATAGGTCCTTGATCTGAGACCACTCCATCAGGGTGATCTGCCCCACCTCTGCATCTCGTTGGCCCAGGCTATACGTCATGACGTATTGCACCAGGGCTCGTCGGTGTTGCCACAGTCGCTGTAACATGTGGAGAGTTGAATTCCAGCGTGTCGCCACATCGCATTTCAGGCGATGAACCGGCAGGCCGAAAGACTTCTGGAGCGATGCAAGTCGCTCAGCTGCGGCGCTTGAACGGCGGAAGTGAGCAGACAGTTTTCGTGCCCTGTTCAGAAGGCCATCTAGGCCGGGATAGTGTGTTAAAAATTGCTGGACGACAAGGTTCAACACGTGAGCCATACAAGGTACGTGTGTCACCTTGCCCAGGCGAAGGGCCGCACACAGGTTTGCAGCATTGTCGCACACGGCTTTACCAGGCTGCAGGTTGAGTGGAGACAACCATTTATTAAACTCGGACCGCAGAGCTGACCACAACTCCTCAGCTGTGTGACTCTTATTTCCAAGACATGTCAAGCTAAAGACCGCCTGATGCCGTTGCGCTCTGCTGCCAGCATAGTAATGAGGGGTGCGTGATTCCTTCTGCGCAGTGAGAACGCTGGTGGCCTGACCAGGCAGGCTTGGGGCAGAGGTGGAGGACCCAGATGAGGTGGAGGAGGCAGAAGCAGTGGCGGAAGTTGGACAGACAGAGGATTGACACACAAGTCGTGGGGATGGCAAGACTTGTGCAGCAGACCCTTCACCATCTATCACCATAGTTACCCAGTGCCCAGTCAGCAACATGTAACGTCCCTGTCCATGCTTACTGGTCCAAGTATCGGTGGTGAAATGCACCCGTTGACACACAGAGTTTCTCAAGGAAGCGGTGATGTTGTGTGCGACATGCTGGTGTAGCGCGGGCACACCTTTCTTAGAGAAGTAGTGGCGACTAGGCATCTGGTACTGGGGCACAGCGACAGACATAAGGTCTCTAAAATCCTGTGTGTCCACTAGGCGGAAAGGCAGCATTTCAGTAGCCAAGAGCTTACAGAGGGATAGAGTGAACCTCTTAGCTTTGTCATGGGTCGCAGGAAGTGGCCTTTTATTTGACCACATCTGAGGGACAGAGATCTGGCTGCTGTGTGTAGACGGTGTTGAGTAGGGTGTCCCTGGAAAAATGCAGGTTTGTGAGGAAAGTGCAGGCGGAGACATGATGTTGCCTTCATCCAACGTTGGTGCTATCGATGTCTGAGAGAGCTGTACACACTCACTTGTTTCCCCTTCCAAACCAACTGACGACCTACCAAGCAAACTGCCTGTTGCGGTTACAGTGGTGGAAGTTGTGCGTGGAAAAACAGGTGTGACAGCTGTCCCCACAGTCCTAGAAGATGAAGAGCGCGCGGATGCACTGGAAGGGGCAGGTGGTGGATGGTTCGCTCCGCTATGCCGCATTGCAGCACGGTGAGCTTCCCACCGGGACATATGATATTTATTCATGTGACGATTCATGGAAGAAGTTGTCAAACTGCTGAGATTTTGACCTCTACTAAGAGAACCATGACAAATTTTACAGATCACATAATTTGGGCGATCTTTTGCTATGTCAAAAAAGGACCAGGCTAGGCAAGGCTTAGAGGGCATGCGACCTGTTGATCCACCCCGACTAGTGCTCAGAGGCACAGTGGTGGCTGAGGATGCAGTTGTAGACGTGCTACCAGTGCTCCGACTCTGTCCAGGAAGGCACAAGGTAACTTCGTCATCAGTTGCATCCTCCTCCACCACCTCTGTTGACCTCCTCGAGTGCCTGACTGTGGGTTGACAGTAGGTGGGATCTAGAACTTCATCATCAATTGTTGTGTTTGCACTCCCCTCCCCCTCAGACCGAGCCTCTTCTTGCCCTGACCGAATATTTAAGTTGTCATCCCAATCGGGTATCTGCGTCTCATCTTCATCAGTATGTTCCTCATTGTCTATAACCACAGGTGTTACAGTTTGTGACAAAGGGTCAACATTATGCTCAGAAACTTGGTCCTCACGGCCTGAATCAGAGTCACAAAGGTTCTGGGCATCACTGCAGACCATTTCCTGTTCTGTACTCACTGTAGCTTGGGAGCAGACCTCTGATTCCCAAGCTATAGTGTGACTGAACAGCTCTGCAGACTCAGCAATCTCAGTTCCACCATACTGTGCAGGGCTGATGGAGACTTCAGAGCTGGGAGAAAGCAAGTTTGATTGGGATGACAACTCAGAGGACTGGTGTTTTTTGGATGCGGTACTTGAAGTGGCTGAGAGGGCACTTGTTGGACCACTTGAGATCCATTCAAGCATTTTCCTTTTTTGGCCATCATCTACCTTTGTTCCTGTTGTTCGTGTCCGTAAAAAAGGGAGCACATCGGATTGTCCACGGTAAGTAGTAGACATCTTACTTTTGCTGGTAGATGGTCTATCTTCAGCAGATGATAATGGAGCTTTGCCACCTTCCCCACGGACAAACCCTTTTTTCCTTTTCCACCACGCCTCTTCCCCTTTCCACCAGCATCTGTCATTTTGCCACTCATGTTGATTGCGACAAGATTGTGCACTGAAAATGTGGTAGTAAAAATTGAGAGGTGGTGTAGATTGCAGCGGTGGTCTAGCTTTATTAACAGCAGAATAATAAAGAATAAATATCCCTGACAATGCAACTACGGCCCTTAAACTGGCAGCATAAATTGCTAGTATAATGGCTTAGTAACTATCAGTTTGAGTGTGCAATGCAGGCAGACGTGCTGCAATTATCTGTGCACTACTGGGACTATACAGAAGTCCAATAGCCACGTTTAGGATGACACTAGGTACACTGAGTGTTTGCTAGTATAATGGCTTAGTAACAATGAGTTTGAGTGTGCAATGCAGGCAGACGTGCTGCAGATATCTGTGCACTACTGGGACTATACAGAAGTCCAACAGCCACGTTTAGGATGACACTAGGTACACTCAGTGCTTGCTAGTATAATGGCTTAGTAACTATCAGTTTGAGTGTGCAATGCAGGCAGACGTGCTGCAAATATCTGTGCACTACTGGGACTATACAGAAGTCCAATAGCCACGTTTAGGATGACACTAGGTACACTCAGTGTTTGCTAGTATAATGGCTTAGTTATAATGAGTTGGAGTGTGCAATGCAGGCAGACGTGCTGCAAATATCTGTGCACTAGTGGGACTATACAGAAGTCCAATAGCCACGTTTAGGATGCCACTAGGTACACTCAGTGTTTGCTAGTATAATGGCTTAGTTATAATGAGTTGGAGTGTGCAGAGGACAGGAGGGTACAGTGGCAGGATTGTGGGGCTCTGGGTAGAGGAATGGAAGCCTGCCTTTCTATTCCCTCCTAATGGGGAAATGCAGCGAGGAAATCCCTGACCTTAGCTACACAGACGCTGTCTCTGTTTTCAGGACCTGTCACCTATGGCTCTGACCCTGCCGGTATTAGCCCTTAAAAGGACTGATAGAAATTGCTATCCCTAAGCTGTCCAGCGCTGTGTATGGAGCGCATACAGCAGTATCGGCGATAAGACAAAGGACGGAGGAGCTGCGCCAGTGATGTCTGACACCAAGGACGCAGAAGAGATAATGGCGTCCGGACGGGCAGATACTCGTTTTTATAATGCATGGACATGTGACATGGACATCCTATCACACATGCCGTCGCTTCTCTGGCTAAAAGTCCACTTAGCTGTGTGTGTGTCTGGGATTGGCTGACATGCTGGCCCTCCCCACTACACGCGCGCGCTTAGGGAAGGAAGACAAGGAAAAAAAAAAAAAAATGGCGATCGCCATTATACAAACAGCAGTGATCTGAAGGCGCTGTTCCAGCACACTATACACTGAAATGTCATAATAGTGTGAGTCACAGAGTGACTTACACTATTACAGCGGAAAGCCAGCTAGGAATTAGGCTGGTTTCACACTACGTCTTTTTAACATCCGTTGAAAACGTTATTTTAGCGGAAATACGGATCCTGCTTTTACAGCAAATAACGTATGCAAACGCATCTGTTATTTTGCAGGATCCTGCACTGGATGTTTAGGGGCGGGCATTGGAGTCATGTGATCGGGAGTGAGGGGAACTAGACTGGGAGCCGGCTTCTGACAGCTGCAGACGCTGGTAACCAAGGTAAACATCGGGCTTGGATACCCGATATTTATCTTGGTTACGAGTGTCTGCAGCTGCTAGGAGCAGGGCTCCCTGCACACGTTACCAACGTAAACATCGGGTAACTAAGAGAAGTGGTTACGCGATATTTACCTTGGTTACGAGTGTCCGCAGCTCTCAGGTGGGAGAGAGAGGAAGGGGAGGAAGGGGGAAAGACATAGCAGTCTCAGAGAGAGAGAGGGTGAGGGAGGGAGGAGGAGAGAGACAGATCACGCGAGACTGGTTCTGGGCATGCTCAGTACTTTCTGGGCATGCTCAGTACAAAAGCAGGATCCTGTCTATCAGCACGCCAGCGTTCACCTGCGTTTGCGTGCTGTTTAGTCAGGATCCGGTGACTTGCAGTATTTTGACGCAGCTCAAAAACGCTACAAGTAGCGTTTTTGAAACATGTTAAAAAACTGCAAGTCACCGGATCCGCACTATAACGCACGCAAACGCAGGTGAACGGATGTTAACGCGAGTCCATTGCAAATGCATTGAAATGAAAACGCATTTGCACTGGATCCGTACTTCCGCTAAAATAACGTTTTCAACGGATGTTAAAAAGACGTAGTGTGAAACCAGCCTTAGCTGTTTTTTTGCTGCTAGAACCGTTCTCGAACGTTTCTAGAACTATCGAGCTTTTGCAAAAAGCTCGAGTTCTAGTTCGATCTAGAACAGGCCCCAAAATCACTCGAGCCTAGAACTGGAGAACCTCGAACCGCGAACTGCGCTCAACTCTAGTCACTATATAATGTTTTAATAATCTATTATAAGGTGAAAACAATAATACATTTGGTTACCCATGCTATAAATGGGTTAAATAACACATTTTACAGTTTCTAAATTACATCGACTAAGATCAAGTAAAATAGTTGATCTCATTAGGATTACTTCACTGATTTTGCTAATAAACTTTAGAAGATTGCTAGATGCACATACAGAAAAGATTGATGATAGAATTTATTAGCACAGAAAATGGGCTCAATTTATTTAATTAGTATTTTGTTTTCATCAACATTTTATATAGTTTACAATCTCCAATACATTGACATTTTCAGAGATTTTAATTTTTTTAACAATTAAGTCAAGAATTGCCACCATGTAATTGACCTGGTCTGTACATTTTATTGTTTTAAAGCATCTAAAATATGCAGCTCTTCTGACTTTTATTATAACTTAAAATAGTAGCATAAAGTAAATAATCATCACTGTAATCTATTTTGATGATGAGCAAAAACTCCTTAAAGGAACCTGTCAGGTGCAATATGCACCTACAGCCTTGAGCAGTTCTGGGTGCATATTGCTAATCCCTGCCTAACCGTCCCTGTATACACTAGCATAGATAAAGAGATCTTTAGAAATAGTATTATATCCCCTGACTAGTCCGCCCTTAGCATGTTAGCATTCCCACAGGGGCGTACTAACATGCTATTCAATGCAGCGTCACTAGCGGTGACGGGTGTATCTGTGTTCGCGCTTCTGAATGCCGGCATTTCCAGTTATGCGCAGTAGACCTCTCTGAAGCCGGTTAGCATACACCAGGCTTCATATTGCACATGACTGGAAGTGCTTGGAATTCAGAAGCGCAGTCACAACAAACACAGGTACGCACGGCACCGCTGGTGATGCTGAATTGAATAGCATGTTAGTACACCCCCTGTGGGTGTGCTAACATGGTAAGAGGGTGGCTAGTCAGGGGATATAACACCCTTGGGACTAGTCCCTGGCCTCATTAGCATAAGATAAAAGATATTTAGTAATACTTTTTCTAAATATCTCTTTATCTATACTACTATAAACAGGGACAGTTAGGGAGGGATTAGCAATATGCATCCAGAACTGCTCATGGTTCAGAATGCACATTGCACCTGGCAGGTTAATCCCTTCACCCCCCGGTGATTTTCCATTTTTCGTTTGTTCCTCCCCTTCATCCAAGAGCCATCATTTTTTTATTTTTCATTCAATATTATCATTCCTTGCTTTTTGCGGGGCGAGTTGTACTTTTGAATGAAACCATTAGTTTTACCATATAGTGTACTGAAAAAAGGAAAATACATTCCAAGTGCGGTGAAATTGCAAAAAAAGTGAAATTCCATGATTTTTTTTTTTTTAATTTACCATATTCAATATATGGTACAACTGACCACACATTATGATTCCCCAGGTCAGTTCAAGTTTGAAGATACCAAACGTATAGTTTTACTTTTATCTAAGTCGTGAAAATATTTTCAGAAGCTTGTCCAAAAAAGAATTGCGCTTTTGTTGCCATTTTCTGAGACCCATAGCGTTCTCATTTTTCAGAATCTGTGGCTCAGGTATGGCTTATTTTTTGCATCTTGAGCTAGCATTTTTAATTATACCATTTGTACATAGATGTAATGTTTTGATCACCGGTTATTTCATTTTAATGCAATATTGCGGCGACCAAAAAAACCATAATTTTGATGTTTGAAATCTATCCCATAGTCATTGTGACTTCATGCCACTGCCAACTCACTCTACCCACCAGCAGTTATTCAGTGTATGGAACTCAGTGGTCTATGCAAATCTCTATATAGGGGTGAACAGGTGACTACCTAAGTGTTTCCTGGAACCTTCTAAGTGGAGTAGCTAGTGAGAAGTCTGTACATGGAAGCCCTCTTAAGAGTTGCTAGAACTTCTGCTTAGCTATATATAAAAAATACACTATTGATGAGCAATCAAGCATCGCCGGTGCTGGAGCGCCATTCTGCTGTCCCCACACCGCATATTTTGCGGCTGTTAGACAGTCAATTAACATGCGGGGATTGCCTGCCATACACGGTAATACAAAAGCCATGTTGGCTACTGCTATTACTGTGATTGGCTGGCAGAATTGCGTCACTCTTCTCTGTAAACATTTCAGGGAGAGTTGCTCTAGGGCCCTTTCACACATCCGTGTTTCCAGCACGTGTGGTGTCCATTTTCACACGTACTGGAGTCACATTCAAGCAAATACACATTAAAATAGTTTTTAATTTTCGTACCTCTGTATGAACCATACGTGTGTTGGTGTGATCTAGACAGAGGACATGTAATTTTTTTACCGGCAACATCGATGAAAAAGGATCAATAGAGGTTTATGGGTCAGCAGTGGCAAAGCGCCAAAATTGGTGTATATAATGTGATGCGCCACTTCTGGGGAAGCTGTGGGCTTTTATGTTTAGGCTGGAAAGGGCCCAAAAACCATGCACCTTCCCAGCCTGATAATATCAGCTCACAGCTGTCTGCTTTACCTTTGCTGGTTGTCAAAAATGGAGGGGACCCCATGTCATTTTTTTCTTTTAATTATCTATCTATCTATCTATCGATCTAGCTAGCTATCTATCTATCTATATCTCTTTGTCTATCTATCTTTACACATCTCTACCACATTAAAAAACATTCATTTCAGTGTAACACATTTTCTTTCCTGTACGTGTCACACGGATGTCACAAACACAGTACAAATACCGGAGACACATACACACGCATGACACACATGAGTCTAGGAGTCTCAATTTTGTATGAGGCCCTCCTTTATGTCTAATACAGAGTGTTTCGGAGTCCTTCTTCCTTCTAATTTTTGGCAGTTCTTGCATTGTCCACATAGACTTTGTGAGTTTCAGAGTCCCTCCTTCATAAATTAAACAGGATATTTCTGACCATGTCACACATATCACATGACCAGTAACATGTTAAAATTACGTTTACCAGTGACTACCGACAGGTTTAGTTTTATTTCCTCCTCTACTATGCCATCTACTGTAGTCATAGGCGACAGCGAAATACTCTGAGAGATGGCCTGGCATTTAAAGGGTGGAGGATGTAGATTTTTGTTTTCTCTTTTTAATTTTGTCTTATATACAAATCATTATAGAGGAAAGATTATTTCCTAATATTTTTTTCCTGTAAAATCCATCATTTTATCTTCAGTTTTGTATGTTTTATTGTCAGTCTGTCAACATTGTTCTCAGCAATGGCTTGGGAGTAGAGATGAGCGAACCGGTCGCGGTTCGGCTCGAGGTTGGTTCGCCGAACGGACCTCCCGTTCGAGTTCGGTTCGTCGAACGTTCGACGAACCGAACTCGAACTGCATAGGAAACAATGGCAGGCAATCACAAACACAGAAAAACACCTAGAAAACACCCTCAAAGGTGTCCAAAAGGTCACAAACAACTCACAACACATGGGAAAGTGACAAGGACATATACTCATGCGAAAACAAAAGAGCTGGACAAGGAAAAAGAGTAGGACACACAGATATATGAGTATATGCAAGGAAACATCGATTCCATTATTGTGCAACTTGAGCCCTGCTCATTTTAGGCTTCCAATGTTGATAAATTGCCTGAGCTCGCCACGTACGTCTTGGGGATCTTGTCGTGTCCTGCAGCCAGCGTTCTCTCGGAACCTGTCTTCAGTGCTGCTGTGGGTCTGCTGGCAGATAAGCACACGTGTCTGTCCACTGACAATGTGGACATGGCTCTCAGAGGACTTTTCTTCCCCTGGGTCAGCCAGGGGACGGGAAAGGCACGCGTATTTTTGAGAGTGCTTCATGCAAAGCATCTTTTTCTTTTTCAAAAGGGGGCTCAACCGATGCCAGTCAAGTGGGGTGTGTGTGGCCCAGTTAGTGGCAACGAGGGAGACTGTGGTTGGAGTCCCCTCGCTGTGTTTCTAAAAGAACCAAGATGAACAAGTCATGGCTCTCAGAGGACTTTTCTTCCCCTGGGTCAGCCAGGGGACGGGAAAGGCACGCGTATTTTTGAGAGTGCTTCATGCAAAGCATCTTTTTCTTTTTCAAAAGGGGGCTCAACCGATGCCAGTAAAGTGGGGTGTGTGTGGCCCAGTTAGTGGCAACGAGGGAGACTGTGGTTGGAGTCCCCTCGCTGTGTTTCTAAAAGAACCAAGATGAACAAGTCATGGCTCTCAGAGGACTTTTCTTCCCCTGGGTCAGCCAGGGGACGGGAAAGGCACGCGTATTTTTGAGAGTGCTTCATGCAAAGCATCTTTTTCTTTTTCAAAAGGGGGGTCAACTGATGCCAGTCAAGTGGGGTGTGTGTGGCCCAATTAGTGGCAACGAGGGAGACTGTGGTTGGAGTCCCCTCGCTGTGTTTCTAAAAGAACCAAGATGAACAAGTCATGGCTCTCAGAGGACTTTTCTTCCCCTGGGTCAGCCAGGGGATGGGAAAGGCACGCGTATTTTTGAGAGTGCTTCATGCAAAGCATCTTTTTCTTTTTCAAAAGGGGGCTCAACCGATGCCAGTCAAGTGGGGTGTGTGTGGCCCAGTTAGTGGCAACGAGGGAGACTGTGGTTGGAGTCCCCTCGCTGTGTTTCTAAAAGAACCAAGATGAACAAGTCATGGCTCTCAGAGTACTTTTCTTCCCCTGGGTCAGCCAGGGGACGGGAAAGGCACGCGTATTTTTGAGAGTGCTTCATGCAAAGCATCTTTTTCTTTCTTTTTCTTTTTCAAAAGGGGGCTCAACCGATGCCAGTCAAGTGGGGTGTGTGTGGCCCAGTTAGTGGCAACGAGGGAGACTGTGGTTGGAGTCCCCTCGCTGTGTTTCTAAAAGAACCAAGATGAACAAGTCATGGCTCTCAGAGGACTTTTCTTCCCCTGGGTCAGCCAGGGGACGGGAAAGGCACGCGTATTTTTGAGAGTGCTTCATGCAAAGCATCTTTTTCTTTTTCAAAAGGGGGCTCAACCGATGCCAGTCAAGTGGGGTGTGTGTGGCCCAGTTAGTGGCAACGAGGGAGACTGTGGTTGGAGTCCCCTCGCTGTGTTTCTAAAAGAACCAAGATGAACAAGTCATGGCTCTCAGAGGACTTTTCTTCCCCTGGGTCAGCCAGGGGACGGGAAAGGCACGCGTATTTTTGAGAGTGCTTCATGCAAAGCATCTTTTTCTTTTTCAAAAGGGGGCTCAACCGATGCCAGTCAAGTGGGGTGTGTGTGGCCCAGTTAGTGGCAACGAGGGAGACTGTGGTTGGAGTCCCCTCGCTGTGTTTCTAAAAGAACCAAGATGAACAAGTCATGGCTCTCAGAGGACTTTTCTTCCCCTGGGTCAGCCAGGGGACGGGAAAGGCACGCGTATTTTTGAGAGTGCTTCATGCAAAGCATCTTTTTCTTTTTCAAAAGGGGGCTCAACCGATGCCAGTCAAGTGGGGTGTGTGTGGCCCAGTTAGTGGCAACGAGGGAGACTGTGGTTGGAGTCCCCTCGCTGTGTTTCTAAAAGAACCAAGATGAACAAGTCATGGCTCTCAGAGGACTTTTCTTCCCCTGGGTCAGCCAGGGGACGGGAAAGGCACGCGTATTTTTGAGAGTGCTTCATGCAAAGCATCTTTTTCTTTTTCAAAAGGGGGCTCAACCGATGCCAGTCAAGTGGGGTGTGTGTGGCCCAGTTAGTGGCAACGAGGGAGACTGTGGTTGGAGTCCCCTCGCTGTGTTTCTAAGAGAACCAAGATGAACAAGTCATGGCTCTCAGAGGACTTTTCTTCCCCTGGGTCAGCCAGGGGACGGGAAAGGCACGCGTATTTTTGAGAGTGCTTCATGCAAAGCATCTTTTTCTTTTTCAAAAGGGGGCTCAACCGATGCCAGTCAAGTGGGGTGTGTGTGGCCCAGTTAGTGGCAACGAGGGAGACTGTGGTTGGAGTCCCCTCGCTGTGTTTCTAAAAGAACCAAGATGAACAAGTCATGGCTCTCAGAGGACTTTTCTTCCCCTGGGTCAGCCAGGGGACGGGAAAGGCACGCGTATTTTTGAGAGTGCTTCATGCAAAGCATCTTTTTCTTTTTCAAAAGGGGGCTCAACCGATGCCAGTCAAGTGGGGTGTGTGTGGCCCAGTTAGTGGCAACGAGGGAAACTGTGGTTGGAGTCCCCTCGCTGTGTTTCTAAAAGAACCAAGATGAACAAGTCATGGCTCTCAGAGGACTTTTCTTCCCCTGGGTCAGCCAGGGGACGGGAAAGGCACGCGTATTTTTGAGAGTGCTTCATGCAAAGCATCTTTTTCTTTTTCAAAAGGGGGCTCAACCGATGCCAGTCAAGTGGGGTGTGTGTGGCCCAGTTAGTGGCAACGAGGGAGACTGTGGTTGGAGTCCCCTCGCTGTGTTTCTAAAAGAACCAAGATGAACAAGTCATGGCTCTCAGAGGACTTTTCTTCCCCTGGGTCAGCCAGGGGACGGGAAAGGCACGCGTATTTTTGAGAGTGCTTCATGCAAAGCATCTTTTTCTTTTTCAAAAGGGGGGTCAACCGATGCCAGTCAAGTGGGGTGTGTGTGGCCCAATTAGTGGCAACGAGGGAGACTGTGGTTGGAGTCCCCTCGCTGTGTTTCTAAAAGAACCAAGATGAACAAGTCATGGCTCTCAGAGGACTTTTCTTCCCCTGGGTCAGCCAGGGGACGGGAAAGGCACGCGTATTTTTGAGAGTGCTTCATGCAAAGCATCTTTTTCTTTTTCAAAAGGGGGCTCAACCGATGCCAGTCAAGTGGGGTGTGTGTGGCCCAGTTAGTGGCAACGAGGGAGACTGTGGTTGGAGTCCCCTCGCTGTGTTTCTAAAAGAACCAAGATGAACAAGTCATGGCTCTCAGAGGACTTTTCTTCCCCTGGGTCAGCCAGGGGACGGGAAAGGCACGCGTATTTTTGAGAGTGCTTCATGCAAAGCATCTTTTTCTTTTTCAAAAGGGGGCTCAACCGATGCCAGTCAAGTGGGGTGTGTGTGGCCCAGTTAGTGGCAACGAGGGAGACTGTGGTTGGAGTCCCCTCGCTGTGTTTCTAAAAGAACCAAGATGAACAAGTCATGGCTCTCAGAGGACTTTTCTTCCCCTGGGTCAGCCAGGGGACGGGAAAGGCACGCATATTTTTGAGAGTGCTTCATGCAAAGCATCTTTTTCTTTTTCAAAAGGGGGCTCAACCGATGCCAGTCAAGTGGGGTGTGTGTGGCCCAGTTAGTGGCAACGAGGGAGACTGTGGTTGGAGTCCCCTCGCTGTGTTTCTAAAAGAACCAAGATGAACAAGTCATGGCTCTCAGAGGACTTTTCTTCCCCTGGGTCAGCCAGGGGACGGGAAAGGCACGCGTATTTTTGAGAGTGCTTCATGCAAAGCATCTTTTTCTTTTTCAAAAGGGGGCTCAACCGATGCCAGTCAAGTGGGGTGTGTGTGGCCCAGTTAGTGGCAACGAGGGAGACTGTGGTTGGAGTCCCCTCGCTGTGTTTCTAAAAGAACCAAGATGAACAAGTCATGGCTCTCAGAGGACTTTTCTTCCCCTGGGTCAGCCAGGGGACGGGAAAGGCACGCGTATTTTTGAGAGTGCTTCATGCAAAGCATCTTTTTCTTTTTCAAAAGGGGGCTCAACCGATGCCAGTCAAGTGGGGTGTGTGTGGCCCAGTTAGTGGCAACGAGGGAGACTGTGGTTGGAGTCCCCTCGCTGTGTTTCTAAAAGAACCAAGATGAACAAGTCATGGCTCTCAGAGGACTTTTCTTCCCCTGGGTCAGCCAGGGGACGGGAAAGGCACGCGTATTTTTGAGAGTGCTTCATGCAAAGCATCTTTTTCTTTTTCAAAAGGGGGCTCAACCGATGCCAGTCAAGTGGGGTGTGTGTGGCCCAGTTAGTGGCAACGAGGGAGACTGTGGTTGGAGTCCCCTCGCTGTGTTTCTAAAAGAACCAAGATGAACAAGTCATGGCTCTCAGAGGACTTTTCTTCCCCTGGGTCAGCCAGGGGACGGGAAAGGCACGCGTATTTTTGAGAGTGCTTCATGCAAAGCATCTTTTTCTTTTTCAAAAGGGGGCTCAACCGATGCCAGTCAAGTGGGGTGTGTGTGGCCCAGTTAGTGGCAACGAGGGAGACTGTGGTTGGAGTCCCCTCGCTGTGTTTCTAAAAGAACCAAGATGAACAAGTCATGGCTCTCAGAGGACTTTTCTTCCCCTGGGTCAGCCAGGGGATGGGAAAGGCACGCGTATTTTTGAGAGTGCTTCATGCAAAGCATCTTTTTCTTTTTCAAAAGGGGGCTCAACCGATGCCAGTCAAGTGGGGTGTGTGTGGCCCAGTTAGTGGCAACGAGGGAGACTGTGGTTGGAGTCCCCTCGCTGTGTTTTACATGCTTTTAGAAGGGCATGACATGGCTTGGAGGTTGACTTTCATCATATGCAAACTGTTGGCTACCAAAATGCTGCCTTTCCAACAACTGTGGTTATAGGCAATGAGGAACATACTGATGAAGATGAGACGCAGATACCCGATTGGGATGACAACTTAAATATTCGGTCAGGGCAAGAAGAAACTCGGTCTGAGGGGGAGGGGAGTGCAAACACAACAATTGATGATGAAGTTCTAGATCCCACCCACTGTCAACCCACAGTCAGACACTCGAGGAGGTCAATAGAGGCGGTGGAGGAGGATGCAACCGACGTCGAAGTAACCTGGCTCCTTCCTGGACACAGTCGGAGCACTGGTAGCACGTCTACAACTGCATCCTCAGCCACCACTCTGCCTCTGAGCATTATTCGGGGTGGATCAACAGGTCGCATGGCCTCTAAGCCTTGCCTAGCCTGGTCCTTTTTTGACATAAAAAAAGATCGGCCAAATTATGTGATCTGTAACATTTGGCATGGTTATCTTAGTAGAGGTCAAAACCTCAGCAGTTTGACAACTTCTTCCATGAATCGTCACATGAATAAATATCATATGGCCTGGTGGGAAGCTCACCGTGCTGCAATGCGGCCTAGTGGAGCCAACCATCCACCGCCTGCCCCTTCCAGGGCATCCGCGCGCTCGTCATCTTCTAGGACTGTGGGGACAGCTGTCACACCTGTTTTTCCACCCACAACTTCCACCACTGTAACCGCAACAGGCAGTTTGCTTGGTAGGTCGTCAGTTGGTTTGGAAGGGGAAACAAGTGAGTGTGTACAGCTCTCTCAGACATCGATAGCACCAACTTTGGATGAAGGCAACATCATGTCTCCGCCTGCACTTTCCTCACAAAGCTGCATTTTTCCAGGGACACCCTACTCAACACCGTCTACACACAGCAGCCAGATCTCTGTCCCTCAGATGTGGTCAAATAAAAGGCCACTTCCTGCGACCCATGACAAAGCGAAGAGGTTGACTCTATCCCTCTGTAAGCTGTTGGCTACAGAAATGCTGCCTTTCCGCCTAGTGGACACACAGGATTTTAGAGACCTTATATCTGTCGCTGTGCCCCAGTACCAGATGCCTAGTCGCCACTACTTCTCTAAGAAAGGTGTGCCCGCGCTACACCAGCATGTCGCACACAAGATCACCGCTTCCTTGAGAAACTCTGTGTGTGAACGGGTGCATTTCACCACCGATACTTGGACCAGTAAGCATGGACAGGGACGTTACATGTCGCTGACTGGGCACTGGGTAACTATGGTGATAGATGGTGAAGGGTCTGCTGCACAAGTCTTGCCGTCCCCACGACTTGTGTGTCAATTCTATGTCTGTCCAAGTTCCGCCACAGCTTCTGCATCCTCCACCTCATCTGTGTCCTCCACCTCCGCCCCAAGCCTGCCTGGTCAGGCCACCAGCGTTCTCACTGCGCAGAAGGAATCACGCACCCCTCATTACTATGCTGGCAGCAGAGCGCAACGGCATCAGGCGGTCTTTAGCTTGACATGTCTTGGGAATAAGAGTCACACAGCTGAGGAGTTGTGGTCAGCTCTGCGGTCCGAGTTTAATAAATGGTTGTCTCCACTCAACCTGCAGCCTGGTAAGGCCGTGTGCGACAATGCTGCAAACCTGGGTGCGGCCCTTCGCCTGGGCAAGGTGACACACGTACCTTGTATGGCTCACGTGTTGAACCTTGTCGTCCAGCAATTTTTAACACACTATCCCGGCCTAGATGGCCTTCTGAACAGGACACGAAAACTGTCAGCTCACTTCCGCCGTTCAAGCGCCGCAGCAGAGCGACTTGCATCGCTCCAGAAGTCTTTCGGCCTGCCGGTTCATCGCCTGAAATGCGATGTGGCGACACGCTGGAATTCAACTCTCCACATGTTACAGCGACTGTGGCAGCACCGGCGAGCCCTGGTGCAATACGTCATGATGTATAGCCTGGGCCAACGAGATGCAGAAGTGGGGCAGATCACCCTGATGGAGTGATCTCAGATCAAGGACCTATGCACCCTTCTGCACAGTTTCGACATGGCGACGAATATGTTTAGCGCTGACAATGCCATTATCAGCATGACGATTACAGTCATTTACATGCTGGAGCACACGCTAAACACTATTCGTAGTCAGGGGGTGGGACAACAGGAAGGGGAGGAACTACAGGAGGATTCATATGCGCAAGACACAACAACATCACCAAGGTCCAGACGTTCATCATCACCAACGCGGCAGGCATGGGACCATGGGGGACAGGGATCAACAAGGGCGCATGGTAGCAGGCGACATGTTGAGGAAGGTGCAGGAGGACATGAAGATATGGAGGACGAACTGTCCATGGACATGGAAGACTCAGCAGATGAGGGGGACCTTGGTCAAATTTCAGTTGAAAGAGGTTGGGGGGAGATGACAGAGGAAGAAAGAACGGTTAGCACCTCTATGCCACAAACACAGCGTGGACTTGGTCCGCATGGCTGCGCAAGACACATGAGTGCCTTCTTGTTGCACTACCTCCAACATGACCCTCGTATTGTCAAAATTAGAAGTGATGATGACTACTGGCTTGCCACACTATTAGATCCCCGGGACAAGTCCAAATTTTGTGACATAATTCCACCCATAGAAAGGGACGCACGTATGCAGGAGTATCAGCATAAGCTGTTACTCGATCTTAGCTCGGCTTTTCCACCAAACAACCGTGCAGGTGAAGGGAGTGATTCTCCCAGTTGTAACTTGACAAACATGGGACGGCCTCGTCATCTTCAACAGTCTACCCGTACCAGTAGGACCGTATCTGGTGCTGGTAACAGCAATTTTATGGAATCTTTTCATAATTTTTTTAGACCCTCCTTTGCAAGGCCACCAGAGACAACAAGTCTGACACATAGTCAACGGATGGAGAGGATGATACAGGAGTATCTCCAAATGAACATCGATGCAATGACTTTGCAAATGGAGCCTTGCTCCTTTTGGGCTTCAAATCTAGAAAAATTGACAGAGCTCTCCAGTTACGCCTTGGAGATTTTGTCGTGTCCAGCTGCCAGCGTTGTCTCTGAACGTGTCTTCAGTGCTGCTGGGTGTGTGCTGACAGATAAGCGCACGCGTCTGTCCAGTGACAATGTGGACAGACTGACGTTCATCAAAATGAACAAGTCATGGATCCAGAAGGAATTTACTACCCCTGTGTCATCCTGGGGAGAGTAAATGCTTGTGGATTTGGAATGTGCTTGATGCAAATCAAAACATCCTGTTTGCAACTAGGGCACAAGTGCTGCCACTGATGGGGTGTCTGTGTGCCCAATTTTGGGAAAAAAGGTAGACTCCGCTTGGAGTAACCCTTGCTTGCTGTGTTTTTTAAAAATGATACAAGATGAACAGATCTGAAGGCAAGATGAAGGCAACATCATGTCTCCGCCTGCACTTTTCTCACAAACCTGCATTTTTCCAGGGACACCCTACTCAACACCGTCTACAGACAGCAGCCAGATCTCTGTCCCTCAGATGTGGTCAAATAAAAGGCCACTTACTGCGACCCATGACAAAGCTAAGTGGTTGACTCTATCCCTCTGTAAGCTGTTGGCTACCGAAATGCTGCCTTTACGCGTAGTGGACACACAGGATTTTACAGACCTTATGTCTGTCGCTGTGCCCCAGTACCAGATGCCCAATCACCACTGCTTCTCCAAGAAAAGCATGCCCGCGCTACACCAGCATGTCGCACACAACATCATCACCACTTCCTTGAGAAAATCTGTGTGCGACAGGGTGCATTTCAACACAGATACTTGGACCAGTAAGCATAGACAGGGTCATTACATGTCACTGACTGGGCACTGGCAAACTATGGTGAGAGATGGAGAAGGGTCTGCTGTACAAGTCTTGCCGTCCCCACGAGTTGTTTCAATCCTTGTTCTGTATGTAGAAGTTAATACACTGCTTCTGCCTCTTCAACCTCGTGTGGGTCCTCTACCTTGGCGCAAACCCTGTGTGGTCAGGCCACCCTTCCTTGCAACTGCGCACAAGGACTACCACACACCTCCTTACTATGCTGGCAGCAGAGCTCAATGCCATCAGGCAGTCAAAGTTTTACTTTGAAATGTATGGGAAATGTGAGTCACACCGCTATTCCAGAGAATAATAGTCAGGCAGGGTCAAAACATTAATTGAGGAACAGGAACAGAATGGGACGGCCAGGACTTAATCAGAAAACAAGCAGAGGTGAAATGCGTATCGGCCAACAAGGTACATAAACAGCAAGCAGGAAAAGTAGTCAGGTAACAAGCACACAAAATCATAAAACTGAACTGGGGGTAAAATTAACCAGAGGTTCATAGCTATGTCTGGCAGTGGTCTGCAGACAGGATGGGCATAAAAAAGGGTGTGGTGTCTTCCCATTGGTTGTAGCTGAATTATGGTATTTCATCTGTGAGATACCCACCAGCTACATTCAGCCAGAGATTCTGCATCTGTCAAGGTAATGCAGCCCAGTGGGTGAGCATAACCTGCGTCCACCTGCGCCGCTGGCATCGACTACTCTCCCATCATCAGCACTATTCATGAAAGGAACACGTTGTCACCTGGCAACCGGAGTACAAATTGACGGAGCGGACTACGTTGGTGACTTAACAGCCGTGTGCGGCAATGATGCAAACCTGGCTGTGGGCCATCGTCAGGGCAATGTGACACACGTGCCTTGTATGGCTCACGTGTTGAACCGAATTCTCCAGCAATTTTTAAAACACCATCACGGCCTACATGGACTTGTGCAGCGGGCACGCTCACTATGTGCTCACTTCCATCGTGCGCACACAGCAGCTCAACAACTTTCATCACTCCGGAAGTCTTAGGGTCTGGCAGTTAAACGCCGGAAATGCGATGTTCCGACACGCAGGAATTGGAATCTGCACATGTTGCAGCGTGTGTGGCAGCACCGCAGAGCCCTGCTGAAATACGGTAAGACATATAGCCTGGGATAACTTGATCCAGAGGTGGTGCAGATCACGCTGCTGGAGTGGTGTCAGATCAAGGACCTATGCACCCTGCTACACAGTTTTGAAATGTCGACGAAGATGTTTAGCACTGGCAATGTCATTCTCAGGGTGACAATTCTGGTCATCTACATGATGGAGCACACTGTAATTATTATTCAGAGTCAGGTGTTGGGACAAGAGGAAGGGGAGGAAGTACAGGAGGAGTCATATGCGGAAGGGATAACAAGATCTACGAGGTCCAGATGGTCAGCGGCACCTATGCGGCAGTCATGGTGAGGGAGAGGGATTAACAAGGGCGCATAGTATCAGCAAAAAGTGTTGATGAAAGTGCAGGAGCCCATGAAGAAATGGAGGACGAACTGGCGATCGGCATGGAAGACTCAGCAGATGAGTGAGAGCTTGCTCACATTTCGGTTGTGCGAGGTTGTGGGTAGAGGACAGAGGAAGTATGCACGATTCTCACCTCTCTGCCACCAACACACCAAGGACTTGGTCCTCCTGGATGCACAAGACACATGAGCGGATTCTTGCTGCACTACCTACAACATGACCCTCGGATTGTACGAATTCAAAGTAATCCAGAATACTGGGTTGCCACACTGTTAGATCCCCGGTACAAGACAAAATTTGGCGAACTAATTCCTGCCATAGAAATAGACGCACGTATACAGGAGTATCTGCAGAATGTGGTACGCAATCTTAGATCTACTTGTCCACTAAACACCAGTGCTGCACAGAGTGAATCTCAACGCTTTGTCATGGATAGGAGGAAATGGTCTTTTACTTGTCCACATCGGAGGGACCGAGGGATGGCTGCTGTGCTGAGATGGCGTTGAGTACGGTGTCCCTGCACAGTTGCACTTTTGGTCATATCCCAAAATGAGTTGGAAAAGGACAGATGCTGTTGGAAAGGGGAACAGGTGTGTTGGAAAGGGGAAAAAAATTTTGGTCCGTGGATTTGGTGGTTAAGTAACTGTAACATTTGCTGAAGAAACAACATCTGTTACAGTGGGACTGGCAGATTTGGATAAAGTGGTATATAATCTGTGACCGCTATATAACGAAAATTAATAAGAAAAGAAAGAGAAAGGTATATATCCCCATCAGCAGTCAGTGTCCACCGTGCTCCCAGTTGGAAAAGGAGAGGTTGGCAACTGGAAGGTTTGGTGGAGGATACAGAGCTGTGTGGCTATGAAACTAATAGTAGCCTGAACCGAGTTAAACGCCATTCGGATCTGGAGACTGTGAGCCCTGTTAGCGTCACAGGGTCCACATGCCCACCCAGCCCAGGAACTCCCTGTTAACAACACAGGGGCCATTGAGTACGCTGACCGTGTGCGTAGGGGCCACACCTGTGGACAGCAGGCGCATCAGCAGCAGCAGGCCTGTTAATGCCACTGGGCTGCACAAGCAGGACTGTTAGGACAGGAGCTGGTCTTAACCGTTCTGCGTTACCAACTGTGGTGGTGCCCTGCATCCACCACCCTATCCCTGCCTACCTCTGGCCTAAAGCCGCAATGGGTTCAACACATGGAGGTGTGCTCTTTCGGAGCATAATAGAAGACTGTGCACCTCCTTGTTGGCTCCAGCCCCTTTGATAACCTGGGTCCGCCCCAAACCATGGTGAACCACAATGCACCTCCTATAGACAAAAGTAGAGTGACACGTCATGAGTGGCATAACTAGCGTCCTATTTGGAAACGCAACTTCAATGATGACCTCATGGCTGCCATGACCCAAACACCTCACCAGTCATCGTCTGACCATCAATAATGCGATGACAAGTCATAGGTGTGGGCCTCTGCAAGCCATTTGGGAGGACACCTGATGCCCTGTGGTCTATATGGGACCCCCACATCAGGGCCAGGGCCAAAGAGTTCATTACCGGACCTAGTCTCTGATGCAGGAAGTGCCTGAGCATGCTCAGTAGCATGAAATACAGTCTCTGAAAAAAGACTATCAGCTTTAGCATGGTGTCTAGGCACAAAACAGGACTTAGACCCGGCACGGAATGCAAGCACCTGTGCAAAGAGGCTTTTCACACTTAGTGTGGGAGCATGCGCTGTATCCCGAAATGAAGACTTAGCGTCAGGAATGGCACAGTCAGGCTGAGCATACTCACTAGGCGAAACACTGTAATTATGCTGCAGCTGGGGTACATCGGCACACGCATGCGCACTTGCTGCCTCTCCACACTTAGACGTGGAGGGGAAATTTGTCTTGGAGATGCTGTCTATGAACAGAAGGAAAAGCTAAAGGAAGCCTGACTTTCTATCCCTCCGAATTATGAAATGCAGCAATGAATTCCATGAGTTTGCTATAACATTAGCGTAGCAAAATGTGCATGAGGGTGTGATGTAGAGGTGCTAGAAATAGCTTGTCACCAGTGGGGCACTAATGGAATACAACAGCCAGTTCTATGATGCCACAAAATGGCAGTATTTTGTGCTATCATTATAGCTTATTAAAAACAGAGCACGAGGTTGTCATGCAGAGGTGCTGCACATAGATTTGCAGTAGTGTGAATAGACAAAAGTACAATAGCCACGTTTAGGATACAACTAGGTACAGTGAGTGTTTGCTAGTATAATGGCTGAGTTTAAAAAAGTTAGAGTGTGCAATGCAGGCAGACGTGCTGCAAATAACGTTCCAATACTGTGAATAGACAAAAGTACAAAAGCCACGTTTAGGATACAACTTGGTACAGTGAGTGTTTGCTAGTATAATGGCTGAGTTTAAAAAAGTTAGAGTGTGCAATGCAGGCAGACGTGCTGCAAATAACGTTCCAATACTGTGAATAGACAAAAGTACAAAAGCCACGTTTAGGATACAACTAGGTACACTGTGTGTTTGCTAGTATAATGGCTGAGTTTAAAAAAGTTAGAGTGTGCAATGCAGGCAGACGTGCTGCAAATAACGTTCCAATACTGTGAATAGACAAAAGTACAAAAGCCACGTTTAGGATACAACTAGGTACACTGTGTGTTTGCTAGTATAATGGCTGAGTTTAAAAAAGTTAGAGTGTGCAATGCAGGCAGACGTGCTGCAAATAACGTTCCAATACTGTGAATTGACAAAAGTACAATAGCCACGTTTAGGATACAACTAGGTACAGTGAGTGTTTGCTAGTATAATGGCTGAGTTTAAAAAAGTTAGAGTGTGCAATGCAGGCAGACGTGCTGCAAATAACGTTCCAATACTGTGAATTGACAAAAGTCCAATAGCCACGTTTAGGATACAACTAGGTACAGTGAGTGTTTGCTAGTATAATGGCTGAGTTTAAAAAAGTTAGAGTGTGCAATGCAGGCAGACGTGCTGCAAATAACGTTCCAATACTGTGAATTGACAAAAGTACAATAGCCACGTTTAGGATACAACTAGGTACAGTGAGTGTTTGCTAGTATAATGGCTGAGTTTAAAAAAGTTAGAGTGTGCAATGCAGGCAGACGTGCTGCAAATAACGTTCCAATACTGTGAATAGACAAAAGTACAAAAGCCACGTTTAGGATACAACTAGGTACACTGTGTGTTTGCTAGTATAATGGCTGAGTTTAAAAAAGTTTGAGTGTGCAATGCAGGCAGACGTGCTGCAAATAACGTTCCAATACTGTGAATTGACAAAAGTCCAATAGCCACGTTTAGGATACAACTAGGTACAGTGAGTGTTTGCTAGTATAATGGCTGAGTTTAAAAAAGTTTGAGTGTGCAATGCAGGCAGACGTGCTGCAAATAACGTTCTAATACTGTGAATTGACAAAAGTCCAATAGCCACGTTTAGGATACAACTAGGTACAGTGAGTGTTTGCTAGTATAATGGCTGAGTTTAAAAAAGTTAGAGTGTGCAATGCAGGCAGACGTGCTGCAAATAACGTTCCAATACTGTGAATAGACAAAAGTACAAAAGCCACGTTTAGGATACAACTAGGTACAGTGAGTGTTTGCTAGTATAATGGCTGAGTTTAAAAAAGTTAGAGTGTGCAATGCAGGCAGACGTGCTGCAAATAACGTTCCAATACTTTGAATTGACAAAAGTACAATAGCCACGTATAGGATGCCACTAGGTACAGTGAGTGTTTGCTAGTATAATGGCTTAGTAACAATGAGTTGTAGTGTGCAATGCAGGCAGACGTGCTCTGCAAATGTCTTTGCACTAGTGGGACTATAGCAAAGTCCAATAGCCACGTTTAGGATGCCACTAGGTACACTGAGTGTTTGCTAGTATAATGGCTTAGTAACAATGAGTTGTAGTGTGCAATGCAGGCAGACGTGCTCTGCAAATGTCTTTGCACTAGTGGGACTATAGCAAAGTCCAATAGCCACGTATAGGATGCCACTAGGTACACTTAGTGTTTGCTAGTAAAATTGCTTAGTTTAAAAAAGTTGGAGTGTGCAATGCAGGCAGATGCGCTCTGCAAATGTCTTTGCACTAGTGGGACTATAGCAAAGTCCAATAGCCACAGATAGGATGCCACTAGGTACACTGAGTGTTTGCTAGTATAATGGCTTAGTTAGAATGAGTTGGAGTGTGCAGAGGACAAGAGGGTACAGTGGCAGGATTGTGGTGCTCTGGGTAGAGGAATGGAAGCCTGCCTTTCTATTCCCTCCTAATGGTGAAATGCAGGGAGGAAATCCCTGACCTGGGCTACACAGACGCTGTTGCTGTTTGCAGGACCTGTCACCTATGGCTCTCTGACCCTGCCGCTTTGAGCCCTTAAAAGGACTGCTAGAAAGTGCTCTCCCTAAGCTGTCTAAGGGTATGTGCGCACGTTGCTTTTTACCTGCTTTTTTGCTGCTTTTTCTTCTGCGCTGTTTAATGCCAAAATGGATGTGTTCTTCTATTCAAGCAAAGTCTATGGGAATTTGGGTTTCTTGTTCACACTATGTTGTTCAAAATGCTGCCTTTTTGTGGCAGAACTTTGGTCAAAAACTCAGCTTTGCAGTGCAAAACCCAAATGGCAAAAACAATTGACATGTTGTTTCTTTGAAAAGCTGAGTTTTTGACCAAAGTTCTGCCACAAAAAGGCAGCATTTTGAACAACATAGTGTGAACAAGAAACCCAAATTCCCATAGACTTTGCTTGAATAGAAGAACACATCCATTTTGGCATTAAACAGCGCAGAAGAAAAAGCAGCAAAAAAGCAGGTAAAAAGCAGGTAAAAAGCAACGTGCGCACATACCCTTACGCTGTGTATGCAGCGCATACAGCTGTATCGGCTATAGGACTCAGGAGGACGGAGCTGCGACACTGATGTCTGACACCAAAGACGCAGAAGGCAGATAATGGCGTTCGTGAAGAAAATGTCCGTTTTTATAATGCAGGGACATGTGACATGGACATCCTATCACACATGCCGTTGCTTCTCTGGCTCAAAGTCCACTTAGCTGTGTGTGTGTCTGTGATTGGCTGACATGCTGGCCCGCCCCACAAGACGCGCGCGCTTAGGGAAGGAAGACAAGAAAATAAAAAAAAAAATGGCGATCGCCATTATAGAAACAGCAGTGATCTGAAGGCGCTGTTCACGCACACTATACACTGAAATGTGATAATAGTTTGATTCACAGAGTGACTTACACTATTACAGCAGAAACCAAGCTATGATTTAGCTGTTTTTTGGCTGCTAGAACCGTTCTCGAACGTTTCTAGAACTATCGAGCTTTTGCAAAAAGCTCGAGTTCTAGTTCGATCTAGAACATGCCCCAAAATCACTCGAGCCTAGAACTGGAGAACCACGAACCACGAACCGCGCTCAACTCTACTTGGGAGTCAGAGTTCAGGCAATTCCCCATAGTGTTCCCATTCCATTTGAGTGCTGTTTCCATCCATTTCAGCGATTTTCCTGAATCTTCAGCCCTCCTGTTAGGGTCTGCTGGACAAATGGCCGAGTTTCCCATTGACTTCCATTATACTTGGTACTCAAGTTGAGCCCAGCCGAGTGTCCGACCTGCTCAATTCGAGTACCGCGCACTGGAGCATTTTAGTGCTTGCTCATTACTCCAGTACTCTTCACATGCACTGTACTGTATAGCTGTGAATAAAATAGTAGTCAGCCACGAGATGTATGACTGGGCAGTGGCAGAAGCCGTGCGATAAAAAAAAATAAGATAGGGCAGTCAAGGAGAGTAAAGAAACAGTAAGGGCAGCGCCGGCACTAGCAACAGTGCTAAAGATGTGTGGCATCCATTGGCAGTGGCAGTAGCAGAACTGTGTAGCAAACAGACAACAAGCAGGTAGATGATACACAGGTGAATGAATGTCTGCAGTGATCCATGCCTGATTCATTTTGATACATATAAGGTTTTCCACACTTGTGGGGATAACCTTATCCACTTGGATGTGCAAAGCTGCTAACGACACTGATATTAAACCCTTCCATTTTGCTGAGCCAGAAGTCCATGGGACCAGGACTCAGGGTATCTGATGAAGAAACAACACAGTACAGGTATGACTGAACGTGACTCCTCAGGCAATGTTACACTTTTTGATGATGTTTGTTGGGATCATGTGAGCAGAAGATAGGACATCTGGTTCATCATATCATATAAACTATAATCACTGCTTCTGCTTTTGTTATTGGTTGTAGCTGTAGTGCCAGCACCAGCTGGGGAGGACTGTGCAGGGAGTAGAGAACAAAATAAAAATGGATATTGGACCCTCAGAATCATTGCCCAAAGTAACAACAGTCCAACATTATTGTCTTGACCAATAAAAATGTTCAGTTTCATTAGTATGGTGTAAAAGAGAGACTTGGCACTCAGATTGCTGAAGAAAAGCTGTGATTTTTATTTTGAAATCCTCACAATGTGAACAGAGCACAGACGTTTCGGGCCTAATACCTCGGACCTTCATCAATGTGCATGCTGGAGTTCACTTGTAGCTTAGATTCATAATGGCTGATAGGAAGACTGCGGCATCCACCGGTGTGTCAGGGCAGCGTATGGACACTGTGGACACAGCGGTGGACACTGCAGTTGTGGCGCCCTGGACAAGTCAGGTCGTCACAGAACAACACCAACACACCCCACACTCCTGGTCAGGCACACCAAAGTCAGACAAAAACCCTTGTTGCCTTCCTCCAGGGGCTGATGTCCACACCAGGGGGTGGGCCAGGCAGTTGTCCCCGCCCACCGAGGAGTTCACAGTCCTGGAGGCGGGAAAAGTAGGGCAGATTAATGTTGGAAGTGAAAGTGGAAGGAGGAAAGTGGCAGAAGAGAAGCCTGAAGTTGGTCCGGGTGTGTGGCCCGGACGGATCAGCAAGGTTGGCAGACGGTGGTGACTGTCTGCAGGAGTGGCCTATTGGAGCTAGCCGTAAGGACCGTGGACGGGCGGTGGCCAGGCGTTACCAGACCGGTATGCAAAGACAAGCCAGCACCAACCAGCAGGGGCTTACGGACCCCGGCAAGGCTAGGAGTTGCCATGAATTTGCCAAATCCGTTAGCGAAGGGAACCTCCTGGGTTTCCCAGCAGCCAAGTCCCGTCAGAAGGCAACCGTCCAACCGAGAGAGGGAAAAACAGTCACCACCAAGGCTAAAGTTCCCAGGGCCAGAGCCTGCGGGCAAAAGGGGCTCCTTCAGCACCCATCCAAGCTGGGGAGCGGGTTACCGGTGGGAACCCATTGGAACCGTTACACTACATAGGTGCAGGGAAAGGCAGTCACCATCAACCTGCCGGGAGGAGAAACACCGCAGCTGTCTGTTGGACCCGTCCATCCAGCCGTGTGTTTTACCGAGAACTGTGTCCTCATCATTGGCTGAGTGAGTACCACTGTGCCGTGCGGCACAGCGCTGCCCCCGCAACCCTGCACCTCGCCAGGCCCCAAACCCGCCTGCCATCCATCCCTACTCCATCACCGGGCCCCGGGACTACCAACCCCCTACCCACGGAGGGGAGAACTAACATCCAGGCTGCTCCCTGTCATCGCTCCCGGGATCCCTGTTCAGAGCAGCGGTGGTGTCACCAAGCTCACCACAACCGTGGGTGGCGTCACGGACAATAACCAAATCCCCACAATCAATCCCCACCCTTTTCACTCACGGGCGAGGAGTGCCGCTCGAGTCCCCGGGATCCGGCCCACCGCTCGAGCCACCACCGAGCAGCAGCAGCCGCAGCAGCCGCGGCCGGACCCGAGCAGTGGGAGAGCGCAGCGCCCCCTCCTCCACCCGCGACACAGTCTTCCTATCAGCATCTATGAAAATAAGCCACACTTGAACTCCAGCATGCACATTGATGAAGGTCCGAGGTATTAGGACCGCAACGTCTGTGCTCTTATACCATACCAAGGGATTGGATCCTACTTGGGAACCACAACAGAAGTGCCGTGATTATTCTCCACAGTTGTAGTCTTAATGATGCTTTTGTTTTAGAGCTGCTATGGAAGGTGTCTGTATTACATATCGGACTCCTGCTTAATATTAGTGGACCTCACTGACTAACAGTCACACTGTTAATTAGATTTAGATCACAAATCCTATGACCCTAAGCAAATGACAAATATAGATCTTGAAGAATACATTTTTCTTGTCAGATACAATTACATTCTTCTATATCTTGCTGTGTTTTCAGCCTGCATACTATTCTGTTTTTATATTTTGTTAGATGCACTAATATGAGCATTCCTAAATCTGAGTCAATTTATGAAGACAAAGATTTTTATTACATACTTACATGTTTTTGTTAACTTTTTAAGGGAGAATATAATGTTTGAATATAGTTTATGAGCTCAAACACTGGGCTGATACTCAGTAGGAAGAAATATAGGTCACCCCGTAGTGGAGAAAATGAAAACTTATAAATCCCAATGAAAAATTTCCAACATTATTCTCAGTTGTCACTCTTGTTTAATAGTATTGGTCCTCTAAAATAGACCAAAGCAACTGTTAGACCACTATCGGCTCCAGGGCCCTTGCGTTACTGCAACCTCTGCACAAACTGTGACCCAATATTCTAGGGTTAAATGGACCCTGTCACCGGATGTTTATAATACTCACCTAACGGTTGGTGCAGAGCAGACTGGACGGATGGGCGTCTCCGTTCTCCAGGTCCCACGCCTCCTCTTTCGGCCATCTTTGTCCTCCTTCTTCTGAAGCTAGTATTGAAGACGCGTTCTACATCATCTGCACTAGCCGACATTGAGGTCCCGCGCAGGCGCACTACAATACTTTGATCTGCCCTACTCTAGAGGAGGCGCAGACCTGGAGAACGGAGACGCACATCCGATCAGCCTGCTCTGCACCGACCATTAGGTTAGTATTATAAACATCCGGTGACAGGTTACCTTTAAGTTTGAATGACCAATATAACATGCACCACTTGATTGAAAAGATTCCTTAACAGTATAGCAACTGTTTAATTGATCTGCTAGCATAGATAAATTATTAAATTCTGAAAGTTATACTCAGAACAACTTTGACCGCGGCCAAATTTTGATAAATAGGCTTGGTGGGAAAATCTTCAAAAAGGCAGGAATTGTGGAGTATTCCCAGTTTGCAGTGGTTTTATACCTACCAAAATTGATCCAAAGAGGAACTGGTGAACTGGAACCTACTCATTTTAAAGTTCCTGATCATAAATTAACATAACTTATTTTTTATGCCAAAAGTGATCTAAAGAGACATTAAAGGGACAAGCTGAGGTTAGTTATCCTCATTTTAATGGTTGGTAAACACAATTGGAGAGATCTCGCTCTATGTTTGTATATTTGCCATTATATCTTTGAAATTTACTTATTCTTATTGCTAAAAACAATGTTTCTTTCCAATATATGTAAGTGGAGGTCTTTTTTAGAACATCCGGGAAAATCTACTTAAGGAATTTAGTTAAGAAGATGTTACATTTCCATTAGTCATATCATACTATTTCAGCTGCAACTCATCCTAATAGTCATTGTATGCTGCTATAATACTCTAAAAAATGATAGCCCCGTACAACGATAGGATATTGCTTTTGCGGTATGTTATGTAGCAAACTCATTGAATTAGTGAAATAGCTAGATGCAGTTCTGAAACTGATTAAAACAATATAATATCCTCCAAGTTGGTGTCATGTTTATTACACCAATGGCACCCTGCTGTCTTGTTGATTTGAATGGAGATTGTTATACCAGAGCATCATAGCAGTAATATATAAAAGAGAACAGGTAAATGCATAGGAAAAAATGTATACTCAAACCAAATCATTTTACTATATAAAATCTGTACTATTTCCTTTTGCTTAGTATGAAAGCTCAAGTATATCTAAAAGAACTCATGCTGTTTTGACAGAAAAAGTTGGTCTCTAGTGATGGGCGAGAGATGGATGAGCGATTGAGTATTTTAGTGCTCGGGCGCCATGCTCGAGTCCCTGTTCCGCATGTTTCATGGCTTTTTTTAAACAGTAAACGTGTGGATTGCCTGCTAATCATGTTAATGCCGAAGCCTCTTGGCTACTGGCATTACTGTGATTGGTTGGCCGCATAGCGTCAGCTAGTCTATATAAGACCCAGAGACGCCATGCTTGCCATTCACGTGTTTCAGAGATTATTCTCCGTCTTCAGGACCAAAAATCTTTTTTTTATCCTGAAGAAGGAAGATAATTTCTGAAATGCGTAGACGAATAAAGATCACGATTCCTATCCATTTGGTCTTGGATTTTCTTCAACTGCAGCTCGGCGTTTCACTCTTTCTTTGATCTGCACCTATCATAGCAAAAACTTGCTGACAGATTCCCTTTCAACCACATTACAACTGTTAAGGCTGCTTTACACACAACAATATCGCTAGCGATCTCGTTAGCGATGTGACACGCCCAGATCGTTGTTACGATTTGCCAAGATCGCTCATAGGTCGTTTTGTAGTGGTCACACGTACCCATCTCACAAACGACGCTACATCGTTCAGCGATATATTGTTTGACCAAGGCAGTCTTGTGGATGTTGTTCATCGTTGGCAGGGTGTCAAGCGTACCAATATGTCTGCTGCGTTCCAAACGAAGAACAATATTTTGAAACTGAACAACGTGTCAACGTTCAAGGATTTTCAACCTATTTGCGATCTTTCGGAGTCGCACGTAGGTGTCACACGCAACGACGTCGCTAACGATGACGGAAGTGTGTCACAAAAAACGTGACCCCGACGACATCGTCAGATAAATCGTAGAGTGTAACGCCGCCTTTAGAAAAGTTTATAATAATTGACCAAGGAATATTTATGCAGGGAGAAATTTCAAGAACTGACTAATTTTAACAGTGTCATTTTATTACAGTTCCACACTTGGATTTAGTTAGCCCTTTGGAAATAGATATTCTTTCACTAATATTAGTAAAGGCAAACTACATGGCTATGGCCTGGATTTTACACAACTGGTTCAATGAGACTGAATGCAAAATCTAAATTCAACTTAATGACAAAGAGGTATTTCACAATAATTCATCCACAGTGTATTTCTATAGCTGCTTGAGACAATGGAATCATTTAGAAAATGTATCAATTTGTAAAAGAATTCTCAGAAACAATCCTAATTCTTATTCTTGCATGGAAAATCCATCCTCGCTTAGAAATTTTCAATATGTCAATTAATTAAAACTTTTCTTAATTCATTGTGATCTTGTTTCAAAACTAAAGTGTACTGTAGACAATGTATTTGAATGACAGCAGAATGTGGAATAGTACTTCGGGAAAGTTTCCATATTAAATGACTGCTTATTACACACGGCCTGCTGTGACAAATTCTTGTTTATCATTTATTTTTCTTAGTTGTCCTAAAAGTAATTACAGTAAAAAAATTATAACATTGGTGAGTGGAAATTTATTGCAATGATTAATTAAAGTATAAATAGTACATACAGATAGAGCGATCTCCTTGGAAATTGAACAGTAACATATGGCAAGAAGTCTCGTGGGTATATTTGTTAATTTCATGTTGGTATTAAATGCAGCACTGAATAAATCTAAATATTAATGATAATAAAACTTTGTGATGTTTTGGAATAGTTTTGTATATAGACAATTAAGCATCCTTAGCTGTAGCAAAGCCTCATAAAAATAATTTTCTTAATGGGAATCTGTCTGCAGAATTTTGCTACCTCATCTGACAGAAGCATGATGTAGGCAAAGAGATCCTGAATCCAATGATGTATCACTTAGATAATTGGCTGCAGCTGTTCTGACACAGTGAAAGATTTTAGATTTTATATGTAGCAGTGCTGGGAGAGCTATCTCAGTCAACAACAGGCTTTCAATGTACATTTCAATAAACAAAAGTTGCTAATCACAGAAGGGGGTGGAGTCAGACTAGAGCTCAAGTGCTGCTGAGACCCACTAATGATAAAGATGAGAGGCTTAAACTAACACTGCAGGTAAACAGAAGACTGTGAGATAAGATAGCAGGACTGAATTTTCTGTTTTAACTCTTGCAGCATGTTGTGTTCAGTTTACATTGCAGAAACCTGCTGACAGATTCCCTCTTAAAGCTAGGGTTGGAGAAAGGAAATATACATGTATTAAAAACACAGATACATATGACATTTAACCCAAATATTTATACCTGAATACTAACTTACTACTTACAAAGGCAAATAATATTTCTATATAGTACAATACAGCACTTCAGTGATCAAATAAGAGCACTTTATAATGCATAAATAATGCGCCATATAGTATTCCAAATAATACTGCCTAATATCAGATAATAATGCCAAGCAAAGCAAAAATAATACTCCCATACAGTCTCTTTCTATTTTATTATGTCTTTATAGCTAACATATCGCCACAAATGCCCAAATAATATGAAGTATCAAAATAACACTCTTTTAAATATTTCAGACAATGCTTTATAAAGTTTTCAATCAGCACTGCAATTTACTTACTAAACAATACCACTATAAACTGCAAAATATTACAGTGTTGTTATAGCCATCATTTAAAACTATTGTAAAAAAAATAACAGATGGTAGTTTTGAGTGATTAGTGGTAAATGGTGCCATCCATGGCTTATGAGGGTAGTAGAGAGGTGAAATCACATAGTACAGTTGGCACGTTCATCTGAGAAATGGGAGAGGATATAGGGAAGAGGTATAAGTACAGTCATATTGCATAAATCAGTCTGCCCTAAAAGAGTACATTTTTCATCCTGATCTCAAGTGTCAATCGGCTGGCTAAACATTTATAACAAGAATTTTATACGTTTACATATAGTTATGAGAGAAACTAAGCACAATAACTTCGAATTGTATAGCTGTACGCCAGCTTCACATGCACTCACCTGTCCTGCGACGTCGCTCTGGCCGGCGTTACGCCTCCTTCCTAAGGGGGTGGGTCGTACAACATCAGAGCGACGTCACACGGCAGGCGGCCAATCAAAGTGGAGGGGCGGAGATGAGCAGGATGTAAACATCCCGCCCACCTTCTTCCTTCCATATAGCCGCCGGCGGCAAGTAAGGTGATGTTCCTCACTCATGCGGCTTCATACACAGCGATGTGAGCTACCGCAGGAACAAGGAACAACATCGTACCTGTCGCAGCAGCGTAATTTTGAAAAAGTCGGAGCCTACATCGATGATACGATAACGACGCTTTTGCGCTCGTTCATCGTATCATCTAGGATTTACACACTACGATGTCGAAAGTGACGCCGGATGTGCGTCACTTTCGATTTGACCCCACCGACATCGCACGTGCAAAACCGCCCTAAGTATTTCTTCTTTTCCCCAACAATGAAAGTTAGCACCCAATGTAAAGCCAGAAGCAAATAACATAAGCAATTCTTACAGGTTCTCTCCTTTACCACATGTATGGCTTCAGCACAGGTCACAGAGAATGCCCAGAATACTTTCTAATAAAAGTCAATATGCTATCTCAAGGATCATGTAAAATATTCTATAGCTCTTTCAAGGGAACCTGTCACCAGTTTTTTGACTATTAAAGCAAAAGTGTCACTTTTTGCAGCTCCTGGGCTGCATTTTATGAAGCTGCACCTTGTTGCTGACCCCCCTTGCAGACCCCAAAAGAAACTTAATAAAATCCCACCGTGTTATATGCTAATGAGCTGTGTTGAGTGGGCTCCATTTGGGGCTGCTATCCAAGTCTTGCTCAGGCGCAGTTCTCTCTGCCCCTATCGCGGGCCAAGCATAAAAACAGTTTAACTCATGTGTGCCGTGATGCATCTGCGCAGGTGCGATATTATGGGCGGCGCTGTGCATGACAGCAACGTCATCCTCATACCCGACCATGATCTCGCGCCTGCACAGATACATCACCTGCACGCGAGGTAAACTGCTTTTATGCTCGGCCCGCGTTAGGGGCAGAGAGCACTGTGCTTGCGTGAGTCTTGGACAGCAGCGTGGGATGATAACGGCGGCGCCATCCTTGTCAATCATGTCAGGAGGAAGGCAAAGAAGGTGACAAGGAGGGGCTGGAGCTAAAATAGAGCCCACCCATATGGCCAACACAAGTCATTAGTAGAGTTGAGCGATGTTCGAGGTTCGCCAATTTCATGTTAAAGTGATTTTGGGGGGTGTTCGAGCTCGAGCTCGAACTCGAGCTTTTTGCTAAAAGCTTGACAGTTCGAGTTAGGTTTGAGAACGGTTCGAGCACCAAAAATGTGGCTTTTCACAGTAAGGCTATGTGCACACGTTGCTATCTGCATGCGTCCTGCGTCCCCAGCACAATCCCTCTCTCTTTCCTACTCACCGATCACAGGCGTCTCGCTCCACGTCTGTCACAGATCTGCAGTGTCTTTTCCTCTTTAGGAAATGGTTGCCGCTTCATTAGTCAATCAGTTATTCCGTGCTTTCCCCGTCCACTGGCACCCATGATTGGTTGCAGTCAGATACGTCCCCAAGCTGAGTGACAGCTGTCTCACTGCAACCAATCTCAGCCGCCGGTGGGCGGGTCCATACCGCGCAGTAAAATAAATAAATAATAATAATAAAAAAAAAAAATGCGGTTCCCCCATATTTGATACCAGCCAGGATAAAGCCACACGGCTGGAGGCTGGTATTGTCAGGATGGAGAGCACCACGTTATCGGGAGCCCACTACCCTAACAATATCAGTCAGCAGGTGCCCGGAATTGCCGCATCCATTAGAAGCGACAGTCCCGGGACTCCACCCATATTTCCCGAATTGCCCTGGTGCGGTGGCAATCGGGGTAATAATGAGTTTAATCATGCCAGGTGTCTCCCCGAGACACCTTCTATGATTAAACTGAAAGTGAAAGTAAAGAAACACACACAGCGAAAAATCCTTTATTTGGAATAAAAGACAAAAAACACCCTCATTTACCTCTTTAATAATCCCCAAATACCCCTCCAGGTCCGACGTAATCCACACGACACTGTCAGCTTGCCTATATGAAGCTGCAGCAGCACCATAGAACACGATCGCGCTATATCAGCTCCACATAGCAATGAAGTGAATCGCGCTGTCAGCAGAGACTTCAGCAATGCAGAAGTCAAGGCTACCAAATCTGCCTATCTTTATCATTAGAGGCAGTAGACTAGTGGATAGAGTGCTCGCCTAAGAAGCATAACTTCAGGAGTTCTGGTCCCGGTAAAGAATTTATTTATTTTTTTTAATTTTAAACTATAATTTATATATTTATAATTATAATTTAATTTATTATGCACTGAGGGGAGGAGCCGGATATCAGCTGTGAGCCGCGGGACACACCTCCAAAATCGGAGCAGTTCACGGAATGAGGCTGCATTGCTCTCTCCTCTCTCTCCTCTCATCTCTCTCTTCTCTCTTTCTCTCTCTCTCTTTCTCTCTTTCCCTCTCTCTTTCTCTCTCTCTCTTTCTCTCTCTGTCTCCCAAGGAGAGGGAAGAAAGTGTTTCAGGGAGGGCAGAGAAAACATACTATGGATAAGGAAAGGGAAGAAAGTGTTTCAGGGAGGGCTGAGAAAGCATACTACAGACAAGGAGAGGTAAGAAAGTGTTTCAGGGAGAGCAGAGAAAATATACTATACACAAGGAGAGTTAAGAAGAAAGTGTTTCAGGGAGGGCAGAGAAAATATACTATATGCAAGGAGAGGCAAGAAAATGTTTCAGGGAGGGCAGAGAAAACATAATACGGACAAGGAGAGGGAAGGAAGTGTTTCAGAGAGGGCAGAGAAAACATACTATAGACAAGGAGAGTGGAGAACGTATTTCAGGGAGGGCAGAGAAAACATACTATGGACAAGGAGAGGGAATAAAGTGTTTCAGGGAGGGCTGAGAAAGCATACTACAGACAAGGAGAAGGAAGAAAGTGTTTCAGGGAGGGCAGAGAAAACATACTATGGACAAGGAGAGGAAAGAAAGTGTTTCAGAGAGGGCAGAGAAAACATACTATGTTATAATATAATTATTTATTTATAATTATAATTTATTTTAATTATGCACTGAGGGGATGAGCCGGACATCAGCTGTGAGCTGCGGGACACACCTCTAAAATCGGAGCAGTTCACTGAATGAGGCTGCATTGCTCTCTCCTCTCTCTCTTCTCTCTCTTCTCTCTCTCTCTCTTTCTCTCTCTCCTCTCTCTTCTCTCTCTCTCTCTCTCTCTCCCTCTCTCTCTTTCTCTCTCCTCTCTCCTCTCTCTTCTCTCTCCTCTCTCTGTCTCTTTTCTTTCTTCTCTCTCTCAGACCTGACGATGATCAGCTGATGCGGTCACCTGACGGAATCAGCTGACACTAAGTCGAGCGGTGTGGCCGGCTTTTCACCGCCCTGCCGGCTAAACTATCAGCTGATCCTGTCGGACAGGAGTCTGCATTGAAGTGTGTAGTTTTTGGGGTTTTTTTTGCACTGATGCATCAGCTGATTGTATAAAAGCTGTTTCTACAATCAGCTGCTGTGTCATGTGATTCAGGCCCTTGAACCTGACACATCATCTGATCACTTTGCCTCCCAGCAAACCGATCAGATGATATTGGATCCGGATTGGATGGCGTGGGACCCTTGACCCAGGATTCCTGAGAAGGGGGGTTCTTTATTTCAATAAAGATGGAGTCACTAATTGTGTTGTGTTTTATTTGTAATAAAAATATTTTTCTGTGTGTTGTTTTTTTTTTTATCTGTACTAAAAATTCATGGTGGCCATGTTTAATATTGGCGTGACACCATGAATTTCGGGCTTAGGGACAGTTGATAATATACAACTAGCCCTAACCCCATTATTACCCAGTGAGCCACCCCATCACAAGGGCAGCTGGAAGAGTTGGATACAGTGCCAGAAGATGGCGCTTCTATGAAAGCGTCATTTTCTGGGGCGGCTGCGGACTGCAATTCGCAGCAGGGGTGCCCAGAAAGCTTGGGCACCATGAGCTGCGGATTCCAATCCCCAGCTGCCTAGTTGTACCTGGCTGGACATAAAAATTGGTTGAAGCCCACGTCATTCTTTTTTTAATTATTTCATGGAATTCATTAAATAATTAAAAAGAAAAGGGCTTCCCTATATTTTTGGTTCCCAGCTGGGTACAAATAGGCAGCTGGGGGTTGGGGGCAGCCCGTACCTGCCTAGGGTACCTGGCTAGCATACAAAAACATGGCAAAGCCCAAGTAATTTTTTTGGGGGGCAAAAAACTCCTGCATACAGTCCTGGATGGAGTATGCTGAGCCTTGTAGTTCTGCAGCTGCTGTCTGTCTGTATGGAGGAGAACAGACAGCAGCTGCAGAGCTACAAGGCTCAGCATACTCCATCCAGGACTGTATGCAGGAGTTTTTTGCCCACCAAAAATAAGATGTGGGCTTCACCATATTTTTGTATGCTAGCCAGGTACAGCAGGCAGGTACAGCTGCCCCCAACCCCCAGCTGCCTATTTGTACCCAGCTGGGAACTAAAAATATAGGGAAGCCCGTTTTTTATTAATTATTTGACTTGTTACATGAAATAATTAAAAAAAAAAAAATGACGTGGGCTTCGCCTCATTTTTGTATCCAGTCAGGTACAACTAGGCAGCTGGGGATTGGAATCCGCAGCACAGGTTAGCCTGAGCTTTCTGGGCACCTCTGCTGCAAATTGCAGTCTGCAGCCACCCCAGAAAATGGCTCTTTCATAGAAGTGCTATCATCTGGCGTTGTGTCCAACTCCTCCAGCTGCCCTGATGCCGGGTGGCTTGCTGGGTAATCATGACTTAATACTAGCTTTGTTTTACTAGCTAGTATTAAGTCAGAGATTCTTAATGTCAAGCAAGTTTGAACCGGTCATTAAGAATCTCCAATAAAGGGTTAAAAAACACACCAAACAGAGAAAAAATACTTTAATAGAAATAAATACACAGACACATTAGAGACTCCATGTTTATTACTCCCTATCAGCCCTCCACGATCGATGGTTTTCTGTCTTCTCTCTACTTCAACCCATGCAGCTCTGCTACATCAGACAGCACTGCATGGGAGGAAGATGCTGCTGCTCCCCGTGCAGTCTATATCACTCAATGAGTGAGCAGCAGCTGCGTGCTGTAAGCGGTGACGCTATATAGTGACGCTATAGCAACGGTGAATAACGGAACGGGGAAGCAGAACGGGGAGCCGACCATGTGCCAGAGCATCTCGCTGGTACACGGGGATGCACAAACGAGCACGGCGTACCAGAGAGATACACTGACAAAACCTAGCAATGAGGTCTAACCATGTGACCAGTCTGTAGCCAATGAGATAATAGACACGTAACTGGTCACATGCTTTTTTGACATCACGGAAGGTCCTATCATCAGTGCTGGTTACCGAGAAGACGCACCGATTATCAGAATTAAAAGCGGCAGGAGACAGAGTGCAGGACGCATCGCGGGAACGGTAAGTGTTATGGCAATGTTTATTAACTGTATGTGTTCATTTATAATGTGTTTTTATGTGTTTGTGTTTGCCTGCCATTAGTTTCAATGGGGCTCGAGAGGTTCGTCGAGCTGTTCACCGAACCGAACTCGAACGTGGCCTCCGTTCGACGAACCGAACTGAACTCGAGCCTCTAGAGGCTCGCTCATCTCTAGTCATTAGCATACAACATGGTGGGATTTTATAAAGTTCTTTTTGAGGTCTGCAAGGGGGGGTCAGCAACAAGGTGCACCTTCATAGAATGCAACCCAGGAGCTGCAGAAGGTGACACTTTTGGTTTAATAGTCAAAAAACTGGTGACAGGTTCCCTTTAAGCATATCTCACACATCTCTGCACTGTGTGAATCCATACTTACACACTGAAACATATTTGTATAAAGCTGCATCTTGATGCTATGGCAACAGAGGAGACAACTAATTGTAGTGAAACATGCAGCAACAGCAATAATGTACTATAAAAAGCTAACGGAATATAAAACTTTCTGAAGTTAAACTGTGAAGTATCAAAAAAATAGCGGAGAAGCAACAAAGTTGCAGTAAAGTTTACACAACAGACAATACCTGCAAAATAAAGTATATACTCTCAACTTTATAGAAATATTTTAAAAATTATGCAATGAAAATATGAGTAAAAAGTAAAAGAACTATTAACCAAATTGAAACTTTGAAATTACTCAATTACATTGTTTAAACTTTTGAATTAATCAAAAAGTAAAGAAAACTGTATTAATTTTAATAAATTTATGAAATTGAAATTCAGCAAGAACTGGAGACATATACTTATTACTTTGTAAAGTAGAACTGAAAGAAAGCCTTCGCCCCCTCAAAATTAAGTTGTATGGCATGGTTGTAAAAGATGAGGCTAAAAAACTATGTTAATGTGATAAAGTTAAAGGGTGCAATATGCACCCAGAACCACGAGTAGTTCTAGGTGCAAATTGCTAATCCCTGCCTAACTGTCCCTGTATCTAGTAACATACGTAAAGAGATCTTTAGAAAAAGTATTTGTAAAGATCTTTTATGATATGCTACTGAGCGCAGGGACTAGTCATGAGGGCGTTAGTTCCTGTGCTCATTCCTCCCTCTTAGCATGTTAGTACGCCCACAGGGGTATGCTAACATGCTATTCAATATAGCATCACTAGCAGCAACATGTGTACTTGTGCTTGCTGTGACCACTGAGCCGAAGTCGCAGTCATGTGCACTAGACCTCTCTGTAGCCAGATCACGTACTCCCGCCTTCATTCTGCACATGACCGGAAGTGCCAGACATTCAGATCAGTGGTCACAGCAGAATAGCATGTTAGTACATTTATTTAGTGCTGCTTCACCCCAATATTTCTCTGGTAGTTTGATATCTGTTAGCATACATCTTATCATTTCAGTCAGAGTTCTGTTTTTCCTTTCTGCTACCCCATTTTGTTCAGGTGTGTATGGAACAGTCTTTTGATGCTCTATAACATTTTGTCTTAAGTAGTTTTCTATTTTGTGTCCTGTGAATTCACCTCCATTATCACTTCTAATGACAATTGGCTTCCTCTGAAACTTATTTGACTTTGTCACATAGTCTACTAATTTATTGAAAACTTCACTTTTGTTCTAAACCCCTTCACGACCGGCCGATTTTTCGCTTTCCGTTTTTTTTTTTCGCCATTCTTTTTCTGAGAGACGTAACTTTTTTATTTTTCAGTCAATATGGTCATGTGAGGGCTCATTTTTTGCGGAACGAGCTGTACTTTTAAATGAAACCATCCGTTTTACCATATAGTGTACTAGAAAATGGCAAAAAAATTCCAAATGCTGAAAAATTGCAAAAAAAGTGCGATTGCACTATGGTTTTTGAGATATTTTATTCACTGTGTTCATTATATGGTAAAACTGATGTATGGGTGTGATGCCTCAGGTCAGTGCGAGTTCGTAGACACCAAACATGTATAGGTTTACTTTTATATAAGGGGTTATAAAAAGAATCGGAAGTTTGTCCAAAAAAAGTGGCGCACGTTTTACGCCATATTCCGTGACCCGTAGCGTTCTCATTTTTCGGGATCTATGGCTCAATGACTCCTTATTTTTTGCGTCTCGAGCTGACGTTTTTAACGGTACCATTTTTACGCAGATGCTACGTTTTGATCGCCTCTTATTGCATTTTGCGCAAAAGTTGTGGCGCCAAAAAACATCGTTTTGGCGTTTGGAATTTTTTTGCCGCTACGCCGTTTACTGATCAGATTCATTGATTTTATATTTTGATAGATCGGGCGTTTCTGAACGCGGCGATACCAAATGTGTGTATATATTTTATTTTTTTAACCCTTTAATTTTCAATGGGGCGAATGGGGGGTGATTTGAACTTTTAGGTTTTTTTGTTTTTTTTTTAAATTTTTTAAATTTTTTTTTAACTTTTTTTTTTTTATTTTACTAGTCCCCCTAGGGGGCTATTGCGATCAGCATTCCGATCGCTCTGCAGTATCTGCTGATCACAGCTACAAGGCTGTAAACAGCAGATACGCTCTTTCTCTTTTGCTGTGCCCCTGGCACAGCGAAAGTGAAACCAAGTCAGGTGTAGTACAGGAGTCATCACATGACCCTGTGCTACCATGACAACTATCGGGAGTCACGTGATCGTGTCACGTGACTTCCGGTATCGGGTGGTAAGGAAAACATTACCGCAATCGCGCTTATAATGGCGCTGTCATGTATTGACAGCGCTATATAAGGGGTTAATCGGCAGATAACGATTCTGCTCGTGCCTAGCAGGCACACATCTCAGCTGTGAAAATCAGCTGAGATGTGTGCCGATCGCGGCATGCTGCCGCCGGAGGACCGCGGGCAGTAACATTATGTCATTTAGGACGTAATTTTACGGCCCGCGGTCGTTAAGGGGTTAATCAAGTATGTGACTATGTATCTTGAGTAGTCATCTATAAAAGTCACTATATATCTGTTGCCTCCTGATGTAGTCACTTTCATGGGTCCACATACGTCAGTATGCACCAAATCAAGTGGTCTTATGCTTTTCATCTCACTTTCTTTAGGTATAGATATTCTTGTAGTGTTAGATTTTATACAACATTCACATCTTACGGTAATTGAGCAATCAGATATCAATAGATCCTCTGTAAATTCTTTCTTTTGTAGCTCCACTATACTTTCAGGATGTTTGTGTCCTAGACATCTATGCCACATGAATACAATTCTTGTGATCATGTGTACACAATGTCATCTGTTCCTTTAATGTGTCTAGATCAGTCCTGGGCAAGGGGCGGCCCGCGGGCCGTATGCGGCCCGCCTACTGTCTGTGACTGGACTACCCGTCTTAGCTGAGAGTTGGAGGCGTGGCCTGATCTACGATTTTATGCCTCAGTCCCGCTCTCACTGCCGGGAGCTATGTATCCCGCAGTGCAGTGATAAGCAGCTGTCACGCCCCCCACTCTGCCGGTCACACCCCCTCTTGCTGCCAGTCATGCCCTTTCTGGATGCTGGTCACAGTCTCTGGATGCATTCCATGGCATTTATGCTGCAGCCACACCCCTTTTTACTGTCGTCCACGCCCCCTCAATGCTGGACACACACACACACACTCCTCGGATGCCTTCCTTGTCCCCTCTTGCTGCTCTCTCGATGCTGGCCACCCCCCCCATTTGCCTGCCCCTTTTACCCAGGATCCTCAGGATGTGACCGGCTCATCTGCACAGCAGCCACTTCAAAAACGTCTGTTCTGCAACTGAGGTAATGTGAACCAGTAGCAGCAGGGAGAGTGCAGAGTGCCTGCAGGAGGAGAGAGCTGGGGAGCAGCACTTGTAACTTCTCAGGTCCCCCCTGTGCCTGCAATAGAGGAAGCAGACACACAGGGGACTCAGAAAAGGTAGCCAATGGAGCCCTCAGGCTCTGCTGCTGCAGTGCTCTCAGCCTGTGCCCTCAGCGCCCCCAGGGCCAGAATGTATGCTCCACAGGCCACCACTGTCAGTATGTATGCCCCACAGGCCACCGCTGTCAGTATGTATGCCCCACAGGCCACCGCTGTCAGTATGTACGCTCCACTGGCCACCACGGTCAGTACGTATGCTTCACTAGCCATCACTGTTAAGCCTGCTTTACACGTGTCAATTAAGCATACGATATCGTATGCGATGTGACACGCCCCCATCGTATGTGCGACACGTTCAATTTGTTGACCGTGTCGCACAAACGATTATATGCCGTCACACGTACTTACCCTTCCATACGACCTCGCTGTGGGCGGCAAACATCCACTTTTTTTACATAGTTACTTAGGTTGAAAAAAGACCTAGGTCCATCTAGTTCAACCTTCCTCCACCAGTTCTACATTTAGTCACTAAGTCATTTATAACCAACAATGTTTTGTGTACTGAGGAAATCATCCAGCCCTATTCCTGGAGTGGGAAGGACGTTTGGCGTCACAGCGATGTCACGCGGCAGCCGGCCAATAGAAGCGGAGGGGCGGAGATGAGCGGGACGTAAACATACCGCCCACCTCTTTCCTTCCGCATTGCCGGCGGGAGCCGCTGGACCCAGGTAAGCTGAATTCATCGTTCCCAGGGTGTCACACACTGCGATGTGTGCTACCTCGGGAACATTGAACAACCCGATGTACAATTTTTAAGTTATGAACGACGTGCATGCGATGAACGGTTTTACGTTCAATCTCAATCGCACGTAGGTTTTACACGCTACAATATTACTTAAAATGCCGGATGTGCGTCACTTACAACGTGACCCCGCCGACACATCGTAAGATTTATTGTAGCGTGTAAAGCCTGCTTTAGTATGTATGCTCCACTGGCCACCAGGGCCAGTATGTATGCTCCACTAGCCACCAGGGCCAGTATGTATGCTCCACTGGCCACCAGGGCCAGTATGTATGTACCACCCCCATTTTAGCAGCCGAGCTGCTCGGATCCGGACCCGTGGTGGCTAGAGGGGCGTCCGGACCCTGGGGGCCTCGTGGCCACTCGAATGAAGGGGGGTATTTACAGGGGGGTGGTATATTAAGAGTTTGTGACGCCACCCGTGGTGTGTAGTAAGGTGGAGTACCACTGCTGCGGCTGGGAGTACCCGGTGGCGATGGAGTGGGCAGCCAGGTTTTTAACCCCTCCACGGGTAGGGGGAGATGCCCCGGGACACAGTGATGGTGACGGGGAGGTGTCGTTGGGGGAGGTAAGGGTCGTTTGCGTACTCAGTCCAATAATGCTGACACCGACAACTTTAGTAAACCAAAGTTCTGGACACTGCTGCTGCTGAGGGGGAGCACGTTTGGGTCCCGTTTCCGTTGGTGTTGCCTGTTGATCTGTGACCTTTCCCTTGGCACCTTGTTTCCTTCTGGTTGGTCCCTGTAGCTTGAAACTAGTCGGGTCCCACTCCCCAGTATAGCTAATTGAGGGAGCTTGCTCTCAGGGTTCATGCTTGGGATTTTCTGGACCATATGTGTGGAAAGTCCTATCTTCCTCGTTGCGCTAGTATCCCGATTTTGGAGCTGGTGGAGAGCAGATCTTGAAGGCTCCGTTCTCGTTGGGTAAATTGTCAGGTTGCCTGAAGCTACTCCCTGACCTAGGGTCCACGTACCCTGTCGTGCCCTGGCCCTTGCCTGGTGATGGTACAAGGCCGTCGGCTGTCCTCCACGACAATGCCATGCCCCTTGTCATGATCCCGTGCGACCGGGGTTCCAGCTCCTACCAGACCCAGACCAACATCTGCTACCTAGTAGTTCCAAGGAGCCAAGCTCCTGACCTCCTCTCACTTTCACCTCCAACACTACACTGACTTACTCCTGGCACGCCTGACCTCCCCTTAACTAACCCCCCAAGTGGGCGACCCTATTCCACTCATGCCGTCCACTGGTGTGTCTGGTGGGTGTGGTGCAGAGTGTTCCTAGGATTTTGATTAGCTGGTTTTGGCAAAACCAATGGTAAGGGACTCATAACCAAGGAGGAGGTGGATATTTCACAGAAGGGCAGATTGCACAATACCCTGTGACGACCTGATAGGCCATAGCGTCACATGTATGCTCCACAGGCCCCAGCAATGTACAGTTAGGTCCAGAAATATTTGGACAGTGACACAAGTTTTGTTATTTTAGCTGTTTACAAAAACATGTTCAGAAATACAATTATATATATAATATGGGCTGAAAGTGCACACTCCCAGCTGCAATATGAGAGTTTTCACATCCAAATCGGAGAAAGGGTTTAGGAATCATAGCTCTGTAATGCATAGCCTCCTTTTTTTAAAGGGACCAAAAGTAATTGGACAAGGGACTCTAAGGGCTGCAATTAACTCTGAAGGCGTCTCCCTCGTTAACCTGTAATCATTGAAGTAGTTAAAAGGTCTGGGGTTGATTACAGGTGTGTGGTTTTGCATTGGGAAGCTGTTGCTGTGACCAGACAACATGCGGTCTAAGGAACTCTCAATTGAGGTGAAGCAGAACATCCTGAGGCTGAAAAAAAAGAAAAAATCCATCAGAGAGATAGCAGACATGCTTGGAGTAGCAAAATCAACAGTCGGGTACATTCTGAGAAAAAAGGAATTGACTGGTGAGCTTGGGAACTCAAAAAGGCCTGGGCGTCCACGGATGACAACAGTGGTGGATGATCGCCGCATACTTTCTTTGGTGAAGAAGAACCCATTCACAACATCAACTGAAGTCCAGAACACTCTCAGTGAAGTAGGTGTATCTGTCTCTAAGTCAACAGTAAAGAGAAGACTCCATGAAAGTAAATACAAAGGGTTCACATCTAGATGCAAACCATTCATCAATTCCAAAAATAGACAGGCCAGAGTTAAATTTTCTCAAAAACACCTCATGAAGCCAGCTCAGTTCTGGAAAAGTATTCTATGGACAGATGAGACAAAGATCAACCTGTACCAGAATGATGGGAAGAAAAGAGTTTGGAGAAGAAAGGGAACGGCACATGATCCAAGGCCCACCACATCCTCTGTAAAACATGGTGGAGGCAACGTGATGGCATGGGCATGCATGGCTTTCAATGGCACTGGGTCACTTGTGTTTATTGATGACATAACAGCAGACAAGAGTAGCCGGATGAATTCTGAAGTGTACCGGGATATACTTTCAGCCCAGATTCAGCCAAATGCCGCAAAGTTGATCGGACGGCGCTTGGACAATGGAATGGACAATGACCCCAAGCATACAGCCAAAGCTACCCAGGAGTTCATGAGTGCAAAAAAGTGGAACATTCTGCAATGGCCAAGTCAATCACCAGATCTTAACCCAATTGAGCATGCATTTCACTTGCTCAAATCCAGACTTAAGACGGAAAGACCCACAAACAAGCAAGACCTGAAGGCTGCGGCTGTAAAGCCCTGGCAAAGCATTAAGAAGGAGGAAACCCAGCGTTTGGTGATGTCCATGGCTTCCAGACTTAAGGCAGTGATTGCCTCCAAAGGATTCGCAACAAAATATTGAAAATAAAAATATTTTGTTTGGGTTTGGTTTATTTGTCCAATTACTTTTGACCTCCTAAAATGTGGAGCGTTTGTAAAGAAATGTGTACAATTCCTACAATTTCTATCAGATATTTTTGTTCAAACCTTCAAATTAAACGTTACAATCTGCACTTGAATTCTGTTGTAGAGGTTTCATTTCAAATCCAATGTGGTGGCATGCAGAGCCCAACTCGCGAAAATTGTGTCACTGTCCAAATATTTCTGGACCTAACTGTATATGTCCTCCACTAACCTGAGTAATATTTATGCCCCCCAGTAACCCCAGTAATCTCTGCTACTTACTGACCCCAGTAATGTGTGTATGCCCCCCACTGACCCCAGTAATGTGCATTCCCCCACTGATCCCAGTTATGTGTATGCACCCCACTGACCCCAGTAATGTCTGTGACTTACTGACCCCAGTAATGTCTATTCCCCTCACTGACCTCCATATTTCCATTGCATCTTTGTATTGTTTAACTTACTGTTTGTTTATGAAGGGTAGTATATATACTATCTACAGTATTGGGTAGAACTGAGTTAATTATATTAGTCCGGCCCTCTAAAACATCCCAATTTCTCATGCGGTCCATGGGAAAATTAATTGCCCACCCCTGGTCTAGATGATATAATTGTTGTTCCTCTGCCTTGACATTGGTTATTATCTTATTTATCTAGGATTGTACATTCATCATCTTTGAATGATGAATGTTTGAGAACAGTTTAGCATTCCTTGTCCAATACCTTCCGCAGTTATTTTGCTCTCATCTGCAAGATAAATGGCTTCCTTCTTATATAAATCAAGTTCAGTAAAGATACTTTTATTACTTGTCATATGACTTTTTGGTCCTGAGTCAATAAACTAACCTGATGATGATTTCTTATCAGTTACTTTAAATGTGCCATTCCAATTATTTACACATGAATCAGAAATTGTGTTTTTCTTATTCTGTGTATTCTCTTCATGGTGTAATTTCTGTTGTTCTGCTTTCCACATAGTACAGTCTTTATTTAAATGCAAAACATCCTTCAGCCAGCGTACCGATACTCCCTTATGTGTGGAATCCTCATGAAGTCCAGGAATAAAGTCTGCAAGGGAAGCAGGGCAGGAGCCAGCCACGAAGATCAATGTGTAAATAATTTTCGGCGTTTCGGCGTGTATGCGCCTTCAACATTTGGACAATGTAGAAGGCGCATACACGCCGAAATGCGTAGTCCAGGGGGACTACTACCCTTATCCGTATACTACTTTTGCCCCACGTGTGGATCTATTTTTAATGTAATTTATAAATAAAATTTGCTTGGAAAGTATTTTATTAAGAATTTTTTTTTTTGCCTTGGAATCTGTTTGCTGGAGTTTTTCTGGAAAATTATTTACACAGTATTTCTTTAAATGTCCCTTTTTCTTACATCTGAAACATACTCTTGTCTCTTTATTATAGGGTCGCTTTGATTCTGTAGCTTTAACCCCTTCACCCCCGGCCACTAAAACACCCTAATGACTGGGCCATTTTTTGCAATTCTGACCAGTGTCACTTTGACAGGTTATAACTCTGGAACGCTTCAACGGATCCTGGCGATTCTGAGATTGTTTTTTCGTGACATATTGTACTTCATGTCAGTGGTAAATTTAGGCCGATATTTTTTGCGTTTATTTGTGAAAATTTAGGAAATTTGGCGAAAATTTTGAAAATTTCGCAATTTTCAAACTTTGAAAATTTATGCCCATAAATCTGAGAGATATGTCACACAAAATAGTTACTATATAACATTTCCCACTTGTGTACTTTACATCAGCGCAATTTTCGAAACAAATTTTTTTTCCGTTAGGAAGTTAGAAGGGGTCAAAGGTCATCAGCAAATTCTCATTTTTCCAACAAAATTTACAAAATAATTTTTTTAGGGACCACATTACATTTGAGGTGACTTTGAGAGGCCTAGGTGACAGAAAATACCCAAAAGTGACCCCATTCTAAAAACTACACCCCTCACACTGCTCAAAACCACATCCAAGAAGTTTATTAACCCTTTAGGTGCTTCACAGGAACCAAAGCAATGTGGAAGGAAAAAATGAAAATTTTACTTTTTAACACAAAAATGTTACTTTAGCCATAAAATTTTCATTTTTACAAGGGAGAAAAGAGAAAGCACACAATACAATTTATTGTGCATGTTCTCCTGAGTACGCTGATACCCCATATGTGGTAAAAATCAATTGTTTGGACACACAGCAGAGCTCGGAAGGGAAGGAGCGCCATTTGAATTTTTGAACGCAAAATTAGCTGCACTCATTAGCGGACGCCATGTCGGGTTTGAAGACCCCCTGAGGTGCCTAACCAATGGAGCTCCCCCACAAGTGACCCCATTTTGGAAACTAGAGCCCTCAAATAATTTTTCTAGATGTTTGGTGAGCACTTTGAACCCCTGGGGGCTTCACAGAAGTTTATAGCGTTGAGCCGTGAAAAGAAAAAAAATTTTTTTTTACCACAAAACGGTTGCTTCAACTAGGTAGCTTTTTTTTCACAAGGGTAACAGGAAAAAATGCACCATAAAATGTATTGTGCATTTTCTCCTGAGTACGCAGATACCTCATATGTGGTGGAAATCAAATGTTTGGACACACAGCAGTGCTCGGAAGGCAAGGAGCGCCATTTGCATTTTTGAGTGCAAAATTAGCTGCACCTGTTAGCGGACGCCATGTCGAGTTTGAAGACCCCCTGAGGTGCCTAAACAATGGAGCTCCCCCACAAGTGACCCCATTTTGGAAACTAGAGCCCTCAAATAATTGTTCTAGATGTTTGGTGAGCACTTTGAACACCTGGGGGCTTCACAGAAGTTTATAGCGTTGAGCCGTGAAAAGAAAAAAAATTTTTTTTACAACAAAACGGTTGCTTCAACTAGGTAGCTTTTTTTTTCACAAGGGTAACAGGAAAAAATGCACCATAAAATGTATTGTGCATTTTCTCCTGAATACGCAGATACCTCATATGTGGTGGAAATCAAATCTTTGGACACACGGCAGTGCTCGGAAGGCAAGGAGCGCCATTTGAATTTTTGAGTGCAAAATTAGCTGCACTCATTAGCGGACGCCATGTGGGGTATGAAGACCCCCTGAGGTGCCTAAACAGTGGAGCTCCCCCACAAGTGACACCATTTTGGAAACTAGAGCCCTCAAATAATTTTTCTAGATGTTTGGTGAGCACTTTGAACACCTGGGGGCTTCACAGAAGTTTATAGCGTTGAGCCGTGAAAAGAAAAAAAATTTTTTTTACCACAAAACGGTTGCTTCAACTAGGTAGCTTTTTTTTCACAAGGCTATCAGGAAAAAATGCACCATAAAATGTATTGTGCATTTTCTCCTGAGTAAGCAGATACCTCATATGTGGTGGAAAGTAATTGTTTGGGCGCATGGTGGGGCTCAGAAGAGAAGGAGCGCCATTTGACAGCAAAATTGGTTGGAATCATTAGCGGACGCCATGTCACGTTTGGAGACCCCCTATGGTGCCTAAACAGTGGAGCTCCCCCACAAGTGACACCATTTTGGAAACTAGAGCCCTCAAATAATTTTTCTAGATGTTTGGTGAGCACTTTGAACACCTGGGGGCTTCACAGAAGTTTATAGCGTTGAGCCGTGAAAAGAAAATTATTTTTTTTTACCACAAAACGGTTGCTTCAACTAGGTAGCTTTTTTTTTCACAAGGGTAACAGGAAAAAATGCACCATAAAATGTATTGTGCATTTTCTCCTGAGTACGCAGATACCTCATATGTGGTGGAAAGTAATTGTTTGAGCGCATGGCGGGGCTCAGAAGAGAAGGAGCGCCATTTGACTTTTCAAACGCACAGACGCAGTGCACTGATCGGCCGCTGCAGGATGCACGGTCGGATGCGATAAAAAAAGCGTCGGGGATACGTAAAAAAAAAAGTCACGCCAAAAATTGACCATGGATGCAGATACGTTATGTGCATCCCTGATCAGCGCTTGGTGGGATGCACGGACGGATGCGATACAAAAATCGTCGCAAATACGGAAAAAAGTCACGCCAAAAATTGAGCAGGGATGCCGATCAGTTATCTGCATCCCTAATCAGCGCTCGGCGGGACGCACGGACGGATGCGATACAAAAAGCGTCGTGAATACGGAAAAAAGTCACGCCAAAAATTGAGCAGGGATGTTGATCCGCGCTCAGCGGGACGCACGGACAGATGCGATACTTTTTTTTTCCGTATCCCCGACGCTTTTTGTATTGCATCAGTCCGTGCGTCCCGCCGAGCGCTGATCAGGCAGGGATGCACATAACGGATCGGCATCCCTGCTCAATTTTTGGCGTGACTTTTTTTTCCGTATCCCCGATGCTTTTTGTCACGCCAAAAATTGAGCAGGGATGCCGATCCGTTATGTGCATCCCTGATCAGCGCTCGGCGGGACGCACGGACAGATGCAATACAAAAAGCGTCGGGAATACGGGAAAAAAAGTCCCGCCGAAAACTGACCACGGACGCAGATACGTTATCTGCATCCCTGATCAGCGCTCGGCGGGACGCACGGACGCATGAGGTGTAAGAATTGACAGGGGATAGAGGAAAAAAAGAAAAAAAAAAAAAGTTATACTCACAGTACCCAGAGGATTTGCAGGAGGAACAGCTTTGCAGCAGCCAGCAGGCAGGAAGTTGGACAGCTCAGCAGAAGACCCAGGAAGAAGGACCCAGCGATGGAGGCAGATGTGATCGGCCGGTGAAGACAGGTAAGAGGACGTCGGGGGGACAGCAGAGGGGGAGGGGGAGAGCAGAGGGGGAGAGGGACAGCAGAGGGGGACAGCAGAGGGGGAGAGGGACAGCAGAGGGGGACAGCAGAGGGGGAGGGGGAGAGCAGAGGAGGGAGATACCGGAGGAGCTGCAGAATAGAGATCACGGGGGAGGCCGGCAGACTGGGATGTCTGGGGGCAGACCGGGATGTCGGGGGGCAGATCGGGAATGCTGGGGGCAGATCGGGAATGCTGGGGGCAGATCGGGAATGCTGGGGGCAGATCGGGAATGCTGGGGGCAGATCGGGAATGCTGGGGGCAGATCGGGAATGCTGGGGGCAGATCGGGATGTCTGGGGGCAGACCGGGATGTCTGGGGGCAGACCGGGATGTCTGGGGGCAGACCGGGATGTCTGGGGGGGCAGATCGGGATGTCGGAGGACAGATCGGGATGTGGGGGGGCAGATCGGGATGGCGGGGGGGCAGATTGGGATGGCGGGGGGCAGATCGCAGGGGGGCACGGGCAGTGGCCATTACGGGAGCGCGCAGGAGCAAATCACAAGAGCGCGCAGGGGCTGCAAGAGAGCAGGGGAGGAGGGATACCGGAGGAGCTGCAGAATAGAGATGGCGGGGGGCAGATCGGGATGTCGGGGGGGCAGATCGGGATGTCAGGGGGGCAGATCGGGATGTCGGGGGGGGGGAAGATCGCAGGGGGGCACGCGCAGGGGCTGCAAGGTGAGCACAATACTCACCGCTCCTGCGACGTGACGTGACAGCAGCGGCAGCAGCAGCAGTGGCGTGGTACCACTAGTACCAGCCAGTGCTGCACGCTGCAGACATGTTGGGGGAGGGTCCCCAGACCAGCACAGGCCTGGGGAGGGCGGCCACCGGCAGATCAGACCGCCCCACTGCACACTGATTGGAGCGATTGCGCGTCATTGCACGATCGCTCCAATCAGTGCTGCAGGGGGGGGCCACGGTGTCTGCTTGCTTCCAGCCAATGATCGGAGCTGCTGCAGCTCCGGTCCTAGCTGGATTTTACAAGATCACGCTATTTTTGGCATTTTTTTTTGCCGAAAACAGCGTGATCAATGTGATTGGCTGTTCCGATTTGAACAGCCAATCACATTGATCGCCTATGGGGGGTGGCGATGCCACCCCCCCTGGGGTCAAGCAAAGGTCCCCTGCTGTAAGAAACAGCAGGGGACATCATTTGAAAGCCGTTGCTATGGCCACGGCAATCAAATGAAGTTTAGGCCGTAAAATTACGTCCCTGGTCGTTAAGTCACGTTAAAATAGGACGTAATTTTACGGCCCGCGGTCGTGAAGGGGTTAAGAGCATTTCCACCATCTTTTTCAGTAGAATCATTTGTTTGCTCTTTCCTTCTTTGATATTCATCTATGAGTCTGGTCTTCACAAACTCTAATGTGATGTCTGTTTCAGGTCTTTTCTCTAGTGCATTTATTAAACCAGTGTATAAATCCGGTAAACTGCAAAATAATATTGCTACTACATGGCTTTCCTTAATATCTTCACCAATTGATCTCACTTCCATCATAGAGAATATATTTTTGCATGTCATTGTCTGCACTCAGTCTCATACTGCACAGCTTTCTTAGCAGAAATAACTTGTGATTTAAGCTTTCTTAAGGCTTCTCACATTTCCTTTGCTGTATCCTCATTCCTTATGTGGATTAATTGAGAATCTTCCACTAATAGGCAGATAGTAGCTCTTGCTTGTCTATTTTTCTTATCCCATGTCTGATTATTATCATTGGGTCTATCTGTAGTGATTACTTCCCATAACTCATCTTTAGACAATAACATCTCCACTTTGAACTTCCATAACTGATAGTTCTCATTGTTCAGCTTAGCTACTGTGAGTTTTAGCTCTGTACTACTCATCATCTTTAACTTGTATTACTTGTTTGGAGAGAATTGTACTGAAGAATTCTTCTGCATTCACTAGGGTCTTGCTGGGCTTTTTGGTGTTCTGGGTGTCGGGGGTCCTCGGTGCCTAGTATCCTGGGTGCCTGGTATCCTGGGAGCCTGGGCCCATAACCTTTTGCACAGCTTCTAGCTTCCCAGTTGCAGAAGAAACTTCACAGAGCAGATTACATGGGATAACAAGCTTTTTACTTCTCAGAACATGACGTAAATATGCACAATCATTCAGCACTGCATCAGGAAGAGAAAAGCAGGAAGTACAAAAGACTTTTTTTTACAATACAGTGAGTAAGGAAACTTTACACAACATCACCATCTACTGTTAGATCAGCATAAAGTCCTCCTTCACACAAAAAGAGAAGTCTTCAACTGTTGCATATACCAACAGTGGGGAACTCTGAAAACAGAGGTTAGCAGGGGATGCAATTTTTTGACAGGAGATGCGGATTTGGTGCAGGAATACGGTATATAAATTCCAGCACCAAATCTGCATCTCTTGGCAAAAAAATGGTTTTTACACTATTTTGGTGCAGTTTTCTGCCAGGAGATGCTAATTTGGTGCAGAAATGTCTGCACCAAATTTGCAATCTCCTGGCAGAAAACCGCACTGAAATGGCGATCCAACAGTCCGGCACCAGCTTTAAAGTGAAAGGGCTGCCGAATTGTCGTACCGGCAGCACTTTCACTTTGAAGCCACTGCTGGACTGTCGAATTGCTGGCCACAGCGATGTCTTGCCGTCTGACAGTCCGGCAGTCAGGTCACCTGAGGTCACTCTGGGGGCTCCCTTGCTGCCCTCAGTCAAAGTTGAAGCTGCTGCCGGACTGTCAGATTGTGGGTCACAGCCGTGCCCTCCAGTCAGATAATCCGGGAGTACTTTCATTGAGGGAAGCGGGAGAGTACTCAGACCTCAGGCTTTAGTTCTAGTAAGATAAGGAAGTTTCATGACAACAGTTGGAGAACAATCACTCACATAAGGAATCAACTAAAATGAAAATAAAATCTAAAACAAATTGCAGTATTCACAATACACACATTTTTTCATTAAATAATAGCCCTACAGTACTGTAAGTGTTGCTACCTGAATCTGTTTTTATCCTGGAAATAGAATTTTTTGCTCAAAAACTGGAGCAATAACATCACTGCATGTAGAGAGGTCACTTCTAAAGCCTCATGAGCTGCATTTCTATTTTCACAATGTTACTTATCCCTTGACAACATATCATCATAACACTAAATCTTTTCTTCCCACCTTGGGTATACCAGCTGTTAAAATACTTTATAACACATTTGAGAAGGAAAAGAGATTTTGAAGTCAGTACATTAATATTGTATTTAATAAGTTCCCTAGACAAACAGCAGGTTCACTTTCATCCTGTCGATGGTCTTATAAGTGTTTGCCAGGATAAAAGGGGTCATGGGTACATCCGATTGTGATCTTTTCGCTAATGATCTATAGCACCTCCATTCAAAATAAAATGACAAAAGGCAAAATAAATGACATTTATCTTCAATTGTTGTTTCCTGTGAGAGGAAAACAGCAAATTATATTTCAAGTCGATTGCAAAACTATTTCAAAAATACCTCTTATCTTCTGCACATTGATAGTCTTCTCTGATGAACGCATATCTTGGGTACTGAAATTCATCATAATATAGAGATCTCCCTAAAGACATTTTATCTTTTAGGTTTGTAATATGAAAGGAAAAATTGTGTCCAGAATTAATTACCCAACAAGTGTTGTCTTTTCTTGACAAGTAAAAAAAATAATCATTTATATTTTTACAGGCATTATATGTAGTAATAAGGCTTTAGGCTTCTAAAAGAAATACAGTGTAGGACATAGGAGCTATAGTTTTTTCCGGACTATAAGACCCACTTTTCCTCTCAAAAATTTGTGAGGAAAATGAGGATGAGTGCGTCTTATAATCCAAATGTAACGTACAGGGAGGTGGGGAATGGGGGCTATGCTGGCTGCGGTGGGGGCTGTGCTGACTGCAGTGGGGGTTGTGTCGGCTGCGGTAGCGGCCGTGCCGACTGCGGTGGGGGCTGTGCTGGCTGAGGGCGCCATGCTGGCTGTGCGGAGCAGGACGGTGCGGTGGGTGTCCCAGATGCTCTGTCAGCAGTGCGGGCTTCAAATAATGGCACCCAGAGTTGGTGCGTGTGCAGATAGAGCTCTCGGCTCAAGATCTCATCTGCACATGCGCTTCCTCTGTCTCATTGATCTCCCAGGAGCAGACGTATAGAAAATGGTGCCTGGAGGTGGCACGTGTGCAGATGAGATCTCAGCTTGTCATTGAGCTGAGAGCTTAAATTGCGCATTCAATGACTCCGGTCGCCAGTTCTTTGAAGCTTCCACCACCAGTCAGACCATCTGGGACACCCACCGCACTGCCCTGCTCCACACAGCCAGTATGGCGCCCGCTGCCAGCACAGCCTCAGCAGTCAGTACAGCCCCTACTACAGCCAGCACAGCCCCCACTGCAACATCACCCTACTCCAGTACCGCCCCTGCCACCTGTGACCCCGCTCCACTACTGCTGCCTCCCCCTCTCTGGTATGACACCACTGGAGTATAAGATGGACCCCTTTTTTTACCTTTTTTATCTCTAAATTTGGGGTGCGTCTTATAATCCAGTGTGTCTTATAAAACGAAAAATACGGTATATAGAAATATACAGGTTTGTAATACAGAAACAAAAAAACTTCTATGTGCCACCGTATATTTCCAAGTAGCCTCTTCACGGAGAAATAGTACTGGGTCTCTAGTGCCACCTATTGGATGTAGCTAATCTCCACACAGCAAAAGTCCACACTGACTCTTTAACAAGTCTTGTCACATGACTTAGGATCAAAGCCAAAACAGAAACTTCAGTTGCAGTCTTATTTAAAGGGGTGTTTGCCCCTCATCATTGCAAAGTACAAGTTCTAATTTGGTTGAAAAATCTCTGAAGTAGACTAAAGGCTGCTTTACACGGTATGACCGATTGTGCGATTTCACAATCGATCGTACCCGCCCCCGGCCTTTTTGCGTCACGGGCAAATCGCTGCCCGTGTCGCACAAAGTTAGTAACCCCCGTCACACATACTTACCTCTCGTGCGACCTCGCTGTGGGCGGCGAACGTCCACTTCCTGGAGTGGGAGGGACGTTCGGCGTCACAGCGACGTCACACGGCCGCCGGCCAATAGAAGCGGAGGGGCGGAGATGAGCGGGACGTAAACATCCCGCTCACCTCCTTCCTTCCACATAGAGCCGGCGGCGGCCGCGGGAGGCAGGTGAGCTGCTCATCGTTCCCGTGGTGTCACACGGAGCGGCGTGTGCTACCATGGAAACGATGGTCAACTAAATCAAACGATATTATGGAACCTAGCGAGCAGTACCCGACTCACGATTTGTGAACGATTCTGCGTCGCTAGGAGGTGTCACACAGGCCGGCATCGCTGTGCGTCACAAAAACCGTGACCCCGACGATCTATCGCACGATAGATTGCCTGGTGTAAAGCAGCCTTAAGGGGTAAAAAATGTTTTTCATGTCCCACGACTTGGGAATCATACAGTATTGTATTGTCATTGTATTGTTTCTTATCTTTTGCTTGTAATAGGTTTGCCCTTTTTAGAAGGTTGTCCTCCCTCTCTCCCTGTAGCTGCGCTGTCAATAACCCCGCTATTCAGTTAGAGTTTGTCAGCCATTTTGCTAACTTCATATCTATGCTGCTCTGGTTCAGAGTTGTCTTTTATACCTATTATATTGTTCATAATTAGGGATGATCGAATACTTCGATTATTCGGCTTCGCAAATATTTTCCGAATACTTCGCCGCTATTCGACTATTCGCGAATAATTGATGTGCAATGTAAGTCTATGGGAAACCCGAATAACAACTATTCGGTATTATTCTGGCCTCCCATAGACTTACATTGCGCATCAAATAGTCGAATAGCGGCGAGGTATTTGGAAATTATTTGCGAAGTCGAATATTTGAGGTATTCGATCATCCCTATTCATAATACCAGAATTCAGCTGAAAAATAGACTACTTCTTGAGGAATCTTTATATATGCGTCTGCAGTCAAGTCAAGCTATCTGACAAAGTGCCAGAATAAAAAAAGACATCTGCCAGATACAACTGTAAAACCAGACTACAGCAACAGGCACCAGAACATCTGCTCACAGCATACAGAAAGTATCAATATGTGTGAAGCAATCACAGCAGTCTCCTTCAGTATAGACCTTGCTAGGAATCCAGAAGCCCACATCACTACACAGATCCATTCTTCCTTTGGTGTATCATGTCTGAGAAGACTGCATGGTTTTTGCAACACCTACAATGAGATGAACAAGTTTTAGATCTTGAGCAACAGTCCAGTGAAAGGACTAAATGAACTACCAAGCCCACATGGAAACTGAAAAATTTAAACACTGCAAAATATGAACTTTCCAGTAATGTATCAGTCTTATCGCAAAAAGTGCTGAGTCACATCACCACCATCTCTCAACCTGCTTCTCATGAACTACCACTAGAGGGAGCCCTAGGACAAATGTGTACAGTATATGAATCCAATACAGAGACAAGTAAAAAATATATTACAATTCTGGAAAAACTTAACAATGCAGGATTCTCTAGATAAACTGCAAGGTTTCCAGCAACTTTATTCTGCAAGACACCATACAGTACATTATATTAATTCTATCACAGAGGCAAGAATAGCACAAACACAAAATATGTGACCTTGCATTTTTAAATCCATCAAGCAGTCAAAGCGATTGTCCAAGCCATGGTGTTCAAAATATTCAAATCTCAATGACAGCACATAATGGCACATGCAGAAGCCGAGGCTACTAGATCTTATGCTGCCTTTACACAAAAGAAAACTGTGATGGAAGTGGAAGCAGCTGAAACATCATGCAAGAAGACAGAAATGGATGCTTTGGAAGCATGTGCAGCAGCTGAAACAGCACGCAAGAAGGCCGAATTGGAAGCAGAAGAAGCACGCAAAAGGGCAGAAATAGAGCCACTACTGAAGGAAGGTGATTATCAATGATGACATTTTGAAAGAGTTCTTGTGCATTGGATAATCCAAAAGACATGACAAGATTTTCAAATATCATAGAATGTAACCTGAGCACCAAATAAGACCAATTGAGTTCATAAATGTTGCGAAAAGTGATTTTTTTTATTCCGATTCAGCACCACAGAAAAATCCAATATGACGTTTCGACCTCATGAAGATTTTCAAATAGGTAGTAATGAACAAGCACTAAAATGCTCGAGAGTTCGGTACTTGAATCGCGTAGGTCAGATATGCTCGATATGAGTAACGAGTATAATGGAAGTCAAAGGGAAACTGGAACATTTTTCCATCAGACCCTCCTATGAGGTGGGTTGGGGCAGTAAAATCATTGAAATGGAATGGGAACAGCATTCAGAAGACGCCTGGATGCATCTCTGACTCCCAGGTCGCTGCTGGGAATAATGTTGTCAGAGAATTACACCCCTTTTATGGAGTGACTATAAAACATACAAAACCGAATGTAGTCTCACGCTCTCCTATTGTTCTGAGAAAGTTCTCAGAATGCAACTCCTTAGGAATCTATGGGACAAATGGGACATTACTCTTTGGATTACGTCAGAACTTACAGTATTTATTTTATTAATAGATTGGTGAAAAAGGGTGTATGGGAGAGTATTTATTCTCCAATTGGATTACATCAGATTTAAAAATACAGCTTGGGATCCCCTTGTTCAATACACTTGTAATGTGAGGATTCAAAAGTCTGCAGTCACACAGAGAAACACAGAGCGACTGCAGACTTTTCATTACAGAAAGCACAACGCCTTTAACATTATTACAGGATAGGGGACATTATTAAGCAAAGATGCCCAGGATGCGAAACATAATTACTGTACGGGGGACAGAATGAGGAACATACATTATTAGTTTAAGGTGGCAGTTGGAGGACATAATTACTGTTGGAGCCAATTAGAGTACATTATTACTACTTCTATTTATTTTACTTTGAGGATACTGTTTTCCATGGGAGGTCCCATTAGGCTATGTTCACAAATTGCTTTTTTTGCTGAAATAATTGACATGCTGCAGTTTTCAAAAATGAGTATTTCTGAATTCTCATATGCTTTGCTAGTACTCTAAAAAGCCACTTTTAATTTGCATAAAAAAACACATAAAAAATGCAACGTGTGAACATAGCCTAAAGGGGGCTTTACACGCTGCGACATCGCTAATGCGGAGTCGTTGGGGTCACGGAATTTGTGACGCACATCCGGCCGCATTAGCGATGTTGCTGCGTGTGACACCGATGAGCGATTTTGCATCGTTGCAAAAACGTGCAAAATCGCTCATCGGTGACATGGGGGTCCATTCTCGATTATCGTTACTGCAGCAGTAACGATGTAGTTCGTCGCTCCTGCGGCAGCACACATCGCTATGTGTGACGCCGCAGGAACGAGGAAGCTCTCCTTACCTGCCTCCCGGCCGCTATGAGGAAGGAAGGAGGTGGGCGGGATGTTACGTCCCGCTCATCTCCGCCCCTCCGCTGCTATTGGGCGGCCGCTCAGTGACGTCGCTGTGACGCCGCACGGACCTCCCCCTTAGAAAGGAGGCGGTTCGCCGGTCACAGCGACGTCGCCGGGCAGGTAAGTATGTGTGACGATCTGGGCGATGCTGTGCGGCACGGGCAGCGATTTGCCCGTGTCGTGCAACAGATGGGGGCGGGTACCCACACTAGCGATATCGGGACCGATATCGCAGTGTGTAAAGTAGCCTTTACTGTTCAGGGCTCACTTTTTTTATCTGGCGTAGTGTAGTGTGTAAAGTGGAGAATGTGCTGTAGAAGTGATCAGCTGTACATGTTTGAACAGACGAGTCCTGGCTGGAAAACAGGATAGCACTCTGCATGGGATTAAGAAGAAAAGTGAACATTATTGACTTCAATTAAAGATGCCCCTGGTAAGTCAATGTATTACATGTATAATTACACTATACAGTATATACAGAGCTCCAGTGTATAATGTCACCGTTGAGGATTATTACCTGTACATTGATGGTATATGCAGAGCTCCCGTGTATAATGTCACTGGTGATCACTGTATTAACTATTCACTAACTATATACTAACTGCAGACTCCTGTGTATAATGTCACAAGTGATCACTGTATTACCTATACACTATACACTACATACAGAACTCCTGTGCATAATGCTGTTAATATTAGTGTTATTAGTATTGTGGTTTCTATTCATAATTAGTATTGTATAATTTGGTCACTATATGTTAATATATGGTGTGGTCATGGTGTGGCAGTATTTGTCCCTTACATGTGATATTATTCGGTCATCATGTAGTAGTAATATGTGGTCTGGTCATGGTGTTGTGGTATTATTCAGTGACTGTGTGGTGGTAATATGTGATCTAGTTTTAGATTGGTGGTATAGGTCCCTTCTATGGGGTACTATTTGGTCACTATGTGATAGTAATATGTGCTCTGGTAATGGTGTGGCTGTATTTTTCCCTGGTATGGGGCATTATTTGGTTACTATGTGGTGGTAATATGTTGTCTAGTGTGGTGGTATTTGTCCCTTATATGTGGTACTATTGTTCTTGATATAGTGATTTTTTTTTTGTATGGCAGTCATTTGTTCTCTGTGATATTAATTGGGAGAAGATTAATACATAAAAGTAATCCTTTCCTTTTCTATGACTATTACACAGTAGCAAAGAAGCACTCAAAGAGGTTCTCTGGTGAATATAAGTGATCACCTCTCCACAGGATAAGTGATAACTGGGACCGCACCGATTGGCAGCATGGGGAACTTTTATCTCCATGAGACTGGCGCTCGTGTTCACTTGACCACCAATTCATTCATTCCCTAGTCGCTCTGAGCACCGCACTTGGATTTTCTAGCAACCCCAAAGTGGATGAATGGAACTGCGGTCACACGTCTATCCTGTCATTGCATTTTAAAATTACATTAAAAGTGACCTGTCTAGGATAACAGTTCCCCGTTCTTCCGTTCAGTGCGATTTCCAATGGTCAGTCTCCACAGGTTAATAAGTAATCACTTATCCTGTGGATCCCATGAGTTGATGATAACTTGTTTTCATCAAAGAACCCTTTTAATGCAAACTACCATTATTGTACATCCCAGTTATGGTATGCGCACAGTAGATGTGCAGGAGCCGCCTGTATTTTAGTCGGTGCGCCACTATAACAAGGATAACAGCTAACAGGTATTTGCATATAGTTGTAGTGTGGGCTCCTAGAGTCAATTACCTTGTGTGCCCCAGATACCACAGTCTGACTCTAAAGGCTGCTTTACACGGTACGACCGATTGTGCTATTTCACAATCGATCGTACCCGCCCCCGTCCTTTTTGCGTCACGGGCAAATCGCTGCCCGTGTCGCACAAAGTCAGTAACCCGCGTCACACATACTTACCTCTCGTGCGACCTCGCTGTGGGCGGCGAACGTCCACTTCCTGGAGTGGGAGGGACGTTCGGCGTCACAGCGACGTTACACGGCCGCCGGCCAATGAAAGCGGAGGGGCGGAGATGAGCGGGACGTAAACATCCCGCCCACCTCCTTCCTTCACATAGCTGGCGGCGGCCACGTGACGCAGGTGAGCTGCTGTTCATCGTTCCCGGGGTGTCACACGGAGCGACGTGTGCTACCCCGGAAACGATGAACAACTAAATTAAACGATATTATGGAACCTAGCGAGCAGTACACGACTCACGATTTGTGAGCGATACTGCGTCGCTAGGAGGTGTCACACAGGCCGGCATCGCCAGCGATGCCGGATGTGCGTCACAAAAACCGTGACCCGACGATCTATCGCACGATAGATTGTCTGGTGTAAAGCAGCCTTAAGTATTGGTTATCCTGTAGGTTGTGTATGGCAGAATATAGTGTACTTATGGTTAGAAGATATAATGTGTGTGTGTATATATATATATATATATATATATATATATATATATATAATATGTTTAGTTTAGAGCCATGTGCAGACTGACCCAGTTGACAGAATTGGATGAAAATTGGTATGTATGCTATTCAAGGCATGGGGAAACGGAGGGCAATTTAAAAGTAAAATTTATACCAAAACTCCTCATCAGGTGAAAATGTGGTGCTGTACAGCGAGCGACCCAAAAACCGTGTGCCGATAATTGGAGATGGGATAATTGTTCCACAGACTAGCTTAACTATTCAATATGGCCGCCATGGTGATCATGTGCCACACTTCCAAAATGATGCGGTCTTTGAGGTCAGCCAAGGTGTCGACATTTCCCCGATTAAACACGCTCTTTCAAGTGTACCCACAACCAGAAATAACAAGGCTTGAGATCGGGGGAACGCGGTGGCCATGCATTAGGGATGGAGCCGCTCAAAATCCTGTCATCAGGAAAATGTGCACACAGAACATTCTTCACACGATTTGAGATGTGAGGAGGTGCTTTATCATGCATGAAAGTGGTCGTCTGAAGACATTGCCTCTGTTGGAGTTGCGAAACAACCACTGTTTCCAGCATTGTCTGGTATCTCACTGCTGTCACGGAACAGGTAGCAACACCAGTTGGCCTCATTTCTTCATAAAAGAATAGTCCAAGGATGAATGACGAGGTGAAGCCACATCAAATGGTTACCTTTGGCGAATGCAGCGGAACCCCCTTGACCGCATGTGGATTTTCGGTTGCCCATATGTGACCGTTTTGTGTATTCACCTTTCCATTCAGGTAAAAATGTGCTTCATCACACCACAGAACATTCCATGGCCAATTGCCATCCACTTCCACTCTCGCCAGAAACATGAATGCAAATGTTATCCGGGTATCATTGTTACGAGGAAGAAATTGTTGATGATGGCTGATTTTGTATGGGTATCCCTGTAAGACCTTTCAGAGAACTTTCCAAACTTTGCTGTATGGCAGCCCTAATTGCCTGGAAACTGTTCTTCCTGGCGAGGTTGTTCGTGCCCTGTTCCATGATGGCAGTGGCAATGTCCTCCACAACCTTTCTGCTTACCGGTTGTCGCCCGCTCCCTGGCTGAACACTCAGTAAGCCTATTGCCGCAAAATGTGTCATCATCTGTCTCAGCGAATTGACAGACATTGGACCGCTACATGTGTGACGGTCTTTCAAATGTCAAAAGGCTTTCAGTGCAGCTGTAGCATTCCTGGCATTCTCATAAAAGTTGCAAGGCGTGTTCACTATACAGCGCCACTTTTTCACCTAATGGGGAGTTTTGGTATAAAAAATGTTTTAAGATGCCTTCCATTTCCCCATGATTTCAATAACATACATACCAATTTTCAGCCAATTCCACTGGGTCCATCTGCACTGCTCTAAACACCTTAGGTTATTTTATGGCCACCTTGTACATATATATATATATATATATATATATATATATATATATATACACATGCACAATCTCTCATTTTAGTACTTAAAGCAAATTTTAAAACAGGCTTCCATGCTGAGTTAAGTATTCCTTATAAACATGATGTGTGCTGGAGGACTACAAGCCCCGAGAGGCACATGAGTCTTGATCAGCTTGATCAATTTCAAAGAAAATCTAACTCTATATAGCAGCCTGATTGTACGCTTTATAAACTCTGATGGAAGCTGGTTTGACAGCTAATGCAGCGCTAATGCAGAGCAATGCTGACCTTTTTATTTTAATAAGCATTCCTGCAATTAGGCTGAGAGTTGACAGAGAAGCTTGTGGTTTCTAAGCATACTGGTAATGTACGGTAAATAATTTTCCTTTTTGATATCTAGTTATCTTTCTTCTGCTGCATTATCATGGTAAACTCATTTAAATATTTTAAATTAAGAATCATCTTCTTTTTCTCAGCATGTTCATCATAGCGTTTTTGCCAGATTTCTAGTTAAAAAGCTCTGAAAAGTCACAATTTTTTGAGGATTGGTGGTGACCCCAACTCGTCAAATTCATGACATGCATCGGCGATTGCTATTCCACTAATCTTATTCCTGAAGAGGCTGGAGTAAGATTTCTGGTGAGGCGCATATAGAGGCACGCGCCACTAGGCATCTCGCCTGATTCTTTAAATGGAATCCATGTCTTAATGAATCAGCAGCATTCGCTCCAACATGTCCTCTCATCAAGACTAGTAAGAAAATCACTGGTCTTGATGAAATGCCCTCTATAGTCGCTAATACATTGACGGCTGGTACTTGTATTTATTTACAGCAGCTTTTTGGGTAAGTAGAGCTGCATGAACAGAGGAAGAAGATTAGGTTGAGCATAATGATGTTAAAATGGGTGTTGCACAGACTACCCCATCATCCCTTTAGGGTATGTGCGCACGTTGCTTTTTACCTGCTTTTTACCTGCTTTTTTGCTGCTTTTTCTTCTGCGCTGTTTAATGCCAAAATGGATGTGTTCTTCTATTCAAGCAAAGTCTATGGGAATTTGGGTTTCTTGTTCACACTATGTTGTTCAAAATGCTGCCTTTTTGAGGCAGAACTTTGGTCAAAAACTCAGCTTTTCAAAGAAGCAACATGTCAATTGTTTTTGCCATTTGGGTTTTGCACTGCAAAGCTGAGTTTTTGACCAAAGTTCTGCCACAAAAAGGCAGCATTTTGAACAACATAGTGTGAACAAGAAACCCAAATTCCCATAGACTTTGCTTGAATAGAAGAACACATCCATTTTGGCATTAAACAGCGCAGAAGAAAAAGCAGCAAAAAAGCAGGTAAAAAGCAGGTAAAAAGCAACGTGCGCACATACCCTTAGACCCTGAAGCTAAGCTTTGCCATAGCAAAGCTGGACTAACAAGCAGCAAGAAGAGAAAAATACACAAGTAATCATAAGCTATAGGTAATGATCTACATATTTCATTAGGCTTTCACTTTCAATTATTTTTAATGGACTGATAATTTCAGTTGGTAAATCATTATTCCGATGTTAGACTGCTGGAATATTGTGATGTGGAAGTTACACGTGATTTTTACTTTAACCTAAAACACAATTTCTTAATTATTGCAAGTCAAAGAAATATATATTACTGAAAAAAAATCTAAGTGAAAACTTAAAGGGTTATTCTCATGTTATGAAGAGAACATGAAAATAACCAAACTTGCAATTGATTTTTCTATCTTCTTCTTCTATGGGAGCTTTTATTGTACATAAGGTTCAGCTTGTTGCCAAATAGACTGATGACCAGACCCTGACGGAATATGCACCAGTTATATTACAGGCTCTCCCTCCTAGATCAGCTCTCCCTCCTAGATCAACTCTCCCTGTAAGCCTTTCAGACGGCAGTGTATATCAGTTCCTATATAAGACCCAATGACGCGATGTGGCCCGCCAATCACAGTAATGCCAGTTGACAACATGCCTACGGCTGTATGCCAGGCAATCCCCGCATGTTAAATGGCTGTCTAACAGCCGCAAAACAAGCTGGGCAGGGACTCAAGCATGGCGCTCCAACATCCGCAATACTCGATCGAGTAATGGGCATACCTGAGCACCCCGATGCTGAACCGAATCTTGAGTAGTGGAGAGCAAACTCGCTTATCAATATTGGTTATGAAAAATAGGGGGGAACCATTTAATTTGTTTAATTTATTTATTTATTATGATAATTCACGCTAAACACTCTTTAGTGCCACATAAAAGGGACTAAGGGGTGCAAGTGTATAATATGTAGCGGGATTGGCACATTTATCTGCAGAATATTTCTCTAGTCTATCTATAGCTATCTATCTATCTATCGTTTATTTGATTGATTTATTTATTTATGATATCTAGTAAGAACTTATATAGAGTAGTCTAGGTTGTGAATGTAAAAGATGTTAAAAATGCATGTCATACTCCTGTCATATAGAAGCTAAGCAAGAAAGAAATCACACACTCACATTGCACTCGCATGACAAAAGGTTACCCAGACGGATCCTCCAACTTTTGCTGCAATTTTACTCCAATATCAAATGACACTCACCCTTTCAAGTCTGTGGGTGCAAGAAATTTGTATTCTTCTTCCGCCCATAGGCTGATTTTTATAAATACATTGCAATTCTGTAACATAGAAAATGTAAATGATGTAGTAAATTATTAAAAGTTTCTGTGCAAAAATTAGATGGCATACAGATCTGTGGAGACCTATACATCTCTCTCAAAGTAACAACTTTGAAATTCTTCTACTTCCTTTATCCACCTATTTCTTTGTAATCCACCAAATGTAGATCAGAAGAATGATGTGGTCAAGTATACTATTCATCAAATGTAACGAAAACTCTCCATTTTGCTTCTTTGCAAGTTCGAGAGTCAATTTCTGGTCTCTTAAATGACTAGTGCATGCTGAAAGCCACTAAAGCCAATCTTTAGGCTAGGGACCCACTTTGCGTTTCCACCTGCGTTTCAGGTGCTTTTTAGGTCCGTTTTGGGAAGCACCTTTTTCATGCCAAAAGGCATGCATTTTGATTTACCAGCAAAGTCTATGGAAAAAGTGGGTTTTCCGAGCCCACTTTGCGTTTCTAAACGCTGCGTTTAATTTGCATATTTTGTGGCAAAAACCATGCGTTCAAAGAAGCATCATGTCAGTTGTTTTTGCTATTTTAGGTGCGTTTTGCTAACATTGAAGTCAATGAGAAATGGCAAAAACGAAGATTCCTTCAAATTTCTGCGTTTTACCTGCTTTTTCAGTGCAGAAAACATGCGTTTTGGACTTTCAAAACGCATGTTTTTTGGACATGAAAATAATGAATTCATATATCCCTTTACACACACACATAGTCCGACAATTAAAATTAGGGAAATAAATACTTTTTTGCTATTTTTAAATAAAATATCATATTACCGCATTAATTTAATGAATAAAGTTTAATTTAATGATTTTTTCTATGAATATAGATTTGATTCTTTTCTTCCCATTTTTTCAAAGAATTTGACTATGTAAACTTTATTAAGCTGTGTCTTTATGTTCAAAATGCAACTATCAGAATGCAGGTGAAAACGCAGGTAAAAAGCGCTGAAAACGCATCAAATACGCGACAAAAACGCATGCGTTTTCAGCGCTAAATTTCTGAAAAAGGCAACTTTGGACAAATCAATTAAGCTCAAAATGTGCGTTCTAAACTGCAAGTAGGTGAATGCAAAGTGGGTCCCTAGCCTTAAGCCTGCTTTACACACTTCAATAGATCTTTCAATCCGTCGTCGGGGTCAAGTTGTAAGTGACGCACATCCGGCATCGTTCGTGACGTATTTGCGTGTGACACCTACATGCGATCAAGATTGAACGAAAATACGGTGATCGCATACACGTCGTTTATTCCTCATACATTGGACGTTTGGTAGTACGAAACTAGTCAATTGTAACGTGTGACATCCATCATACGATTTTGATGTCTGAGGCTATGTGCGCAGGTGTGCGCTCTGCACCGCAGCTTAAAAAAGGTCTGTTTCAGAGCGCAGCTGAAAAGCTGCGTTCTGAAGCGCCTCACAATGTCTGTCAATCACTAATCTCTGTCAGTCCGTCACTATCTCTGTCCCTCTCTCTCTGTCCATGTCAGTCTATCCCTCTTACCCCCTCTCTCATACTCACCGATCCCCGATCCCCGGCTCTGCACGGCGATCACACTGCTCTGGCGGCTTTTACTGTTTTGAGAAAGCCGGCCGCCTATTAAACAATCTCGTATTCCCTGCTTACCCCGCCCACCGGCGCCTATGATTGGTTACAGTGAGACACGCCCCCCACGCTGAGTGACAGGTGTCACACTGCACCCAATCACAGCAGCCGGTGGGCGTGTCTATACTGTGTAGTGAAATAAATAATTAAATAATTTAAAAAAACGGCGTGCGGTCCCCCCTAATTTTAAAACCAGCCAGATAAAGCCATACGGCTGAAGGCTGGTATTCTCAGGATGGGGAGCTCCACGTTATGGGGAGCCCCCCAGCCTAACAATATCAGCCAACAGCTGCCCAGAATTGCCGCATGCATTAGATGCGACAGTTCTGGGACTGTACCTGGCTCTTCCCGATTTGCCCTGGTGCGTTGGCAAATCGGGGTAATAAGGAGTTATTGGCAGCCCATAGCTGCCAATAAGTCCTAGATTAATCATGTCAGGCGTCTATGAGACACCTTCCATGATTAATCTGTAAATTACAGTAAATAAACACACACACCCGAAAAAATCCTTTATTAGAAATAAAAAACACAAATATATACCCTGGTTCACCACTTTAATCAGCCCCAAAAAGCCCTCCTTGTCCGGCGTACTCCAGGATAGTCCAGCGTCGCATCCAGCGCTGCTGCATGGAGGTGACCGGAGCTGCAGCAGACACAGCCGCTCCTGTCACCTCCATACAGCAAATGAAGACAGCCGCGCGATCAGCTGAACTGACACTGAGGTTACCCGCTGTCACTGGATCCAGCGGTGGATGCAGCGGTGGCTGCGGGTAACCTCAGTGACAGCTCAGCTGATCGCGCTACTCACCGCCGCTCCGGTCAGCTCCAGTCAGCAACTGAGGTGAGTAGCGCGATCAGCTGAGCTGTCACTGAGGTTACCCGCGGTCACCGCTGCATCCACCGCTGGATCCAGTGACAGCGGGTAACCTCACTGACAGCTCAGCTGATCGCATGGCTGTCTTCATTTGCTGTATGGAGGTGATCGGAGCGGCTGTGTCTGCTGCAGCTCCGGTCACCTCCATGCAGCAGCGCTAGATGCGACGCTGGACCATCCTGGAGTACGCCGGACAAGGAGGGCTTTTTGGGGCTGATTAAAGTGGTGAACCAGGGTATATGTTTGTGTTTTTTATTTCTAAAAAAGGATTTTTTCGGGTGTGTGTTTATTTACTGTAATTTACAGATTAATCATGGAAGGTGTCTCATAGACGCATGACATGATTAATCTAGGACTTATTGGCAGCTATGGGCTGCCAATAACTCCTTTTTACCCCGATTTGCCAACGCACCAGGGCAAATCGGGAAGAGCCGGGTACAGTCCCAGAACTGTCGCATCTAATGCATGCGGCAATTCTGGGCGGCTGTTGGCTGATATTGTTAGGCTGGGGGGCTCCCCATAACGTGGAGCTCCCCATTCTGAGAATACCAGCCTTCAGCCGTATGGCTTTATCTGGCTGGTTTTAAAATTAGGGGGGACCGCACGCCGTTTTTTTTAATTATTTAATTATTTATTTCACTACACAGTATAGACACGCCCACCGGCTGCTGTGATTGGGTGCAGTGTGACACCTGTCACTCAGCGTGGGGGGCGTGTCTCACTGTAACCAATAATAGGCGCCGGTGGGCGGGGTAAGCAGGGAATACGAGATTGTTTAATGGGCGGCCGGCTTTTTCAAAACAGTAAAAGCCGCCGGAGCAGTGTGAACGCCGTGCAGAGCCGGGGATCGGGGATCAGTGAGTATATGAGAGAGGGCTGCTCACTTCAGTTCCTCAGGAGATTAGCGGTCACCGGTGAGTCCTTCACAGGTGACCGCTAATCAGGACGCGACACAGACAGAGCCGCAGCATGAAAATGAAGTCGGGTGAGGTTCACCCGAGTTCATTCTGACAGTGCGGCTCTGTCTGTGTCTGCTGTCAACTACCATTCACCGCTGCTACATGGCTGTCTGTGTCTGCTGTCAGCGGCCATGTAGCAGAGCTGAATGGCAGATGACATAGTAAAAACGCATCCCTACATTACACACGCTTGGCAAGTCAATAAATAAAAAAAAAAAGAAGGTGCCCAATGCATACGTCACAGAACACGTGATCTAAAGGATCGCACACAAAATTGATCAATTTAACATAGACTACTAACGCTCGTGTGACAGCAAATGAACGATCTACGTGCAATCTCATTCAATCGCATATGCGACCTGGGCATGTCACATCGCATACGAGATCGCATACCTAATTGTAAGGTGTAAAGCTGGCTTTAGACCTGTATACACACACATATATATATATATATATATATATATATATATATATATTTATTACATAGCTCTGGCAAAAATTACTGCAAAATTTTCAGTTTTTCTGAGTTTTCTCTTTATAGGTACAGTATTTTTTGAGTAAAATGAAAATTATTCTTTTATTCTATAAACTACTGACAACAACATGTCTCTGAATTTCCAAGTAATAAATATTGTATTTATTTTCTGAAAATGAGAAATGGTCAAAATAACAAAACAATGCATTGCTTTCAGAACTCAAATAATGCAAAGAAAACAAGTTCATACTCATTTAGAAACAACAATGTTTTACCTCAGGAAGAGTTCAGAAATCAATATTTTGTGGAATAATCATGATTTTTAATCACAGCTTTCATGTTTCTTGGCATGCTTTCCACCAGTCTTTCACACTGCTTTTGGGTGACCTTATGCCACTCCTTGTGCAAAAATGTAAGCAGTTCTTCTTTGTTTGATGGCTTGTGACTATCCATCTTCCTCTTGATTATATTCCAGAGGTTTTCAATGGAGTTCAGGTCTGGAGATTTGGCTGGCCATGACAGGGTTTTGATTTTGATGTGGTGGTCTTTCATCCTCACATTGATTGACCTAGCTGTATGGCATGATGTATTGTCCTGCTGGAAAAAACAGTTCTCAGACTTGGGGAACATTGCCTGAGCAGAAGAAAGCAATTGTTTTTCCAGGATAACCTTGTATGCGGCTTGATTCATACGTCCTTGGCAAAGTTTAATCTGCTCAATTCCAGCCTTGCTGATGCATCCCCAGATCATCACCGATCCTCCACCAAATTTCACAGTGGGTGCAAGACACTGTGGCTTGTACGCCTCTCTATGTATCCGTCTAACCATCAGACGACCAGGTGTTGGGCAAAGCTAAAAATTAGACTCATCAGAGAAGATTTCCTTACTCCAGTCCTCTATGGTCCAATCCTTATCGTCTTTGGCAAACTTCAGCCTGGCTCTCTTTTGCTTCTCATTGATGAAAGACTTTTTTCTAGCTTTACCTGACTTGAGCCCTGCCTCTAGGAGCCTGTTACAAACTGTTCCTGCTTAACGTGCTTGAAAATCCTTCAAATCCAAAAAGATAGTGCTGATCTCCAAATATATTATAACAGAAGTTTTATTTGGCTATTAAAAATATTACGAAGCGTTTTGGCTAAAAATCTTAAAAAAGATAGCCTTCTTCAGGTAAAATAACATGACAATTTATGCACAGCTTACAACCAATATTTATGGATGTGAACTACTACATTTAAGCGGGCTTTACACTCTACAATATCGTTAATGAATTTTCGTCTGGGTCACGTTGTTTGTGACGCACATCCAGCGTCATTAACGATATCATAGTGTGCAACAGTTATGTGCGACCTAAAACAATCGCAAAAGCGTCAAAAATCGTTTGCCGCGGAAAGGTCATGTCATCCTAAAACAAAAAAACGTTTACCTCTTATTAGTGATGTTGTTCTTCATTCCTGCGGCAGCACACATCGCTGTGTGTGACACCGCAGGAGCGAGGAACATCTCATTACCTGCCTCCATCGGCAATGCGGAAGGAAGGAGGTGGGCGGGATGTTTACGTCCCGCTCATCTTCGGTCCTCCACTTCTATTGGACGGCTGCCGTGTGACGTCGCTGTGATGCCGCACGACCCACCCCCTTAGAAAGGAGGCGGTTCGCCGGCCAGAGCGATGTCGCAGGACAGGTAAGTAGTGTGACGGGGTAAGCAAGGTTGTGCGCGACGGGCAGTGATTTGCCCGTGTCACACAAACGACGGGGGCGGGTACGATCGCTTGCGATCTCGCTAGCAAGATCGCAGCATGTAAAGCCCGCTTTAGAGTTGCACCACGTATGTTCCTTTTTATTTCTAACCCCTCAAGGTTTACCTTCGAAACTGTTCTTGCTGTGCACTGCACCCCAGCTGCTATTTGCCATTCCATTTGTAGGTCACTGTTATGGCCAGCCCAATCTCCAGACCTGAACCCCGTTGAAAATCTTTGGAATGTAATCAAGAGGAAGATGGATAGTCAAAAGCCATCAAACAAATAAGAACTGCTTAAATTTTTTGCTCCAGGAGTGGCATAAGGTCACCCAAAAGCAATGTGAAAGACTGGTGGAAAGCATGCCAAGACACATGAAAGCTGTGATTAAAAATCATGGTTATTTCACAAAATATTGATTTCTGAACTCTTCCTGAGTTAAAACATTATTAGTATTGTTGTTTCGAAGTGATTATGAACTTGTTTTCTTTGCATTATTTGAGGTCTGAAAGCAATGCATTTTTTTGCTATTTTGACCATTTCTCAGTTTCAGAAAATAAATACAAAATGTATTGCTTGGAAATTTGGAGACATGTTGTCAGTAGTTTATAGAATAAAAGAACAATTTACATTTTACTCAAAAATATACCTAAAAAGAGAAAACTCAGAATAACTGAACATTTTGTCCTGGTCTCTTAATTTTTGCCAGAGATATATACTAGCTGTAGTGCCCGGTATTGCTCGGGATAGTAACTGTCCCTCTCTCCCAGTCTCTGTCTGTCTCCTTCTCTGTGTCTCTGTGTCTGTCTCTCTCTATCTGTCTCTCTGTCTGTCTCTTTTACTATCTGTTTCTGTCTGTCTCTATCTTTTTGTCTGTCTGTGTCTTTCTGTCTGTTTCTCTGTGTGTCTCTGTCTGTCTCTTTCCCTGTCTGTCTCTTTCCCTGTCTGTATCTTTCTTTCTGTCTCTGTCTGTCTGACTGTCTCTTTCCCTGTGTGTCGGTCTCTGTGTATGTCTGTCTCTGTCTATCTCTCTATCTGTCTCTTTGTCTCTCTGTCTGTCTCTTTCCCTGTCTGTCCGTTTCCCTGTCTGCCTCTTTCCTTGTCTGTCTGTCGCTATCTATTTGTCTCTTGTCTATCTGTCTCTCTTTGTCTGTCACTTTGTCTGTCTATCTCTCTGTCTATCTCTCTGTCCCTATCTGTCTCTTTCCCTGTCTGTCTCTTTCCCAGTCTGTCTGTCTCTGTCTCTTTCCCTGTCTGTATATTTTCCTGTCTGTCTCTTTCCCTGTCTGTCTTTTTCCTGTCTGTATATGTCTGTCTCTTTGTCTGTGTATATCTGTATCTGTTTGTCTCTTTACCTGTCTGTCTCTTTTCCTGTCTGTCTCTTTTTTTGTCTGCGTCTGTCTGTCTCTGTCTGTATCTTTCCCTCTCTGTCTGTGTATGCCTGTCTCTTTGTCTGTGTCTATCTGTATCTGTCTGTCTCTGTCTGTATCTTTCCGTGTCTGTCTGTCTCTTTGTGTTTATCTGTGTCTGTCTGTCTCTTTAACTATCTGTCTGTCTCTGTCTTTCTGTCAGTCTGGATCTTTCCCTGTCAGTCTGTCATTTTCCCTGTCTGTCTCTTCCCCTGTCTGTCTTCTTTCTCTTTCCCTGTCTGTCTGTCTCTGTATGTCTCTTTCCCTGTCTGCCTCTGTCTGTCTGTCTCTTTGTCTGACTGAATCTTTTCCTGTCTGTCTCTTTCCCTGTCTGTCTTTTTCCTGTCTGTGTATGTCTCTCTCTTTGTCTGTGTATATCTGTATCTGTTTGTCTCTTTACCTGTCTGTCTCTTTTCCTGTCTGTCTCTTTTTTTGTCTGCGTCTGTCTGTCTCTGTCTGTATCTTTCCCTGTCTGTCTGTGTATGCCTGTCTCTTTGTCTGTGTCTATCTGTATCTGTCTGTCTCTGTCTGTATCTTTCCGTGTCTGTCTGTCTCTTTGTGTTTATCTGTGTCTGTCTGTCTCTTTAACTATCTGTCTGTCTCTGTCTTTCTGTCAGTCTGGATCTTTCCCTGTCAGTCTGTCATTTTCCCTGTCTGTCTCTTTCCCTGTCTGTCTTCTTTCTCTTTCCCTGTCTGTCTGTCTCTGTATGTCTCTTTCCCTGTCTGCTTCTGTCTGTCTGTCTCTTTGTCTGACTGAATCTTTCCCTGTCTGTCTCTTTCCCTGTCTGTATCTGTCTGTCTGTCTCTTTACCTTTCTCTCTTTCCCTGTATCTCTGTCTGTCTCTTTCCCTTTCTGCCTCTGTCTGTGTCTGTCTTTCTGTTTGTCTCTGTTCGTGTCTGTCTCTGTGTGTGTCTGGCTCCACCAATATCATATTACCTCACACATAAGCTTCTTATACTAAGAATGTCCTTCGTTGCCTATAGCAACCAGCAGAGCTCCTATTAATGACATGTAGCTCCCAGCTCCATTGACTTTAATGTAAGCAGGTTTTTTGGCAAATGACTAACTCACGGGGTTACATTTTTCCCTCAAAACATACTCTATGACATTCCGTGAGTCAAATGGGGCGTCTAGGCAAAATTTTGTGATTGTAAATGCAATGATGGGAATTCCTTTAGCAGACATACATACATACACTCAGTTTTATATAGTATATATATATATATACACAGTATATATATATATATATATATATATATATATACAGTACAGACCAAAAGTTTGGAGACACCTTATTCAAAGAGTTTTCTTTATTTTCAGGACTCTGAAAATTGTAGATTCACATTGAAGGCATCAAAACTATGAATTAAAACATGTGTAATGAAATACTTAAAGTTGTGAAACAGCTGTAAATATGTCTTATATTCTAGGTTCTTCAAAGTAGCAACCTTTTGCTTTCATTACTGCTTTGCACACTCTTGGCATTCTCTTGATGAGCTTCAAGAGGTAGTCACCAGAAATGGTTTTCCAACAGTCTTGAAGGAGTGCCCAGAGATGCTTAGCACTTGTTCGCCCCTTTTGCCTTTACTCTGCGGTCCAGCTCACCCCAAACCATCTCGATTGGGTTCAGGTCTGGTGACTGTGGAGACCAGGTCATGTGGCGTAGCACTCCATCACTCTCCTCTCCTTCTTAGTCAAATAGCCCTTACACAGCCTAGAGGTGTGTTTGGGGTCATTGTCCTGTTGAAAAATAAATGATGGTCCAACTAAACGCAAACCGGATGGAATAGCATGCCGCTGCAAGATGCTGTGGTAGGCATGCTGGTTCTGTATGCCTTCAATTTTGAATAAATCCCCAACAGTGTCACCAGCAAAGCACCCCCACACCATCACACCTCCTCCTCCATGCTTCACGGTGGGAACCAGGCATGTAGAGTCCATCCATTCACCTTTTCTACAAAGACACGGTTGTTGGATCCAAAGATCTCAAATTTGGACTCTTCAGACCAAAGTTCAGATTTCCACTGGGCTAATGTCCATTCCTTGTGTTCTTTAGCCCAAACAAGTCTCTTCTGCTTGTTGCCTATCCTTAGCAGTGGTTTCCTAGCAGATATTTTACCATGAAGGCCTGCTGCACAAAGTCTCCCCTTAACAGTTCTAGAGATGAGAAGGTGTGTCCAAACTTTTGGTCAGTACTGTATATCCCTAGGTTTTGTGATCACCTCAACAATCCTGTGTTCTTAAGAAATTAGTTCATAGGTGTATGCTTTACTGGTCTTACTGCTTTAACATACCGTATTTTTCAGATTATAAGACACATGTTTCCTTCTTAAAATTTGGGAGGAAAATGGGGGTGCATGTTATAATCCGGTTGTAGCTTACTGGGGGTGGGGGAGTGCAGTGAAGCAGGGTCAGATGGCGGTGACAGTAGTAAAGCGATGCTTTTTGTGTCCTGGTGATGCAGGGGCCATCCTCAGAGATTAAAGAAAATGTTGGCAGTACGGCCTTCAAAGAAATGATGACCAGAGTCAGAACATGCGCAGATTGAACTCTTGGCTCAATGATGAGCTAAGGGCTCGTTTGTGCAAACGTCGCCTCTGGCCCATCAATCTTACAGCAGCGGACTGAAGGAATTGGAGCCCAGTGGTGGTGCGTGAGCAGATGAGATTTTGGCTCTTCATTAAACTGCACACATGTTGACTCTGGGCTCCATTTTTTTGAAGCCTGTACCGCCGACATTTTGTTACCTACAATCACAAAGTATGGCTCCTGCCCACAGCACAGCCGAGACACCCACCGCACCTACTATAACACTTCCCCTGTCTCCCTGTGACCCCACCTCACTACCACTGCTTCCCTCTCCCATAAGATACAACCAAATTTTAAGACAAACCCAATTTTCACCCTGGTTTTTTTTTTGTTTTTTTTTAACATTTTTCTTTTTCTAAATTTGGGATGCATCTTATAATCTGTGGCATTTTATAAAATGAAAAATACGGTATGATGGCAAGTCAAAACAAGTCTTGGCCTCTGCACCCTAATTTTCTATGTGGTCTGCAGCCTTCCTGACCTCTATTTGTTCTCTGCTAGAGATGAGCTAGCGCTTTCTGGTTTAGAGTTCGGGTGCATTACATACAGTTAGGTCCAGAAATATTTGGACAGTGACACAAGTTTTGTTATTTTAGCTGTTTACAAAAACATGTTCAGAAATACAATTATATATATAATATGGGCTGAAAGTGCACACTCCCAGCTGCAATATGAGAGTTTTCACATCCAAATCGGAGAAAGGGTTTAGGAATCATAGCTCTGTAATGCATAGCCTCCTCTTTTTCAAGGGGCCAAAAGTAATTGGACAAGGGACTCTAAGGGCTGCAATTAACTCTGATGGCGTCTCCCTCGTTAACCTGTAATCAATGAAGTAGTTAAAAGGTCTGGGGTTGATTACAGGTGTGTGGTTTTGCATTTGGAAGCTGTTGCTGTGACCAGACAACATGCGGTCTAAGGAACTCTCAATTGAGGTGAAGCAGAACATCCTGAGGCTGAAAAAAAAGAAAAAATCCATCAGAGAGATAGCAGACATGCTTGGAGTAGCAAAATCAACAGTCGGGTACATTCTGAGAAAAAAGGAATTGACTGGTGAGCTTGGGAACTCAAAAAGGCCTGGGCGTCCACGGATGACAACAGTGGTGGATGATCGCCGCATACTTTCTTTGGTGAAGAAGAACCCGTTCACAACATCAACTGAAGTTCAGAACACTCTCAGTGAAGCAGGTGTATCTGTCTCTAAGTCAACAGTAAAGAGAAGACTCCATGAAAGTAAATACAAAGGGTTCACATCTAGATGCAAACCATTCATCAATTGCAAAAATAGACAGGCCAGAGTTAAATTTGCTGAAAAACACCTCATGAAGCCAGCTCAGTTCTGGAAAAGTATTCTATGGACAGATGAGACAAAGATCAACCTGTACCAGAATGATGGGAAGAAAAAAGTTTGGAGAAGAAAGGGAACGGCACATGATCCAAGGCATACCACATCCTCTGTAAAACATGATGGAGGCAACGTGATGGCATGGGCATGCATGGCTTTCAATGGCACTGGGTCACTTGTGTTTATTGATGACATAACAGCAGACAAGAGTAGCCGGATGAATTCTGAAGTGTACCGGGATATACTTTCAGCCCAGATTCAGCCAAATGTCGCAAAGTTGATCGGACGGCGCTTCATAGTACAGATGGACAATGACCCCAAGCATACAGCCAAAGCTACCCAGGAGTTCATGAGTGTAAAATAGTGGAACATTCTGCAATGGCCAAGTCAATCACCAGATCTTAACCCAATTGAGCATACATTTCACTTGCTCAAATCCAGACTTAAGACAGAAAGACCCACAAACAAGCAAGACCTGAAGGCTGCGGCTGTAAAGGCCTGGAAAAGCATTAAGAAGGAGGAAACCCAGCGTTTGGTGATGTCCATGGGTTCCAGACTTAAGGCAGTGATTGCCTCCAAAGGATTCGCAACAAAATATTGAAAATAAAAATTTTTTTTTGGGTTTTGTTTATTTGTCCAATTACTTTTGACCTCCTAAAATGTGGAGTGTTTGTAAAGAAATGTGTACAATTCCTACAATTTCTATCAGATATTTTTGTTCAAACCTTCAAATTAAACGTTACAATCTGCACTTGAATTCTGTTGTAGAGGTTTCATTTCAAATCCAATGTGGTGGCATGCAGAGCCCAACTCGCGAAAATTGTGTCACTGTCCAAATATTTCTGGACCTAACTGTATGCTGACCACTTGAGCAAGCATCACTGTGCTCGGGTGCACTTGGTGTACAGCCCAGTGTGAGCCGCTTGCACTCTTTGAATGGCTTACACTGAGGGTAACAACAATGTGATTCAATGTAGTATGCGCCAAACAAAAAATGGAAAAACCCTGCCCATCCTCCCCTGGAAGTGATCTGTTTATGGCTGGCTTGGCTGCATGTGGGTGGAGACCCGAACCACCCAATTAGTGACTTCCATTAGCGATCAGATCAAGTCCGGGTCCCAAACCAAACTTTGTAAGCGGAGAAAAAGAGGTAGGCAAAAAGCACTCAACTCACTAGATAATATACAAATATAACAAGAGTATTTTTATTAATAGATCAATCAGTGCAAAATTTCATAAAAACATTTAAAAACATGACACTCACTCCAAGGACCTGATGTGATAACGCTGGAATAAATGCAAGGCTGGCACATCAATACAAAAGACAAATCACAAGTACTGAATACAGCAATATAAGTCCATACAAAGCCCAGCACTGTGCATCCACCTAAGACCCAAAGTAATAGGCCTAAGCCGAACAGAAGGATATACACATACCAGCAAAGGAATAATAATCCAAAAAGGTCCGTGGAAGATATCACCTAAATAAAGGCATAATTAAAGACCAGATAGGAGTGTCAGAAAAAAGAGACCCCACCCGACGCGTGTCGCTCAAGAGAGCTTCATCAGGGGAGGGTAGTAAAACAAGAGAATAGCACACATATATATACAAGCACATGTGATCATAAATCAAATACCGGTGTGGCAGTGAACGGAGCTGTGTGTTCGGCGTCCGGAAGTGGAAGGTGACAGGAAGTAAGCTGTGGTGCAATCACAAAATTCTTCCCCACCATCCACGAATTTACAGACGCAAATGCGCATGCGCGGACATCCAGGCAGAGCGCAACCATCTAAGAAGTCCTCCTAGGGACTCAAGAACATAGGACGCAAATGCGCATGCGCGGCGGCCGCCATGCAGTCGGCGAAATATCACAATGCGCATGCGTCCCAAGCACACAACGCGATCTGCTTAGGGAGGACGTCCAAGTGTAAACATACAGGGTTGCTGGAAGCATTTGTAATAAAGCACATAGGCAATCATGGCTAGTTACTCGCAACCAATTGGATGGTTATAAATGGTCATATCAAATTTCAGTTCAATGTAAGTAGAAAGTATAAAAGTATGTATTGATGAAGCATTAGTATTCATAAGGAACAGAGACCAGGGATAAGCACAAGGTTGCTATCATATACCAAAAGGCGTCAATAAAGAATGGAGGCATCAGAAGATCAGAGGACAATTGGTCAAACATAACAAATCACATATTTTCTCAGAGGGCAGAGACTTGTACATTGAGTGCAACATAATAGTGGCTAAGGTCAGTCACTACCCTCCCCTGAATGAATAGGCAAGCAGAGCGACGCATAAAGAAGGACCAATAATACAGCTGTCATAACAAAGAGTATAGATGTAAATATAAAGTCCTCTAGTAAATATACAAGGAAGATGATAACCAAATAATATGCCAAGTAAGCTCAAAAGGACAAAAAGTCATATGATTAGTATGACTAAAAAGTCATAAAGGCCAGTAACAAGTCCCTAGATGGCCAAAAAAAAAAAAAAAAAAAAAAAAAAAAAAAAAAAAAGGGGAGGAAGAAGAAATCCAACTGGAATCCAGATGTAGAGAGGACCAACACTTGTCGAAAATCAGCAATCCGAATGTTCAATTGAAGCCAGAGAGCGGAGGCAACAGAGGGTACTTCGTTTCATATTCACATGGGGGACGCCAAGGAGCTCAGGAAAAGGATAGAACAAGTCCAGAGACCTGGGGACAAACATGTAAGATATCAGACACAATGGACAAACCAAGGATGGCCATCGGGGTGAATAGGAAAAACCATATTCACCCAAGGAACCCAGTAAAGAGCAACTCTTCATTTAGGCCTGCTGGGGAGACCGAGTTTAGACACCAAATCCACCGTGATTCCAGTTGTAAGAGCCGTTTGGTGAGATCACCACCCCTGATGTTAGGTTTAAGGCGTTCCAAGCCCGCCACCCGCAGGCCTCTAGGGTTACCCCCATGATGAACTAAAAAATGAGATGCCACCGAAGTGAGCTTCTTACCTTTCCGTTGGTCGCCAGCAGCCAAGTTGATAGTTGATATATGCTTCTGTATCCTTTTCCTGAGCTCCTGGGTAGTTTCCCCTACATAGAGCCTGTTGCAGGGGCAAATGATTACATAAATGACACAGGAGGTTTTACAGTTGACAAACCCCTTCAATCTATGCTGACTACCCTCCGTGGGGTGTGCAAAACTGTCACGTATCGGCCGCATAAAAGGGCAAATGTTGCAGTCCCCACAGGGGTAGGAGCCATTACCAATGGAGCCATGTCCCAGGCGGTACGTAGGCCTAACAAAATGGCTACTCACCAATTTGTCACTGAGACTTGGCGCCCTTTTGGCTGTAATAAGGGGTTTGTCACCAATCAAATCGGAGATCCTTGGATCAATTTTTAGAATCTTCCAATGGCCCGATATTATCCTGCCGAATCCCTCCCACTGATTGTGGAAATTGGTAGTCAACCGAATCTGATGATCCTCAGAACGCGTTTTCCGTGCCAGCAGGGAGTCTTGAGTCTGCAAACTGGCTCGCTTAAGTGCTTTAGATAAGGGTTTTTTTGGGTACCCCCTTTGTGTAAACCGTCTAGTGAGATCCTCGGCCTGCGTCTGGAAGTCAACATCATCCGTACAATTTCTTCTGACCCTAAGATACTGACCAACAGGTATTCCAAGTTTAAGATGATGAGGATGAAAGCTGGAAAAATGTAAAAGTCCATTGATGGCAGTGGGCTTACGGTAAAGGTTGGTATGCAGGTGATGATCTACCACCGATAAAGACAAATCCAAGAAAGCACCGCCTGTGTTGGAAATACAAGAGGTCAAAAAGATATTCAAAGAGTTATCATTCAGAAATGCAATGAAGTTCTTGCAATCCAATTCAGATCCTTTCCACAGAAACATAATATCATCAATGAACCTGAACCAGCCAAGGACATTGGTGTTGAAGAAGTCAGACGGATAAACAATCCTCTCCTCCCACCACCCAAGAAAGAGATTCGCCACCGAAGGTGCACAACGGGCACCCATGGCCACGCCAGAGACTTGCCGGAAAAAGGCCCCATCAAAGGTGAAGTAGTTGTGTGAGAGCACAAATTTCAAAAGGTCAATAAGAAAAGAATCATGATACCTATCCGTGACATCCCTTTTGCATAGAAAATACCCCACTGCCTCAAGACAGTCTTGATGAGAGATGTTGGAATAAAGGGATTCCACATCACAAGTGACAATTAAAGTGCCCTCAGGGAGGAAAATGTCCTTGATGTTAGTAATGAAGTGAGTGGAATCCCTTATGTAAGAAGACACAGACTGAACTAGGGGTTGCAAAAAGAATTCAAGATAAGAACATGCCTTCTCACATAAGCTACCCATACCTGCAACAATTGGGCGACCCGGTGGCTGGTGCAGATTCTTATGAACCTTGGGCAATAGATAGAATGTTGCCACAATAGGTTTCGGCACCCAAATGAAATTCTTCTCTTTTTTCGTGATGATGTTCAGGTCCAGAGCCGATCCAAGTAGATGGTCCAATTTGTTCAGAAAGATGGACGTGGGATCCGAAGGCAGCCTAGAGTAGAAGTGTGGGTTCAGGAGTTGTCGCTTAGCTTCGTTAGTATACATATCAATAGGCCAAAGTACAACATTCCCCCCTTTGTCAGCTTCTTTGATAACAAAGGCTTTGTTGTCTCTTAGTTCCCTGATGGCCCGTTTTTCTCCAGAGCTTAGGTTGTCACCAAAGCAAGGTTTATCAGGGAGCTGCATAATGTCTGCCTTGGTTAATTCAAAAAAGAGATTTACAGATGGAATCATAGAAAGGGGGGGTGCAGCAAGCGACTTGTTCCTGAGCGGACATATAGGCCTACCTGTAGAGGATTCGGATTCGCTAAGCAGATCAAGAAGATCCTGAAACACCTGTCGATCACTATCATTGAGAGAGTCAAATATGGCGGGTCTCCTATGTATGGCACGGAAGAGGAGTCTCCTACAAAATAAATATACATCCTTGATAAGTGTAAATTTATCAACAGTGTTGGTAGGAGAAAAAGTAAGTCCCCTTTCCAATACCTTTTGTTGTTCAGTGGAGAGAACATGATCCGAGAGGTTAATTACCTGTAGGGTCCCTGCAATAGCGGGAAGATCAGTTGTTGCCGGATCCAGTGTAGCATCAAGTGGAGAGGAGACATTTACTTGCGTCGGGAGGACCCCTTGTTGGCATCCCTCCATACCGCATTCCTGTAACCCATTCCCGGTCTTTTTTGGTTTCTTCTGACCCCTCCTGGTGCGACGTCGCCGTCGCTGTTTTCGGACGCTAAAAAATCGCTATCACTAGTACTATCCCCATTTCGGGTACTAAAGGACCCACCTGCAGGCATGGCGACCCTAGTGTTCCCCCTATGTCTCCATCTAAACATCGTCTGGGTAGAAAAATCATTTCTGTCTCTACTGAACTTCTTTTTTTTGCCCTCAATAATATTACGTTCATATTTATCCAGATCGGCCCCCAACCGTTCCTGAAAGGGCTCAACAAGATTGTCTTTGTCAAACCCAGATAATTTGGACTCAAGCAACCTAATGTTAGCCCTGGTACTGGCAAGTAGGGTCTTATCATGTTCAATCAACATAGAAATAAGAATTTTGGAACATTGCAATAAGCCCTTCTCCCAAGTTGCTTTAAATTCACCTTGTGCTTCCCAAGCCGGGAAAATCTGTACCCTAAGGCCACGGGGAACAATCCCAGTCCTAGAGTATTCCTCCAGACTCCTGATGTTCCACCAGAGCCTGATGCCCAATTTTTGAGCAGAGGTAATCTCTTTAGTCAATACAGAAAAATCATCATCAACAGGTCCAGCCACCTGTGTATTATTAAAGATGTTAGCTGATTCATTCTGCCACGAGGCTTCACGGGCATCCCAAGATGATGCCATAACCCAGTAGAGCACACAGTCAAGCACCACCAAAAACCGGAAGGCGTATAATACCAAATACCAAAGCAATTATGATGGTCGTTATAATAAACGAGCGTGCCAGCCCTAGAAAAGACCGAAGTCAATAATCAAGGAACAAGACAAGAGACAGAGCCGCACAGCTAAGATACCAGAAGAAAATAACAATAAAGTGAGGGTGCAGCCCTACCAAGCAATGTGTAAGCGGAGAAAAAGAGGTAGGCAAAAAGCACTCAACTCACTAGATAATATACAAATATAACAAGAGTATTTTTATTAATAGATCAATCAGTGCAAAATTTCATAAAAACATTTAAAAACATGACACTCACTCCAAGGACCTGATGTGATAACGCTGGAATAAATGCAAGGCTGGCACATCAATACAAAAGACAAATCACAAGTACTGAATACAGCAATATAAGTCCATACAAAGCCCAGCACTGTGCATCCACCTAAGACCCAAAGTAATAGGCCTAAGCCGAACAGAAGGATATACACATACCAGCAAAGGAATAATAATCCAAAAAGGTCCGTGGAAGATATCACCTAAATAAAGGCATAATTAAAGACCAGATAGGAGTGTCAGAAAAAAGAGACACCACCCGACGCGTGTCGCTCAAGAGAGCTTCATCAGGGGAGGGTAGTAAAACAAGAGAATAGCACACATATATATACAAGCACATGTGATCATAAATCAAATACCGGTGTGGCAGTGAACCAAACTTTATCTAAAGTCCGGCTGAACCTGCTGAAACAACTTTCCACGGGTCCGCTCATCTGTATTCTCTGCTCATTGCTTTACACCACCTTCCAGAATGCCTAGCTCAATCTCATCACAATTCCTGCTTACTACCTTGTTGCTAACAATTGTCACCTGTAGTGATCACAATTTGCTAATAGAACCCTAAACCTGAAATACGGATCTAGAGATAATGCACCCTTTGCAGGAGTGAGTGTGGCATACAATACCTTAAGGCCCCGTTACATGCAACGACGTATCTAATGATATATCGCCGGGGTCACGGATTTCGTGACGCACATCTGGCATCGTTAGCGACGTCGTTGCGAGTGACACCAATGAATGGTCGTTAACGATGGAAAATACTCAGCAAATCGCCCATTGTTAACACGTCGTTCATTTTCAAAAAATCGTTGGTTGTTGAGGACGCAGGTTGTTCATCGTTCCTGTGGCAGCACACATCGCTATGTGTGACACCGCAGGAATGAGAAACAACACCATACCTGCGGCTACCGTCAATGAGGAAGGCAGGAGGTGGGCGGGATATTCCGCCCGCTCATCTCCGCCCCTCCGCTTCTATTAGGCGGCTGCTTAGTGATACCGCTGTGATGCCGAATGAACCTCCCCCTTAGAAAAGAGGCGGTTCGCCGGCCACAGCGACGTCGCTAGGCAGGTAAGTCCGTATGAGGGGTCCTAACAATGTTGTGCGCCACGGGCAGCGATTTGCCCGTGACGCACAACCGACGGGGGCGGGTGCTTTCACCAACGACATCGCTAGCTATGTCGCTGTGTGTAAAGTGGCCTTAAGACTAGAGTTGAGCGATGTTCGAGGTTCGAGGTTCGCCAATTTCATGTTCGAGTGATTTTGGGGGTGCTCGAGATCGAACTCAAACTCGAGCTTTTTGGTAAAAGCTCGACAGTTCGAGTTAGGTTCGAGAACGGTTCGATCACCATAAACGTGGCTTTTCACAGTAAGGCTATGTGCACATGTTGCTATCTGCATGCGTCCTGCGTCCCCAGCACAATCCCTCTCCCTTTCCTACTCACCGATCATGGGCGCCTCGCTCCACATCTGTCACAAATCTGCGGTGTCTTTTCCTCTTTAGAAAATGGCTGCCACTTCATTAGTTAATTAGTTATTCCGTGATTTCCACACCCACCGGCGCCCATGATTGGTTTCAGTCAGACACGTCCCTAAGCTGAGTGACAGCTGTCTCACTGCAACCAATCACAGCCGCCGGCAGGCGGGTCTATATCGTGCAGTAAAATAAATGAATAAATAAATTAAAAAAAAAAAAAAAAAAAAGCGGTTCCCCCCATATTTGATACCAGCCAGGATAAAGCCACACGGCTGGAGGCTGGTATTGTCAGGATGGAGAGCACCACGTTATCGGTAGCCCACCACCCTAACAATATCACCCAGCAGCCGCCCGGAATAGCCGCATCCATTAGATGCGACAGTCCCGGGGTACTCTACCCAGCTCATCCCGAATTGCCCTGGTGCGGTGGCAATCCAGGTAATAATGAGTTAATCATGCCAGGCGTCTCCCCGAGATACCGTCCATGATTAAATTGAAAGTGATAGTAAATAAACACACACAGCGAAAAATCCTTTATTTGGAATAAAAGACAAAAAAACACCCTGTTTCACCCCTTTATTAATCCCCAAATACCCCTCCAGGTCCGACGTAATCCACATGACACTGTCAGCTCTGCTACAGAACATGAGTGCTCTGTATCAGCTCCACGTAGCAATGAAGTGAACCGCGCGGTCAGCAGAGACTTCAGCAATGCAGTCAATATCTCAGTGGATAGAGCACTCACCTCAGAAGCATTAGGTCGCAAGTTCTAATCCTGGTCCCGGTAAAAAATTCAATTTTTTTTTATTATTTTTAATTTTAAATTATAATTATTAGATATTATAATTATAATTTCATTTAATTATGCACTGAGAGGAGGAGCCGGACATCAGCTGTGAGCCGCGGGACACACCTCTAAAATCATAGCAGTTCACGGAATGAGACTGCATTGCTCTCTCTCTCTCTCTTTTTCTCTCTCTCTTTCTCTCTCTCTTTCTCTCTCTCTTTCTTTCTCTGTCTTGCTCTCTCTCTCTTTCTCTCTCTCTCTGTCTCTCTCTCTCTCTCTCCCTCTCTCTCTCTCTCTCTCTCTTTTTCTCTCTCTTTTTCTCTTTTTCTCTCTCTCTCCTCTCTCCTCTTTCTCTTCTCTCTCTCTTCTCCCTCTCTCCTCTCCCTCTCTCTCTCCCTCCCTCTCTCTCCTCTCTCTCTTTTTCTCTCTTTTTTCTCAGTCTCTCTTTTTCTCTTTCTCTCCTCTCTCCTCTCTCTCTTCTCTCTTCTCTCTCCTCTCTCTTCTCTCTTCTCTCTCTCTTCTCTCTCCCTCGCCCTCTCTCTTCTCTCTCATCTCTCTCTCCTCTCTCTTTTCTCTCTCTTTTCTCTCCTCTCTCTCTTCTCTATCTCCTCTCTCTAATCTCTCTCTTTTCTCTCTTTTTTCTCTCATCTCTCTCTAATCTCTCTATTTTCTCTCTTTTTTCTCTCCTCTCTCTCCTTTCTCTCTTTTCTCTCTCTCTTTTCTTTATCTTCTCTCTCTCTTCTTTCTCTCTCTCTCAGACCTGGCAATGATCAGCTGATGCGGTCACCTGACGGAATCAGCTGACACTATAAGTCGATGAGGCCGGGTTTTTACACTGATGCATCAGCTGATTGTATAAAAGTCGTTTATACAATCAGCTCCTGTGTCATGTGATTCAGGCCCTTGAACCTGACACATCATCTGATCGCTTTGCCTCCCAGCAAACCGATCAGATGATATTGGATCCGGATTGGATGTCGCAGGACCCTCGACCCAGGATTACTGCGGAGGGGGGTTCTTTATTTCAATAAAGATGGAGTCACTTCTTGTGTTGTTTAATTTTTAATAAAAATATTTTTCTGTATGTTGTGTTTTTTATGTGTACTACAAATTCATGGTGGCCATGTCTAATATTGGCATGACACCATGAATTTCGGGCTTAGGGCCAGTTGATAATATACAGCTAGCCCTTACCCCATTATTACCCAGCGAGCCACTCGTCACCAGGGCATCTGGAAGAGTTGGATACAGCGCCAGAAGATGGCGCTACTATGAAAGCGCCATTTTCTGGGGTGGCTGTGGACTGCAGTTTGAAGCAGGGGTGCCCAGAAAGCTTGGGCACCCTGAGCTGCGGATTCCAATCCCCAGCTGCCTAGTTGTACCTAGCTGGACACAAAAATTGGGCGAAGCCCACATTGTTTTTTTTTAATTATTTCATGAAATTCATGAAATAATAAAAAAAAGGGCTTTCCTATATTTTTGGTTCCCAGCCGGGTACAAATAGGCAACTGGGGGTTGGGGGCAGCCCGTAGCTGCCTGCTGTACCTGGCTAGCAAACAAAAACATGGCGAAGCCCACGTAATTTTTTGGGGGGGCAAAAAACTCCTGCATACAGTTCTGGATGGAGTATGCTGAGCCTTGTAGTTCTGCAGCTGCTGTCTGTCTGTATGGAGGAGAGCAGACAGCAGCTGCAGAACGACAAGGCTCAGCATGCTTAATTCACTAGTGTATGCAGGAGAGCAGACAGCAGCTGCAGAACTACAAGGCTCAGCATACTACATCAAGGACTGTATGCAGGAGTTTTTTTCCCATCCAAAAAATGACGTGGGCTTCGCCATATTTTTGTATGCTAGCCAGGTACAGCTGGCACCTACGCGCTGCCCCCAACCCCCAGCTGCCTATTTGTACCCGGCTTTTTCTGCCGCGCCAATGATCACCAGTCAGAGGATCAGATTCATGTAGCTTTATTATTGCATAGGTCTACGCGTTTCAGGAGCTCTACTCCCTTCCTCAGGACCGTCAGAAATAAGAAAACATCAAAGATCAGAGATCATTGGCGCGGCATGAAAAACTGGTCTTCTACCTCTCTCTGTTATCTGCCATTTTGGGTTGCTGCTGCCTTGATCCATTTCTACATGCGATTATAGTGGTTGTAACTATCACAACTACATTTGGTGAGTAATATTGCTCCCCCCTCCCCTACCCTGTACATATTAGGGTAAGACCCTATTTCGCTTTATTTTCCACAGCTTTTCTATTTATTTGTACCCGGCTGGGAACCAAAAATATAGGGAAGCCCATTTTTTTTAATTATTTCACGAATTTCATAAAATAATTAAAAAACAAATGACGTGGGCTTCTCCATATTTTTGTATGCTAGCCAAGTACAGCAGGCAGGTACGGCTGTCCCCAACCCCCTGCTGCCTATTTGTACCCGGCTGGCAACCAAAAATATAGGGAAGCCTGTTTTTCTTAACTGTTTCACGAATTTCATGAAATAATTAAAAAACAAATGACGTGGGCTTCGCCATATTTTTGTATGCTAGTCAGGTACAGCAGGCAGGTACAGCTGCCCCAAATCCCCAGCTGCCTATTTGTACCCGGCTGGGAACCAAAAATATAGGGAAGCCCTTTTTTTAATTATTTCATAAATTTCATGAAATAATTAAAAAACAAATGACGTGGGCTTCGCCATATTTTTGTATGCTAGTCAGGTACAGCAGGCAGGTACAGCTGCCCCAAATCCCCAGCTGCCTATTTGTACCCGGCTGGGAACCAAAAATATAGGGAAGCCCTTTTTTTAATTATTTCATAAATTTCATGAAATAATTAAAAAAAAAATCGATATGAGCTTCGCCCCATTTTTGTGTCCAGCCAGGTACAACTAGGCAGCTGGGGATTGGAATCCGCAGCACAGGTTGGCCTGAGCTTTCTGGGCCCCTCTGCTACGAATTGCAGTCCGCAGCCGCCCCAGAAAATGGCGCTTTCATAGAAGCGCCATCATCTGGCGCTGTATCCAACTCTTCCAGCTGCCCTGGTGATGGTGGCTCGCTGGGTAATAATGGGTTAATACTAGCTTTGGTTTACTAGCTAGTATTAAGCAAGAGATTCTTAATGTCAGGCAAGTTTGACCCGGCCATTAAGAATCTCCAATAAAGGGTTAAAAAAAGACACCACACAGAGAAAAAATACTTTAATAGAAATAAATACACAGACACACTTAGAGACTCCATATTTATTACTCCCTCTTATCCCTCCACGATCCATGGTCTTCTGTCTTCTTTCTCCTTCAACCCATGCAGCTCTGCTACATCAGACAGGACGGCATGGGAGAAAGACGCTCACTGAGTGAATAGACTGCACGGAGCAGCAGTGTTCTTCCTCCCATGCTGTGCTGTCTGATGTAGCAGTGCTGAGTGGGTTGATGAAGAATCAACCCATGCACCTCTGCTACATCAGACAGCACAGTATGGGAGGAAGACGCTGCTGCTCCGTGAGGGATCAGAAGCTGCGTGCTGTAAGCGGTGATGTCACCGCTGACAGGCGGGTTGCTATAGCAACGGTGATCTCCGTTATTCACCGGCTGTGACAGCCGGTGAATAATGGAACGAGGAAGCAGAACGGGGAGCCAACCATGTGCCAGAGCATGTCGCCGGTACACGGGGATGCACAAACGACCACCGCGTACCGGAGAGATGCACTGACAGGACCTAGCAATGATGTCTAGCCATGTGACCAGTCTGTAGCCAATGAGATAATAGACACGTGACTGGTCACATGCTTTTTTGACGTCACGGAAGGTCCTATCATCAGTGCTGGTTACCGGGAGGATGCAGCGATTATCGGAAGGAAAAGGGTGGGAGACAGAGTGCAGGACGCATCGCAGGGACAGGTAAGTGTTATGGCAAGTTTATTAACTGTATGTGTACATTTATAATGTGTTTTTATGTGTTTGTGTTTGCCTGGTATTGGTTTCAATGGGGCTCGAGAGGTTCGTCGAGCCGTTCGCCGAACCGAACTCGAACGCGGCCTCCGTCCGACGAACCGAACCGAACTCGAGCCTCTAGAGCAGTTATGGCGAACCTTTTACAGGCCGAGTGCCCAAACTGTAGCCCTAAATCCAATATTTTTTCCAAAGTGCCAACCAATCCTATTATGTAAATAATTGATTATAACCTTACCTTTGCCGTCTTCTCTTCAGCAGGGGGCATCACGCTCATGCATGCTTACCACACATTGGAGCTGAGCCCTTTCCAGACACAGCAGTTGGATTGATCTTTCTGGAAAAAATTGCAGCATATTAGACAGAGATTTTAGCCTGGAGTGCAATCAGATGTCACCCTGTAATCCACATCTACATTTCAAAGTCTGAACATCCTGAAATCCCATAAAGACGTACGAGTTGCTCCCCTCCCCCTTCATTGTATAGTTCTGTCCCCCTTCCTGGCCACTTCCTGGTAAACATGTCCCCCATCCTGATATATATTTCCTACATTCAGGTATATTTGTCCCCATCATGGCCCCATCCTGGTAAATGTACCTCATCGTGGTAAATGTCCTCCATCCTGGTAAATGTACCTTATACTGGCATGTTCCCCCATGCTGGTAAATGTACCCCATCCTGACATATTGCCCATCCTTGTAAATGTTCCCCCATCTCGGCATGTACCCCATTCCTGGTAAATGTCCTCCATCCTGGTAAATGTTCCCAATCCTGGTTAATTTACCCCCATCCAGGTAAATGTCCCCCTTCTTAGCATGTACCCCTTCCTGGTAAATGTTCCCCTTTTTGGTAAATGTACCCTATCGTGGCATGTTTCCTCCATCCTGGCATGCATGTTTCCTCCATCCTGGCATGCATGTTTCCTCCATCCTGGCATGCATGTTTCCTCCCTCCTGGCATGCATGTTTCCTCCCTCCTGGCATGCATGTATCCTCCATCCTGGCATGCATGTTTCCTCCATCCTGGCATGCATGTTTCCTCCATCCTGGCATGCATGTTTCCTCCATCCTGGCATGCATGTTTCCTGCCTCCTGGCATGCATGTTTCCTCTCTCCTGGCATGCATGTTTCCTCCCTCCTGGCATGCATGTTTCCTCCCTCCTGGCATGCATGTTTTCCTCATCCTGGCATGCATGTCCCCACCCCATGCTGTCATGTGCGTTCTCTCACCCCCACCCCATGCTGTCATGTGCGTTCTCCCACGCTAGCACTGCGCCCCCATCCCCACCTTGGCACAGCCGCACACGCTTTATAAAAAAAAAAAAAGCAACACACAACTCACCTTCCTGCACTCGCTCCCCCGCTGCGCGCCGCTGGTTCCTCAGTCCCCACGTGGCCCGAAGATGTCATTAAGCCGGCGCCGCTCCCTGACACTCCTCCGTCTCCTAGGCAACACACCTGCAGCCGGGGGAGGAGGAGTGTCAGAGCGAGGAGAAATGTCTCCTCTGCTCCAACACAGTTTTGATCTGCCGGCGCCACTGCACCAGCAGATCAAAGCTGCAGGATCAGGCGACAGCACACGTGCCAGCAGAATGGGCTCTGCGTGCCCCTGGTGGCACGCATGCCATAGGTTCGCCATCACTGCTCTAGAGGCTCGCTCATCTCTACTTAAGACTCTTTTCCTTGGCTTAGCGCTGTACCAAATCCGTTAATGGCCTTGTAGATGTACACATCCAGTTGGGCTTCATTACAGATGGAGGAATACATAGCCTTTAACAGTGACCAAGAATAAATATAGTTAATATAGAGTAGACGATATTCTGATTGTCTATGATTTTATAGCTTTTATAGTGCTGGATTACTGCACATAGAATAATAATTACTGTTTAATTTATAAAGCATTGAAGTACATTGTGTAAGGTAGTGTTTATGTCAGACAAGCAAAAACTTTTACAAATCTTCCCCATAAAAACGGAAATCATTTTTATATTTTAAAAGAAGAGAAGGGATAAAAAAATAAGCAATGAATAAATGTTTTGCAGTTAGGTTTAAAGGCTTGCTTTTAATGAGTTTGTCAAAGTATGCCTGTATGAATTACTGAAAGGTTGAATGCATTTTACGGGAAATATCTTGAATGCATATCTCATTTATACAATAACAATATCACATCCTATAATGTGTTTTTGCCAGAGGATAAAAATAAAACTCTTCAGCATGAAACAAACTGTGAAGTGCCCTTCTGTTATATAGCAGCATTTAACATTTGCACGCTCAAGCAATGGTAAAACTCAAAATAGTTAGGGACCAAGTGTCTGACAGCTGCCGCATCTAGAAAAGAACAATAAATAATTGTTTGCATGTTTGATGACCGGAATAAATTTCACTGATGACTTTACTATACATTCATTATTATGTTGTCACATTGTATTTCAAAAAAACATTTATACAGTTGCAAAGTAAACTGTGCCATAATCCTTATATTTATATTTGTTGATTTGAAGCAGATCTGTCACTAGATTTCCCACTACAAACTGTTAACATTATTTAATAGATCTTTTAGACTTGATGAGGCAGGTGTACTTACTTTGAAAATTAATTTCTGAATGGTTGCATAATACAAGTATAAATGTATTCAATCTTCGCTCACGTTAGAGGCTAAATCTCAGTGGGCTAAGGGACCTCTGCTGACGTCATGCCCATGTGACCAGAAGGGGTGGGGCTTCCACCAACATAGCTGATACTAGGTACAAACTCCACGTGGTCATGGAGTTGCATCATTATAGAGGATGGGAGGAAACATTGTCACACCCACCAACCAAATTTATGGGTGAGGGTGACTTTGCGGCCAAAGAGTGCAAAATATAAGAGTGCACTGCAAAATATAATCAAAAAACATCAATACCATTTAAAAGAAAAGAAGCATAAATTCCATATTAGAGACGTACAGGATTTCAGAGATAACAAAGCTTACAATTTTCCGGTGAATAGGTTCAATAAACCGAGTGACACTGAAGGGACATCCACTGTTACTGAGGCTTCGGATACAGAGGGAGGTGGACGAAACCGAAAAAATAAAAATAAAGGTAGAGGGAGATACCAAAATAGAGGTGGCTATAACTCAGGACATTTTTTAGATCAGGGTCATTACCTGAGAAGCAAAAAGAACCCTCTGAATCCGAGTCCTCAGACGGATCCAACCAGGTAATCAATTTGTCAAAAATGACCTTGTCCGGAGCAGAGATGGCGGTTCTCAGCAAAGGACTTTCTTTTGTGCCTACAACAGATTTCAATCTGTTTGAGGCGGTCAAGGATTTGAACCTATTCACCAGAAAACTTAGATGGAAAAAGCACTTTGTTCTTGAGAATAAAAAAACCTGTAAAGAGATGGGGATACCTGAGGATATGCTTGAGGACGTCAGATTTTTGTTTAATTTGGCAGACTATAACCCGAATCTTGAGGGCAAAGGTCCTTTTACTGACCTCAAATTGAAAAGTAAGAAAATGCCACCGATTACCAATGAGGTCAACTCTATTGATATATTTTGTAATCTAGTCACCAGGGATTTAGAATCTATTGCGAACAAACATAGAAGAAAATTTAACCAGACTAAATCTGAGATGGATTGTCTGATTGGATTGGAAAATGATGGGGACATTGTAATCAAGCAATCTGATAAAGGTGGTAACGTAGTCATAATGGATGTCCATAAATACAAGAACTTGTGTTTGGGTATCCTAAAGGATACAAGTAACTATGAAAAGTTGACTGGTAACCCCACCTTAGAGTACTCATTCAGACTCCGAGAGATTCTTTGTAGAGCACAGGAAAGAAACCTCATAGATAAATCTGAGTTTGAATTTTTGTTTCCTACATCTCCGGTGATTCCTACATTTTACTGTCTCCCTAAAATACACAAGGGGCTTGAACCCCTACATGGTAGACCAATTGTATCTGGCATTGGGAGCATTACTCAAAAAGTTGGAATTTATGTTGACAAGGTATTGAGGCCATTTGTTTTATCCCTGAGGTCGTATCTAAGGGATACTACTGATCTGCTGAAGAAATTGGAGGGGGTGACCATTGATGATGATACCATGCTTGAGAGTATTGATGTTAAATCACTATACTCTTCCATCAAACACGATGATGGCCTGAGGGCAACGGAGTATTATCTAAGAAGTAGAGGTAGACAATTCGATGGTCACAATTAGAGTTGAGCGCGGTTCGTGGTTCGAGGTTCTCCAGTTCGCGGCTCGAGTGATTTTGGGGGCTGTTCTAGATCGAACTAGAACTCGAGCTTTTTGCTAAAGCTCGATAGTTCTACATACGTTCGAGAACAGATCTAGCAGCAAAAAAACCAGCTAATTCCTAGCTGGCTTTCCGCTGTAATAGTGTAAGTCACTCTGTGACTCACACTATTATGACATTTCAGTGTATAGTGTGCGGGAACAGCGCATTCAGATCACTGCTGTATGTATAATGGCGATCGCCATTTTTTTTTTTTTTTTCCTTGTCTTCCTTCCCTAAGCGCGCGCGTCTTGTGGGGCGGGCCAGCATGTCAGCCAATCCCAGACACACACACAGCTAAGTGGACTTTTAGCCAGAGAAGCAACGGCATGTGTGATAGGATGTCCATGTCACATGTCCCTGCATTATAAAAACGGACATTTTCCTCCAGCACGCCATTATCTGCCTTCTGCGTCCTTGGTGTCAGACATCACTGGCGCAGCTCCGTCCTGAGTCCTATCTCCGATACTGCTGAATGCGCTCCATACACAGCGCTGGACAGCTTAGGGATAGCACTTTCTATCAATCCTTTTAAGTGCTCATACCGGCAGGGTCAGAGCCATAGGTGACAGGTCCGTGAAAACAGAGTTTAACAGCTACACAAGATGACAGCGTCTGTGTAGCTAAGGTCAGGGATTTCCTCGCTGCATTTCCCCATTAGGAGGGATAAAAAGGCAGGCTTCCTTTCCTCTACCCAGAAACACACAACCCTGCCACTGTACCCTCCTGCCCTTTACACACTCCAACTCATTGTTACTAAGCCATTATACTAGCAAACACTGAGTGAACTTAGTGGCATCCTAAACGTGGCTATTGGACTTCTGTATCGTCCCACTAGTGCAAAGATATTTGCAGCACGTCTGCCTGAATTGCACACTCAAACTCATTATAACTAAGCCATTATACTAGCAAACACTGAGTGAACTTAGTGGCATCCTAAACGTGGCTGTTGGACTTCTGTATCGTCCCACTAGTGCAAAGATATTTGCAGCACGTCTGCCTGAATTGCACACTCAAACTCATTATAACTAAGCCATTATACTAGCAAACACTGAGTGAACTTAGTGGCATCCTAAACGTGGCTGTTGGACTTCTGTATCGTCCCACTAGTGCAAAGATATTTGCAGCACGTCTGCCTGCATTGTACACTCAAACTCATTATAACTAAGCCATTATACTAGCAAATACTGAGGGAACTAAGTGGCATCCTAAACGTGGCTGTTGGACTGCTGTATTGCCCCAGTAGTGCAAAGATATTTGCAGCACGTCTGCCTGCATTGCACACTCAAACTCATTGTTACTAAGCCATTATACTAGCAAACACTGAGTGAACTTAGTGGCATCCTAAATGTGGCTGTTGGACTGCTGTATTGCCCCAGTAGTGCAAAGATATTTGCAGCACGTCTGCCTGCATTGCACACTCAAACTCATTGCTACTAAGCCATTAAACTAGCAAACACTGAGTGAACTAAGTGGCATCCTAAACGTGGCTGTTGGACTTCTGTATCGTCCCACAAGTGCAAAGATATTTGCAGCACCTCTGCCTGCATTGCACACTCAAACTCATTGTTACTTAGCCATTATACTAGCAAACACTGAGTGAACTAAGTGGCATCCTAAACGTGGCTGTTGGACTGCTGTATTGCCCCAGTAGTGCAAAGATATTTGCAGCACGTCTGCCTGCATTGCACACTTAAACTCATTGTTACTAAGCCATTACACTAGCAAACACTGAGTGAACTTAGTGGCATCCTAAACGTGGCTGTTGGACTTCTGTATAGTCCCACAAGTGCAAAGATATTTGCAGCCTGTCTGCCTGCATTGCACACTCAAACTCATTGTAACTAAGTCATTATACTAGCAAACACTGAGTGAACTTAGTGGCATCCTAAACGTGGCTGTTGGACTTCTGTATCGTCCCACAAGTGCAAAGATATTTGCAGCACGTCTGCCTGCATTGCACACTCAAACTCATTGTTACTAAGCCATTATACTAGCAAACACTGAGTGAACTTAGTGGCATCCTAAACGTGGCTGTTGGACTTCTGTATCGTCCCACAAGTGCAAAGATATTTGCAGCACGTCTGCCTGCATTGCACACTCAAACTCATTGTAACTAAGCCATTATACTAATTATTCTTTATTATTCTGCTGTTAATAAAGCTAGACCACCGCTGAAATCTACACCACCTCTCAATTTTTACTACCACATTTTAAGTGCACAATCTTGTCACAATCAACATGAGTGGCAAAATGACAGATGCTGGTGGAAAGGGGAAGAGGCGTGTTGGAAAAGGAAAAAAAGGGTTTGTCCGTGGGGAAGGTGGCAAAGCTCCATTAACATCTGCTGAAGATAGACCATCTACCAGCAAAAGTAAAATGTCTACTACTTACCGTGGACAATCCGATGTGCTCCCTTTTTTACGGACACGAACAACAGGAACAAAGGTAGATGATGGCCAAAAAAGGAAAATGCTTGAATGGATCTCAAGTGGTCCAACAAGTGCCCTCTCATCCACCTCTACTACCGCATCCAAAAACACCAGTCCTCTGAGTTGTCATCCCAATCAAACTTGCTTTCTCCCAGCTCTGAAGTCTCCATCAGCCCTGCACAGTATGGTGGAAGTGAGATGGCAGAGTCTGCAGAGCTGTTCAGTCATATAGCCTGGGAATCAGAGGTCTGCTCCCAAGCTACAGTGAGTACAGACCAGGAAATGGTCTGCAGTGATGCCCAGAACCTTTGTGACTCTGATTCAGGCCGTGAGGACCAAGTTTCAGAGCATAATGTTGACCCTTTGTCACAAACTGTAACACCTGTGGTTATAGACAATGAGGAACATACTGATGACGATGAGACGCAGATACCAGATTGGGATGACAACTTAAATATTCGGTCAGTGCAAGAAGAGGCTCGGTCTGAGGGGGAGGGGAGTGCAAACACAACAATTGATGAGAAAGTTCTAGATCCCACCTACTGTCAACCCACAGTCAGGCACTCGAGGAGGTCAACAGAGGCGGTGGAGGAGGATGCAACCGACGACGAAGTTACCTTGCGCCTTCCTGGACAGAGTCGGAGCACTGGTAGCACGTCTACAACTGCATCCTCAGCCACCACTCTGCCTCTGAGCACTAGTCGGGGGGGCTCAGCAGGTCGCATGCCCTCTAAGCCTTGCCTAGCCTGGTCCTTTTTTGACATAGCAAAAGATCGCCCAAATTATGTGATCTGTAAAATTTGTCGTGATTCTGTTAGTAGAGGGCAAAACCTCAGCAGTTTGACAACTTCTTCCATGAATCGTCACATGAATAAATATCATATGTCCCAGTGGGAAGCTCACTGTGCTGCAATGCGGCCTAGCAGAGCGAACCATCCACCGCCTGCCCCTTCCAGTGCATCCGCGCGCTCTTCATCTTCTAGGACTGTGGGGACAGCTGTCACACCTGGTTTTCCATGCACAACTTCCACCACTGTAACCGCAACAGGCAGTTTGCTTGGTAGGTGGTCAGTTGGTTTGGAAGGGGAAACAAGTACGTGTGTACAGCTCTCTCAGACATCGATAGCACCAACGTTGGATGAAGGCAACATCATGTCTACGCCTGCACTTTCCTCACAAACCTGCATTTTTCCAGGGACACCCTACTCAACACCATCTACACACAGCAGCCAGATCTCTGTCCCTCAGATGTGGACAAATAAAAGGCCATTTCCTGCGACCCATGACAAAGCTAAGAGGTTGACTTTATCCCTCTGTAAGCTCTTGGCTACCGAAATGCTGCTTTTCCTCCTGGTGGACACACAGGATTTTAGAGACCTTATGCCTGTCGCTGTGCCCCAGTACCAGATGCCCAGTCGCCACTACTTCTCTAAGAAAGGTGTGCCCGCGCTACACCAGCATGTCGCACACAACATCACCGCTTCCTTGAGAAACTCTGTGTGTGAATGGGTGCATTTTACCACCGATACTTGGACCAGTAAGCATGGACAGGGACGTTACATGTCGCTGACTGGGCACTGGGTAACTATGGTGATAGATGGTGAAGGGTCTGCTGCACAAGTCTTGCCATCCCCACGACTTGTGTGTCAATCCTCTGTCTGTCCAAGTTCCGCCACTGCTTCTGCCTCCTCCACCTCATCTGTGTCCTCCACCTCCGCCCCAAGCCTGCCTGGTCAGGCCACCAGCGTTCTCACTGCGCAGAAGGAATCACGCACCCCTTTTTACTATGCTGGCAGCAGAGCGCAACGGCATCAGGCGGTCTTTAGCTTGACATGTCTTGGGAATAAGAGTAAGGAGACACAAGCATTACAGGGGCTGAAGGACAATAAGAAACTGATAATTAAGCCAGCTGATAAAGGTGGGGCAATAGTGGTTATGGATAAGTCATATTATGTGAATGAAATCCACGGACAGTTAAATGACAGAACCACCTATTCCCCCATTTCACATGATCCTACACCGAGGATTAGGGAGACTATTAGACACCTGGTGGATGAATACACAGGATTGGGTACTATTGATGGGAAGTTGGCAGACTTTCTAATCAAGGACTATCCAATCACACCAGTGTTTTACACTTTACCAAAAGTGCATAAGAATCTGACCCAACCACCGGGTCGTCCTATCGTAGCATCGACAGAGTCTATTCTCTCTCCACTGGCCATAACATTAGAGAAAATTCTTAATCCAATGGTACCCCTTACCCGGTCATACATTAAAGACACCTCAGATTTTCTTCGGCTCCTCGGAACAACACAGAGCAGTTCTCCAGATGACATTTTAGTAACTCTCGACGTAAACAGTCTCTATACGAGCATCAGTCACCAGCAGGAAATAGAGGCCGTCACTACATTTCTTGATAAGCAAACTGTGCTTTCACCACATCAAAGGAAATTCAGTTTAGATCTTCTTGAGATTATACTGTATAATAACTTTTTCCTCTTTGAGGATCAGTTTTTTATACAGAAGAAAGGGACCGCAATGGGCTCTAATATGGCGCCGCCGTATGCTAATCTATTCATGGCACATTTCGAGGACAATTTTGTCTATAGCCATCATCTATATGCCTCACATGTCACCATATGGTGCAGATATATAGATGACATATTCTTGATTTGGCACGGTGACTTGGACTCGTTGCTTTCTTTTCACAGTGATCTCAACAGCTGCCTAGAAGGCTTACAATTCACACTGCATCATGACCTACATAGCATTAGTTTCTTAGACACTATGGTAATAAAATGCTCAGATGGCAAACTAATCACTGATCTATACACAAAACCAACGGACAAAAATAGCCTCTTACATTTCACAAGTGCACATCCAAAACACGTGAAAAAGGCTCTACCATTGTCACAGATCAGAAGGGTACAACGCATAGTGTCTGATCCGGCCACTCAAATAGAACGCTGTGCAGAAATTAGCCAGAAATTTGTCAATAGGGGTTACCCACAAAATATTGCAGTCCCATGCCCCTCTGGTAGAGAAAAACCGGTGATTAAGGGCCCCAGGGTTGCGTATGTTTCTACATACCATCCTTTTCAATCCCAGATAAAAAAGGCTATCCTTAATCACTGGTCCTGGTTGGGCAAATCCTACCCCGAGGTGCCAGCCTTCCAGAATCCACCATTGTTTTGCGATAAACGACCGAGTAATTTGCGGGATTCACTAATTAGAGCTGACGTGGGTTCCCAGAAGAAGGAGCCCCGTCAAACATTCCTTCACACTGTACGTAAGGGCAATTTCCCGTGTTTACATTGCATGCAATGTTCAAATATGACGAAAGGCAGCTCTTTCTCCCATCCGCGTACGGGTAGAATTTTTCATCTCCAGGATTTCTATACATGTGATTCATCCTACGTAATTTATCTCATAAAGTGTCCTTGCGGTCTCGGGTATGTTGGGGAGACCTCTCAACATATCCGGGACCGGATAAGTAAACACAAGTCTACTATCCGGTGTAAATATGATCTTCTACCCATCCCAGCACATTTCATGAAGGCGGGCCACTCTGTTTCGCAATTACGCTATCAAGTAATTGAGCACATCCCATTAAGTAGGAGGGGGGGCAATAGGGTTTTGAAACTTAAGGAAAGGGAATCCTTCTGGATTTACATCTTAAAGACACTCGAGCCTAATGGCCTTAATCGGGAATATGAGGTATCATACTAGGATTATAGTGTAATGTAATATGTATAATGTAATATATACATCTTTCAGGGGACCAATGGAATTTAACCTTATTTAGATTTAATGGGGCATCCAAACAGTAAAGACTGATCAAACAGTAAAGACTGATCAAACAGTAAAGACTGATCGAATATTAATATTATTAGCATATTAATATTAGCGTATTAATATTGTTGACGTATTGCTTTGATACTTCCATAAGACTAATTTCTTTTCTCTTTTATCCCTTTTAGGCACTTTAAATGTCATCACGGAAGTCACAACACCATAACATCACGTTTACCTCGGAATCACCTAATACACATATCCTGTGTGTGTGCGCATGCGTGCGCGGCCGCGGGGATTACAGACCCGTGCCTGCGCCCGCGTCTGCCATACACGGGAGCCACGTCCTTCACCTCCCTGCGCCATGTGTGGGGCGCGGGCGCGTGCGCGTGCGGGTTCCCCCGCTTGTGCGCGCGCTTGCGCTCCACGGCCGGCGTCACGCCGCCTGTGGTCCGCCTGCGCGCATGCGCGGGGGGCATTCCCGGCTGGGGTGCCCCCTGCGCATGCGCGCGACTGCGTTCCACTGATGGCTCTGCGTTCCACTGGCAGGACTTCCCACACACGTGCTCTAGCTTTAAATGGCGGCCGCCATGCACGCATCGGCACCTCCGGTCACCACGGGCTATACCCCATATACAGCCTTCATCCCCACGGAATCACCACTGCATCTTGCGTACTCAGGTAACTTACAGAGATCTATCTATACCTCCTTTTGGAGTGGTCAATATAATACAGTAACTGATTGTGATAATCTTAAAGATCCTCACAGGGGGGCTGTAGACACAGGGCTTTCATACCCTAAAAGGTTGGTGGCATCCCCACTGAATCACCACTGCATCTTGCATACCCAGGTAATCTATAGGGATCTATCTATATTCCTTTTGGAAGGGTCAATGTAATACAGTAACGGAGTATGATAATTCTATTAATCTTACAAATCTTATAGATCTTCATAGGGGGGCGATAGACACAGGGCTCTTACACCCTAAGGAGTCCTTGACAGTGCAACAAGGTTGGTGGCATCCTTCAGTATATTTACATGCTCATTGATTGAACTTAGCCTGTGGGTATATTGATACACAGTCTTTGTACATTTTAGTTCTAAAGGACTTGAAGTCGTATTTTCATGCTATATAACATTGATCCTGACACATATAGTGGTGAGTGACAAAGGCAGTATGTCTCATCCCTTACATATGTCTCATCCCCTCCATGTTTCTTATTCTGTCTCTTATTCTTTATATTTGAAGCAACTTGGTGGGTCCTACACCACAGCAATTTATTGAACATGAGTCCCTTGAGAGTAGAGATGAGCGAACCGGTCCCGGTTCGGCTCGAGGCGGTTCGCCGAACGGAGGTCCCGTTCGAGTTCGGTTCGTCGAACGTTCGACGAACCGAACTCGAACTGTATAGGAAACAATGGCAGGCATTCACAAACACATAAAAACACCTAGAAAACACCCTCAAAGGGGTCCAAAAGGTGAAAAACAACTCAAACACATGGGAAAGTGACAAGGACATATACTCATGCGAAAACAAAAGAGCTGGACAAGGAAAAAGAGGAGGACACACAGATATATGAGTATATGCAAGGAAACATCGATTCCATTATTGTGCAACTTGAGCCCTGCTCATTTTAGGCTTCCAATCTAGATAAATTGCCTGAGCTCGCCACGTACGCCTTGGGGATCTTGTCGTGTCCTGCAGCCAGCGTTCTCTCGGAACCTGTCTTCAGTGCTGCTGGGGGTCTGCTGGCAGATAAGCACACGTGTCTGTCCACTGACAATGTGGACATGGCTCTCAGAGGACTTTTCTTCCCCTGGGTCAGCCAGGGGAGGCGAAAGGCACGCGTATTTTTGAGAGTGCTTCATGCAAAGCATCTTTTTCTTTTTCAAAAGGGGGGGTCAACCGATGCCAGTCAAGTGGGGTGTGTGTGGCCCAGTTAGTGGAAACGAGGGAGACTGTGGTTGGAGTCCCCTCGCTGTGTTTCTAAAAGAACCAAGATGAACAAGTCATGGCTCTCAGAGGACTTTTCTTCCCCTGGGTCATCCAGGGGACGGGAAAGGCATGCGTATTTTTGAGAGTGCTTCATGCAAAGCATCTTTTTCTTTTTCAAAAGGGGGCTCAACCGATGCCAGTCAAGTGGGGTGTGTGTGGCCCAGTTAGTGGCAACGAGGGAGACTGTGGTTGGAGTCCCCTCGCTGTGTTTCTAAAAGAACCAAGATGAACAAGTCATGGCTCTCAGAGGACTTTTCTTCCCCTGGGTCATCCAGGGGACGGGAAAGGCATGCGTATTTTTGAGAGTGCTTCATGCAAAGCATCTTTTTCTTTTTCAAAAGGGGGCTCAACCGATGCCAGTCAAGTGGGGTGTGTGTGGCCCAGTTAGTGGCAACGAGGGAGACTGTGGTTGGAGTCCCCTCGCTGTGTTTCTAAAAGAACCAAGATGAACAAGTCATGGCTCTCAGAGGACTTTTCTTCCCCTGGGTCATCCAGGGGACGGGAAAGGCATGCGTATTTTTGAGAGTGCTTCATGCAAAGCATCTTTTTCTTTTTCAAAAGGGGGCTCAACCGATGCCAGTCAAGTGGGGTGTGTGTGGCCCAGTTAGTGGCAACGAGGGAGACTGTGGTTGGAGTCCCCTCGCTGTGTTTCTAAAAGAACCAAGATGAACAAGTCATGGCTCTCAGAGGACTTTTCTTCCCCTGGGTCATCCAGGGGACGGGAAAGGCACGCGTATTTTTGAGAGTGCTTCATGCAAAGCATCTTTTTCTTTTTCAAAAGGGGGCTCAACCGATGCCAGTCAAGTGGGGTGTGTGTGGCCCAGTTAGTGGCAACGAGGGAGACTATGGTTGGAGTCCCCTCGCTGTGTTTCTAAAAGAACCAAGATGAACAAGTCATGGCTCTCAGAGGACTTTTCTTCCCCTGGGTCATCCAGGGGACGGGAAAGGCACGCGTATTTTTGAGAGTGCTTCATGCAAAGCATCTTTTTCTTTTTCAAAAGGGGGGGTCAACCGATGCCAGTCAAGTGGGGTGTGTGTGGCCCAGTTAGTGGAAACGAGGGAGACTCTGGTTGGAGTCCCCTCGCTGTGTTTCTAAAAGAACCAAGATGAACAAGTCATGGCTCTCAGAGGACTTTTCTTCCTCTGGGTCATCCAGGGGACGGGAAAGGCACGCGTATTTTTGAGAGTGCTTCATGCAAAGCATCTTTTTCTGTTTCAAAAGGGGGCTCAACCGATGCCAGTCAAGTGGGGTGTGTGTGGCCCAGTTAGTGGCAACGAGGGAGACTGTGGTTGGAGTCCCCTCGCTGTGTTTCTAAAAGAACCAAGATGAACAAGTCATGGCTCTCAGAGGACTTTTCTTCCCCTGGGTCATCCAGGGGACGGGAAAGGCACGCGTATTTTTGAGAGTGCTTCATGCAAAGCATCTTTTTCTTTTTCAAAAGGGGGCTCAACCGATGCCAGTCAAGTGGGGTGTGTGTGGCCCAGTTAGTGGAAACGAGGGAGACTGTGGTTGGAGTCCCCTCGCTATGTTTTACATGATTTTCGAACGGCATGACATGCCTAAGAGGTTGAGTTTCATCATCTGCAACTTGTTGGCAAAAGAAAGGCTGCCTTTACACCCTTTTGAGACCGAGGATTTTCGAGACCTTATGCCCATTGCAGTGCCCCAATAGCCGATGGCCAGTCGTCACTCCTTCTCCAAGACCGGCGTGCCCGCGCTACCACAGTAGGTCCCACACAACCTCACCGATTCCTTGAGAAACTCTGTGTGTGACAGGGTGCATTTCAACACAGATACTTGGACCAGTAAGCATGGACAGGGGAGTTACATGTTGCTGACTGGGCATTGGGTAACTATGGTGAGAGATGGAGAAGGGTTTGCTGTACAAGTCTTGCCATCCCCACGACTTGTGTGTCAATCCTTCCTCTGTATGTACAAGTTCCTCCACTGCGTCTGCCTCCTCAACCTCGTGTGGGTCCTCCACCTCAGCCCAAACCCTGTGTGGTCAGGCCACCCTTCCTTGTAACTGCGCCCAAGGAATCCCACACACCTCCTTACTATGCTGGCAGCAGAGCTCAAGGCCATCATGCGGTAAAATGTTTACTTTGAAATGTAGGGGAAATGTGAGACACCGCTGAGGAATTGTGGACGGTTAGCTCTGGAGAGTGAGACCGAGTTTCATCAATGGTTGTCTACAGTCAACCAGCAGTCAGGGAAGGTCGGGTGCGACAATGATGCAAACCAGTATGCGACCCTTCTTCAGGGCAATGTGACACACGTGCCTTGTATGGCTCACGTGTTGAACCTGGTTGTCCAGCAATTTTTAAAACACTATCCCTGCCTACATGGCCTTCTGCAGAGGGCACGGTGTAACGCCTGCCTGGATCGACACACTCAGATGGGCTGTAAAGGATAGGCTAGGGGCAAGCCACTCACCAAGCTGGACACCCAGAACCCTGAAACCCTTTAACCCCTATACAGTGATTTGGAATTACACAGGGCCCACGTTGATCAATACCTGTGGAAGGCTGCAGTTCCAGAGACTAGTAGTCATGCAGGTTCAAAAACATTAATTGAGGAAGAGGAACAGAATGGGATGGCCAGGACTTAATCAGAAAACAAGCAGAGGTGAAATGCGGATCGGCCAACGAGGTACATAAACAGCAAGCAGGAAACGTAGTCAGGTAACAAGAACACAAACTCATAAAACTGAACTGGGGGTAACAGTAACAAGAGGTTCATAGCTTTGTCTGGCAGTGGTCTGCAGACAGGAGGGGCCTAAAAAAGGGTGTGGTGTTTTCCCATTGGGACCAGAGTACAAATTGATTGAGTGGACTACGTTGGTGACTTAAAAGCCGTGTGCGGCAATGATGCAAACCTGTCTGCGGCCCTTCGTCAGGGCAATGTGACACATGGGCCTTGTATGGCTCACGTGTTGAATCTGATTCTCTAGCAATTTTTAAAATACCATCCCGGCCTACATGGCCTTGTGCAGCGGGCACGCTGCTATGTGGTCACTTTCATCCTTCGCACCCAGCAGCTCAACAACTTTCATCGCTCCGGAAGTCTTAGGGTCTGGCAGTTAAACGCCGGAAATGCGATGTTCCGACACGCAGGAATTGGAATCTGCACATGTTGCAGCGTGTGTGGCAGCACCGCAGAGCCCTGCTGAAATACGGTATGACGTATACCCTGGGCTAACTTGATCCAGAGGTGGTGCAGATCACGCTGCTGGAGTGGTGTCAGATCAAGGACCTATGCACCCTTCTACACAGTTTCCAAATGTCGACGAAGATGTTTAGCACTGGCAATGCCATTTTCAGCGTGACAATTCTGGTCACCTACATGATGGAGCAAACTGTAAGCATTATTCGGAGTCAGGTATTGTGTAAACGGAAAAAACCTCAAATTCCAATTAAAATGACTTGTTTTATTAATACATTATTAAAAGTAATCACAACACCCTAGTGATATTACACACATGGGGTCACATGAGGGAAGGAGCTGAAATATATGGGGTCCCTAACGTTTCCCTAAGGGGACCTTGCTCCTACCTGCCAACGGAGGGTTTGACGCCGTAACTGTTTTGGGCGCCCCCGTTCCACGTCGGCTGACCCTCACTAAACCCTAACTCGCAAGTGAATTAAAATTAATTACACTCCTGATGGCCACACAACAGTACTCATACATACAAAAATGGGTAACCTTCAATCCCAGTATGTGGAATTAAATACTGCTTACAGAGGTGAAAGACAGCTACACAAGGCAGGATAGGGGACTCACACCCCAAATTAACATATATACTTATGGTTATTAACCTCCTTGTTCTGGCATATTGTGGCCATCAAACATGGAAAACAACAATTTAATTATAATCTATCTCAAGAGACACTGCATTGCCCTAGTCTGGGCAGGTGCATGCAAACCAGTGCAGTGTCCGGAGATAATCAGATAAACACTCCTGAAGCATATAAAAGTGAACAAAATGCATCCAGAGGAAAGAAAATGTTTACTTCCCTTTAGATTATGCTTCACATCGCCTCGACGCGTTTCCCCTTCAGGATACAAGGATCATCAGGAGGCTGAAGTATCATAAGATGTGGATAGAGATGTAATCCATGGCTGTGTAATTAATTTTAATTAATTTTAATTCACTTGCGAGTTAGGGTTTAGTGAGGGTCAGCCGACGTGGAACGGGGGCGCCCAAAACAGTTACGGCGTCAAACCCTCCGTTGGCAGGTAGGAGCAAGGTCCCCTTAGGGAAACGTTAGGGACCCCATATATTTCAGCTCCTTCCCTCATGTGACCCCATGTGTGTAATATCACTAGGGTGTTGTGATTACTTTTAATAATGTATTAATAAAACAAGTCATTTTAATTGGAATTTGAGGTTTTTTCCGTTTACACATTTTTGAACTCAAATCAACCATATAGGAATTGTATTTTTCTCAAATTGGAGTCAGGTATTGGTCCAAGAGGAAGGTGAGGAAGTACAGGAGGAGTCATATGCAGAAGGGATAATAAGATCTACAAGGTCCATACGGTAAGCGGCACCTAGGCATCAGTTATGGTGGGGGATAGGGATTAACAAGGGCGCATAGTAATAGCAAAAATTGTTGAGGAAGGTGCAGGAGCCATGAAGAAATGGAGGACAAACTTGCGATGGGCATGGAAGACTCAGCAGATGAGTGAGAGCTTGCTCACATTTCGGTTGTGCGAGGTTGGGGGGACAGGGCAGAGGAAGGAGGCACGATTCTCACCTCTCTGCCACCAACACACCAAGGACTTGGTCCTCCTGGATGCACAAGACACATGAGCGTCTTCTTGCTGCACTACCTACAACATGACCCTCGGATTGTAGGAATTCAAAGTAATGCTAACTACTGGGTTGCCACACTGTTAGATCCCCGGTACAAGACAAAATTTGGCGAAATAATTCCTGCCATATAAAGGGACGCACGTGTACAGGAGTATCTTCAGAAGGTGTTACGCAATCTTCGATCTGCTTTTCCACTAAACACCAGTGCTGCACAGAGTGAATCTCAACGGTTTGTCATGGATAGGAGGAAATGGTCTTTTACTTGTCCACATCTGAGGGACCGAGGGCTGGCTGTTGTGCTGAGATGCCATTGAGTACGGTGTCCTTGCAGAGTTGCACTTTTGGTCATATACAAAATGAGTTGAAAAAGGACAGATGCGGGTGAAAAGGGGAACAGGTGTGTTGGAAAGGGGAAAAAAGTTTTGGTCCGTGGGTTTGGTGGTTAAGCAAAAGTAACATTTGATGAAGAAACACCATCTGTTACGGTGGGACTGGCAGATTTGGATAAAGTGGTATATACTATGTTACCGCTATATAACGAAAATTAATAAGAAAAGAAAGAGAAAGGTATATATCCCCATCAGCAGTCAGTGGCCACCGTGCTCCCAGATGGAAAAGGAGAGGTTGGCAACTGGAAGGTTCGGTGGAGGATACAGAGCTGTGTGGCTATGAAACTAATAGTAGCCTGAACCAAGTTAGACGCCACTCGGATCTTGAGACTGGGAGCCCTGTTAGCGTAACAGGGTCCACACGCCCACCCAGCCCAGGAACTCACTGTTAACATCACAGGGGCCATTCAGGACGCTGACCGTGTGCATTGGGGCCACACCTGTGAACAGCAGGCGCATCAGCAGCAGCAGGCCTGTTAATGCCACTGGGCTGCACAAGCAGGACTTGTAGGACAGGAGCTGGTCTTAACCGTTCTGCGTTACCAACTGTGGTGGCGGTCTGCATCGACGCCCTATCCCTGCCTACCTCTGGCCTAAAGCCGCAATGGGTTCAACACATGGAGGTGTGCTCTTTCGGAGCATAATAGAAGACTGCGCACCTCCTTGTTGTCTCCAGCCCCTTTTATAACCTGGGTCCGCCACAAACCAGGGTGGACCACAATGCACCTCCTGGAGACAAAAGCAGAGTGATACGTCATGAGTGGCATAACTAGCGTCCTATTTGGAACCGCAACTTCAATGATTACCTCATGGCTGTCATGACCCAAACACCTCACCAGTCATCGTCTGATCATCAATAATGAGGTGACAAGTCATAGGGGCGGGCCTCTGCAAGCCATTTGGGAGTGGCCTGGCCACATCGTCAGGACACCTGATGCCCTGTGGTCTAAATGGGCCCCCCACATCAGGGGCAGGGCCAAAGAGTTCATTACCGGACCTAGTTTCTGATGCAGTAAGTGCCTGACCATGGTCAGTTGCATGAAATACAGTCTCTGAAAAAAGACTATCAGCTTTAGCATGGTGTCTATGCACAACACAGGACTTAGACCCGGCACGGAGTGCAAGTACCTGTGCAAAGAGGCTTTTCGCACTAAGTGTGGGAGCATGCGCTGTAGCCCGAAATGAAGACTTAGCCTCAGGAATGGCACAGTCAGGCTGAGCATACTCACTAGGCGAAACACTGGAGTTAGGCTGCGGCTGGGGTAAATCGGCACACGCATGCGCACTAGCTGCCTCTCCACACTTAGACGTGGAGGAGAAAGCAGCCAGCTGGACAACCCGAGGCACAGGCCTAAATAGCAGCTGATGCCTGGGCGCAACTGAAACCGCAGCAGGCTGCTTGCGTTTAAGGCGTCACCGTTTTGTAACAACAAATAACATCAAAAAGAACAGGTGTACTTCTTCCCATGGATAATCTGTTATGATCCCTTTTTTCATGGACACGACCATCGCTAACAAATGTAGATGAGGCCAAATCAGCAGCTGCTTCAATGGATCTGAATTGCTCCATAAAGTGGCCTCTCCTCCACCCCAATTTCAAGATCCCAAAGACTACATTCCTCTGTGGTGTCAATCCAATCGCACTTGCTTCCTAACAGCTCTCAAGTTTCCACCAGCCCTGCTGAGTATGGGGTGACAGAGATGGTTGAGTTTGCATAGCTGTTCAGTCGCACTATAGCCTGGGAATCAGAGGTCTGCTCCAAAGCTGCAATGAGTACAGACAAGGAAGTTATTATTATTTTTATTATTATTGATTTATAGAGCACCATTGATTCCATGGTGCTGTACATGAGAAGGGGGTTACATACAGAATACATATACAAGTAACTATAGACAGACTGGTACAGAGGGAAGAGGGCCCTGCCCTTGCGGGATTACATTCTAAAGGATTTTTGGGAGGAGACAGTAGGAGTTGTTTAGGTTGAGCGTCAAGTACGTATGGTGGTGGTGTCATTGAAGGTTATAGTCATTTCTGAACAGATGAGTTTTCAGATTCAGTTTGAAGCTTGCGTGTATAGCATATAATCTAACGTGTTGAGGTAGCGAGTTCCATGAGACAGGGGAAATGATCTGCGCAGATAGCCTGAAGCTTTGTGACTGGGATCCAGGCCCCGATGAAGAAGGTGCTGTGCCTAATCTACACCCTCATTTCCAAAAATTAAATCCTCCTGGTGGAGACAATGGGGAACATGATGAGGAGCACAGATACCTGATTGGAAGGACAACTTTACTATTCGGTCAGGGCAGGAAGAGGTTGTCTCGGAGGAATCAGGACGAGGGGAATGAAAACACACAGGGTTATTGATGAGGTTGGAGACAACACTTACTGTCAAACCAAAGTCAGCCAGTCGATGAGGTCAGCAGAGGAGGTGGAGGAGGATGCTACTGACGACGAGGTTACGTTGCCTCTTCCTGGCCAGAGACAAAGTACTGGAAGCACGTCAACAACTGAATCCTGGACCACAACTTTGACTCTGAGCAGATGTCGTGTTGGCTATGCAGGTCGCATGGGCTGTAAGCCTTTCCTAGCCTGTGAATTTTTGGACATCGCAAAGGATCACCAAAGTCATGTAATCTGTAAGATTTGTCAACAATCTGTAATCTGTAAGTAGAAGGCAAAAACTCACACTTTTGAGTACTTCCTCCATGAAGTATCACATGGATATGAATTGACAGCGTGAAGGTGTATTGCTCAGCTTTAGCAACTGTCAACGCAATATGCTTATTTGCCGTTCATTGCATGCATTGTTGCAGACTACACACAAGGGGCTGCTGTTTTTTTGGATCTGCCTTTGGTCACTGAAGCAATATAAAATTGCTCTTCGGGTGTGGACTTGGAGATGCTGTCTATGAACAGAAGGAAAAGCTAAAGGTGTGTGTTACAGCAAGGAGCCACCGCGGAAACAGTTCGTTCAATTGTGAGGGGAGTTGTGTTGTACTTTGATGATGAGCACTGTAACGTCAGTGAGCAGCATCCTGTGCCACAGACCAACATTCTTACGGTGCTGTCTATACTGTTTACCGTGAGAGGAGCGTAAAGTCTGTATTTCTGGCAACTGGACATCATAGTACCCGGGTACGGTAGGCTGTGCCCAGACAATAATGCGGGCACGCAACACTTTGTTTTATTAGCAAAACACATATCTGTTCTGGGTAGGCCGACTATATAGACAATAAGACTTGCTGCCTCTGCACTGTCAAATTGTCACGTACAGTTTAAATCATAGAGGGACATCAACACATGTTTGCATTGACTGTTGCTTTTCAAGATTTCCATGACTGTGTTGCAGAGCTGTGTGGTTTGCATTCACACTTTTATCATCTGCAATATCTGTGAGGCTTCAGCTAACAAGGGTATTCAGGGGGGGTCATGTGTTTTGTCTATGTTTAGGTAGATAACTTGTAAGCTCTTGTGATGCGCCACTGGTAAGTCGTGTTCGCACACACATACACACGCACAAACACACAATTACTGCTACACAGAGGGATTAGCAGGTAGTAGGCAACAGAATAGATTGTTCAATTATTTAAATTTTATGCATGCTTCTTATTGTTTGTTTTGGTAAAGTTAAACAATCATTTATCAACCCAACTGCCTAGAGCCCTTTTCCTGTTGCCTGGTTTTGCTGCATACTGGGGAGCCCACCCTGTACACGACTTAAAATGAAGCATAAGTCACAATGTGAATTTCACTGTACTACAATGCGGCCTAGCGTGCCTGTGCAACCACCGCCTGCCCCATCAAGTGCATCTGCGTGCTCTTCATCCTCTGTGACTGTGGGGACAGCAGTCACACATGGTTTTTTACACTGAACTTCCACTCCTTTACCCGCAACAGGGAGTGTGATTGGCAGGTCATCACTTGTTTTGGAGTGGAAACAGAAGGTATTGTTGAACTGTCAGACATCGAGAGAACCATCATTGGATGCAGGCTACATTATATCCACGCCTGCACCTTCGTCACAGATTGCCTGGACTACCTGCAGTTAATAATTGCATTCCAGAAATGGAAAGGAGTGTAGAATGCACATGTGTTGTACCTTGCTTGGCAGCAAAGGAACACTAACTTAGTATTCCAGACAATTTTAGGAAGGCAGAAAAAGAGTCAGCTCTTTGTGCAAATTAAATAGCGTGGCAAAAGTGGACAGATGGGTACAGTGGCCATGTTCTGTGGGTACCAGGACAGTAAAAGAAGCCTCACTTTCTATCCCTCCTAATGATCAAATGCAGTAAGGAATTCCCTGAGTTTGCTATAAAATTAGCATAGCTAAATGTGCAGGAGGGTGTCATGCAGAGGTGCTAGAAATAGCTTGTCACCAGTGGGGCACTAATGGAATACAACAGCCAGTTCTATGATGCCACTAAATGGCAGTATTTTTGGCTATCATTATAGCTTATTAAAAACAGAGCAGGAGGGTGTCATGCAGAGGTGCTGCACATAGATTTGCACCAGTGGGGCACTAATGGAGTACAACAGCCACTTCTTGTATGCCACTAGGTACACTGAGTGTTTGCTAGTATAATGGCTTAGTTAAAAAGAGTTGGAGTGTGCAATGCAGGTAGAGGTGCTGCAAATGTCTTTGCACTAGTGGGACTATAGCAAAGTCCAATAGCCACGTTTAGGATGCCACTAGATACAATGACTGTTTGCTAGTATAATGGCTTAGTTAAAAAGAGTTTGAGTGTGCAATGCAGGCAGAGGTGCTGCAAATATCTTTGCACTAGTGTGACTAGACAAAAGTCCAATAGCCACGTTTAGGATGCCACTAGGTACACTGAGTGTTTGCTAGTATAATGGCTTAGTAACAATGAGTTTGAGTGTGCAATGCAGGCAGACATGCTGCAAATATCTTTCCACTAGTTTGACTACACAAAAGTACAATAGCCACGTTTAGGATGCCACTAGGTACAATGACTGTTTGCTAGTATAATGGCTTAGTTAAAAAAAGTTTGAGTGTGCAATGCAGGTAGAGGTGCTGCAAATGTCTTTGCACTAGTGTGACTAGACAAAAGTCCAATAGCCACGTTTAGGATGCCACTAGGTACACTGACTGTTTGCTAGTATAATGGCTTAGTAACAATGAGTTTGAGTGTGCAATGCAGGCAGACATGCTGCAAATATCTTTCCACTAGTTTGACTACACAAAAGTACAATAGCCACGTTTAGGATGCCACTAGGTACAATGACTGTTTGCTAGTATAATGGCTTAGTTAAAAAAAGTTTGAGTGTGCAATGCAGGTAGAGGTGCTGCAAATGTCTTTGCACTAGTGTGACTAGACAAAAGTCCAATAGCCACGTTTAGGATGCCACTAGGTACACTGACTGTTTGCTAGTATAATGGCTTAGTAACAATGAGTTTGAGTGTGCAATGCAGGCAGACATGCTGCAAATATCTTTCCACTAGTTTGACTACACAAAAGTACAATAGCCACGTTTAGGATGCCACTAGGTACACTGACTGCTAGTATAATGTCTTAGTTATAATGAGTTGGAGTGTGCAATGCAGGTAGAGGTGCTGCAAATGTCTTTGCACTAGTGGGACTATAGCAAAGTCCAATAGCCACGTTTAGGATGCCACTAGATACACTGACTTTTTGCTAGTATAATGGCTTAGTTAAAAAGAGTTTGAGTGTGCAATGCAGGCAGAGGTGCTGCAAATATCTTTGCACTAGTGTGACTAGACAAAAGTCCAATAGCCACGTTTAGGATGCCACTAGGTACACTGACTGTTTGCTAGTATAATGGCTTAGTTAAAAAGAGTTTGAGTGTGCAATGCAGGCAGAGGTGCTGCAAATATCTTTGCACTAGTTTGACTAGACAAAAGTACAATAGCCACGTTTAGGATGCCACTAGGTACACTGAGTGTTTGCTAGTATAATGGCTTAGTAACAATGAGTTTGAGTGTGCAATGCAGGCAGACATGCTGCAAATATCTTTCCACTAGTTTGACTACACAAAAGTACAATAGCCACGTTTAGGATGCCACTAGGTACAATGACTGTTTGCTAGTATAATGGCTTAGTTAAAAAAAGTTTGAGTGTGCAATGCAGGTAGAGGTGCTGCAAATGTCTTTGCACTAGTGTGACTAGACAAAAGTCCAATAGCCACGTTTAGGATGCCACTAGGTACACTGACTGTTTGCTAGTATAATGGCTTAGTAACAATGAGTTTGAGTGTGCAATGCAGGCAGACATGCTGCAAATATCTTTCCACTAGTTTGACTACACAAAAGTACAATAGCCACGTTTAGGATGCCACTAGGTACACTGACTGCTAGTATAATGTCTTAGTTATAATGAGTTGGAGTGTGCAATGCAGGTAGAGGTGCTGCAAATGTCTTTGCACTAGTGGGACTATAGCAAAGTCCAATAGCCACGTTTAGGATGCCACTAGATACACTGACTTTTTGCTAGTATAATGGCTTAGTTAAAAAGAGTTTGAGTGTGCAATGCAGGCAGAGGTGCTGCAAATATCTTTGCACTAGTGGGACTAGACAAAAGTCCAATAGCCACGTTTAGGATGCCACTAGGTACACTGACTGTTTGCTAGTATAATGGCTTAGTTAAAAAGAGTTTGAGTGTGCAATGCAGGCTGACGTGCTGCAAATATCTTTGCACTAGTTTGACTAGACAAAAGTACAATAGCCACGTTTAGGATGCCACTAGGTACACTGACTGTTTGCTAGTATAATGGCTTAGTTATAATGAGTTGGAGTGTGCAATGCAGGTAGAGGTGCTGCAAATGTCTTTGCACTAGTGGGACTATAGCAAAGTCCAATAGCCACGTTTAGGATGCCACTAGATACACTGACTTTTTGCTAGTATAATGGCTTAGTTAAAAAGAGTTTGAGTGTGCAATGCAGGCAGAGGTGCTGCAAATATCTTTGCACTAGTGTGACTAGACAAAAGTCCAATAGCCACGTTTAGGATGCCACTAGGTACACTGACTGTTTGCTAGTATAATGGCTTAGTAACAATGAGTTTGAGTGTGCAATGCAGGCAGACATGCTGCAAATATCTTTCCACTAGTTTGACTACACAAAAGTACAATAGCCACGTTTAGGATGCCACTAGGTACAATGACTGTTTGCTAGTATAATGGCTTAGTTAAAAAGAGTTTGAGTGTGCAATGCAGGCAGACGTGCTGCAAATATCTTTGCACTAGTTTGACTAGACAAAAGTACAATAGCCACGTTTAGGATGCCACTAGGTACACTGACTGTTTGCTAGTATAATGGCTTAGTTATAATGAGTTGGAGTGTGCAATGCAGGTAGAGGTGCTGCAAATGTCTTTGCACTAGTTTGATTAGACAAAAGTACAATAGCCACGTTTAGGATGCCACTAGGTACACTGAGTGTTTGCTAGTATAATGGCTTAGTAACAATGAGTTTGAGTGTGCAATGCAGGCAGACAAGCTGCAAATATCTTTCCACTAGTTTGACTACACAAAAGTCCAATAGCCACGTTTAGGATGCCACTAGGTACACTGACTGTTTGCTAGTATAATGGCTTAGTAACAATGAGTTTGAGTGTGCAATGCAGGCAGACAAGCTGCAAATATCTTTCCACTAGTTTGACTACACAAAAGTCCAATAGCCACGTTTAGGATGCCACTAGGTACAATGACTGTTTGCTAGTATAATGGCTTAGTTAAAAAAAGTTTGAGTGTGCAATGCAGGCAGACGTGCTGCAAATATCTTTGCACTAGTTTGACTAGACAAAAGTACAATAGCCACGTTTAGGATGCCACTAGGTACACTGACTGTTTGCTAGTATAATGGCTTAGTTATAATGAGTTGGAGTGTGCAATGCAGGTAGAGGTGCTGCAAATGTCTTTGCACTAGTGGGACTATAGCAAAGTCCAATAGCCACGTTTAGGATGCCACTAGATACACTGACTGTTTGCTAGTATAATGGCTTAGTTAAAAAGAGTTTGAGTGTGCAATGCAGGCAGAGGTGCTGCAAATATCTTTGCACTAGTGTGACTAGACAAAAGTCCAATAGCCACGTTTAGGATGCCACTAGGTACACTGACTGTTTGCTAGTATAATGGCTTAGTAACAATTAGTTTGAGTGTGCAATGCAGGCAGACATGCTGCAAATATTTTTCCACTAGTTTGACTACACAAAAGTACAATAGCCACGTTTAGGATGCCACTAGGTACAATGACTGTTTGCTAGTATAATGGCTTAGTTAAAAAGAGTTTGAGTGTGCAATGCAGGCAGACGTGCTGCAAATATCTTTGCACTAGTTTAACTAGACAAAAGTACAATAGCCACGTTTAGGATGCCACTAGGTACACTGACTGTTTGCTAGTATAATGGCTTAGTTATAATGAGTTGGAGTGTGCAATGCAGGTAGAGGTGCTGCAAATGTCTTTGCACTAGTGGGACTATAGCAAAGTCCAATAGCCACGTTTAGGATGCCACTAAATACACTGACTGTTTGCTAGTATAATGGCTTAGTTAAAAAGAGTTTGAGTGTGCAATGCAGGCAGAGGTGCTGCAAATATCTTTGCACTAGTGTGACTAGACAAAAGTCCAATAGCCACGTTTAGGATGCCACTAGGTACACTGACTGTTTGATAGTATAATGGTTTTGTTAAAAAGAGTTTGAGTGTGCAATGCAGGCAGAGGTGCTGCAAATATCTTTGCACTAGTTTGACTAGACAAAAGTACAATAGCCACGTTTAGGATGCCACTAGGTACACTGACTGTTAGCTAGTATAATGGCTTAGTAACAATGAGTTTGAGTGTGCAATGCAGGCAGACATGCTGCAAATATCTTTCCACTAGTTTGACTACACAAAAGTACAATAGCCACGTTTAGGATGCCACTAGGTACAATGACTGTTTGCTAGTATAATGGCTTAGTTAAAAAAAGTTTGAGTGTGCAATGCAGGTAGAGGTGCTGCAAATGTCTTTGCACTAGTGTGACTAGAGAAAAGTCCAATAGCCACGTTTAAGCTGCCACTAGGTACACTGACTGTTTGCTAGTATAATGGCTTAGTAACAATGAGTTTGAGTGTGCAATGCAGGCAGACATGCTGCAAATATCTTTCCACTAGTTTGACTACACAAAAGTACAATAGCCACGTTTAGGATGCCACTAGGTACAATGACTGTTTGCTAGTATAATGGCTTAGTTAAAAAGAGTTTGAGTGTGCAATGCAGGCAGACGTGCTGCAAAAATCTTTGCACTAGTTTGACTAGACAAAAGTACAATAGCCACGTTTAGGATGCCACTAGGTACACTGACTGTTTGCTAGTATAATGGCTTAGTTATAATGAGTTGGAGTGTGCAATGCAGGTAAAGGTGCTGCAAATGTCTTTGCACTAGTTTGACTAGACAAAAGTACAATAGCCATGTTTAGGATGCCACTAGGTACACTGAGTGTTTGCTAGTATAATGGCTTAGTAACAATGAGTTTGAGTGTGCAATGCAGGCAGAGGTGCTGCAAATATCTTTCCACTAGTTTGACTACACAAAAGTCCAATAGCCACGTTTAGGATGCCACTAGGTACAATGACTGTTTGCTAGTATAATGGCTTAGTTATAAGGAGTTGGAGTGTGCAATGCAGGTAGAGGTGCTGCAAATGTCTTTGCACTAGTGGGACTATAGCAAAGTCCAATAGCCACGTTTAGGATGCCACTAGATACACTGACTGTTTGCTAGTATAATGGCTTAGTTAAAAAGAGTTTGAGTGTGCAATGCAGGCAGAGGTGCTGCAAATATCTTTGCACTAGTGTGACTAGACAAAAGTCCAATAGCCACGTTTAGGATGCCACTAGGTACACTGACTGTTAGCTAGTATAATGGCTTAGTAACAATGAGTTTGAGTGTGCAATGCAGGCAGACATGCTGCAAATATCTTTCCACTAGTTTGACTACACAAAAGTACAATTGCCACGTTTAGGATGCCACTAGGTACAATGACTGTTTGCTAGTATAATGGCTTAGTTAAAAAAAGTTTGAGTGTGCAATGCAGGTAGAGGTGCTGCAAATGTCTTTGCACTAGTGTGACTAGACAAAAGTCCAATAGCCACGTTTAGGATGCCACTAGGTACACTGACTGTTTGCTAGTATAATGGCTTAGTAACAATGAGTTTGAGTGTGCAATGCAGGCAGACGTGCTGCAAATATCTTTCCACTAGTTTGACTACACAAAAGTCCAATAGCCACGTTTAGGATGCCACTAGGTACAATGACTGTTTGCTAGTATAATGGCTTAGTTATAAGGAGTTGGAGTGTGCAATGCAGGTAGAGGTGCTGCAAATGTCTTTGCACTAGTGGGACTATAGCAAAGTCCAATAGCCACGTTTAGGATGCCACTAGATACACTGACTGTTTGCTAGTATAATGGCTTAGTTAAAAAGAGTTTGAGTGTGCAATGCAGGCAGAGGTGCTGCAAATATCTTTGCACTAGTGTGACTAGACAAAAGTCCAATAGCCACGTTTAGGATGCCACTAGGTACACTGACTGTTAGCTAGTATAATGGCTTAGTAACAATGAGTTTGAGTGTGCAATGCAGGCAGACATGCTGCAAATATCTTTCCACTAGTTTGACTACACAAAAGTACAATAGCCACGTTTAGGATGCCACTAGGTACAATGACTGTTTGCTAGTATAATGGCTTAGTTAAAAAAAGTTTGAGTGTGCAATGCAGGTAGAGGTGCTGCAAATGTCTTTGCACTAGTGTGACTAGACAAAAGTCCAATAGCCACGTTTAAGATGCCACTAGGTACACTGACTGTTTGCTAGTATAATGGCTTAGTAACAATGAGTTTGAGTGTGCAATGCAGGCAGACATGCTGCAAATATCTTTCCACTAGTTTGACTACACAAAAGTACAATAGCCACGTTTAGGATGCCACTAGGTACAATGACTGTTTGCTAGTATAATGGCTTAGTTAAAAAGAGTTTGAGTGTGCAATGCAGGCAGACGTGCTGCAAAAATCTTTGCACTAGTTTGACTAGACAAAAGTACAATAGCCACGTTTAGGATGCCACTAGGTACACTGACTGTTTGCTAGTATAATGGCTTAGTTATAATGAGTTGGAGTGTGCAATGCAGGTAGAGGTGCTGCAAATGTCTTTGCACTAGTTTGACTAGACAAAAGTACAATAGCCACGTTTAGGATGCCACTAGGTACACTGAGTGTTTGCTAGTATAATGGCTTAGTAACAATGAGTTTGAGTGTGCAATGCAGGCAGACGTGCTGCAAATATCTTTCCACTAGTTTGACTACACAAAAGTCCAATAGCCACGTTTAGGATGCCACTAGGTACAATGACTGTTTGCTAGTATAATGGCTTAGTTATAAGGAGTTGGAGTGTGCAATGCAGGTAGAGGTGCTGCAAATGTCTTTGCACTAGTGGGACTATAGCAAAGTCCAATAGCCACGTTTAGGATGCCACTAGATACACTGACTGTTTGCTAGTATAATGGCTTAGTTAAAAAGAGTTTGAGTGTGCAATGCAGGCAGAGGTGCTGCAAATATCTTTGCACTAGTGTGACTAGACAAAAGTCCAATAGCCACGTTTAGGATGCCACTAGGTACACTGACTGTTAGCTAGTATAATGGCTTAGTAACAATGAGTTTGAGTGTGCAATGCAGGCAGACATGCTGCAAATATCTTTCCACTAGTTTGACTACACAAAAGTACAATTGCCACGTTTAGGATGCCACTAGGTACAATGACTGTTTGCTAGTATAATGGCTTAGTTAAAAAAAGTTTGAGTGTGCAATGCAGGTAGAGGTGCTGCAAATGTCTTTGCACTAGTGTGACTAGACAAAAGTACAATAGCCACGTTTAGGATGCCACTAGGTACACTGACTGTTTGCTAGTATAATGGCTTAGTAACAATGAGTTTGAGTGTGCAATGCAGACAGACATGCTGCAAATATCTTTCCACTAGTTTGACTACACAAAAGTACAATAGCCACGTTTAGGATGCCACTAGGTACAATGACTGTTTGCTAGTATAATGGCTTAGTTAAAATGAGTTTGAGTGTGCAATGCAGGCAGACGTGCTGCAAATATCTTTGCACTAGTTTGACTAGACAAAAGTACAATAGCCACGTTTAGGATGCCACTAGGTACACTGACTGTTTGCTAGTATAATGGCTTAGTTATAATGAGTTGGAGTGTGCAATGCAGGCAGAGGTGCTGCAAATATCTTTGCACTAGTGTGACTAGACAAAAGTCCAATAGCCACGTTTAGGATGCCACTAGGTACACTGACTGTTTGCTAGTATAATGGCTTAGTTAAAAAGAGTTTGAGTGTGCAATGCAGGCAGAGGTGCTGCAAATATCTTTGCACTAGTTTGACTAGACAAAAGTACAATAGCCACGTTTAGGATGCCACTAGGTACACTGAGTGTTTGCTAGTATAATGGCTTAGTAACAATGAGTTTGAGTGTGCAATGCAGGCAGACATGCTGCAAATATCTTTCCACTAGTTTGACTACACAAAAGTACAATAGCCACGTTTAGGATGCCACTAGGTACAATGACTGTTTGCTAGTATAATGGCTTAGTTAAAAAAAGTTTGAGTGTGCAATGCAGGTAGAGGTGCTGCAAATGTCTTTGCACTAGTGTGACTAGACAAAAGTCCAATAGCCACGTTTAGGATGCCACTAGGTACACTGACTGTTTGCTAGTAAAATGGCTTAGTTAAAAAGAGTTTCAGTGTGCAATGCAGGCAGAGGTGCTGCAAATATCTTTGCACTAGTGTGACTAGACAAAAGTCCAATAGCCACGTTTAGGATGCCACTAGGTACACTGACTGTTTGCTAGTATAATGGCTTAGTTAAAAAGAGTTTGAGTGTGCAATGCAGGCAGAGGTGCTGCAAATATCTTTGCACTAATTTGACTAGACAAAAGTACAATAGCCACGTTTAGGATGCCACTAGGTACACTGAGTGTTTGCTAGTATAATGGCTTTGTAACAATGACTTTGAGTGTGCAATGCAGGCAGACATGCTGCAAATATCTTTCCACTAGTTTGACTACACAAAAGTCCAATAGCCACGTTTAGGATGCCACTAGGTACAATGACTGTTTGCTAGTATAATGGCTTAGTTAAAAAAGTTTGAGTGTGCAATGCAGGCAGACGTGCGGCAAATATCTTTGCACTAGTTTGACTAGACAAAAGTACAATAGCCACGTTTAGGATGCCACTAGGTACACTGACTGTTTGCTAGTATAATGGCTTAGTTATAATGAGTTGGAGTGTGCAATGCAGGTAGAGGTGCTGCAAATGTCTTTGCACTAGTGTGACTAGACAAAAGTCCAATAGCCACGTTTAGGATGCCACTAGGTACACTGACTGTTAGCTAGTATAATGGCTTAGTAACAATGAGTTTGAGTGTGCAATGCAGGCAGACATGCTGCAAATATCTTTCCACTAGTTTGACTACACAAAAGTACAATTGCCACGTTTAGGATGCCACTAGGTACAATGACTGTTTGCTAGTATAATGGTGTGAGGCAAATCCCGGGATATGAAGATGAATTATGACTCCAGTCATAATCCCTCATCACTCCCTGGCAGTGCCCCCTCCCTTCTTGTTCTCAGTGTTCCACTTACACCTCCATGGCCATGTCCTGTGATATGGAAATTAGGTGGCTTGGGGACAATGGACACAGGATGACTCCCTGCCGTGACCCTGTAGTGGGGGCTGCTAGCTAGTTAGCAAGGCTATGGAAATAGCCAGACAGAACGACTCCAGTAAAAAATGGTTCATATCTCGCAAGCCATATTTCCGATAAATATGGCAACCATAAAAATGGTGTCTCCGCATGCGGACGATGCCGGCACACCCTTTTTATGGGAGCAGGACATTGGGAAATGCCCCAGGCGTGATATCAGCCAATGGGGAACTGGCAGACAGGTCATGAGTCCCCTCGTTCTGTAGCTAAATTCATAACTGTCACAATGAGAGCATTGGCGTCCGCCTACGACGCTCCCAGGCAAAGTTATGGCCCATATTCCATGTTGTGGATTGTCCATAACTCCAGCCAGGGGTGGAGCAGTGCTCCCTCTGAGGTCACTAAGGTAGGAGGGGACCTGGATTTGCCCAGGTTGATAACCCTACTTCGGCCATTTTCCAGGGTTCTTTCGCTGGGGGTCACGTGCAGGAAACATCTGTGGGAGTTCCTAGAAACCTGGTCTACAGCGCCCCCCTGTGGCCAGACGCACAAGGTAACTGATTGAATTGCATACCTGTTTGTAAAACATGCTTTATCTGTAACTGTACTCTGACATATGTATATTCTGTAGATTCCCTATTGTATATATTGTAGTTTCTAGTGTGCTTTAGGCTGATTAAATTATATAATTAATCTTGGGCTGCTCTGTTATCTCGATCTTGAATCCCACGTCTGTGTGTTCGGCTAATAGTTACCGTGAAGCGGTTGGTGGCAGCGAGTTGTGCCAAGGATTATTGTGGGGAGGCCAGTGAGATTCGGGGAGGTTTTATATATTCCGCCCGCGGAGGTCGGGGGAATATATACCCTACTCTCACCGGGGACCCTTCAATAATCGGCATAAGTAGTATAGCGGCCTCCTTGCTTATTGTCGGGCAATTCCATAATTGGCCTGACTATAAGAGGGGCGCTAGAGAGCGCGTCACGTGCTCGGTCTGTCGGTCGGGAGGTATAAAGGAGGGGTGACCCCCACTTGTTACCCCCCGATTGTGACGTACTGGTAGCCAGCGCGGGGGATTTCTGAGTGACCCCCCCGGTGGTTCCTGACATATTGGTGGCAGCGGTGGGATCGAGATAATAGTGTGTGTGAGTGTGAGACCCATACTCCCAGACACTAAAGACTGCCTGCAGCAGCTGTGGCTGCTGGGGTCTTCAGACTAGCTCAACACTAGAGTGTCAGAGTGCAGATACTGTAAGGTGTGTGGAGGCATCAGGTGTCAGTTCTGTGTCAGTGACCAAAAGTCTGCAAGAATGGCTGATGGCACCAGGAGCAGAGCTATGCAACTGGCCAATGCTAAGGCAGGAGCCGAAGAGAGGGAGGACGGTGCTGTGGACAGTAATGAGGAGGTTGCCCACGAGTCCTCCAGGAGCTCGACGCCAGAGAACAGCTCTGCAGAGGACATTGCACAACCTGGCACTGCTGGACAAGATGAGGAGGAGCTCGCCCAAGGGTCCTCAACGAGCCAGATGCCAGTCCTCCGCTCTGAAATGGACAGTGCATCACCAGGCTCCGCAGCGGGCCGCAGATCACCACGTGCCATTCCACCGAGCCTGGGAGGCTCGGATAGCCTTCTTCAAATGGCTATGGCCCTTCTCCAGGCTGGAGACCAGAAGGGCTACAAGGAACTCCTGGCAGAGCGCAGGGCAGAGCGGCAGGCAGCGCGTGATGCTGAGGCTGCGGAGCGGCAAGCAGCGCGTGAAGAGCGCCAGGCAGAGCGTGAGGCTGCAGAGCGACAGGCAGACCGTGACTACCAGCTGCATCTAGCCAAGCTCCAGCCCTCATCAGCCACACGTGACCTTCAAGACACCAAACTTCCAAAGGTCCGTGTTGAGGACTTCCCAGTGCTGGAGAAGGATGGAGACTTGGACTCTTTCTTGACTGCTTTTGAACGGACTTGCCTGCAGCACCATCTGGACAAGGACCAGTGGGCCAAATACCTGACCCCCCGTTTAAGGGGTAAGGCCCTGGATATCCTTGGGGACTTGCCTGCTGAGGCAGATCAGGGCTACGACACCATCAAGCGGGCCCTGATCCAACAGTACAACCTCACTCCGGAGTCCTACCGCAAGAAGTTCCGGACCCTGCAGAAGGGACCAAAGGACTCCTGGGCTGACCACCGGCGGGCACTTGCCCGAGCTGCCGACCACTGGACCCAAGGCCTGCAGCTTTCCACCGGACCAGAGATCCTGGACTTGGTCATCACGGAGCAACTCTTGTGGAACTGCCCTGAGGATCTCCGCCAGTTCATCCGAGACCAGAAGCCAAAGGGGTCCACGGCTACAGCTGCCCTGGCCGATGACTACACCAACAATCGGGCTCCTGAAGCCAGGAGAGCAGCCACCAGCAGCACCTGGAGAGGGGGTAAGATGAACTCTGCGACTGCCCCACCTGCCCCTAGACTGCAGGGGTTGTCCCCCTCAACTCCCCTCTCCAGGCCCGTGGCAGAACCAAGACGGTGCCACCAGTGCAACCTACCTGGACACTTCAAGGCCATGTGCCCTCAGCGTCCCAAGGCCCCGGCTCCGTCCCCGTCCCAAGGGCCGCCCAAGGTGTATTGTGTGGGTGGGGGTGGTGGTAGGTCCCTGGACAGCTTCCAACCTGTCACCGTCGGCCGGTCTGTGACCATGGGACTGCGAGACAGCGCCTCGGAGGTGACTCTGGTGCGGCCGGAGATGGTGTCCCCCCAAGACTTGATCCCTGGAAAAACCCTCGCTGTCTCCGGGATTGGAGGCATTGACCCGGCGCTGCCTGTTGCTGACATTTATGTGGACTGGGGCGCAGGGCGAGGGGTGAGGGAGGTGGGGGTAACTGATCGGATCCCCGCAAACGTGCTACTTGGGACAGATTTGGGGCAGATAACCTCCCAGTTTGGGCCCCCACCAAGGGCTGAACCTTCAGCCAGTACGGACATGACTCCTGACAATGTTAATGTGTTATCTATGAATGATGTGAGAGAGGGGGGAGTGAACTCTGATATTTCTGCTTGCACAGACACCATAGACACACACACAGCTGCAGCTGTGACAGGGGAGGGGGTCAGAGAAAGGTGTGACAATGCCTCTACAAGTAATCAGCCTGTGAGCTGGGATCTGCTGCCCTCTGCAGGGATAAGCAGAGAGCAGGGTGCTGCAGGGGGAGGACCAGTGTGTGGGGTGGGGGCTACCACAGCAAATGTGGGGTCCCCAGAGATTTCACAGCGGGGTTCTGTTGCTGCAGGAGGGGAACAGGCAGGTGAGATTGGGGCCGGTCCAGGAGCGGAAGTGCTCCCAGGTAAGATCTCGGTGCATGGTTCCCCCACAACCGGGGTGTCAGGAAGCCAGGTAGGTCTGCCTGAACCGGCGACTTGGTCAGGAACGGAGGAGGAGCAGGCACGACCCACGGTCGCAGCGGCTGTGGCCGCTGTCACCCGCAGTGGGAGTGCTGGAAGCCAAGGGGCCTCCCGGAGGTCCGATAGCTCTTCCCCTTCTGACCAAGTGGCAGCCGAGTCAGGTGGAGGCCAGGACACAGGTCCCGGGGTACTGACCGAAGATGTGACAGTCTCGTCGATTCTGGCTACATCTAGTCAGGGGTTTCAGGCAGCGTTAGAAGCTGACGACAGCCTGAAAGCTCTTAAGGAGCAGGCGGCACAGCCTCCCTCGGACTCGGACCCGGAGCGAGTGGTCTGGGACCAAGGACGGCTGTACCGGGCCACGGCCCAGCAGGGTTCACCGGAGGCGTGGCCCAGGGACCGACAGTTGGTGGTACCCTATCCGTTCCGGACGGAGTTGTTGCGGATCGCACATGAGATTCCGATGGCCGGACACCTAGGGATCGCTAAGACCAAGGCCAGGTTAAACCAGCATTTCTACTGGCCAAAAATGGGGGCCGATGTGGCTGCCTACTGCCGTTCGTGTGAAACCTGTCAGAGAGTGGGGAAGGCGGGGCCACACCCCAAAGCCCCACTAGTATCTCTGCCAATCATCGATGAGCCTTTCAGGAGGGTGGCTGTGGATCTGGTCGGCCCGCTGGCCATCCCCAGCAGCTCCGGGAAACGCTTCATACTGACGGTAGTGGACTATGCCACCCGGTACCCAGGAGCAGTGGCCTTGTCGTCCATTCGGGCTGACAAGGTGGCCACCGCATTGCTGGAGATTTTCTCCAGAGTGGGTTTTCCCCAGGAAATGCTCACGGACCGGGGGACCCAATTCATGTCCCAGCTGATGGAGGCCCTCTGTAAGCAAGTCCAGGTGCGACATCTGGTGGCCAGCCCGTACCATCCACAGACTAATGGCCTGTGCGAGCGGTTCAATGGCACCTTAAAGCAGATGCTTAAGATGTTGGTCGACTCCCATGGGCGTGACTGGGAGCGGTATCTCCCACACCTGTTATTTGCTTACCGGGAGGTTCCACAGGCCTCAACAGGATTCTCACCGTTTGAGCTCCTGTACGGGCGACGTGTGCGGGGCCCCCTGGCTCTGGTGAAAGAGGCTTGGGAAGGGGATTTGGCCACCCCTGGAGTGTCGGTTATCGAGTATGTCATGCGCTTCCGGGACAAAATGCAGGCCTTGACGCAACTGGTGCACGACAATATGGCTCAAGCCCAGGCCGATCAGAAGCGTTGGTACGACCAGAACGCTTGTGAGAGGACCTACCAAGTGGGTCAAAAGGTGTGGGTACTGGTCCCCGTACCACAGGACAAGCTTCAGGCAGCCTGGGAAGGCCCATACCTCGTGTACCAGCAGCTCAACCCTGTGACGTACCTGGTCACCCTGGACCCTGCCCGTGGAAGGCGGAAGCCCTTCCATGTGAACATGATGAAGGCACATCATGAGCGGGAGGCATGTGCACTCCCTGTGTGCAACCTGCCCGAGGAGGGAGAAGCGGAAACCCTCTTGGATATGCTAGCCCAGGTCAGGGCAGGCGGATCCATTGAGGATGTGGAGGTTGGCCACCAGCTCTTGGAGGACCAACGGTCCCAGCTGTGGGCCACCCTACACCCCTTCCGGGCCCTAAAGGACGCCCTGTCCAGCCCGCCCGTGCTACAGGCAGCCGACTTCACGCGGCCGTTTGTAGTACAGACCGACGCCAGTGACTTCGGCCTCGGTGCGGTACTCAGCCAGGTGGACTCTGCGAGCCAAGAGCACCCAGTCTTGTACCTGAGCAGGAAGCTGTTACCGAGGGAAGTGGCCTATTCCACAATGGAGAAGGAGTGCCTGGCCATAGTGTGGGCCCTGCAGCGTCTGCAACCCTATCTATACGGGCGCCACTTCATCGTGGAGACGGACCACAATCCCCTCAGCTGGTTGCACACCGTCTCTGGGACGAATGGGCGATTGTTGCGATGGAGCCTTGCGCTCCAGCAATACAACTTCACCATTCGCCACAAAAGGGGCCGTGACCACGGTAACGCAGACGGGCTGTCCCGACAAGGAGAGGTCGCGGACGGGCGCACGGGGGAACACCGGAGTGTGCTGCCCCCTAGCGCCCTCAAAAGGGGGGAGGTGTGAGGCAAATCCCGGGATATGAAGATGAATTATGACTCCAGTCATAATCCCTCATCACTCCCTGGCAGTGCCCCCTCCCTTCTTGTTCTCAGTGTTCCACTTACACCTCCATGGCCATGTCCTGTGATATGGAAATTAGGTGGCTTGGGGACAATGGACACAGGATGACTCCCTGCCGTGACCCTGTAGTGGGGGCTGCTAGCTAGTTAGCAAGGCTATGGAAATAGCCAGACAGAACGACTCCAGTAAAAAATGGTTCATATCTCGCAAGCCATATTTCCGATAAATATGGCAACCATAAAAATGGTGTCTCCGCATGCGGACGATGCCGGCACACCCTTTTTATGGGAGCAGGACATTGGGAAATGCCCCAGGCGTGATATCAGCCAATGGGGAACTGGCAGACAGGTCATGAGTCCCCTCGTTCTGTAGCTAAATTCATAACTGTCACAATGAGAGCATTGGCGTCCGCCTACGACGCTCCCAGGCAAAGTTATGGCCCATATTCCATGTTGTGGATTGTCCATAACTCCAGCCAGGGGTGGAGCAGTGCTCCCTCTGAGGTCACTAAGGTAGGAGGGGACCTGGATTTGCCCAGGTTGATAACCCTACTTCGGCCATTTTCCAGGGTTCTTTCGCTGGGGGTCACGTGCAGGAAACATCTGTGGGAGTTCCTAGAAACCTGGTCTACAGCGCCCCCCTGTGGCCAGACGCACAAGGTAACTGATTGAATTGCATACCTGTTTGTAAAACATGCTTTATCTGTAACTGTACTCTGACATATGTATATTCTGTAGATTCCCTATTGTATATATTGTAGTTTCTAGTGTGCTTTAGGCTGATTAAATTATATAATTAATCTTGGGCTGCTCTGTTATCTCGATCTTGAATCCCACGTCTGTGTGTTCGGCTAATAGTTACCGTGAAGCGGTTGGTGGCAGCGAGTTGTGCCAAGGATTATTGTGGGGAGGCCAGTGAGATTCGGGGAGGTTTTATATATTCCGCCCGCGGAGGTCGGGGGAATATATACCCTACTCTCACCGGGGACCCTTCAATAATCGGCATAAGTAGTATAGCGGCCTCCTTGCTTATTGTCGGGCAATTCCATAATTGGCCTGACTATAAGAGGGGCGCTAGAGAGCGCGTCACGTGCTCGGTCTGTCGGTCGGGAGGTATAAAGGAGGGGTGACCCCCACTTGTTACCCCCCGATTGTGACGTACTGGTAGCCAGCGCGGGGGATTTCTGAGTGACCCCCCCGGTGGTTCCTGACAAATGGCTTAGTTAAAAAAAGTTTGAGTGTGCAATGCAGGTAGAGGTGCTGCAAATGTCTTTGCACTAGTGTGACTAGACAAAAGTACAATAGCCACGTTTAGGATGCCACTAGGTACACTGACTGTTTGCTAGTATAATGGCTTAGTAACAATGAGTTTGAGTGTGCAATGCAGGCAGACGTGCTGCAAATATCTTTCCACTAGTTTGACTACACAAAAGTCCAATAGCCACGTTTAGGATGCCACTAGGTACAATGACTGTTTGCTAGTATAATGGCTTAGTTATAAGGAGTTGGAGTGTGCAATGCAGGTAGAGGTGCTGCAAATGTCTTTGCACTAGTGGGACTATAGCAAAGTCCAATAGCCACGTTTAGGATGCCACTAGATACACTGACTGTTTGCTAGTATAATGGCTTAGTTAAAAAGAGTTTGAGTGTGCAATGCAGGCAGAGGTGCTGCAAATATCTTTGCACTAGTGTGACTAGACAAAAGTCCAATAGCCACGTTTAGGATGCCACTAGGTACACTGACTGTTTGCTAGTATAATGGCTTAGTTAAAAAGAGTTTGAGTGTGCAATGCAGGCAGAGGTGCTGCAAATATCTTTGCACTAGTGTGACTAGACAAAAGTCCAATAGCCACGTTTAGGATGCCACTAGGTACACTGACTGTTAGCTAGTATAATGGCTTAGTATTAATGAGTTTGAGTGTGCAATGCAGGCAGACATGCTGCAAATATCTTTCCACTAGTTTGACTACACAAAAGTACAATAGCCACGTTTAGGATGCCACTAGGTACAATGACTGTTTGCTAGTATAATGGCTTAGTTAAAAAAAGTTTGAGTGTGCAATGCAGGTAGAGGTGCTGCAAATGTCTTTGCACTAGTGTGACTAGACAAAAGTCCAATAGCCACGTTTAAGATGCCACTAGGTACACTGACTGTTTGCTAGTATAATGGCTTAGTAACAATGAGTTTGAGTGTGCAATGCAGGCAGACATGCTGCAAATATCTTTCCACTAGTTTGATTACACAAAAGTACAATAGCCACGTTTAGGATGCCACTAGGTACAATGACTGTTTGCTAGTATAATGGCTTAGTTAAAAAGAGTTTGAGTGTGCAATGCAGGCAGACGTGCTGCAAAAATCTTTGCACTAGTTTGACTAGACAAAAGTACAATAGCCACGTTTAGGATGCCACTAGGTACACTGACTGTTTGCTAGTATAATGGCTTAGTTATAATGAGTTGGAGTGTGCAATGCAGGTAGAGGTGCTGCAAATGTCTTTGCACTAGTTTGACTAGACAAAAGTACAATAGCCACGTTTAGGATGCCACTAGGTACACTGAGTGTTTGCTAGTATAATGGCTTAGTAACAATGAGTTTGAGTGTGCAATGCAGGCAGACGTGCTGCAAATATCTTTCCACTAGTTTGACTACACAAAAGTCCAATAGCCACGTTTAGGATGCCACTAGGTACAATGACTGTTTGCTAGTATAATGGCTTAGTTATAAGGAGTTGGAGTGTGCAATGCAGGTAGAGGTGCTGCAAATGTCTTTGCACTAGTGGGACTATAGCAAAGTCCAATAGCCACGTTTAGGATGCCACTAGATACACTGACTGTTTGCTAGTATAATGGCTTAGTTAAAAAGAGTTTGAGTGTGCAATGCAGGCAGAGGTGCTGCAAATATCTTTGCACTAGTGTGACTAGACAAAAGTCCAATAGCCACGTTTAGGATGCCACTAGGTACACTGACTGTTAGCTAGTATTATGGCTTAGTAACAATGAGTTTGAGTGTGCAATGCAGGCAGACATGCTGCAAATATCTTTCCACTAGTTTGACTACACAAAAGTACAATTGCCACGTTTAGGATGCCACTAGGTACAATGACTGTTTGCTAGTATAATGGCTTAGTTAAAAAAAGTTTGAGTGTGCAATGCAGGTAGAGGTGCTGCAAATGTCTTTGCACTAGTGTGACTAGACAAAAGTACAATAGCCACGTTTAGGATGCCACTAGGTACACTGACTGTTTGCTAGTATAATGGCTTAGTAACAATGAGTTTGAGTGTGCAATGCAGACAGACATGCTGCAAATATCTTTCCACTAGTTTGACTACACAAAAGTACAATAGCCACGTTTAGGATGCCACTAGGTACAATGACTGTTTGCTAGTATAATGGCTTAGTTAAAATGAGTTTGAGTGTGCAATGCAGGCAGACGTGCTGCAAATATCTTTGCACTAGTTTGACTAGACAAAAGTACAATAGCCACGTTTAGGATGCCACTAGGTACACTGACTGTTTGCTAGTATAATGGCTTAGTTAAAAAGAGTTTGAGTGTGCAATGCAGGCAGAGGTGCTGCAAATATCTTTGCACTAGTTTGACTAGACAAAAGTACAATAGCCACGTTTAGGATGCCACTAGGTACACTGAGTGTTTGCTAGTATAATGGCTTAGTAACAATGAGTTTGAGTGTGCAATGCAGGCAGACATGCTGCAAATATCTTTCCACTAGTTTGACTACACAAAAGTACAATAGCCACGTTTAGGATGCCACTAGGTACAATGACTGTTTGCTAGTATAATGGCTTAGCTAAAAAAAGTTTGAGTGTGCAATGCAGGTAGAGGTGCTGCAAATGTCTTTGCACTAGTGTGACTAGACAAAAGTCCAATAGCCACGTTTAGGATGCCACTAGGTACACTGACTGTTTGCTAGTATAATGGCTTAGTTAAAAAGAGTTTGAGTGTGCAATGCAGGCAGAGGTGCTGCAAATATCTTTGCACTAGTGTGACTAGACAAAAGTCCAATAGCCACGTTTAGGATGCCACTAGGTACACTGACTGTTTGCTAGTATAATGGCTTAGTTAAAAAGAGTTTGAGTGTGCAATGCAGGCAGAGGTGCTGCAAATATCTTTGCACTAGTTTGACTAGACAAAAGTACAATAGCCACGTTTAGGATGCCACTAGGTACACTGAGTGTTTGCTAGTATAATGGCTTTGTAACAATGAGTTTGAGTGTGCAATGCAGGCAGACATGCTGCAAATATCTTTCCACTAGTTTGACTACACAAAAGTCCAATAGCCACGTTTAGGATGCCACTAGGTACAATGACTGTTTGCTAGTATAATGGCTTAGTTAAAAAAGTTTGAGTGTGCAATGCAGGCAGACGTGCGGCAAATATCTTTGCACTAGTTTGACTAGACAAAAGTACAATAGCCACGTTTAGGATGCCACTAGGTACACTGACTGTTTGCTAGTATAATGGCTTAGTTATAATGAGTTGGAGTGTGCAATGCAGGTAGAGGTGCTGCAAATGTCTTTGCACTAGTTTGACTAGACAAAAGTACAATAGCCACGTTTAGGATGCCACTAGGTACACTGAGTGTTTGCTAGTATAATGGCTTAGTAACAATGAGTTTGAGTGTGCAATGCAGGCAGACATGCTGCAAATATCTTTCCACTAGTTTGACTACACAAAAGTCCAATAGCCACGTTTAGGATGCCACTAGGTACAATGACTGTTTGCTAGTATAATGGCTTAGTTAAAAAAAGTTTAAGTGTGCAATGCAGGCAGACGTGCTGCAAATATCTTTGCACTAGTTTGACTAGACAAAAGTACAATAGCCACGTTTAGGATGCCACTAGGTACACTGACTGTTTGCTAGTATAATGGCTTAGTTATAATGAGTTGGAGTATGCAATGCAGGTAGAGGTGCTGCAAATGTCTTTGCACTAGTGGGACTATAGCAAAGTCCAATAGTCACGTTTAGGATGCCACTAGATACACTGACTGTTTGCTAGTATAATGGCTTAGTTAAAAAGAGTTTGAGTGTGCAATGCAGGTAGAGGTGCTGCAAATGTCTTTCCACTAGTTTGACTACACAAAAGTACAATAGCCACGTTTAGGATGCCACTAGGTACACTGACTGTTTGCTAGTATAATGGCTTAGTTAAAAAGAGTTTGAGTGTGCAATGCAGGCAGAGGTGCTGCAAATATCTTTGCACTAGTGTGACTAGACAAAAGTCCAATAGCCACGTTTAGGATGCCACTAGGTACACTGACTGTTTGCTAGTATAATGGCTTAGTAACAATGAGTTTGAGTGTGCAATGCAGGCAGACATGCTGCAAATATCTTTCCACTAGTTTGACTACACAAAAGTACAATTGCCACGTTTAGGATGCCACTAGGTACAATGACTGTTTGCTAGTATAATGGCTTAGTTAAAAAAAGTTTGAGTGTGCAATGCAGGTAGAGGTACTGCAAATGTCTTTGCACTAGTGTGAATAGACAAAAGTACAATAGCCACGTTTAGGATGCCACTAGGTACACTGACTGTTTGCTAGTATAATGGCTTAGTAACAATGAGTTTGAGTGTGCAATGCAGGCAGACATGCTGCAAATATCTTTCCACTAGTTTGACTACACAAAAGTACAATAGCCACGTTTAGGATGCCACTAGGTAAAATGACTGTTTGCTAGTATAATGGCTTAGTTATAATGAGTTGGAGTGTGCAATGCAGGTAGAGGTGCTGCAAATGTCTTTGCACTAGTTTGACTAGACAAAAGTACAATAGCCACGTTTAGGATGCCACTAGGTACACTGAGTGTTTGCTAGTATAATGGCTTAGTAACAATGAGTTTGAGTGTGCAATGCAGGCAGACATGCTGCAAATATCTTTCCACTAGTTTGACTACACAAAAGTCCAATAGCCACGTTTAGGATGCCACTAGGTACAAGGACTGTTTGCTAGTATAATGGCTTAGTTAAAAAAAGTTTAAGTGTGCAATGCAGGCAGACGTGCTGCAAATATCTTTGCACTAGTTTGACTAGACAAAAGTACAATAGCCACGTTTAGGATGCCACTAGGTACACTGACTGTTTGCTAGTATAATGGCTTAGTTATAATGAGTTGGAGTGTGCAATGCAGGTAGAGGTGCTGCAAATGACTTTGCACTAGTTTGACTAGACAAAAGTACAATAGCCACGTTTAGGATGCCACTAGGTACACTGAGTGTTTGCTAGTATAATGGCTTAGTAACAATGAGTTTGAGTGTGCAATGCAGGCAGACATGCTGCAAATATCTTTCCACTAGTTTGACTACACAAAAGTCCAATAGCCACGTTTAGGATGCCACTAGGTACACTGACTGTTTGCTATTATAATGGCTTAGTTATAATGAGTTGGAGTGTGCAATGCAGGCAGAGGTGCTGCAAATATCTTTGCACTAGTGTGACTAGACAAAAGTCCAATAGCCACGTTTAGGATGCCACTAGGTACACTGACTGTTTGCTAGTATAATGGCTTAGTTAAAAAGAGTTTGAGTGTGCAATGCAGGCAGAGGTGCTGCAAATATCTTTGCACTAGTTTGACTAGACAAAAGTACAATAGCCACATTTAGGATGCCACTAGGTACACTGAGTGTTTGCTAGTATAATGGCTTAGTAACAATGAGTTTGAGTGTGCAATGCAGGCAGACATGCTGCAAATATCTTTCCACTAGTTTGACTACACAAAAGTACAATAGCCACGTTTAGGATGCCACTAGGTACACTGACTGTTTGCTAGTATAATGGCTTAGTTAAAAAGAGTTTGAGTGTGCAATGCAGGTAGAGGTGCTGCAAATGTCTTTGCACTAGTGTGACTAGACAAAAGTCCAATAGCCACGTTTAGGATGCCACTAGGTACACTGACTGTTTGCTAGTATAATGGCTTAATTAAAAAGAGTTTGAGTGTGCAATGCAGGCAGAGGTGCTGCAAATATCTTTGCACTAGTGTGACTAGACAAAAGTCCAATAGCCACGTTTAGGATGCCACTAGGTACACTGACTGTTTGCTAGTATAATGGCTTAGTTAAAAAGAGTTTGAGTGTGCAATTCAGGCAGAGGTGCTGCAAATATCTTTGCACTAGTGTGACTAGACAAAAGTCCAATAGCCACGTTTAGGATGCCACTAGGTACACTGACTGTTTGCTAGTATAATGGCTTAGTTAAAAAGAGTTTGAGTGTGCAATGCAGGCAGAGGTGCTGCAAATATCTTTGCACTAGTTTGACTAGACAAAAGTACAATAGCCACGTTTAGGATGCCACTAGGTACACTGAGTGTTTGCTAGTATAATGGCTTTGTAACAATGAGTTTGAGTGTGCAATGCAGGCAGACATGCTGCAAATATCTTTCCACTAGTTTGACTACACAAAAGTCCAATAGCCACGTTTAGGATGCCACTAGGTACAATGACTGTTTGCTAGTATAATGGCTTAGTTAAAAAAAGTTTGAGTGTGCAATGCAGGCAGACGTGCTGCAAATATCTTTGCACTAGTTTGACTAGACAAAAGTACAATAGCCACGTTTAGGATGCCACTAGGTACACTGACTGTTTGCTAGTATAATGGCTTAGTTATAATGCGTTGGAGTGTGCAATGCAGGTAGAGGTGCTGCAAATGTCTTTGCACTAGTGGGACTATAGCAAAGTCCAATAGCCACGTTTAGGATGCCACTAGATACACTGACTGTTTGCTAGTATAATGGCTTAGTTAAAAAGAGTTTGAGTGTGCAATGCAGGTAGAGGTGCTGCAAATGTCTTTCCACTAGTTTGACTACACAAAAGTACAATAGCCACATTTAGGATGCCACTAGGTACACTGACTGTTTGCTAGTATAATGGCTTAGTTAAAAAAAGTTTGAGTGTGCAATGCAGGTAGAGGTGCTGCAAATGTCTTTGCACTTGTGTGACTAGACAAAAGTCCAATAGCCACGTTTAGGATGCCAATAGGTACACTGACTGTTTGCTAGTATAATGGCTTAGTTAAAAAGAGTTTGAGTGTGCAATGCAGGCAGACGTGCTGCAAATATCTTTGCACTAGTTTGACTAGACAAAAGTACAATAGCCACGTTTAGGATGCCACTAGGTACACTGACTGTTTGCTAGTATAATGGCTTAGTTAAAAAGAGTTTGAGTGTGCAATGCAGGCAGACGTGCTGCAAATATCTTTGCACTAGTGTGACTAGACAAAAGTACAATAGCCACGTTTAGGATGCCACTAGGTACACTGACTGTTTGCTAGTATAATGGCTTAGTAACAATGAGTTTGAGTGTGCAATGCAGGCAGACATGCTGCAAATATCTTTCCACTAGTTTGACTACACAAAAGTACAATAGCCACGTTTAGGATGCCACTAGGTATAATGACTGTTTGCTAGAATAATGGCTTAGTTAAAAAGAGTTTGAGTGTGCAATGCAGGCAGACGTGCTGCAAATATCTTTGCACTAGTTTGACTAGACAAAAGTACAATAGCCACGTTTAGGATGCCACTAGATACACTGAGTGTTTGCTAGTATAATGGCTTTGTAACAATGAGTTTGAGTGTGCAATGCAGGCAGACGTGCTGCAAATATCTTTGCACTAGTTTGACTAGACAAAAGTACAATAGCCACGTTTAGGATGCCACTTGGTACACTGACTGTTTGCTAGTATAATGGCTTAGTTATAATGAGTTGGAGTGTGCAATGCAGGTAGAGGTGCTGCAAATGTCTTTGCACTAGTGAGACTATAGCAAAGTCCAATAGCCACGTTTAGGATGCCACTAGATACACTGACTGTTTGCTAGTATAATGGCTTAGTTAAAAAGAGTTTGAGTGTGCAATGCAGGTAGAGGTGCTGCAAATGTCTTTCCACTAGTTTGACTACACAAAAGTACAATAGCCACGTTTAGGATGCCACTAGGTACACTGACTGTTTGCTAGTATAATGGCTTAGTTAAAAAAAGTTTGAGTGTGCAATGCAGGTAGAGGTGCTGCAAATGTCTTTGCACTTGTGTGACTAGACAAAAGTCCAATAGCCACGTTTAGGATGCCAATAGGTACACTGACTGTTTGCTAGTATAATGGCTTAGTTAAAAAGAGTTTGAGTGTGCAATGCAGGCAGACGTGCTGCAAATATCTTTGCACTAGTTTGACTAGACAAAAGTACAATAGCCACGTTTAGGATGCCACTAGGTACACTGACTGTTTGCTAGTATAATGGCTTAGTTAAAAAGAGTTTGAGTGTGCAATGCAGGCAGACGTGCTGCAAATATCTTTGCACTAGTGTGACTAGACAAAAGTACAATAGCCACGTTTAGGATGCCACTAGGTACACTGACTGTTTGCTAGTATAATGGCTTAGTAACAATGAGTTTGAGTGTGCAATGCAGGCAGACATGCTGCAAATATCTTTCCACTAGTTTGACTACACAAAAGTACAATAGCCACGTTTAGGATGCCACTAGGTACAATGACTGTTTGCTAGTATAATGGCTTAGTTAAAAAGAGTTTGAGTGTGCATTGCAGGCAGACGTGCTGCAAATATCTTTGCACTAGTTTGACTAGACAAAAGTACAATAGCCACGTTTAGGATGCCACTAGGTACACTGACTGTTTGCTAGTATAATGGCTTAGTTATAATGAGTTGGAGTGTGCAATGCAGGCAGAGGTGCTGCAAATATCTTTGCACTAGTTTGACTAGACAAAAGTACAATAGCCACGTTTAGGATGCCACTAGGTACACTGACTGTTTGCTAGTATAATGGCTTAGTTATAATGAGTTGGAGTGTGCAATGCAGGTAGAGGTGCTGCAAATGTCTTTGCACTAGTGGGACTATAGCAAAGTCCAATAGCCACGTTTAGGATGCCACTAGATACACTGACTGTTTGCTAGTATAATGGCTTAGTTAAAAAGAGTTTGAGTGTGCAATGCAGGCAGAGGTGCTGCAAATATCTTTGCACTAGTGTGACTAGACAAAAGTACAATAGCCACGTTTAGGATGCCACTAGGTACACTGACTGTTTGCTAGTATAATGGCTTAGTTAAAAAGAGTTTGGGTGTGCAATGCAGGCAGAGGTGCTGCAAATATCTTTGCACTAGTTTGACTAGACAAAAGTACAATAGCCACGTTTAGGATGCCACTAGGTACACTGACTGTTTGCTAGTATAATGGCTTAGTTAAAAAGAGTTTGAGTGTGCAATGCAGGTAGAGGTGCTGCAAATGTCTTTCCACTAGTTTGACTACACAAAAGTACAATAGCCACGTTTAGGATGCCACTAGGTACACTGACTGTTTGCTAGTATAATGGCTTAGTTAAAAAAAGTTTGAGTGTGCAATGCAGGTAGAGGTGCTGCAAATATCTTTGCACTAGTTTGACTAGACAAAAGTACAATAGCCACGTTTAGGATGCCACTAGATACACTGAGTGTTTGCTAGTATAATGGCTTTGTAACAATGAGTTTGAGTGTGCAATGCAGGCAGACGTGCTGCAAATATCTTTGCACTAGTTTGACTAGACAAAAGTACAATAGCCACGTTTAGGATGCCACTTGGTACACTGACTGTTTGCTAGTATAATGGCTTAGTTATAATGAGTTGGAGTGTGCAATGCAGGTAGAGGTGCTGCAAATGTCTTTGCACTAGTGAGACTATAGCAAAGTCCAATAGCCACGTTTAGGATGCCACTAGATACACTGACTGTTTGCTAGTATAATGGCTTAGTTAAAAAGAGTTTGAGTGTGCAATGCAGGTAGAGGTGCTGCAAATGTCTTTCCACTAGTTTGACTACACAAAAGTACAATAGCCACGTTTAGGATGCCACTAGGTACACTGACTGTTTGCTAGTATAATGGCTTAGTTAAAAAAAGTTTGAGTGTGCAATGCAGGTAGAGGTGCTGCAAATGTCTTTGCACTTGTGTGACTAGACAAAAGTCCAATAGCCACGTTTAGGATGCCAATAGGTACACTGACTGTTTGCTAGTATAATGGCTTAGTTAAAAAGAGTTTGAGTGTGCAATGCAGGCAGACGTGCTGCAAATATCTTTGCACTAGTGTGACTAGACAAAAGTACAATAGCCACGTTTAGGATGCCACTAGGTACACTGACTGTTTGCTAGTATAATGGCTTAGTTAAAAAGAGTTTGAGTGTGCAATGCAGGCATACGTGCTGCAAATATCTTTGCACTAGTGTGACTAGACAAAAGTACAATAGCCACGTTTAGGATGCCACTAGGTACACTGACTGTTTGCTAGTATAATGGCTTAGTAACAATGAGTTTGAGTGTGCAATGCAGGCAGACATGCTGCAAATATCTTTCCACTAGTTTGACTACACAAAAGTACAATAGCCACGTTTAGGATGCCACTAGGTACAATGACTGTTTGCTAGTATAATGGCTTAGTTAAAAAGAGTTTGAGTGTGCATTGCAGGCAGACGTGCTGCAAATATCTTTGCACTAGTTTGACTAGACAAAAGTACAATAGCCACGTTTAGGATGCCACTAGGTACACTGACTGTTTGCTAGTATAATGGCTTAGTTATAATGAGTTGGAGTGTGCAATGCAGGCAGAGGTGCTGCAAATATCTTTGCACTAGTTTGACTAGACAAAAGTACAATAGCCACGTTTAGGATGCCACTAGGTACACTGACTGTTTGCTAGTATAATGGCTTAGTTATAATGAGTTGGAGTGTGCAATGCAGGTAGAGGTGCTGCAAATGTCTTTGCACTAGTGGGACTATAGCAAAGTCCAATAGCCACGTTTAGGATGCCACTAGATACACTGACTGTTTGCTAGTATAATGGCTTAGTTAAAAAGAGTTTGAGTGTGCAATGCAGGCAGAGGTGCTGCAAATATCTTTGCACTAGTGTGACTAGACAAAAGTACAATAGCCACGTTTAGGATGCCACTAGGTACACTGACTGTTTGCTAGTATAATGGCTTAGTTAAAAAGAGTTTGGGTGTGCAATGCAGGCAGAGGTGCTGCAAATATCTTTGCACTAGTTTGACTAGACAAAAGTACAATAGCCACGTTTAGGATGCCACTAGGTACACTGACTGTTTGCTAGTATAATGGCTTAGTTAAAAAGAGTTTGAGTGTGCAATGCAGGTAGAGGTGCTGCAAATGTCTTTCCACTAGTTTGACTACACAAAAGTACAATAGCCACGTTTAGGATGCCACTAGGTACACTGACTGTTTGCTAGTATAATGGCTTAGTTAAAAAAAGTTTGAGTGTGCAATGCAGGTAGAGGTGCTGCAAATGTCTTTGCACTTGTGTGACTAGACAAAAGTCCAATAGCCACGTTTAGGATGCCAATAGGTACACTGACTGTTTGCTAGTATAATGGCTAAGTTAAAAAGAGTTTGAGTGTGCAATGCAGGCAGACGTGCTGCAAATATCTTTGCACTAGTTTGACTAGACAAAAGTACAATAGCCACGTTTAGGATGCCACTAGGTACACTGACTGTTTGCTAGTATAATGGCTTAGTTAAAAAGAGTTTGAGTGTGCAATGCAGGCAGACGTGCTGCAAATATCTTTGCACTAGTGTGACTAGACAAAAGTACAATAGCCACGTTTAGGATGCCACTAGGTACACTGACTGTTTGCTAGTATAATGGCTTAGTAACAATGAGTTTGAGTGTGCAATGCAGGCAGACATGCTGCAAATATCTTTCCACTAGTTTGACTACACAAAAGTACAATAGCCACGTTTAGGATGCCACTAGGTACAATGACTGTTTGCTAGTATAATGGCTTAGTTAAAAAGAGTTTGAGTGTGCAATGCAGGCAGACGTGCTGCAAATATCTTTGCACTAGTTTGACTAGACAAAAGTACAATAGCCACGTTTAGGATGCCACTAGGTACACTGACTGTTTGCTAGTATAATGGCTTAGTTATAATGAGTTGGAGTGTGCAATGCAGGCAGAGGTGCTGCAAATATCTTTGCACTAGTTTGACTAGACAAAAGTACAATAGCCACGTTTAGGATGCCACTAGGTACACTGACTGTTTGCTAGTATAATGGCTTAGTTATAATGAGTTGGAGTGTGCAATGCAGGTAGAGGTGCTGCAAATGTCTTTGTACTAGTGGGACTATAGCAAAGTCCAATAGCCACGTTTAGGATGCCACTAGATACACTGACTGTTTGCTAGTATAATGGCTTAGTTAAAAAGAGTTTGAGTGTGCAATGCAGGCAGAGGTGCTGCAAATATCTTTGCACTAGTGTGACTAGACAAAAGTACAATAGCCACGTTTAGGATGCCACTAGGTACACTGACTGTTTGCTAGTATAATGGCTTAGTTAAAAAGAGTTTGGGTGTGCAATGCAGGCAGAGGTGCTGCAAATATCTTTGCACTAGTTTGACTAGACAAAAGTACAATAGCCACGTTTAGGATGCCACTAGGTACACTGACTGTTTGCTAGTATAATGGCTTAGTTAAAAATAGTTTGAGTGTGCAATTCAGGCAGAGGTGCTGCAAATATCTTTGCACTAGTGTGACTAGACAAAAGTCCAATAGCAACGTTTAGGATGCCACTAGGTACACTGACTGTTTGCTAGTATAATGGCTTAGTTAAAAAGAGTTTGAGTGTGCAATGCAGGCAGAGGTGCTGTAAATATCTTTGCACTAGTTTGACTAGACAAAAGTACAATAGCCACGTTTAGGATGCCACTAGGTACACTGAGTGTTTTCTAGTATAATGGCTTTGTAACAATGAGTTTGAGTGTGCAATGCAGGCAGACATGCTGCAAATATCTTTCCACTAGTTTGACTACACAAAAGTCCAATAGCCACGTTTAGGATGCCACTAGGTACAATGACTGTTTGCTAGTATAATGGCTTAGTTAAAAAAAGTTTGAGTGTGCAATGCAGGCAGACGTGCTACAAATATCTTTGCACTAGTTTGACTAGACTAAAGTACAATAGCCACGTTTAGGATGCCACTAGGTACACTGACTGTTTGCTAGTATAATGGCTTAGTTATAATGAGTTGGAGTGTGCAATGCAGGTAGAGGTGCTGCAAATGTCTTTGCACTAGTGGGACTATAGCAAAGTCCAATAGCCACGTTTAGGATGCCACTAGATACACTGACTGTTTGCTAGTATAATGGCTTAGTTAAAAAGAGTTTGAGTGTGCAATGCAGGTAGAGGTGCTGCAAATGTCTTTCCACTAGTTTGACTACACAAAAGTCCAATAGCCACGTTTAGGATGCCACTAGGTACACTGACTGTTTGCTAGTATAATGGCTTAGTTAAAAAGTGTTTGAGTGTGCAATCCAGGCAGACGTGCTGCAAATATCTTTGCACTAGTTTGACTAGACAAAAGTACAATAGCCACGTTTAGGATGACACTAGGTACACTGACTGTTTGCTAGTATAATGGCTTAGTTATTATAAGGAGTTGGAGTGTGCAGAGGACAGGAGGGTACAGTGCCAGGATTGTGGGGCTCTGGGTAGAGGAATGGAAGCCTGCCTTTCTATTCTCTCCTAATGGGGAAATGCAGCGACGAAATCCCTGACCTACTCTGTTTTCAGGACCTGTCACCTATGGCTCTGACCCTGCCCGTACGAGCCCTTAAAAGGACTTATAGAAAGTGCTCTCCCTAAGCTGTCTAGCGCTGTGTATACAGCAGTATCGGCGATAGGACTCAGTCTGGACGGAGCTGCGACAGTGATGTCTGACACCAAGGACGCAGAAGAGATAATGGCGTGCTGGAGGAAAATGTCCGGTTTTATAATGCAGGGACATGTGACATGCAGATCCTATCACACATGCCGTTGCTTCTCTGGCTAAAAGTCCACTTAGCTGTGTGTGTGTCTGGGATTGGCTGACATGCTGGCCCGCCCCACAAGACGCGCGCGCTTAGGGAAGGAAGACAGGGAAAAAAAAAAAAAAATGGCGATCGCCATTATACAAACAGGAGTGATCTGAAGGCGCTGTTCACGCACAGTATACACTGAAATGTCATAATAGTGTGAGTCACAGAGTGACTTACACTATTACAGCGGAAAGCCAGCTAGGAATTAGCTGTTTTTTTGCTGCTAGAACCGTTCTCGAACGTTTCTAGAACTATCGAGCTTTTGCAAAAAGCTCGAGTTCTAGTTCGATCTAGAACAGGCCCCAAAATCACTCGAGCCTAGAACTGGAGAACGACGAACCACGAACCGCGCTCAACTCTACTTGAGAGATCTTTTCCATAGACAATAGTTAAGGTAACATTATATCACTCTTCTTACTCTATATGTTAACTTAATGTGAAATTACAAGAACTAGATATGCTTGCGGGGTGCCCCGGCCCTCCCCCCCTCCCCCCTTAACTGGATGGATGTCATAATCTAACTCTTGCCGCTTTCCTTGTATCTTATGCCATTCAGTGGGCCATACACCACAGCACTTAATGAATGTTGGGTCTTCAAGAGGTATATCATATAGACAATAGCAAAGGTAAATCTCACAGAAAATTCTCTGTAGCCTATGTACCTTATGTCTCATACTTCACATTTTACCTACGGTCCCCTACTTACACCTATAAATGAAGTATATATAATTTTCTTAGACTAGTCTGTTTTCTACTTCAGGTTGATTACTAATGTACCATTGGCCAACACATGTGAACCTAATTTCACCAGTCTAGCTTCATATACGTTTCCTGTGGTATGTATTTTTACATTGTAATAACTCTGTACTTGTGCATTACAAGCACTAGGGTCTCTCAACCGATAGATCATCGATTATTCACACAAATGTGTATTAAGGTTTTTGTATGTTTACTCTATGATTTGTTCTATGTTAAAAACATCCGCCGAATTTTTGTTTCATGCACTTTGTGAAGAATTGATTGTACATGTATGTGAGATTTGACATTGTGTATTCATTATGGTATATTTTCTTTTGTTCTTTCAGTGCATTTATTTGATAAAGGCCAAAATTGTATGGCCGAAACGTCATAATAACACAGACCTTTGCATGAATAAAATTGGCATTAAAAAGCATCAATATTCTCTATTTTTTCATGTTCTTTTGAGTGCCCGAGCTGACTCTTTGTATAATTGGGAATAAGAGTCACACAGCTGAGGAGTTGTGGTCAACTCTGCGGTCCGAGCTTAATAAATGGTTGTCTCCACTCAACCTGCAGCCTGGTAAGGCCGTGTGTGACAATGCTGCAAACCTGGGTGCGGCCCTTCGCCTGGGCAAGGTGACACACGTACCTTGTATGGCTCACGTGTTGAACCTTGCTGTCCAGCAATTTTTAACACACTATCTCGGCCTAGATGGCCTTCTGACCAGGGCACGAAAACTGTCTGCTCACTTCCGCCGTTCAAGCGCCGCAGCTGAGCGACTTGCATCGCTCCAGAAGTCTTTCGGCCTGCTGGTTCATCACCTGAAATGCGATGTGCCGACACGCTGGAATTCGACTCTCCACATGTTACAGCGACTGTGGCAGCACCGCCGAGCCCTGGTGCAATACGTCATGACGTATAGCCTGGGCCAACGAGATGCAGAGGTGGGGCAGATCACCCTGATGGAGTGGTCTCAGATCAAGGACCTATGCACCCTTCTGCACAGTTTCGACATGGCGACGAATATGTTTAGCGCTGACAATGCCATTATCAGCATGACAATTCCAGTCATTTACATGCTGGAGCACACGCTAAACACTATTCGGAGTCAGGGAGTGAGACAACAGGAAGGGTAGGAACTACAGGAGGATTCATATGCGCAAGACACAACAACATCACCAAGGTCCAGATGTTCATCATCACCAACGCGGCACGCATGGGACCATGGGGGACAGGGATCAACAAGGGCGCATGGTAGCAGGCGAAATGTTGAGGAAGGTGCAGGAGAACATGAAGAAATGGAGGACGAACTGTCCATGGACATGGAAGACTCAGCGGATGAGGGAGACCTTGGTCAAATTTCAGTTGAAAGAGGTTGGGGGGAGATGTCAGAGGAAGAAAGAACGGTTAGCACCTCTATGCCACAAACACAGCGTGGACTTGGTCCGCATGGCTGCGCAAGACACATGAGTGCTTTCTTGCTGCACTACCTCCAACATGACCCTTGTATTGTCAAAATTAGAAGTGATGATGACTATTGGCTTGCCACACTATTAGATCCCCGGTACAAGTCCAAATTTTGTGACATAAGTCCAGCAATAGAAAGGGACGCACGTATGCAGGAGTATCAGCAGAAGCTGTTACTCGATCTTAGCTCGGCTTTTCCACCAAACAACCGTGCAGGTGCAGGGAGTGAATCTCCCAGTTGTAACTTGACAAACATGGGACGGTCTCGTCATCTTCAACAGTCTACCCGTACCAGTAGGACTGTATCTGGTGCTGGTAACAGCAATTTTATGGAATCTTTTCATAATTTTTTTAGACCCTCCTTTGCAAGGCCAACAGAGACAACAAGTCTAACACATAGTCAACGGCTGGAGAGGATGATACAGGAGTATCTCCAAATGAACATCGATGCCATGACTTTGCAAATGGAGCCTTGCTCATTTTGGGCTTCAAATCTTGAAAAATGGCCAGAGCTCTCCACTTACGCCTTGGAGATTTTGTCGTGTCCAGCTGCCAGCGTTGTCTGTGAACGTGTCTTCAGTGCTGCTGGGTGTGTGCTGACAGATAAGCGCACGCGTCTGTCCAGTGACAATGTGGACAGACTAACGTTCATCAAAATGAACAAGTCAGAAGGAATTTACTACCCCTGTGTCATCCTGGGGAGAGTAAATGCTTGTGGATTTGGAATGTGCTTGATGCAAATCAAAACATCCTGTTTGCAACTAGGGCACAAGTGCTGCCACTGGTGGGGTGTCTGTGTGGCCCAATTTTTGGAAAAAAGGGAGACTCCGCTTGGAGTAACCCTTGCTTGCTGTGTTTTTTAAAAATGATCCAAGATGAACAGAGCTGGGATCAGGAAAGACTTTGCTACCTACCCCAGTGTCATCCTGGGGACAGTTAATTATGGCGTATTTTTGAATATGCTTGATGCAAATCAAAACATCCTGTTTGCAACTAGGGCACAAGTGCTGCCACTGATGGGGTGTCTGTGTGGCCCAATTTTTTTAAAAAGGGAGACTCCGCTTGGAGTAACTCTTGCTTGCTGTGTTTTTTAAAAATGATCCAAGATGAACAGAGCTGGGATCAGGAAAGACTTTGCTACCTACCCCAGTGTCATCCTGGGGACAGTTAATTATGGCGTATTTTTGAATGTGCTTGATGCAAATCAAAACATCCTGTTTGCAACTAGGGCACAAGTGCTGCCACTGATGGGGTGTCTGTGTGGCTCAATTTTTGGAAAAAAGGGAGACTCCGCTTGGAGTCACCTTGCGGTGTTTTACATGATTTTAGAAGGGCGTCCCATGCCTATATCTGTGTCTCGTCCTCTTTTTCCTCGTTACGCTCTTTTGTTTTCGCATGAGAATTTGTTCTTGTAACTTTCCCATGTGTTTGTGTTGTGTTGTGAGTTGTTTGTCACCTTTTGGACACCTTTGAGGGTGTTTTCTCGGTGTTTTTATGTGTTTGTGAATGCCTGCCATTATTTCCTATGCGGTTCGAGTTCGGTTCGTCGAACGTTCGACGAACCGAACTCGAACGGGACCTCCGTTCGGCGAACCCACCTTGAGCCGAACCGCGACCGGTTTGCTCATCTCTAGTCACAATCTCTTTATTTTGGAATTGCTCGATTTTGGTCTGAAGTGTAATACCTTTACCTTTGGAGGGGCTTTCTTCCACCAGATCAGGGGTACCGCGATGGGGAGCCCTAGTGCCCCGTCGTATGCTAACCTTACCCTGGGCTGGTGGGAGGAGACTGTGGTTTTTGGAGAGGAGTCGCCCATTCCTACGGACAGAGTAATTCTCTGGTGTCGATATATAGATGATGTGTTCATGTTGTGGAGGGGTAATGAGGTGGAACTAGTGGAGATGGTAAGAGCTCTTAACAATAACACACTTGGTTTAAACTTCACCTTTGAATGGAGTAGCAAAAGGCTTCTTTTTCTGGATGTCCTGATTGAGAAGGGTGAAAATGGTGTGATCACGACCAGTACCCACCGAAAACCGACAGCAACAAACTCATTACTAAGGTGGGAGAGTGGCCATCCCCTGAGTCAAAAGAATGGAATTCCAAAAGGTCAGTTTTTGAGACAAAAAAGGAACTGATCTGATGCCCCCCTTTTTTGAAACAGGCAGAAGATCTGAGTGGTAGACTCAAACATAGAGGCTACCCTGAGAAGGTTATCAACCAGGCATTTCAAGAAGCAAATGGGAGGAATAGGACGACCCTCCTTAATCCTTGCCCACGAAGTAATACCAAGGAGGATGCTATACGATTCATCACCACTTTTAATAATGGTGCAGAGGACGTTCGCAGAATCCTTGGGAAACATTGGTCGGTCTTGAAGATGGATGATGATATTGCCCCTTTATTAACATCATTTCCTACTATCACATTTAAAAAGGCACGTTCCTTGGGAGATAGATTGGTTCATAGCCACTTTGCTCCTAAGAAAAACTCCTGGCTTTGTAGCAATACAAAGGGCTGTTATAGATGTAGCGGGTGTGTGGCCTGCGGGTCCATTAAGACAGGAAAGCAATTCCATTCCAATGTCACCGGAAAGGACTATGTAATCAAGCATTTCATTAACTGTAGATCAAAAGGGGTCATATACAAGGCCACATGTACTTGTCTGAAAGAATATGTGGGGAAGACCAAGAGGGAACTCAGACGTAGAGTAGGTGAACATCTCAGAGACATCAGGAAGAAAGTCGATACCCCCTTGGCACGACATGTTAATGAAAAACATAATGGCGACCCCAGTGCAGTTTTCTTTCAAGGCATTGATTTGGTACAACCACCCGCTAGAGGAGGGGATTGGGACAACCTGATCCTCAGACAGGAAGCAAAGTGGATTTTCTGGCTCAGAACAGTGAAACCCCTGGGCCTGAATGAGATACTATCCTTTGCACCCTTTGTGTAACTTAATATTAATATTTGGGCATAATTAGGAGGGTCATTCGACGGCCGAGTGGGGGCACCACTCACCGTTCTTTAGGGTGCCGACCCCCACATGATAGGTAGTATCAGTTTATCGATAGGGTAATCATCATTAGGTTCTTTGGTGGTGGGTCTTTTTTCATCTCATCAGGCCCAGATTCCTGGGGTTGCTCCTATTCTGCCCAGATGTCCCCTTGTGATTTAGGTCTTCCTTTTGTTTTCTGCTTTTAATCCCATTATCAAATTTTCTCCTGTACCGGAGTTATACAGCCGTATCTAATCTGGATGTGTTGTACATGGGACAGTTTTTGTGCCCCTGTGCAACACCTTTTTGGAGTGAGCGCTACTTTACCATTCTCCTTTGATGGATACCGCAGGCTTAATTAGTAAGCTGCGTTGTTGTCATACCATTATGTGAATGAATGGACTATGTGCTTGCGCAGTTGTCCTGCGCTCCAAGACTCCGTCCCTAACACTATGTGTGTGCTTCAGCACGGGGCGGCCCGCAGGAAGTGGGCGGGCACCCGTGATGCAGACGTGACGTCACACGCCAGAGCGGCAATGCCTTGCCATTTAAAATGAGCAGTGCCGGCGATTAACATGGTTGCGCAGCACTTATGCGTGCCATGTGTCCGGACCCTGGTGAGTACGCTGCTTGCAGCTGTGCCATGTGGCATAACCCTTGCTTGACTTTAATGGTGACGTGGTTATATTCATTGTTTATACAATGGCTGTTATGCCGGTCCTTTGATGGACATCTGTCATCTCTTGGACTTATTTCATACTCTCCTGAGGATATGATGAAACGCGTTGAGAGATAAATCCTTTCATGTCTGCATACTGAGGGGCACTGCAGCCAGAAACTTGAGATGCTGCCCCCTGACTGCTGGCCCCTCTGCATGTTTAAATAAAGTTCTCCCCCCTGGAAAGACACTGACCTGCCGCCCCCGCCTCCTGTGGTGTGACTGGCCTAAGCCCCGCCTCCTGGATACATATCATCGGGCTGCCCAGCTTCCAGCCTCTCGGCTGCAGGACCCGGACCTGTTTGGGCAGCCGGACACAGGGACCCGCTCCTGGAGGCGGTAGGAGAGCTATCAGCAGGGAGGTAAGCGTTTCAGCTCACAGCGCTGTTAGCTGTGAGCGGCTCCCTCTCTGCTGAGGCACAAGCGATGTGTGCCGGTGAGCGCGGCGTTCTAAGGGAACTACCCGCCCGCTGGTCCGCTTGTGCTCGTCATTATTTAAACACCCTTTACCCCCTCCCTCCCTCCATCCTCCCCTAAAATCAGCATGGAGGAAAGCGTCCTGCTCACGGCGCTTTTAGCTGTGAGCGGCTCCCTCCATGCTGAGGCTCAAGCTATGTGCGCCGGCGAGCGGCGTTCTGAGGGAACTACCCGCCCGCCGGTCAGCTTGAGCCGCCATTAAGTTTGAAAAAGAGCGGTTCACGCTTTTTGTCTTTGGCCCCGCCCACCCGCCGCCCAGCCACCGCCGCCCAGCCACCGCCGCCAGTACTGATGAGGAGCAGGGTAGGGCTGTGTGCGCTCTGCACGGCACCTAAAAGGTGCGCTTCAGAGCGCAGCTGAAAAGCTCCGTTCTGAGGCGCATGGTGCCGGCAGAGAGCGTGCGCTCAGCCTGCAGCTCCTGCCATAGACAGAGCAGGAGCTGCCGGCAGAGCGCACGGAAGAAGTGACATGTCACTTCTTAGAACACAGCGATTCGGGCAGCAGCTGAATCGCTGCGTTCTAATATGCCACATGCGTACGGCCTCTGCACAGTCTCCATAGACTGTGCAGGGGACGCAGGACGCATGAATTACGCACACAGCCTAATTGAAGTGCAGACTCAGTGCAGTCCCTGTCACAGCGCAGGTTGGAGGCACTGTAGTGGGGAATGTAGTATGCAGGCACTAACCTGCAAGAGTTCAAATCACCCCATCCCACACGCACTGAACTTCCCCTCCCCTCCGTTTGTATGCCCCGGGAATGCCAAGGGGGCTAGCCTGGGAATGAACCAGGGACCATGTGGGTCTCCCAGTGAGCGGGCGGGTTAAGGGATTCTGTTAGGACTTCAATGTTCAAATTGAGGGGGGCTGGTAGTGAACAGGGGCAAGAAGCAACAGTCAGCAAGTGGCATGTTTTCCCTCCTGCTGATACCACACTTACACCAAGCCCCCTCCCAGGCCAAAACACACCCCATTTGACATTATACAATGGTGACTGTTTACAGCCCCTCCCCGTTGTCACACAGTGGATTTCAGCATGTTATGGCGGCGGTGGGTGCGGTGCCGACCATCGCGTTGTACGGTCATGTGCAGGGGTCACGGTAGCAAGCTTTGGCATGGGTAGCCACCATGTCCGGAGTCTGTCATCTTAACCCTTGGATCGGTGTGAGCGTCGTCGTAGCAGGCGTTACGTGGGTAGATCTAGATCCAGTCGTCTTGTCATTTCCTGAATCACCAGGTGAGTACCCTGATGGGGAATGCGGGGTGGGATAAGTCCCCCTAGGGAGGATAACGTGATGTCACAGGTAACAGGCGTCCCGCCCAGCTCTACATGTTGTCACTAAGTTATTTATAACAAACCATGTTATTGGTGCTGAGGGAATCGCCCTCCCCCGTTTCTGGTAAAAGCTGTGATGGTATCTAGCATTCCTACCCCTCGTAGACAGCATTCCACAATCTACCCGCTCTAACTGTAAAGAAGCCTTCCCTATCTCGGAGGATTAAGTCTGGTGCCAGTTTATTTATATTGACCACGAGGGTATTTATACAAATTATTATTATTTATTATAGGGCCATATAATTCATGGCGCTTTACATGTGAAAGGGGTTTACATAATACGTACCAGTATAATAATCATACACCATACAAGGCACAGACAGGTACAGGAGGAGAGAGGACCCTGCCCGCGAGGGCTCACAGTCTACAGGGGATAGGTGAGGATACAGTAGATGACAGAGCTGATTGTGCGGCGCTGTATCAGAATGAGGGTTACGGCAGCTTGTAGGCTTGTCGGAAGAGGTACAAATGAGATCTCCTCTGAGACGTCTTTCCAAAATTAAACATATCTTACTTTTTCAACCTTATTTTAATACAGGCGGCCTCCATTCCTGGTAATAATCTTGTTGCCACCTGTTAACTGACCCTTCAAGTGATTTATAGATTAGTGACAATATGATGGGATCACGAGATCTAACCCCCCTGTTTTACCCCTAATTTCATGCTGTAATTGAAAGAAGGGATCTATATTGGTCACAGATATTTTTACCGAAATGTGAGAAGTATATTTCTGTACATTTGCATGGCTTGATTGTTTTCTAAAATTGCTTCTCTTTTTTAGAGAAGTAATTTTCAGCCTTTTTTACTAGATTTTCCCTCTTTGGTTAATTACGTATGTTTTAATTGGTTTTCCTTACCGTAGTAACCGAAAATAAACAAGTGAGATGGGTAAACCGGCAAGGTTAGCTATTCGCATAATAATTAGGCTCGCTAATATTTTCTGGACAATTACATCCACATAAATATCCTAAAAGGTATAAATTCACTTTTAGTTTCGTGTGCTTTGCATGGATTGGGGACGCTGTCCCCATTGGGGCTTACGGTCTGGATTCCCTACCTGTATGTTTATTGGGGTGTGGGAGGAGGCCAGAGTGCCCGGAGTAGACCCACGCAGTCACGGGGAGAACGTACAGGCTCCTTGCGGATGGTGTCCTTGGCGGGATTTGGGCCCAGGACCACAGGGCTGCAGCTAGCCACTGAGCTACCGTGCCATGCCATAATAGTTTCAAGAGCAGGAACAGACAGATTTGTAGATGGAGTATTCCGGCGTTGCAGGGCCAGCTGTGTGGGATTATTTGCAATATATGTTTATATAGTTATATATAAAAAAAAAAAAAAATGCTCCTTATGCTGGGCCCGGGGGGCATGGTCCGGTAACCTAACTTTGATTGCGCTTTTTCCCCTATTTAGGTTCCAGCTAAACAAAAGGGGGGGTGGACTGGGAAATAGGAGAATGACCAGTGGTCCGACGATGCCGGTGGGTAAAAAGCCTTAACCAACTACAGCTCCTTCCTCAAATAAGTAATCAGGCTGATTAGGTTTTTTGTGGCTTGGAATGCCTATGGGTCAACGCAGGGTTGAAGGCAAAACAGGCATCTGGTTTCCGGGTTAGTATCGCTCACCTTATTGCAATCCCAATCTCAGGTATTTTGGTAACTCAACCCACCAGCAGGATCAAGGTTTGGAGTTCTCAGCTAGATGGTAGGGTGTTTGGTGAAGTTAGGCCTATGATCTGGGCCCCCATTTTGCATTGACCTGACGGTTCTATGGTACGTTATTCAGCGGGTGTTGCTCCGGTGGTTGATGTGCGTGACGATTTTCCAAGCCACCCTCTAGTAATACACGCCCTGCAGTATTCAACGAATGTGCACCATTTTCGGTTGCAAGCAACCTGTTACGAGGTCGGTCTTCCCATTTTTAAATTGTGGAACGGTACTGAAGCGATGAGGGTCTTGTGGGGTGTAAGGTATTGAAGGGTTGGATGATTATGGTAAGTGAGTGGAGCACAGCAGGCCTATTCTTTTCTAGCCGTAGATTGTTTTAAAAAAAAAAAAAAAAAAAAAAGGGGGGTTTTTGGATTGTTCGCCCCATTGCAAATCTATACATTGATGTTTTGGATCTCTTTTTCCATCACTCGGCGGGTGTCCCGACGGTGTCGGTTATGTCTATTAGGCGAGCGGGTGTGATGGTACCAGTTTTTACCCACGACGACGGCCCTTCAATTTAGCGTCACGGATTTAGTCCTCCTTTTTGTGGGCTGGTTTTGGTCGGTAATGCGACGGTTCCTGGTTATTTCGGTGTTTGCCAGCCGTGGTACCCGGTACGTACTCTCCCAGAGTTGGGGTGTTCCAAGGCTCCAGGGGCCAGTATACATGAGCACAGTTTCAGTGGATTAGGTGACTGCAATTGAAATGCATTATGAGGGACGTTAGGACCGAGTTGGTTTTGAAATCGGTTTTATCAGGCACGTAAGAAGATTCAGAACAGTGTACAGGGCTAATGTAAAATGATATGATTGTGATTTGTTTCTATATAAAAAAAAAAAAAAAAAAAAAAAAAAAAGGGGGTTTTGGGTTTTGCCAGTACCACCTTGGAGAGAAGAGGCGTTGATGGTTACGAGAATTCTCTGTTCTGACAGTGTTTTTCCTTTCAGATCTAAGTCGGCCTAGTGACTGGGTCCGAGGTTACTTCCATATATGTTGGCTGCGAGGAGAGCGGATCTTCGCCTCTTCGCCTTGGTGGTCGGTCCTTGGTTCCCTTTACAGTGGATGTAATTGGAGAGGTTGCCGGGGCTTGGCTCAGCTGTGGGTCTATCAGAGGTGATCAAGATTGTGTGAGCTCTCTTTTCTCCAACCGACTTGGTGATACACATAGGCTTCAAGTATCTGGTCCAAGGCCGTTTAGCTAGGCCTCTTACCCTTATCTGGTCACAGAGGTACAAGTTTCCCTGTTTTCGTTCGGAGTGTTACAACGATCCGGCCGAAGGTAACCCTCTGGCCCAGGGGGCAAGGCGCTAAGGAAGAATGTGATATGGATCTCTCCTGGCGCATGTGCGATCAGGGCCTACCCAAGTTGTGCTGTTAATAAAGTGTTTATAAAAAAAAAAAAAAAAAAAAAAAAAAGGTTGTTGGTCAGGCACCGCCAGCTGGAAGGCAATATTTGGCTGTCCTTAAGCTCAGATGGGTACATCCCAAATGATGATGTTGTGGATATGGTGGTTGCGGAAATTCCTGGGACGGCTCAGGTATTTCAGTTTTTGGGTGGGGTCGCAGCTTGCTGGCGCTGTGCTGCTCCTTGGCGGAAGGGGTAGGAAAAGTGGTGGTGAAATACCCGCGCCGGACGGCCGGAAGGCGGTACATTTGCCTGAACCCCGTGATGTTGGCAAGTTAATGCCTGGTTAAAAGCTGCGACCAAATTTTATGCCAAAAGATGAGAGTGGTTTTTTCCCCATACCTCTCTCCAAAAATGGAAAATTCAAATAAAAGTATTTTAATTTATAAAAGAACGGTGTTGTGTCTTTCTAGGGGGGGAAAAATGGTGGTTGTTGGGTCCTGGCAGTCTGAGGGGCACTGCAGCCAGAAACTTGAGATGCTGCCCCCTGACTGCTGGCCCCTCTGCATGTTTAAATAAAGTTCTCCCCCCTGGAAAGACACTGACCTGCCGCCCCCGCCTCCTGTGGTGTGACTGGCCTAAGCCCCGCCTCCTGGATACATATCATCGGGCTGCCCAGCTTCCAGCCTCTCGGCTGCAGGACCCGGACCTGTTTCCCACCCTCCCTCCCTTTTGTTTTCCAAGTTTGTTGGAGTTTACTGTGTTTTAAGTCGCAGCAGCGGAAGGGGTAGGAAAAGTGGTGGTGAAATACCCGCGCCGGACGGCCGGAAGGCGGTACATTTGCCTGAACCCCGTGATGTTGGCAAGTTAATGCCTGGTTAAAAGCTGCGACCAAATTTTATGCCAAAAGATGAGAGTGTTTTTTTCCCCATACCTCTCTCCAAAAATGGAAAATTCAAATAAAAGTATTTTAATTTATAAAAGAACGGTGTTGTGTCTTTCTAGGGGGGGAAAAATGGTGGTTGTTGGGTCCTGGCAGTCTGGAACCTATATTGGTGGATCCTTTTGAATACCTGGTTTAGCCAGGGGATCTGTTTTAGCGGTTTCAATCTGACATGTGATGATGACTGAGGAACACTTATATACAGTATTTGAAGAATGGTGAGATTGTTCCCTTTTATTTCTTTCCCTATTAAGCAAATTGTTATCTGGGATTGTTTGCTGCTGTTAATATTGACTGTCTCTCTGTGAATTGATATTTCCTACCAATCAATTTATGTAGGATAACACTGATAGAGACGTCTTTTAAGGCGCCTTTTGCGCATTCATGTCTGTTGGTCTTTTTTAACCTAACACCATTAAAAGGTATATTTTGGGCGTTGTTTTTGCTGGGTTACCTAGCTACTTTATTATTTATTATCCTTGTATCCCTTATCCAGTGGCTTTTTTGTTTTAATTTCTGAATGGTTGCATAATACAAGTATAAATGTATTCAATCTTCGCTCACGTTAGAGGCTAAATCCCAGTGGGCTAAGGGACCTCTGCTGACGTCATGCCCATGTGACCAGAAGGGGTGGGGCTTCCACCAACATAGCTGATACCAGGTACAAACTCCACGTGGTCATGGAGTTGCATCATTATAGAGGATGGGAGGAAACATTGTCACACCCACCAACCAAGTAGGGCACGTCAACTAACCAGGAAGATCCTTCTAGCCACTGGGATTTAGCCACAACCTTTCACCCTCCAACCCAGCCTGACTACTACTGTAGCTTGTACTTAGCAGTGTAAGATCTCAGCAGCAACTTCCAAAAAGAATTGTACCGTCATTCTCACATAAATTTTCAAAGTACTGTAGTTCTCCTACTCTTATCTTGTCCACTAAATAAACCAAGAATATTGACAACATAAGCATGTAATGGTCTTACGAATTTCCTCTCAATCTTTTTATTTATTTCCATCCTTCATAAACATCTATATTATATTATTTGGGTTCCTATGAAACTTTTCATAGTGATTAACTATGATAGGGGAAAAGATCTGACATTATTCACATATCTGCATCAGCATACAAATATCCAATGTTATCACCACGATAATCATTTATTTGGCTAGCTAATCCTAAATTAGAAATCCCGTAAGTATTGGGAAGATCAGTTTTATGTGGGTTTAATTATGATCTTAAAATGGACTGTAAGAAAGAGCCTTTTTCTGAGACTCGGAAGTTTATTGCTTGGGGAAATTAAAAGGAATCTGTCACCAGGTATTTGCTCCCCCATCTCAGAGCAGCATAATGTAAAGACAGACACCCTGATTCCAGCAATGTTTCACTTACTGAGCTGTTTGATGTCATTTTGATAAAATCAGTGTTTTCTCTGCTGCAGATCTAGCAGTTATCTAAGGGGCTGCTGATAAAGGCCCAGTCACACACAACGACTTACCAGCGATCCCGAAAACGATGCAACCTGATAGGGATCACTGGTAAGTCGTTGGGAGGTCGCTGGTGAGATGTCACACAGTCAGACTTTACCAGCGCTGCAGGAACAATACAGCTCGCAGTAGCGACCTGTATAACGATCTCAGCAGTCACTGGGACTCTGTCACACAGTGTCAAACACAGAGATGTGTCCTGCTCAGCAGGACATCGCCTTTGAAGAAAATGAAGAAAGACCATTCGGCAATGACTAGAGATCTCACAGCAGGGGCCTGATCGCTGGTAGATGTCACACATAACAAGATCGCTAACGGGATCGCTACTGCGTCACAGAAACCGTGACTCAACAGTGATCTCGTTATGTGTGACAGTACCTTGTCTTTAGATTTACCCAGAAAGAAACAAGATAGGGTGATAAAACTTTACATTTATTCCACATACTCTCCACTGATGAAAACACACTTCTTACATCAGTATTCCAAGTTCTGTAAATATAACCACATATTCCACATCTTGTACTACCGTGATCAGGATAGCATCCTAACAAACAGTAACTCCACTTATATCCTCCAAAAAGATTATACACGATACCAATACTCCTTATAAAATACATATCATTTTATTAAAGCAGGGATAAAAAACCATACATAGATAAAAGGCACAACAGGGTAGGGAGAAGTGCAAATGTAACTCCCACGTATTGGGGGAGGGTGATCAGAGACTAACTTATCCCTCATAGATCATAGGGAATAAGTATACAAAAGTTATATCAGCCTGTGTTAAAATAGTACTATTTTAACACAGGCTGATATAACTTTTGTATACTTATTCCCTATGATCTATGAGGGATAAGTTAGTCTCTGACCACCCTCCCCCAATACGTGGGAGTTACATTTGCACTTCTCCCTACCCTGTTGTGCCTTTTGTCTATGTATGTTTTTTTATCCCTGCTTTAATAAAATGATATGTATTTTATAAGGAGTATTGGTATCGTGTATATTCGTTTTGGAGGATAAAAGTGGAGTTTCCAAGTTCTGTAAGCCTAGCAAAAAGAAGGATTTTTGTTGTGCCTCAAACCAGGCATCCGTAGCAGCCATGACATCAGACATGGTGTGAAATTTGGTACCCTTGAGGTGTTTCTTCAGGTTTGGAAGCATATGATAGTCGGAGGGAGCTAGATCTGGTGAATAAGGTGCGTGGTCAACCAGCTGGAAGACCAGCTCCTCCAGTTTTGCTGTGGATGCTTGTGCATTGTGAGCAGAGGCATTGTCTTGCAGGAACAAGATTCCTTTAGACAGCTTGCCGCACCTTTTGATCATCAGAGCTGACTTCTATTGGTCCAAAAGTTCAATGTAATACCTTGCATTGATAGTGGAACTCTTTTCAAGGTAGTCCACTACCATCACAAACTCCTTATCCCAGAACACAGACACCATCACCTTAGTGGCTGATTTTTGCATCCTGAACTTCTTTCGACAAGGAGAACCACTGTGCCTCCACTCTTTTGACTGTTCCTTGTTTTCAAGGTCATACAAATACATTCTGGTCTCATCCATAGTGACCAGTCGATCCAGGAAGTTCTTATCAGTCCGGAAATGCTATCAAATGGACCAGGAAGTTTTCACTCGCATGCTTCTCTGATCTGTTGTCAAACATTTGGGGACCCACTTTGCAGATAGCTTCCTCATGTCCAAATGTTCATGGATAATGGCACAAACACATTCACGGAAAATCCCCATGATGGCTGCTATTGCTTTAGCTGAAATTTCTTGATTCTGAGGTTGTGTTGTCTGAGGTTTGAGGTTTGTTGTCTGAGGTTGTGCACAGTATCGACGATCTCCGAAACAAAACAACTCTCAGTCGTCCAGGACGTTCCTCATCATTGGTGCTGAAGTGGCCTGTTTTAAATTTGGCAACCCAGTTTTTAACTGTAGAATATGAAGGGCATCGATCCCCAATGTATGCGACATATCACCAAGGATTTTCTTTTGCAGACTTTTGTGGCGCCTCTGCAGCTTCAGGTGCCACAGGGTACTGCAACTCACCCGAGGTGCAGCATTCAACTCGGACATGGAGGAGGTCCTCACCGGTAATCACCACCAACACACTCATCCAACACATAAACACACGAGCTCTTCCACTGGGACTGGGCTAGGGTAGGTGCTGGAATGGCCATCACGAGGTATGGGACCCCTTGCCCACTAGTTCAGCAACCCGGGAGGCGGGGCACCAAGAGGGGAAGTTAGGAGCCATCTCATACACAAGTCAGTGTAAAAGATACCTTTGGATGCAGCAGACATCTGGAGGGACTCAGGAACAAGTAAGCAAAGACACGGACAGTTCAGGGCCCGTGGTCTGGAGCTGGAAGCTCGACCCTGGTTCTTAGGAAAGAAGGGAATCCCAGAGTTAGCAGGGAGTGCAGAAGGCACCCGTCCTGTTCCACGGCCCAGGAGCTGGGGTGGAGGGAAACCGTCAAAAGGTGACGCACAGAAGGAAACACTGGTCTAGACCTCCGATGTATCAAGGATCAGCTGAAGCCCATCACAGCATAGCTCGGTGCTTCAACAGCAGTGTGCTTCCATTGAGTAAAAGAACTTGAACTGCACCCTCTCTGTCAGCCAATCACTCCTGGCACTCGCAACCTCGTGCCCCATCGCCATAGGTGACTACTATTCCCAATATCCTCCCTAGGAGCCTAGGCCACCGCGGCAACCCAGGAGAAGAACCGCGGCTCGGTGATGGGTAACCACAAGACCCTGTGGGCGCATCACTTTCCTTGCAGAAACTCCTTTGCTCTCGGTTGCTGTGAGTATCGCATTAGACTCCACCATTTTGTTTTCCCGCGTGCGTAGAACACTGTTGCCATAAGCAACAAACACAAAATTTTAAAAACATGTATTAGACACATAATATAACAGTTAGGGACGGTGTTAGAAATGTGAGGAGTCAAATGTGTCTTGTTATAATGTCTGCAGATGAGTCATGAAAAAGCCTTTATGGCAGTCTGGGCCAGATGGAAAAGACGGGAAAAGGGAATGACAACTTAAGTAAGAATGTCAACTGTAAGTCACCTAGTATAACTGTAGTGTAATTGACTATATGGTCTGTTGAATTGGTGTCTTCCACTATATTTTGAATGTATGGTGGTTGTCATGATGTATGTAGTTTTCTCCATTCCATATTTTTGTATAAGATGCCATGTGATGTATTTTACCTTCTCACTGTATTTGCTGTAATACTATGTCTTGGGATGTAAGTGACTATACCTTCCCCCAGCCTGTATCATATTGCACTCAGGCTTCAGCAATAGCTATTGTCATTGATTTGGTGGGGGTTGCATATCTATTGTTCTTCTCAGCATGGGACTTCTCCAATCTACAACTTGGTAAACAGAACAGAGCCAGCAGTCTAAAGTCCATTCATGCATCAAATGGCTAGGGAGAGGTGTGCCCAACTAAGGGGCTGATCCCAGGAGAGAAGAACATGTTAGTCCAGTTAGTTGGAGCTCGGCTGGAGAAGGACTAGGATCCATAGCTGAGGCTGGATCCTGGGGTCTGTGTGTGTGGACTGTTACAGACTGGAGATCCGCGGCCACGTGGGATTGCGTTTTGTTGTTCACCTGTTGGACTCAAGGAACTCATATAAGGACCATTGCCCTAATTCCCCTGGCATCGGAATACCAGGCGGTGCCCCTGGATCTTTTGTTTTTCTGTTGTGGACTCCTTGCAGATTTGAAGGATTTATATTTATGTTTGCTGCTTATTCTTTGTGGTTCCAATAAAGCCCTTTGGATTGTTCCTTGGCCTGGCGTCCCTCACTGCTCTGTTGCATACCCCGTCACAAACTGGTGGCAGCAGCGGGATCAGAGCAGAAGAAATGGAGGACAACAGCCAATCGACGTCTGAAACCAGAACCTCAGGATACAGGAACTGGACTGTGGCGAGTCTACAAACAAAGGCCCGTGAATTAGGTGTCGGCTACAAAGGACTCTCTAAGGAGCAACTAATTGAGGCATTGGAACACGCTTGCCTGCAAGATGGCACCGAGGAACAATTTCCACAGCAAGGGGAGCAAAGACGGGAGCCGGAGGTGAATACCCGAAAAAGTCAATGGGTTGTGTGGTACAAGGAAAAGATGGCACTGCTTGGAGATGAGGCCACCATAGAAGATAAGAGGGAGGCCATGCGTGGAGCTGAAGAGAAGGAGCGCAGGATGGAGGAGATGGCATTGCTGGATAAGCAGCTCGCTGTGGAAGCCGCGAGAGGTTCCAGACAGACTGTAACCCCAGCACCCATCATGAGGGAACTTCCCAGGGTGTCCCGCAAAGACTTTAAGCCGTTTAATGAGGCTGCAGGCGACATTGAGGGCTTCTTCCAGGACTTTGAGCATCAGTGTCGATTAATGGAAGTCCCGGACAGGGAGCGTGTCCGGCATCTGGTTGGGCTCCTAGAGGGGGGAGCTGCTGAAGCCTATAGAGCTATGGACCCTCGGTGGAACTGTGAGTATGCGGATATTAAACAGACTATTCTAGAACATTATGCTGTGACCCCAGACACTTACAGGACTCAGTTCCGTGCTTTAGCCTGTGATGGGGAAGTGTCTTTTAAGATATATGCTCATAGACTCAAACAAATATGTAATCGCTGGCTGGAGGCAGAGGAGGCCTTATCTTGGGAGACCTTCCTGCAGGTCATCCTAAAAGAACAATTCTTTGCCCAGTGCCCCGCTGAGATCCGGGAATGGGTGCGTGAGAGAAGACCAGCGACAGTGGAGGAAGCTGCTGCTCTCGCTGATGAGGCTCTCACCATCAAGCCTCAGTGGAGGGTTCTGTTGGAGGATGGAGAGACGCCTAACAGCTCCACAACACCGGATGCCCCCAGTTATTCTGTCCCCATTGTTCCCCGTTCCTCTAAGCCACCACATGTTGATACCCGTGTTAATGTGCCTCCAGTTGCTTCTACTGCACTTTCTGGAATACGCCGGGGAGAGGAAGTAACAGAGCGCAGGTGTTATGTTTGTAGGCATCCCGGGCATTTGCAGGCCTCATGCCCAGCCAGGCCATGGAGGAATCATCCTCAAACCCCTACAGCACCTTCAGGTGGGAGCCGGCCTCCAAGTTCCCCTACCCCTTACCCAAGAGGACGCCTTGGATGGAGGGAGACCCAGCTCAGATGCTATCAATGTGGACAGCCAGGGCATCGGCAAGTCTCCTGCCCAGCTGTTCAAATGAGGACTGATCCTGCACCCAATCGGATTGTTAATTATTTACAGCCCAGTGCCATGGAGGAAGATGTGGCACCGTTATGTGAGGACTGGCCTAGTGACTCAGCCCCCCATGTTGCACCACCAGGAGTTTACGGGGTGCGACCCGCAGTTATGACGACTTCTGCTCATCGAGGTAAGCACTTGCAGGAGGTTGTGCTGGATGGACAGAGACTTGTTGGATTTTGTGACTCGGGTGCTTTCCTCACACTGGCTGATCCCCGAGTGGTTCGGCCTGAGGCAATCCATAGAGGACCTGGGATTGTCATTGAACTGGCTGGTGGACAATGGAGGACTATTCCCACAGCCACTGTGGATCTGAACTTTGGTTTTGGGGTCAGGCGATGTGTGGTTGGGGTGATGGGTGGTCTGCCTGCAGCTGTTCTCCTGGGCAATGATGTGGGAGAGCTACGATGCCAATTCGTGGCTGCATGAAGCCACATGTAAGTAACGCTCTGCCTGTGTGTACTTAACCAGTGACCTGTAGAGGTCCCTAGTACGTACACAAGTTGGGAGGGGAAGGAATTGTCATGATGTATGTAGTTTTCTCCATTCCATATTTTTGTATAAGATGCCATGTGATGTATTTTACCTTCTCACTGTATTTGCTGTAATACTATGTCTTGGGATGTAAGTGACTATACCTTCCCCCAGCCTGTATCATATTGCACTCAGGCTTCAGCAATAGCTATTGTCATTGATTTGGTGGGGGTTGCATATCTATTGTTCTTCTCAGCATGGGACTTCTCCAATCTACAACTTGGTAAACAGAACAGAGCCAGCAGTCTAAAGTCCATTCATGCATCAAATGGCTAGGGAGAGGTGTGCCCAACTAAGGGGCTGATCCCAGGAGAGAAGAACATGTTAGTCCAGTTAGTTGGAGCTCGGCTGGAGAAGGACTAGGATCCATAGCTGAGGCTGGATCCTGGGGTCTGTGTGTGTGGACTGTTACAGACTGGAGATCCGCGGCCACGTGGGATTGCGTTTTGTTGTTCACCTGTTGGACTCAAGGAACTCATATAAGGACCATTGCCCTAATTCCCCTGGCATCGGAATACCAGGCGGTGCCCCTGGATCTTTTGTTTTTCTGTTGTGGACTCCTTGCAGATTTGAAGGATTTATATTTATGTTTGCTGCTTATTCTTTGTGGTTCCAATAAAGCCCTTTGGATTGTTCCTTGGCCTGGCGTCCCTCACTGCTCTGTTGCATACCCCGTCACAGTGGTAATATAGGTCTTCTTCTTTGTATAGTGTTTGTGTTTAGTAATAGTATTATCATCTGATCTATGTAGCATTAGCATTATGGTGTTTGCAAACATGGTTACTTACAGTGTTTTTAAATTGGCCTAGAAAATGAAGTACAGTAGTTCTCCCAGAAAGTTATTGCAATATGTTTATTTACATTGTGTATATTGGAACAACACAACAAAAAACCTGAAGATAAAAAGGCAAATTGGACATAATTTCACAGAAAACCCCAAATAAGGGGTCATGGAAAATTTTTGGCACCTTAAAAAAAAATTATGGGTAAACAACTTTCCTTCAAGCATGTGATCCTCACTCAAAATCACCTGTGGCAAGTAACAGGTGTGGACAATAAGAAAATCACACCTGAAACCAGATATAAAGGGGAGAAGAAAACTCAGTTGTGTGACTTTGTGTGCTACACTAAGCACGGAGGACAGAAAGAGGAGAAGAGAACTGTCCGAGGACTTGAGTATGAAAATTGTTGAAAAATTTCAACAATCTCAAGATTACAAGTTCATCTCCAGAGACCTTGATATTACATTGTCCACTGTGCACAACATAATAATGAAGTCTACAATCTATGGCACTGTAACTAATTTCCCTGGACATGGACGGCAAAGAAAAATTGATGAAATGTTGCAACGCAGTATAGTCCGAATGGTGGATAAGCAGCCCCAATTAAGTTACAAAGAATGTCAAGCTGTCCTGCAGGCTCAGGGTGCATCATTGTCAACAGGAACTGTCCGTCAACATTTGAATGAAATGAAACACTATGCCAGGAGACCCAGGAGGACCACACTGCTGACACAGAGACTTAAAAAGCTAGACTGCAGTTTGCCAAAATGTACATGAATAAGCCAAAATCCTTCTGGGACAGTATCTTGTGGATAGATGAGACCAAGACAGAATGTTTTGGTAAAGCACATCATTCTACTCAAAAAAATGAAGGATTGAGGCCGACAAACAAAAGAACACAGTACCTCCAGTCAAATATTGTGGAGGTTCAAAGATATTTTCGAGTTGTTTTGCTGCCACTGAGTGCCTGGTCTGTGAGCAAGGCATCATGAAATCTGAGAGAAATCTGGGTCATGGGTCTTGCAGGAGGACAAAGACAACAAACATACTTTTAAGAAACCCCCAGAAATGGATGGAAACAAATCACTGGAGAGTTCTGAAGTGGCCAGCAATGAGTCCAGCTCTAAATCCCATTAAAGATATGTAGAGAGATCTTAAAATTGCTGTTGGGAAAAGGCGCCCATTAAATATGAGATAACTGGAGCAGTTTGCAAAAGAAGAGTGGTCCAAAATTCCAGTTGAGAGGTGTAAGGCGCTTGATAGTTATAGGAAGTGATTGGCTGCAGTTATTTATTCCAAAGGGTGTGCAACTAAATATTAAGTGAGGGTGCCAACAATATTGTCTGGACCATTTTTGGAGTTTTGTGTGAAATAATGTCCAATTTGTCTTTTTTTCCTCTGGTTTTATTTAGTTGTTCCAGTACACAAAGGAAATAAATGTGAAACCAAAACAACTGTACTCGCAATAACTTTCTTGGAGAAATACTTACCGTATTTTTCGCTTTATAAGACGCACTTTTGTTCCCCCAAATGTTGGGGGAAAGTAGGGGGTGCGTCTTATAATCTGAATATACGGATTATATGCTGCAGGGTCCAGGGGAGGTGGGGGCAGCTCTGGAGCGGTGCTGGAGGCTGAGAAAGGCTGGTAGAGGCTGGTGAAGGCTACAGCAGGAGATCTCCTGCTCCCACTCATATAAAATGCACTGCCGCTGTCCATCACCATGGTTGCTGAAACCGCACTGCGGTGATGGGCTGGGGGAGCGGCGCATATTATATGTGCCTGTGCTCCCCTTTGTGGGCACATGCTCCCCTGTGTTAGATATGGCCCCCATGCTGCTGCCCCTAGTAAAATAAAAAGCTCTTTACTTACCTCCTCCAGCGTGTCTCCCTGGTGTCTCCCTCCTGCCGCTGTGATAATGCATGCAGAGATGTCACTCTGCTGTGCTGATCTCATGAATGGCACCAAGAACCAAGAAGTGCAGGAGCTCAGCAGCACGGAGGGAGACACGAGGGAGGATAGCGCTGGAGAAGGTAAGGAAAGAGTTTATTTTACTATAAGCAGCAGCATGGGGGCAATATCAAACACAGGGTGATGTGTGCCATCCACAGGGGGCCATGGACAGCAATAGGGGCCGTGTGCAAGCCACAGGAGGCCATGGGCAGCAATTGGGGCCGTGTGCCAGCCACAGGGGCCAGGGCAGCAATAGGGGCAGTGTGCCAGCCACAGGAGGCCATGGGCAGCAATAGGGGCTGTGTGCCAGCCACAGGGGGCCATGGGCAGCAATAGGGGCTGTGTGCCAGCCACAGGGGGCCGTGTGCCAGCCATAGGGGACGTGTGCCAGCAATAGGGGACGTGTGCTAGCAATAGGGGACATGTTGCATCACTGGGGGACGTGTGCAAGCACAAGGGGCTATATTCACTATAAGGGGGCCAAATCCAGATTAAGGGGGCTAATTTTAGGATGGGGGGCTATGAGGGACATATATCCTATATGATTTGTTAGACGGACACTGGCATTATAAGACAGACCCCATTTATTAAAAGAAAAATCTCTTTTCCTTCACCAAATTTGGGGGTTCGTCTTATAATCAGGTGCGTCTTATAAAGCGAAAAATACGGTAATTTTCTGGAACAATGTCAAAGGAGCCGTAACTGTAGCTTAGGGGCCCACTCAAATGTGTTTGCCTCCTATTCTGAACCCCTAGATACGTCTCTGTGTATACAGACAGATAACGTTAGAAACAGAGATGTGTTTACCCTGTAAATTATCGTGCAATGCTTAGGAAAATGGTGCTTTATAAATAAATTATCATCATACATATATATGACATGTTTTCATTACAACAAAGTAACATTGTTCTTTGTGCTTCTCTTTCCAAGCTTATGCTATAATTACAATGTTTATCTGGGCTTTTAATTTATTATGCTTGATACGTTAATTAATCAGCTGCAGCCAGCAGACGACTTCTGCATATTTATGTAATTAGTCTATTGGTCTAGCACGGAGAAGACCTGAAAAAAAATTGAACTTCTCCATGTCATGTCACTGACATTTAAATACAGCACTTTTCCAGTTAGAGGGGTCTCTGTGCCTGACACAAGATTTTCTCTGGAGCACAAATAATATTGTATCTTCTTCTATACACCACTAATCAGTGCGGAGAGACTGCCAAGCAACAGAAATAGATACTGATAGACCAATGCTTGTGGAGAAACTAGTTCCCCGGAATATTGTAAAGTCAGAGTTTAATGTGCATTAGAGAAATGGGGTAGACGAGGCTAACATGATATAAATGTCAACTTCCCTAGATCTGTCATACCATGCGGATAAACTTTGTGGATGGTACAGACTGTCAGGTACGGGTTCTCTGGAAATGCCTCCAGCAAACTGCACTGAATGTGCTATGATTTGGTTTTTTACATTCCATGGCTCATAAAAATAGATTTGTGTTCTTTCCTCACAGTATTGTGGTACTGATGTATTGTCCTCAGCCATTCAGTCCTGCATTAGCTATTGCTAGAATCCAACAAAGTCCTGTATAACTATATTAATCTATAGTTTAGGAAATTAAGATTACTAGTCTAGGTGTCCAAAATAAAATTTAGAAACTCATTTTCTTAGGTTGTTCCCTTGATGAGAATTTGCTGTGTTTTTGCTGCTGCTGATAATTAGCTAATTTATTCTATTGACATAGTTTTTTTTATGTTTTTAGGTATTTTTGCATGAGATTTTTTTTATTTTTTTTCATCTCCGACTGTCACGCATTTTCATGTGGTGGGCGCATTCCGACGAGCAGATGCCTGATGTACAACAAAAACACACCTATACAACACCACAAACAAGGGGACACCGAGAATACAATAACAATGGTGAGCCATGGTACTAGTGAGAGAATAGATGGGGCACCTCCTGTCCTTACCTGGCACTGTACCCTGCACTCCTAGATAGTCCTTATATAGGTTACTCACCTGTCGCCAAGCAGGATTACCTGAAACCCTGAAAAATCGCTACTATAGTCCTGGCTAGGGAGTGGGAGGTAAGGTACACTTGACCCACCGCTGCACTAATACAACAGAAGGGTAGGTGAGACAAACAGGGGAATAACAACCAAAATGGAGAAGATACATATCAGGATGAATCCACAGCAGCTCCTTCCACCAAGGCGGCCAGCATACAAATGGTTTTGAATAATCAGCAAAGATTGCTGGTAAACCATACGTATCAGGATGAATCCACATCAGCTCCTTCCACCAAGGTGGACACCATACAAATGGTTTTGAATAATCAGCAAAGATTGCTGGTAAACCATACGTATCAGGATGAATCCACAGAGCAGCTCTTTCCACCAAGGCGGCCAGACATACAAATGGTTTTTCAAGAAGACAGAGAATCTGAGTTTTTAAAGTGCAAACAAACATTTATTATGGAATAAAGTGACACATTTCAGTAAAAAAACTTTTTAAAAACAATGAAACGCCATGATTGATCCGGATGATGTTAAAATTATGGTACAAAAATAGAAAAATCCTCCATTAGTAAATGCAAGGCATACGAGATATACAATAATGCATGACCACAAGACTCAGTAACAAATCGCCAAAGATGTGCATCTAGGCATGTATATAAGACAGGTTATGCATATACCCCAGTCATTAATGATACAATACAGCAGTTTTATACCAAGGTAGAGGACGTGGGGTCCAAAATACTGTTTTTACCAATCAATGGTGGTGCTGACGGTAGTGACACCGATTTCTTAGAAACCTGGAACCATGGGGGGAAGGCCCTGCAACCTGGGTAAGGATGCAGTACCCTGTGGCACCCTGATGTACTCAGGGGAGCCACATTCCCACTTGGTTAAACGTAGCTCGTCCCGGAGCTACAGGACACACAGAGTTTTTTATTGAACTGGAACTGAAAAAAGGATAAGAAATTAAATATGAAATACTCTTCCCACACAGGGGAGGCAATACATTTAAACGTTACAAACTCACAGGTTGTAGCGGTAGCTGGGGACTCAGCCTACTCCACTGTAGCCCTTTCCTACGACAGTCCATTCCCATTGTCCCTCTCCCTTCAACCCACCATCCAAAACACGTGAACCCCTGGTGCTACCGCTAGCCATGGTGTCGCACCACCCCAAGTTCCTTGCAGTGTCCGTGGTGACAGGATTGAAGTCCTGATGGTTCAGGAGACAACTCTGGTAGGCACACTAGGTGCAGTCATCGTCAGCCATTATGTGAAACTCTTCAACACTTTCGCACTCTCATTAAACCACCGGGGTAATCTGGCAGTCATTACCCTTGCGCCACCCTCCACCGAGGGTCTCTGGTACCACCTCCTAGTGGCGCACAACCCAGGACCCTGATGGTCTTTTTATCTTTAACGGAGCAATATAAAAAGGTTCAATAAGGATGGCACATATACTTGCTAAACATTAACTTCCTTGCCGCCCTCCACCGGGGACCCCTGAGAGAATCTTGCATCACCTATCTAGTACGGGCATAGCACTCACTGACACCTGCACTATATGTGTTTGCTTGATGTATCTATGTTTTATGTTGAATAAGAGGATACTATGAGTGTCTTTTTTAATATTTATGAATAAAATACTGTTTTAGAGATAGCTTTTTTGGTGGTGAAAAGCCGTGGGTTCACCTGACCCGAGCTTGACAGGCTCCAATATGCCTTTGTGATTGTCAAGTTCAGGTCAGGAAGCCCACAGACGATCTGTGCATCATGCTTCATTATTAGCCCAAATTCAGACATCCATGTATCACAGTCCAAGTTTGAATATCACATATCCCAAAAACCTGCATTTGACAGGAAAAAAACCTGCAGATTGTCAAAGATAGAAGTTTGTCAGTCTTGATAATTGGCTAATTTACCAGGAAATCCACTGGGATTAATTGCATTACTAATTTAACATACATTATGCTCTTTACTGTGCAATGCAAGTTTTGTGTGCTTCTTGCTTATCCCTGATATAGAATTAATTAAAATGTCTATAATGCACATCCATCATTGCTGACCTCATTTCAAGACACTGCAACTACTGCATGTAATCTAAAATAAGGATTCTAAAATGTCCACCCTATAATCATTCTTCTGTTGCTGTTGCGCTTCTTTCCAGTTGATTCACTATATTTCCATGAAGTTAAGAAAACGTTAAACTATCTTACATAGGTATTCACCTTTAACTCTGGGATGTGAGGAAACAAAAGCGCAAAATAGGGTCTGATCTGTGGGGTATGGTGAACCTGCAATGAGGTCTTGCTCACCTGGAAGAATGGAGTCAGACACAAGCATTGAAAGGATCTTTGGAAAAGCAGCTGCCGCGGCCCCAGTATTAGCATGCTTTGTGATAGCTGGAAAGGGTTAAAAGCTGCGCTGCTGTGCAAAAAAGAAGATAAATATAAAAGTGATTGTTTTATGACTGTGCCTGTTAGAGTCTATTCTTTATTAAGAAAATTGAATTCCTCTTTTTGTGGTTTAGCTTTTGAATTAATATATTAGTACTAGGAGGTGGCCCGATTCTACGCATCGGGTATTCTAGAATTTACGTATTGTGTAGTTAATGTATGATTTTTGATATAGATATATATATATATATATATATATATATATATATAGATGTTGTTGTGTGTAGTTACTAAGTGTTTGTGTAGGGCGCTGTACATGTTCTGGGTGTTGTCTGGGTGTGGCGGGGGGTGAGAGCGGTGTTGTTTGTGTGTTGCGGGTGTTGCGTTGTTTGTGGAGCGCTGTGTGTCTGTAGCGTTGTGTGTGTGTGTGTTGCGCGGTTTGTGTGGATGTGGGGTGTGTGTGTGTGTTTTGGGGGAGGTATGTTTTGTGCAATGTGTGTGTTGTGCGGTATGTGCGTATATTTATGTATGACGCAGTGTTTGTGTGTTGGGTGTTGTGTGTGTGCAGCGTTGTCTGTGTGTGTGGGTGTCTGTGTAGGGCGGTGTTTGTGGTTCCCAGTGTGTGTGTGTGGTGTGTTGTGCAGTGCGCGTGTGTGTGTGTTGGGGTGAGGTGTGCACCTCCCATCGTGCTCCATCACCCATGCTGCGCACTCCCCATCGTGCTCCATCCCCTATGCTGCGCATTCCCCATCGTGCTCCATCTCCCATGCTGCGCACTCCCCATTGTGCTCCATCCCCCATGCTGCGCATTCCCCATCGTGCTCCATCCGCCATGCTGCGCACTCCCCATCGTGCTCCATCCCCCATGCTGCGCACTCCCAAACGTGCTCCATCCCCCATGCTGCGCACTCCCCATCGTGCTCCATCCCCCATGCTGCGCACTCCCAAACGTGCTCCATCCCCCATGCTGCGCACTCCCCATCGTGCTCCATCCCCCATGCTGCGCAATCCCAAACGTACTCCATCCCCCATGCTGCGCACTCCCCATCGTGCTCCATCCCCCATGCTGCGCACTCCCCATCGTGCTCCATCCCCCATGCTGCGCACTCCCCATCGTGCTGTATCCCCCAAGCTGTGCACTCCCAAACGTGCTCCATCCCCCAAGCTGCGCACTCCCAAACGTGCTCCATCCCCTATGCTCCGCACCCCCCATCGTGCTCCATCCCCCATGCTGCGCACCCCCCATCATGCTCCATCCCCCATGCTGCGCACCCCCCATCGTGCTCCATCCCCCATGCTGCGCATTCCCCATTGTGCTCCATCCCCCATGCTGCGCATTCCCCATCGTGCTCCATCCCCCATGCTGCGCACTCCCAAACGTGCTCCATCCCCCATGCTGCGCACTCCCCATCGTGCTCCATCCCCCATGCTGCGCAATCCCAAACGTACTCCATCCCCCATGCTGCGCACTCCCCATCGTGCTCCATCCCCCATGCTGCGCACTCCCCATCGTGCTCCATCCCCCATGCTGCGCACTCCCTATCGTGCTGTATCCCCCAAGCTGCGCACTCCCAAACGTGCTCCATCCCCCAAGCTGCGCACTCCCAAACGTGCTCCATCCCCCATGCTCCGCACCCCCCATCGTGCTCCATCCCCCATGCTGCGCACCCCCCATCATGCTCCATCCCCCATGCTGCGCACCCCCCATCGTGCTCCATCCCCCATGCTGCGCATTCCCCATTGTGCTCCATCCCCCATGCTGCGCATTCCCCATCGTGCTCCATCCCCCATGCTGCGCACTCCCAAACATGCTCCATCCCCCATGCTGCGCACTCCCCATCGTGCTCCATCCCCCATGCTGCGCACCCCCCATCGTGCTCCATCCCCCATGCTGCGCACCCCCCATCATGCTCCATCCCCCATGCTGCGCACCCCCCATCGTGCTCCATCCCCCATGCTGCGCATTCCCCATTGTGCTCCATCCCCCATGCTGCGCAGTCCCCATCGTGCTCCATCCCCCATGCTGCGCACTCCCAAACGTGCTCCATCCCCCATGCTGCGCACTCCCCATCGTGCTCCATCCCCCATGCTGCGCACCCCCCATCGTGCTCCATCCCCCATGCTGCACCAGCATCAGCCTCTCTGCCCCCAGCATCAGCCTCTCTGCCCCCAGCATCAGCCTCTCTCCTCCCAGCATCAGCCTCTCCTCTCTGTCCCCAGCATCAGCCTCTCTGTCCCCATCATCAGCCTCTCTCCTCCCAGCCTACCCCAGCCTCAGCCTCCCCCAGCATCAGCCTCCCCCTCCCAGCCTCCCCCAGAATCAGCCTCCCCCTCACAGCCTCCCCCAGCATCAGCCTCTCTCCTCCCAGCCTCCCCCAGCATAAGCCTTTCTCCTCCCAGCCTCCTCCAGCATCAGCCTTTCTCCTCCTAGCCTCCCCCAGCATCAGCCTCCCCCTCCCAGCCTTCCCCAGGATCAGCCTCTCTCCTCCCAGCCTCCCTCCTAACAGCCTCCCCCAGCATCAGCCTCCCCCTCCCAGCCTCCCCCAGCCTCAGCATCCCTCAGCATCAGCCTCTCTCCTCCCAGCCTCCCCCAGCATCAGCCTCTCTCCCCCCAGCCTCCCCCAGCATCAGCTTCCCCCAGCATCAGCCTCCCCCAGCATCAGCCTACACCCTCCCAGCATCAGCCTTCCCCAGCATCAGCCTCCCCCAGCATCAGCCTCTCTCCTCCCAGCCTCCCCCAGCATCAGCCTTCCCCAGGATCAGCCTCTCTCCTCCCAGCCTCCTCCAGCACGCCGTGCTCCTCTGCCGACACTCACAGATCCGATTGCATACACACACACACCCGATCGCATACACTCACACACACCCGATCGCATACACTCACACACACTGACGATATTGCACATACGCGCTCACACTCACAACATCCGGAGATACCACATGCTTCTGGCCATGTGATCCTCCGGCAGGTCCTGGAAGCTCACTGCACAGTATCACCGCCGAGAAGCAAGCGATATCCCAGGATGTTGTGAGTGTGTGGATGCGATGTGATGTGTGTGTGAGGTGTGTGTGAGAGTGAGTGTGATCTGATGTGTGTGTGTGTTGTTATGTGTGTGCGTGTGTATGTTCCGCCGCTGCAGGACCTTGATGCGCTGGTAACTATGCTACCATGGTTACCAGCGTATCCCGTCCCCCGCTCGCACGGGAGCCCACACCAGCATACGCCAGCAACCCCAGCAATGCGAGGGTATGTGTCGGCTGGGTTAGCGGCGTACGCTGATATGGGCTCCCGGGGGTATAGTACTCACCTGGGAGTCATGGCTCCGTGTCACTTCGGGGAATGCGTGCGGGGGTCGGGGCCAGAGCGAGCATGCATTGCGTGATGGGGGCGGGGCGTGGCCGAGTTGCCAATACGTGCAGGGTGCCGGGGCGAGAGGCCAATCAGAGTGGGGGGCGGAGCCTGGGCGAGCGGCTGGCCAGTCCGTGTGGGGGAGGAGCATGGGCGAGCGGCCAATCGGTGCGGGGGGGCGGGGCCATGGCGAGCCCAGCGGCCAATCCGCTTTGTGTCACCGTAAGGACACAATTTTGGAGCAAGACAGACAGACAGACAGAATAAGGCAATTATATATATAGATAGTGACTTACAAGACATAAGGACCCTTGAGGTTGGGTTGCAGGCATCTGTATTCGGGCCAAAATATCAACTAATACCGTATATATATTTTATATATATGTTTTTTGCACTTATCTTTATACAGGACGCAGCCAGGCCCATTAATTTATACCTTTTAAAGTAGGGTTTCCGTTCCTAAGGGGTGCACTTATATAGTACTGGACAGCCTGCCTAATTGAATGGTAAGGGCATCATTAATAGGCTGTAAGCCAGACACTGTGCACCTACATGTGTGAACGGCGCCCTATTTAAGCCATTTGTGTGCAATTTTAATACTAAGCAATCACCCTCTCCATGGAGTGGCAATGTGAGTGGTTGCTCTATCAGTGTTTTGCAACTGTTGCCTCCATCTTTATTAAAGGGATTCTGTCACTATATTTGGTGACTATAAGCTGCGGCCACCACCATGACCACAAACCTGCTGTATATAAGAGCCGAGGCTGCTGTGTAGAATGTAAAAATGACTTTAGAATACTTACTTAAACGGTCGGTCTGGTGCAGACTGGTCAAATGGTTGGCTCCGTTCTCTGGGTGCGGCGCTTCCTCTTTTGGCCATCTTTGTCCTCTTTCTTCTGAAGTTGGGTTGCATGACACGCCCTACATCATGCACACGCGCCGGCATTGAGGTCCTGCGCAGGCACACTTTGATCTGCCCTGAGCAGGGCAGATCAAAGTATTGCAGTGCGTCTGCGCAGGACCTCAATGCCAGCGTGTGTGCATGACGTAGGACCCCGGCTTCATAAGAAGGACAAAGATGGCCGAAAGGGGAGGCACCGTACCAGGAGAACGGAGCCACCTATTTTACCAGTCTGCACCGTACCGACCATTTAGGTAAGTATTATAAAGTAATTTTTACGTTCTACACAGCAGCCTCGGCTCTTATATACAGTATGTTACAATGCTGTTTATAAGAGCCCAGTGGTGGTGGCCGCAGCTTATAGTCACCAAATCTGGTGACAGGTTCCCTTTAAGGGATTTTGCTGCATCCTATGAGTGCATTTGTTTGTGTGGCCTGGGCAGGAAAAAAAACTGTTGCCCATTTGTTGCTGTGAATTTTTCTGTAATTTCTTGAGGAAAATTTAATTTCTCTTTTTGTGATATAGCTTTTGCATTAAATAAAAAATTAGCGGCCTGCAGAGCCCAAATCACAAAGATTCGGTCACTGTCCAATTATTTCTGGACCTAACTGTGACTGTGGCCATGAAATACCCAATGATACATACTATATATGTCCAAGTTTAAAAGGACCTCTAAGCCTAAATGACAGTAAGACTTGAAATTAATACCTTTCTATACTCAGAACTTTATTGTTAATACCTATATATCTTACAAATAAAATAATGATTTGAGCCCAGTACTGACTGGGACGCTATAAAATAATGCTTGTGTCATAGAAAACACATTATTTATGCAGTATACTTGCAAAAACTTTCAGGAAATGTAGACTCTGATATTCTGTTAATAAAGAAGGAAGGAGATTTATCAAGTTCTATGCGCTAAAGCGAGAATTCCCTGAAGATCGTAGGAAGCTGTCTTTGCTCAGTACAGATGCAATGTACATGTAATGGTGAATGATGCCTCAGGAGGGAAAGAGTTAAGACGCCGTACATGATTTAATGTAGGTCCCTTGAGATAAAAGCTTACAACGCTAAACCACTGCTAACCCACTTAGCCACTTTCATTTCCATACTGATGTATTTTTTAATTACTACACTAATGAAATCCACAGCGCTGTAGTTGTTAAAAATGCAATAATATATGCAAACACATATCATTAATTTACCTTCCATCACATAATCTAGAAGGTCAAACGACAAAGTAGAACAGATTCATGCACAAGAACCAAATCCCCCCCAATATGTTGGATGTTCTTTAAAGAGACTGTCAGCACAGAATGACTGTTCAAGCCTGCCGGAACCTCAGGAATGCAGTGCCTCAGTACTCAGAGCCTAATCCTGTCATGGTGCCTCTGACGGCTCCGGCAATCCACAGGTTGCTAGGTAAATGTAAAAGGTAATATAGTAGTAGGGGAAGGTAAGTAGGTGGTCGCAGGAGCTGATTCCGTAGTTCAGCTGTGTATAGTCTCTAAGCTCCCTGGTCTGGTTTGACTTTCATGTGGTTCCTGGCATGTGCAGATACACAGATCATATGGCATGAGGTAGAAGCTGGGGTGAATGCAATCCCACAAGAAACACCGACACCGTAGATTTCATGAGAGAGGGAACTTTTACGCCACATAAACTGCAGTGTAGAAAATGCATGCTTTAAGCCGGTCCATATCACAGTTTCAACAACCTATATTACAGTTCTTTCTTTATGTTTAGTATTAACTCTTCCTCATCCAAGCTCTGAGAGGATGTTAGCATCAGGCATCTATGACTGTCTTTGCTTTGAGCAGTTTGTGGGCTTTCTGGATCTTGCTATTGTGACGGGCTGCTCGGATCCGAATCCGCAGTGGCTCGAGGGGTCTCCGGACCCGAGGCGGGGTCGCGCGGCTGCTCGAAATGAAAAAGGGGGAAGAAAGGTATTTACAAAAGGGGGTTGAATGATGGGTGGATTGGCTAGTGTTCGTGACGCCAAACACGGGTCGTGGTAAAGCGGGATACCACCGCTTCTGCGTTTGGGAGAGAGAGGGAGCGCCCGGGAGCAATGGGATGGCAGCTGGTGATGTTAACCCCTCTGTGGGTAGGGGAAGGTGTTCCGGGGCTCGGTGATGGTAGGGTGGGGACCCGTTGGAAGCAAAGGGGGCACAACGTACTCACACAGTCCAGAGATGCTGACACCAGGTAAACCAAAGTCTGGGATGCCCTGTAGCTTTAGTTCGAACACGCTGGGTCCGTGCCCTTTTGGCGTTGCTGGTTGGTCTGAAGCCTTGTCCCTTGGCACTGTGTTTACACTTGGTGGATCCCTTTTGCCTAAAACTACTCGGGTCCTGCTCACCTGCGGGCCTAGCAGTGTGAGCTTGCTCTCAGGGTTCATGCTTGGGATTTTCTGAACGGTTTTGGGAAGTCCTATCCCTCTCGTTGCGCTAGTACCCCAATTTTGGAGCGGGTGGAGAGTGGTTCATGAAGAATCCGTCCTCGTCAGGTGAATTACTGGGCTGCATAAAGCTCCTTCCCAGCCTAGGGTCCGTATACCCCATCGTGCCCTGGCCCCTGCCTGGTTGTAGCACAAGGCCGCCGAACTACCCTCCGTGGCAGTACCGTGCCCATTGCCACTACCCCCTGCGACCGGGGTTCCAGCTCCTTCCAGGCCAGGCCAACGTCCGGCACCTGGGACGGGTACAGGAACCCAGCTCCGCAGCGTGACCTCTTCCTGTCACTGCTCACCGACTCTTTCTCCCTACAACTGACACTTCTGGCCCTCCTTCTACTATCCCTCTATCTGGGCGGCCCTATTCCCCTCAGGCTGCCCAATGGGTGTTTGGTGGGTGTGGTGCAAAGTGTTACTCAGGATTTGTGTATACCTGTTCGTAGCAACACCAAAGGGACAGGACCCGTAACCAAGGAGGACCGGGTACCATGCAGAAGGGCAGATTGCATGGCACCCTTGTGACGACCTGATAGGTCCGCGAGCTACAGGACACCAAGCATTTATTAAACTAGAAAGAGAAAAGGTTAACATAATTAACAGTTATTAACAGATTCTTTCCTAATAAGGGAGGCACTTTTACTTTAACGTTGCAACATTTTTTGAGTTCATCTGTCAACATGGGGGCGCCACTGGTTGTGATGGCAGCGGGGACCCAACCTACCCCGTTGCGGTCCCTTCCTGAGACAGTCCAGTCCCAACATCCCGGATCCCAATAACCCCCCACCCAAACAACCTGTTCCCCCTGAAAACCTAAGATGGGTCCTTGACCGGGTTAAGGTCCCGGGATGTGTCAGACATCACACATGTATGTGTATGTGTGTGTATGTGTGTATGTGTGGCACAGGAGGTGCAATTATGTACAAGACACAAGTTTGTGTTGGTCACGCCAGTGCTGTAACCGTGGTCCATTTTTTTGCTTAACTATTAAAACAACGAAGTCCTTGAAAAATTGGTAAAATCCATGTACCGGTGTACACTTGTAGCAAATCTAGAGGAAAATCAGGTTACTTTCCCGTTTAATTTATAACCGTTTCATTAAACACTCATTTTCTAGCAGTTTCTATATGAAAAACAACAAACTGTGAAAAACAACAAACGAAAGCACCGATACCTAACAATTCTATGGCATCGTTAACTTTTTCAGTATTAACATTTTTCATCGCTGCTTTCCTGCAACGAGCAATCTCAATCGATCGGTGCCAGAGGCCCCTCCACAGCGCAGCCTCTGGCCACCATGCCATGGGCTCCAGACCCAGGTGGCACTCCCATTCACTAGCTCTTGAGCGGCAACTCTTCTCCGGCGCCGCTCTCTGGCTATCACTCCTGTATGGAGCCGTAATAGCCGCCACCCGTGCACTTCTCCAGCACGGGGATCGATGCAAGGCTGTATTACAGCCTCCAGCACTGGTGGCAAGTAAATTTCGGCGGCCCTGACAGCCGTCGGGATGCCGCACGGTACTGGAACCAGTGGACTGGAAGGTCCCACTCCCGCTGCTGTAGGCAGAAAAACCGACTGCTCCGCAGCCGCTGTTGCAGGGCCCGGGTGCTCCGCCTCTGAGGACGGGCCCGGTGAAGTGGCCGGGTCTGGTCTGGCCGGGGTCCAAGTGACCGCTGACGTCACTGGAATGACGGTAGACATCGGGGCTGCTGCTGGAGCTTCACGTAAGAATACTGCAGGTTCCGCTGCCGGGGTGGGTGATGGCAGCTCGGTGTCTGCCAAGTGCGTGGGATTTCAATCTCACGGGCTCGCACCGCCACCGCCAGACTCCTCATCTCTTCCCTCCAGTGATTTAATATGAACAGGAACTGCGTCCGCATTCTCCTGCACAGCTGCTCGATTTCTTCTTCAATCCAAGTCGCGGTCCCGGGAACAGCACATTCCGGTGACCAGCTCCACTCCGCCATCTTGCCTCTGCATTGTCAAGAAACAGTATGGCAGAGTCCTGGCGTCCCTGCTTCTCTTCCGCTTTTGCTACATTCAGGCACGCCCCCTTCGGTTCTCTCCCAGCACTCTTTCGCGCACTGTGGCCCTCCGGGAACTTACGGTTCCTGTTTCAGGCTGAGGACAAAGGGCGGGGCTTCGGCTTTGCGCGCTTTCCAAGGAAGATGGCGTTTTTGGTGTGAAAAACAGCGAAAAATGGCGGACATCGCAGGAAAAAGGATTTGGACTCCCGGACTTCACTTCTCAAGGCGCACGTCACCCAGGTTAGTGGGTACTGCTCGCATCCTGTTCGTAACGCCAAGATTTTTGAGGGTGTGCCGCCCCGTGACAGCCGACGGGCTGCTCGGATCCGGATCCGCAGTGGCTCGAGGGGTCTCCGGACCCGAGGCGGGGTCGCGCGGCCGCTCGAAATGAAAAAAGGGGGAAGAAAGGTATTTACAAAAGGGGGTTGAATGATGGGTGGATTAGATAGTGTTCGTGACGCTAACCTCGGGTCGTGGTAAAGCGGGATACCACCGCTGCTGCATTTGGGAGAGAGAGGGAGCGCCCGGAAGCGATGGGATGGTAGCTGGTGATGTTAACCCCTCTGTGGGTAGGGGAAGGTGTCCCAGGGCTCGGTGATGGTAGGGTGGGGACCCGTTGGAAGCAAATGGGGCACAACATACTTACACAGTCCAGAGATTCTGACACTGACACCGAGTAAACCAAAGTCTTGAATGCCCTGTAGCTTTAGTTCGAACACTCTGGGTCTGTGCCCTTTTGGCGTTGCTGGTTGGTTTGAAGCCATGTCCCTTGGCACTTTGTTTACACTTGGTGGATCCCTTTTGCCTAAAACTTCCCAGCCTAGGGTCCACGTACCCCATCGTGCCCTGGCCCCTGCCTGGTTGTAGCACAATGGGGAGATAAGGTATGCACACCAGTGACTATGTAAGGGGAATACATGGAATAGCAGAAACTGCTGTGTGAATACTGACTTGAAAAATCCAATAGCTATATGAAGAGTGAAAATGTGAAAAATGGAATCTGCATTACTGCCATGAATATATGAATCAAGAGAAATTTAGCTACTGAATTGATCAATGCAATAGAGCCCCAACACTACGCCAAAGTATTTCTCTACGTTGGGGTCCCTAGCTAGTGTGTGTCCTCTCATGCAGTTAAAAAACTTACCGTGTATGGGAAGCTGAGACCCTGGCTATTTATGCGTATTATATGGATTGGCAATAGGTGTGGTGGGGAGGGTTCACAAACGAAAAACTACTGACAATAACGAATAACGTTTGGAACTCCATTCTAAGTCTGAACTGGGTGCAAAAAACCTAAAAAAACATCACTATGGGGAGATAAGGTATGCACACCAGTGACTATGTAAGGGGAATACATGGAATAGCAGAAACTGCTGTGTGAATACTGACTTGAAAAATCCAATAGCTATATGAAGAGTGAAAATGTGAAAAATGGAATCTGCATTACTGCCATGAATATATGAATCAAGAGAAATTTAGCTACTGAATTGATCAATGCAATAGAGCCCCAACACTACGCCAAAGTATTTCTCTACGTTGGGGTCCCTAGCTAGTGTGTGTCCTCTCATGCAGTTAAAAAACTTACCGTGTATGGGAAGCTGAGACCCTGGCTATTTATGCGTATTATATGGATTGGCAATAGGTGTGGTGGGGAGGGTTCACAAACGAAAAACTACTGACAATAACGAATAACGTTTGGAACTCCATTCTAAGTCTGAACTGGGTGCAAAAAACCTAAAAAAACATCACTATGGGGAGATAAGGTATGCACACCAGTGACTATGTAAGGGGAATACATGGAATAGCAGAAACTGCTGTGTGAATACTGACTTGAAAAATCCAATAGCTATATGAAGAGTGAAAATGTGAAAAATGGAATCTGCATTACTGCCATGAATATATGAATCAAGAGAAATTTAGCTACTGAATTGATCAATGCAATAGAGCCCCAACACTACGCCAAAGTATTTCTCTACGTTGGGGTCCCTAGCTAGTGTGTGTCCTCTCATGCAGTTAAAAAACTTACCGTGTATGGGAAGCTGAGACCCTGGCTATTTATGCGTATTATATGGATTGGCAATAGGTGTGGTGGGGAGGGTTCACAAACGAAAAACTACTGACAATAACGAATAACGTTTGGAACTCCATTCTAAGTCTGAACTGGGTGCAAAAAACCTAAAAAAACATCACTATGGGGAGATAAGGTATGCACACCAGTGACTATGTAAGGGGAATACATGGAATAGCAGAAACTGCTGTGTGAATACTGACTTGAAAAATCCAATAGCTATATGAAGAGTGAAAATGTGAAAAATGGAATCTGCATTACTGCCATGAATATATGAATCAAGAGAAATTTAGCTACTGAATTGATCAATGCAATAGAGCCCCAACACTACGCCAAAGTATTTCTCTACGTTGGGGTCCCTAGCTAGTGTGTGTCCTCTCATGCAGTTAAAAAACTTACCGTGTATGGGAAGCTGAGACCCTGGCTATTTATGCGTATTATATGGATTGGCAATAGGTGTGGTGGGGAGGGTTCACAAACGAAAAACTACTGACAATAACGAATAACGTTTGGAACTCCATTCTAAGTCTGAACTGGGTGCAAAAAACCTAAAAAAACATCACTATGGGGAGATAAGGTATGCACACCAGTGACTATGTAAGGGGAATACATGGAATAGCAGAAACTGCTGTGTGAATACTGACTTGAAAAATCCAATAGCTATATGAAGAGTGAAAATGTGAAAAATGGAATCTGCATTACTGCCATGAATATATGAATCAAGAGAAATTTAGCTACTGAATTGATCAATGCAATAGAGCCCCAACACTACGCCAAAGTATTTCTCTACGTTGGGGTCCCTAGCTAGTGTGTGTCCTCTCATGCAGTTAAAAAACTTACCGTGTATGGGAAGCTGAGACCCTGGCTATTTATGCGTATTATATGGATTGGCAATAGGTGTGGTGGGGAGGGTTCACAAACGAAAAACTACTGACAATAACGAATAACGTTTGGAACTCCATTCTAAGTCTGAACTGGGTGCAAAAAACCTAAAAAAACATCACTATGGGGAGATAAGGTATGCACACCAGTGACTATGTAAGGGGAATACATGGAATAGCAGAAACTGCTGTGTGAATACTGACTTGAAAAATCCAATGGCTATATGAAGAGTGAAAATGTGAAAAATGGAATCTGCATTACTGCCATGAATATATGAATCAAGAGAAATTTAGCTACTGAATTGATCAATGCAATAGAGCCCCAACACTACGCCTAGATTTTTCAAGTCAGTATTCACACAGCAGTTACTGCTATTCCATGTATTCCCCTTACATAGTCACTGGTGTGCATACCTTATCTCCCCATAGTGATGTTTTTTTAGGTTTTTTGCACCCAGTTCAGACTTAGAATGGAGTTCCAAACGTTATTCGTTATTGTCAGTAGTTTTTCGTTTGTGAACCCTCCCCACCACACCTATTGCCAATCCATATAATACGCATAAATAGCCAGGGTCTCAGCTTCCCATACACGGTAAGTTTTTTAACTGCATGAGAGGACACACACTAGCTAGGGACCCCAACGTAGAGAAATACTTTGGCGTAGTGTTGGGGCTCTATTGCATTGATCAATTCAGTAGCTAAATTTCTCTTGATTCATATATTCATGGCAGTAATGCAGATTCCATTTTTCACATTTTCACTCTTCATATAGCTATTGGTTTTTTCAAGTCAGTATTCACACAGCAGTTTCTGCTATTCCATGTATTCCCCTTACATAGTCACTGGTGTGCATACCTTATCTCCCCATAGTGATGTTTTTTTAGGTTTTTTGCACCCAGTTCAGACTTAGAATGGAGTTCCGAACGTTATTCGTTATTGTCAGTAGTTTTTCGTTTGTGAACCCTCCCCACCACACCTATTGCCAATCCATATAATACGCATAAATAGCCAGGGTCTCAGCTTCCCATACACGGTAAGTTTTTTAACTGCATGAGAGGACACACACTAGCTAGGGACCCCAACGTAGAGAAATACTTTGGCGTAGTGTTGGGGCTCTATTGCATTGATCAATTCAGTAGCTAAATTTCTCTTGATTCATATATTCATGGCAGTAATGCAGATTCCATTTTTCACATTTTCACTCTTCATATAGCTATTGGATTTTTCAAGTCAGTATTCACACAGCAGTTTCTGCTATTCCATGTATTCCCCTTACATAGTCACTGGTGTGCATACCTTATCTCCCCATAGTGATGTTTTTTTAGGTTTTTTGCACCCAGTTCAGACTTAGAATGGAGTTCCAAACGTTATTCGTTATTGTCAGTAGTTTTTCGTTTGTGAACCCTCCCCACCACACCTATTGCCAATCCATATAATACGCATAAATAGCCAGGGTCTCAGCTTCCCATACACGGTAAGTTTTTTAACTGCATGAGAGGACACACACTAGCTAGGGACCCCAACGTAGAGAAATACTTTGGCGTAGTGTTGGGGCTCTATTGCATTGATCAATTCAGTAGCTAAATTTCTCTTGATTCATATATTCATGGCAGTAATGCAGATTCCATTTTTCACATTTTCACTCTTCATATAGCTATTGGATTTTTCAAGTCAGTATTCACACAGCAGTTTCTGCTATTCCATGTATTCCCCTTACATAGTCACTGGTGTGCATACCTTATCTCCCCATAGTGATGTTTTTTTAGGTTTTTTGCACCCAGTTCAGACTTAGAATGGAGTTCCAAACGTTATTCGTTATTGTCAGTAGTTTTTCGTTTGTGAACCCTCCCCACCACACCTATTGCCAATCCATATAATACGCATAAATAGCCAGGGTCTCAGCTTCCCATACACGGTAAGTTTTTTAACTGCATGAGAGGACACACACTAGCTAGGGACCCCAACGTAGAGAAATACTTTGGCGTAGTGTTGGGGCTCTATTGCATTGATCAATTCAGTAGCTAAATTTCTCTTGATTCATATATTCATGGCAGTAATGCAGATTCCATTTTTCACATTTTCACTCTTCATATAGCTATTGGATTTTTCAAGTCAGTATTCACACAGCAGTTTCTGCTATTCCATGTATTCCCCTTACATAGTCACTGGTGTGCATACCTTATCTCCCCATAGTGATGTTTTTTTAGGTTTTTTGCACCCAGTTCAGACTTAGAATGGAGTTCCAAACGTTATTCGTTATTGTCAGTAGTTTTTCGTTTGTGAACCCTCCCCACCACACCTATTGCCAATCCATATAATACGCATAAATAGCCAGGGTCTCAGCTTCCCATACACGGTAAGTTTTTTAACTGCATGAGAGGACACACACTAGCTAGGGACCCCAACGTAGAGAAATACTTTGGCGTAGTGTTGGGGCTCTATTGCATTGATCAATTCAGTAGCTAAATTTCTCTTGATTCATATATTCATGGCAGTAATGCAGATTCCATTTTTCACATTTTCACTCTTCATATAGCTATTGGAATTTTCAAGTCAGTATTCACACAGCAGTTTCTGCTATTCCATGTATTCCCCTTACATAGTCACTGGTGTGCATACCTTATCTCCCCATAGTGATGTTTTTTTAGGTTTTTTGCACCCAGTTCAGACTTAGAATGGAGTTCCAAACGTTATTCGTTATTGTCAGTAGTTTTTCGTTTGTGAACCCTCCCCACCACACCTATTGCCAATCCATATAATACGCATAAATAGCCAGGGTCTCAGCTTCCCATACACGGTAAGTTTTTTAACTGCATGAGAGGACACACACTAGCTAGGGACCCCAACGTAGAGAAATACTTTGGCGTAGTGTTGGGGCTCTATTGCATTGATCAATTCAGTAGCTAAATTTCTCTTGATTCATATATTCATGGCAGTAATGCAGATTCCATTTTTCACATTTTCACTCTTCATATAGCTATTGGATTTTTCAAGTCAGTATTCACACAGCAGTTTCTGCTATTCCATGTATTCCCCTTACATAGTCACTGGTGTGCATACCTTATCTCCCCATAGTGATGTTTTTTTAGGTTTTTTGCACCCAGTTCAGACTTAGAATGGAGTTCCAAACGTTATTCGTTATTGGTTGTAGCACAAGGCCGCCGAACTGCCCTCCATGGCAGTACCGTGCCCCTTGCCACTATTCCGTGCGACCGGGGTTCCAGCTCCTTCCAGGCCAGGCCAACGTCCAGCACCTGGGACGGGTACAGGAGCCCAGCTCTGCAGCATGACCTCTTCCTGTCACTGCTCACTGACGCTCTCTCCCTACAACTGACACTTCTGGCCCTCCTTCTACCATCCCTCCATCTGGGCGGCCCTATTCCCCTCAGGCTGCCCAATGGGTGTTTGGTGGGTGTGGTGCAAAGTGTTACTCAGGATTTGTGTATACCTGTTCTTAGCAACACCAAAGGGACAGGACCCGTAACCATGGAGGAGCGGGTACCATGCAGAAGGGCAGATTGCACAGCACCCTTGTGACGACCTGATAGACCAGGGCGTCACACTATTATTTGGGTCCTTCCGTCAATTAAAATAAATGGCAGCCTGGATTTCCCTTTCCACAGAGAGTTTCTGTCATGCTGGGTGTAGGGAAAGACACCCAGCAAGTGGACTCCTGGGAATAAGGAGGCTGAAACACAAAGAGGAGGGGGGGTAACCAGGGGCTCCTGTGCTGACCCTAACTCTGGGGGTCCCTGCGCTTGCCCTCAAACCACAGGTACCTATAAGGGTTAGGAGGTGTGGCCCACCAATGTGCCCCGTCTCCTATCCAGACCCTAGGACTAAATCCCACCACCCACCAATCCACAGATGGAAAAGCAAACACAAAAAAACAGCAAAAAAGGGGAAAAAAGGAAAAACAATAACTTATCTTGAGAGGGAATCTTCAGAATATGCAGCAACAGTAGTCTGAAGCTGCAACAAGGAAAAACCACAACTTATCTTGAGAGGGAATCTTCAGAATATGCAGCAACAGTAGTCTGAAGCAACATGCACTCCTGAGTAAGCAACTTCTCCAAGTGAAGAGTATAACCTGCACTGGAGGAGTGAGAGGCCCCACATTATAAAGGCCCTTAATTACTAGCTGGAGGAAAGGCTCCTCCAACCTAGCAAACAGAAAAAAAAACCTAATTCAAGCCCTTAAAGGGACAGCGTCCATTTTCATCTGGACGATCGCCGGGCCCTTCTGCACCTGGTCCCAGCAGCATCTGAAGTACAGACTCATCCGTGACAGTTTCTTTCTCCTTACCAGGCACAGTCACTAGAGAATAGAAGTGACTGGAAGTAGGCCCACTGACTCCAGCGTTCATACACCTCTCCCCCCCAAACTCAGTCCTCACCTCCTGAGTCCTCAGCCACAGACATCTTTCTCATTGTCTTGTCAGAAAAAGACCTGGAAAATTCCTCACTTCTGCTTCACTTCCTTTTACCATATAAGCCAAAGGTAGTTTTGAGAATAGCCAGCAGAGGTCAGTGTAGGATTAGAAATGGTACAACTCTCAGAGCAAGGCTTCAGAAGGCACAGATAATGTCCAACATTATAGAAAAACATATGGCCCATCAGGGGACATTCTAGTAGTGTCTTCTCTGAGTCACTACAAGCCAAGTACAGGTACTTAGTGCATCATGGCAGAGGACTAATCATTTCTATCCACCTTCAGACTTGCTTGTTTTCCATCTATCTCTGCTGTCTCTGCCTCTGTGAAGCCGTAGATGTCAATCAAAGTAGCCAGGGATTGAAGACAGGCGAGAAAACAAGCAGGTGGGAAGGTGTATATAAATGATTATTTCTGCCATAATGAACCGAGCACTGGTACTTGGTTTGAACATTCATCCTGTGCTGACAAAGTACCTTTAAATAGATGGAGTTCATTTGAAATTAGAACATGATGATAATTAAGCCAAAGTGAACTTTGGATGTGAGCAAATCCTCTTATATCTTGTAAGGTCGCATTACATCACGTATTTTATCATCAGAGTCATTAGGGCAGAAGTGAATTATTAGAGAACTGTATGAATTTCTAATACTGTGCACAATAAATTTGATATACAGGAAAATGTGTTTGGCTTTAATACAATACTTGTATGTTTATTGTATTGATTACAGCTAAAGCTTGATAGGTTACGTGGGGCACTCAGATGTTTAACATGAAACTCCAGGTCACCAATTCAAAATTAGTGACACCATCACTACACCATATATAATACTAATTTCTTTTTATATTAAAGCCATCAAAGCCAATGTGCATTTGTGACCTCCATCCGCAAAGCAGTCAAGCAAGAAACCAACGTCATTACCTGATAATGTAATGCTTAATATTTAACTATTAGTCAGAAAACTCTAGCTTGTCATACTTCAGAGGGGATAGACTATATTTTAATTTGCTGGCAGAAAGTGAATATGTGCTTTACAGGACATAAAATAAATGCATATTTTGCCAAAGGAATGCCCGCTAATGTGAAGTCAGATTAGCAGTAGATATGACTAATTAATATACCAATGCAGCACCAACTGCCCAAAGGAAATAAAAAGATAATTACCCAAACATTGCATTTGGTTTTACTAACAAGGAATGCAATATACTAGTGATGTGTGAGTTTGCTCGTCACTGCTCGATACTCGATTGAGCATTGGGGTGCCCGGTATGCTCGTTACTACTACTACTGATAAACAGCCAACCAACATCCGAGGATTGGCTGCCATATGCAATCATGCTGTAGCCATGTTGGCTACTGCCATTATTGTAATTGATCGGCCGCATCATGTCATCGGATTATATATAAGACCTGAGGATGTGATGCTCGGCACACTCTCTGCTAGAAGCAGTTCAGAGAGAGTTGATCTAGGAGGGAGAGCTTTGAATAGAGTATGCATATAGGCAGTGTTTAATTGCTATTGCAGTAATTGTATACCGCTGCTGCACCCATAAGACAAAAGTCCTTTTCAGGGCTATGAAGGGCTGCTGATAAGTCGTTGGCTTTGTGATCTTTTTTTGTTTCTATGGTAACAAATGTTACATGACATGAAAGCCTTATGTGTGTAATAAATGTTTTCATTTCTTGTTTCTGCAAGGAAAGTCCGTGACGGATTTTGTGGTGATATGTCACAGATATTGGGGGATTTATGCCCGTCATATTTCACAGTTAAAAACTGGGTGGTCAAATTTAAAACGGGCCACTTCAGCACCAATGATGAGGAACGTCCTGGACGACCGAGAGTGGTTGTTGTTCCGGAGATCGTCGATGCTGTGCACAACCTCATACTGGAGAATCAACCAATTTCAGCTAAAGCAATAGACATCAGACATCATGGGGATTTCCTGTGAACATGTTTGTGTCATTTTTCATGAACATTTGGACTGAGGAAGCTATCTGCAAAGTGGGTCCCCAAATGTTTGACAATAGATCAGAGAAGCATGCGCGTGAAAACTTCCTGGTCCATTTGTCAGTGATTCCGGACTGATAAGAACTTCCTGGATTGACTGGTCACTATGGATGAGACCTGGACTTATTTGTATGACCTTAAAACAAAGGAGCAGTCAAAAGAGTGGAAGCAAAATGTTTCTCCTTATCTAAAGAAGTTCAGGGTGCAAAAATCAGCCACTAAGGTGATGGCTTCTGTGTTTTGGGATAAGGAGAGTGTGCTGCTAGTGGACTACCTTCAAAAGGGTTCCACCACCAATGCAAGATATTACACTGAACTTTTGGACCAAATGAAGGCAGCTCTGAAGGACAAAAGGCACGGCAAGCTGTTCAAAGGAATCTTGTTCTTGCCAGACAATGCCTCAGCTCACACTGCACAAGCAACCACAGAAAAACTGACAGAGCTGGGCTTCCAGCTGGTTGACCACCCACCTTATTCACCAGATCTAGCTCCCTCCAACAATCATCTGTTTCCAAACCTGAAGAAACACCTCAAGGGTATCAAATTTCCCACCATTGCAGATGCCATGGCTGTTATGGATGCCTGGTTTGAGGCACAACTGAAATTCTTCTTATTACTAGGCTTACAGATCTTGGAATTCTGATGTAAGAAGTGTGTTGATATTAGTGGAGAGTATGTAGAATAAATGTAAAGTTTCATCATCCTATCTCGTTTCTTTCTGGATAAAGTCAAAGTATTATTAGCAGCTTCTCATACATACTGTCCTTTCTCTAGTAGAAACACTGTTACCTGCATTCAGTGTAGCGATAGCTGGTGGAGGAGGGATACATTTGGATTAGAAGCATTTAGGCAGGGTTTATTACCTTACAGTCCTTCCATAGGTATACTGCTGCTGCAACCTAAAAACAAATGTCCCTTTCAGGGCTACATATTTTCTTTTCCCCATTAATACAGGAAAGTTTGTAGACATATATCATATACCTAATTTAAAAGGTACAAGGGACGACGGGAAAGTGGATGTGCTGCTGATGGTGCAAGAGAAGCCAAGGCCTTGGGCCACGTGAATTGTGCATGTGTGGGAGCACAAAAAACATGGTCATCCACAAGACCTAGCTTCCTGTTTCACTTTGCAGGGGGCGCAAAGTGACCATCACTTTTGACACCAGAACAATGCGAACAAGTGCTCAGTATTACAGTAGATAATGCTTCCAATATGTTTTTCAGCACCACCCTATCTACCACATGATCCAGTCTCACTAGCCCAGAGTCTGGACTACATAATCCTCCTCCTGATCCTCCTTCCTCCCACCATGGCGAGTACTAGCAGACAAGTGATCCCACACTCAGACACTCCAAGGAGCTCTTTAAACTTCCATTAATTCTGTCTTCTCACCTTGCACGTTTCAAGAGGAACATGAGGAGATAGTGTGTAGTAATGGCCAAATATTTGAGTAGAAGAAGACGGTGGTGGGGATTGGCAATTAGTGTCTTAAGAGATAGATGATGATGAGACAAGGGATGTTGGTAAATCAACAAGTCAGAAGGACCAGAGTGGAAAATGAGGTGGCCATGTGGCTACTCACATGTACATGATTTTTCGTGGACCGTGCAGTGGACAGAAAATCACAAAGACATGTCCGATTTTGATCTGAATGTCAGATCAAAATTGGCAATGCAAATCTATGGATCATTGAAAAAAAAAAATGGACTGCAATTGGATGTCATCTGAGTGTGAACCGATTTTTATTTTTATCAAAAGAGAAGGGGAGAAACTATTTTTGCAAGAAAAAAGTGATGACACTCTGACCAAACTCTGATCAAAGTCTAACCCTCCCTAAAAAATGGGCTGTTGTTTTCATATTGTACATAAGAAGGAGCCCTAAATGTGAGCATTCGCTGTCATATACCACATAAAGCTGACAATAAGTTGCGATATCCTGGAACTCTACATCAATAGTGATGAGCAAGCATGCTTGGCACGCTCGCTACTCGAGTATTTTTATGCACAGGTGCTATGCTAGAGTCCCCACCCGGCATGTTTCCTGTTTGTTTTTTAGACACTAAACATGTGGAGATTGCCTGACAATTACTGTATTGCCACAGCCCTGTTTATATACTATATTAGACCCATTGGTGTCATACTTACCACACTGTACCTGGAAATAGTGTAAGAAGACTTTCTGTTAGAGAAGGGAAAGTGTATTAGAGTGATTCTAGCTCCACAATCCTTGCTGCAATTTAAAAATATATTTTAATCTTTAATAATGTCGCTCTTAGCAGCATTTAGTGCAGGGCTAGCTGCTCGAGAAGGGATAGTGTATTAGATGCATGTAGGCAGAAATTCTAGCCTTACAGACCTTGCAGATACTACCTAAAAAATCCAATATATTCTATAATAATGCTGCTCTTAGCTGCAATTAGAGTAGTGAGACCTGGTGGAGAAGGTATAGTATTAGAGGTGTATAGGCAGTGTTTATGGCAGTACATTCCTTGCTGCTGTTATGTTAACCCAAAAGTATTTTTCAGAGCTAATTCAAATTTATTCTATTCTATAATAATACCGCTCATAGCAGCAATTACTGTGGTAAAGCTGCTGGAGAAGGGATAATGTATTAGAAACTTGTAAGCAGGGATCCTAGCCTATTGCTACTTAAAAATTATATATATATTCTAAAATAATTCCCTCTTATCTTCATTTAGTGTATGGCAAACTGCTGGAGAAAGGGATATTGTGTTAGAGGTATGTAGGAAGTGATTGCAGCCTTACAAACCCAAATGTCCTTTTCACGGCTAATTCAAATCTATTCTATTTTCTAGTAATACAGAGCTGCAACCTAAGTCCCTAAAATATAAATATAAATAGATCTAAAGGATCTTTAGACATTTTTTTCTAATAATCTCTTTATCTATGCTACTAGATACAGGGACGGTTAGGCAGGGATTAGCATTCTGCACCCAGAACTGCTTGTGGCTCTGGGTGCATATTTGATCTGAAAGGTTCCCTTTAACTTGAGCTAGAGCAAAAATTCTCCTTTCCTAAAATGGCTCCTTAAAACCCATGTGCATTTGCTGTATTGTTACCCATACCTTTGTCAAGGTATCATCTATACAAGTCACTAGATGAGACAGACTCAACACATAAGTTAAAGCTGGATGTCTGCCAAGTTTCCCGTTGAAATGCTTTGATGTTGAGCATCACAGCACTGCAGAGATTGAAAAATAATGTGCTTCGCAGTCACAGAGGTAAAAAAAAAAATAAATTCATATTGAATCCACCAAACAGTGTTCTATTAACATACCAATGTGCCGCTTGCTGTCAGATGGCCTCCCTATCTAGAGAAGGTCATATGAAAAGGATTGTTAAAAGGCCACTTGTGACTTTTAGGATTTCTACTTCCAATAGGTGGCGCTATGGAGAGACAATTTAAATAATTTCCAGACAGGCATTGCAGCTAAAAGTCCCCTCACCACTGACAGCCAAACTGGTTTGTTAGATCTTCATAAGGAGAATAGTCTTCCCCCGTGATCCCCACAAAGCTTCTCATAAGCCAGATCAGTTACCCACACTTTGCACTGACGAGGGGCAATCACCCCAAAACACCGTGTCTGCAAATTGGGATTCTGATCTGGCATATATTCTAGGTCATATGAAAAGGCGTGTTAAAAGGCCACTTGTGACTTTTAGGATTGCTACTTCCAATAGGTGGCACTAGAGATTGTCTCCTTTACTGGAGAGACAATTTGAATAATTCCCAGAGGGGCATTGCAGCTATAAGTCCCCTCACCACTGACAGCCAGACTGGTTTGTCAGGTCTCCGTAAGGAGAATAGTCTTCCCCTGTGATACCTAGAGAAGAAAATTTTTACTTTTATGTTTTTGTATTGTCTATTTGAAGCCCTAATATCCACTTATTGTAGTGTATTTGTATTATATGTATCATAATCACAGGTTTCATAAAGCTAAAACACTGAGATCAGTTTATCATGGAGCTCAAAGTGGTTAATCACACTATTGGGAATCAAATTAGTAGTTAAGAAGGATGTAAGATGGCTGCAGACAACGTCGTGAGTAGGAGATATGTATCACAAAGGTGGTTATTGACTGTGATGTAAGGTTAATCGGGCATGGCAAGGGCCGGATTTATGAGTAGTCAGAGAGATTGGTTGGCACTGACTGCTCTCATATCCCCACCCTGAAACGTGGTATGGTGGACATAAGGAAGTACAGGTTCATTAGTGTCTGTGTGTGGAACTAAAAAGTCCTCCTGTGTGAAATCTCCATACTTGGAGTGGTAGGCTGAATTAAGACCATGCCATGCCAGTGCCATTGTTAGGACTGTGTATCCTGTTTTCCTGCCAAGAAAGGCCTGTTATTTTCGTTGTGTGGCTTGCTTTAGGTAGTCTTAATTAGAGGTGAGTGATGCTTTCAAAGTTTAGTTCACCGATCTTTGGTGAACATCCCGATGTTCACCGAATAGTTCAGCGAATGTTTTCGAACCTTATTGGATTTAATGGGAGTCCAAACCTATGGTAAAGAAAACACTTATAGGGGGTGTCAAAAAACTTTCAAAAGAGCAAAAATATGTTTTACAGCCTAGCTCAACTGTTTTGGCACAGCCATTACTTTCCTAGACTATTGACATAAGAAGTATTGAGGTGGATGAGAGACAGGTGTAGGGCTGGTGATCCCACTGTCCTGCCAGTACAGACAAGACACCACTTGGAGACCCATCTTGGAGTCTTGATATTTAAAAACATTTCAGGCAGACAGCAGGACAGGGACATCAATTGCCCACCCCTATTTCCCCATAGCGTCATTGCACAGCAAGTCAGGTATGGTCCATGCAGCACACAGGATGTAGCCTGGCATTTCCGTTTTAAAAATCAAGAGGTGGATGAGTGACAGGATGAGGCCTTTTGCTCCCACACCCCTGTCAGTACAGACAAGACACAACTTGGAGACCCATCTTCGAGTTTTGATATTTAACAACATTTCAGGCAGAGAGCAGGATGATTGCATCAATTGCCCCCCCCCCCCCAATTTCCCCATAGTGTCTTTGCACAGCAGTCAGTTATGGCCCATGCAACACACAGTATGTGGCCTGGCATTTCCGTTTCAAAAATCAAGAGGTGTCTTTGCACAGCAGTCAGGTATGGTACATGCAACAAACAGCATGTGGCCTGGCATTTTCATTTTTAAAAGTGAGCACACAGCGACCATGCCTTCTGCACCAGCACATCCAGGCTGGGATAGTAGCCTAGAAATTACTGTACAACAAGGTGGAGGGCCTTAGTCATGCAAGGCACATGTCTGATGTCGCCCAGGTATAGAAGCACCACAAAGTTTGCCCTTGTTATTGCACACGGACTTACCAGGCTTAAGGCCGCTTTACACGCTACGATATCATTCTCGATATCGCTAGCGTGCGTACCCGCCCCCATCGGTTGTGCGACACGTGCAAATCGCTGCCCGTGGCGCACAACATTGCTTGGACCTGTCACACTACTTACCTGCCTAGCGACGTTGCTGTGACCGGCGAACCACCTCCTTTCTAAGGGGGCGGTTCGTTCGGCGTCACAGCAACGTCACTAAGCGGGTGCTCAATAGAAACGGACATCCCGCCCACCTTCTTCCTTCCGCATTGCTGGCGGCTGCAGGTAAGGTGAGATTCCTCGTTCCTGCGGTGTAACACATAGCGATGTGTGCTGTCGCAGGAACGATGAACAACATCGTACCTGCAGCAGCAACGATAATTGGGAATAGGGGGGCATGTCACCGATTAGCGATTTTGAACGTTTTTGCGACGTGAAAGCACCTGTCTCAGTTAACAGTCACAGAGACTAGGTGTAGTGTGTGCAATAGGGCACCTACCTATGTCCGCTCCCCTTGTGGTGTAAGGATACGGACTGCAGCAATGCTTCTAGCTTGAAACTCCTGCCTATGACCGCTCCCCTAGTGTGCGAGGTTACGGACTGCTGCAGGAGGCAGTGTAGTGGAGCGTTACCCTAGAAGGCAACGACCACCTGACCTACCTATGTCCGCTCCACTAAGGTGCGAGGACACGGACAACAGTACGGCTGAAAGGTACAGGAGCGCTACCCTACCGATAGCGCTCACCTCAGAGTAGAACCACAAGGCCCAGTCAGACCATGTGCAGCAAGCACCTGCCTAAGTCCGCTCCACTAAGGTGCGAGGATACGGACCACAGCATAAGCTGCGAGGTACAAGAGCGTTACCCCACCGATAACGTTCACCTAGATAGACAATAGGTGCCGCAAGGGACATGCACAGAGCATCTACTCCTATGCAGGAACCAAGAGGACTGAGCGCCAAGCAGCGTGCGTCAGGGTCTTATATAGACTCTGTGCCTCATCCAAGATGGATGACACCAGCCAATCCGCTGCGAGAACGTCAGCAATGACGTCACGCTGGCCTATCACAGAGCAAAGCGTCATAAGCACATGACCAGCGGCCAATCGGCTTAGAATGTGTCAGAGACGTGACCTCGTGTCAGCGATGATGTCACCCGCACATGTGCAGTGGCTCCAAGATAGGACTTAAGGCTGCTTTACACGGTACGACCGATTGTGCAATTTCACAATCGATTGTACCCGCCCCCGTCCTTTTTGCGTCACGGGCAAATCGCTGCCCGTGTCGCACAAAGTCAGTAACCCCCGTCACACATACTTACCTCTCATGCGACAACGCTGTGGGCGGCGAACGTCCACTTCCTGGAGTGGGAGGGACATTCGGCGTCACAGCGACGTCACACGGCCGCCGGCCAATGGAAGCGGAGGGGCGGAGATGAGCGGGACGTAAACATCCCGCCCACCTCCTTCCTTCACATAGCTGGCGGCGGCCGCGTGACGCAGGTGAGCTGCTGTTCATCGTTCCCGGAGTGTCACACGGAGCGGCGTGTGCTACCCCGGAAACGATGAACAACTAAATTAAACGATATTATGGAACCTAGCGAGCAGTACACGACTCACGGTTTGTAAGCGATACTGCGTCGCTAGGAGGTGTCACACAGGCCGGCATCGCCAGCGATGCCGGATGTGCGTCACAAAAACCGTGACCCCGACAATCTATCGCACGATAGATTGTCTGGTGTAAAGCAGCCTTTAGTCTCCAGCGCTCGCACATGCTCAGTAGCATGGAATCAGAACATAGTGTCCAGCGCCACACAGACCTGGAACCAAGAAATAACATAGCCAGACCACAGCAAAGAATAAGGAGACACGCAGATCCCCAGAAATGGGAACCGTAACACACGGCTATCCACCACCGCTTTGCCAATATCCGGATCACCACCTGAATAACTCGCAAACCACCATGAAATCACCCCCATTCGTACAATATCACCCATAGAATGCAAGCACAATTACAACCAAAACAAAATGATGTCTTCACAAGCAGATATACACACTATCATGTAAACACACTAGCATGAAAAAAAACCCTAACACTCATGAAATGCACAGAAAGGCCTCATGGGCCACCAAGCAACCACTCCCACAAATTGACGCTGGCCACAGTACCCCCAACCTCCTGACCAGCCGTGCACCGTTTCGAAATCCACTAACAAACACAATACCACCCTAGTTCACCCGAAGCCATACGTATCAACACCCTTACCACCCTCCATAATCCCAGCATTAATACAAGGAACAAGGTTTAAGTGAGCCTTAATCTTACTAGGATGACTCCATGGACTCCCACGGAACAGCCGTCATGTGTCCTCCGCGTCGAGCACCGTCATCTTCTCCACAGGTAGACGCAGGATGCAGCCCTCCTGGGCCGCACCAAAAGCGCCCGGACTGACTGTCCATCCGGGAACGCTGGACAAAAGGTTACCGGCTCGGAGCCACAACTGGAGGGGGGGTGCGCTCCAGCCGCACAACTGCCTGTGGGAATCCGTATCCAGAGTCGGATCCGCTACAATTACCTTGCGCAATTGCGCAGGCCGCAGCTCCTACATCTTGCACCAGATGCCGGGGGCCCGTGACGGCAACGCCGGACCACGTGACCGCGCCACGGGTCGCGCCACCCATGGTGTCACGCCAAACCCCCACGCCGTGCCCGCCTGCAATGTTGCCACATCACTTGCTGCCCCTTGACTGATGGCCAGGCCCTACACGGCTGCACAGGCCGCACTTTCCGGAATATGCAGACATCAACACCGGGGGGCACATAAATTCAACGCCTGAACTGCGCATCGGGTCATGAGGCCGCGTCGCCCCAGTCGCAATGGTGACCCCCGCGCCGCAATCCTGTGTACCGCAATGACCTCGCACGGATGTGCAGGCCGTACTTCATGGATGCTGCCGGTCACATGACCACGTCACCGAGCCATGTGACCATGACGTCAGAGGCACGTGGCTGCGACGCTAGACCACTTGACCGCGCCCCGGGTTACGCGGCCGCGCCACCCACACCATCGTGCTAAACCCCCATGCCGTAGCCGGAAGTGGTTAGGAAGCCGGAGCCTCGACTCACCACCTGGATCTGCTGTGCTCCTGCTTTTGGATCCCATCAGAACTCCCTCACCTCAGCCACCCAGTCAGCCTTCATCCAGCGCTGCAGCGTCTCCTGCATTGCAGGGTCCAGCGCTGACACTTCCAGGTCAGGTGACACCGGCGCCGAATCATGTGACCGAGCCGCCGGCCCCACGTGTCCGTGCCGGCCCCATGTGTCCGCGCCGACCCAACGTGACTGCGCAGGCCCCACATGACCATGCCGGACCCACGAGACCGCGCCGGCCCCACGTGACCGCGCCGGGAAAGAGGAGCGCGACAGGACAGGGGAGCGCGACGGGACAGGGGAGTGCTACGGGACAGGGGAGCGCGACGGGACAGGGGAGCGGGCCGGGCCAGGTGACCACTGTGCGCGCGACACCACTGTGCGCCACTACCCGGAAGTGGAGGGGAGGCCGGCCACGTCACTCACCGCCCCGCTGCCTTCGGCCCGACTTCCGGCCCAGGCCCCGCGATGTCCCGTCTCCTGGATCCGCTGCCGCACGTGTCTTCTGCTGGGGCTCCTCCTCCGCTGCCAGCTCATTAGTGTCAAGTCCGTGTTGAGGCGACCAGGAGGCCACGGTCTTTGCTGCCACTTCGGAGGCAGAGGGGTCCCATCTTCACCGCCGCCGACGTCACCGGACCATCGCTGCAGCTGCTTTTCATCTGTGTCACGAGGCCCTCCATCTTCAGGATCCAAACGATTCCGGACATCTGCCAGGTAAAGAATGACTGCCCCCTTCCCCCAGTTCTGCCCTATATATCCTTCCCACCACTGACCACTCCACGCCCACTCACATGGCACCATAGCCCCCATAGCTCCACCCCACACCTTCCCCCACAAAAACACTACACCTTAACCCTTCACTAACCCTCAGGCCTAGCATCCCTCCTCAATCATGTGTGCCCTCCCTGTAGCCCCTTTGGGGCAGGCATCCGGGCTTGTCTTAGTCACTGGTGTGCATACCTTCTCTCCATATAGTGTAGATTTTTTAAGTTTTTGCACCCAGTTTAGACTCAGAATGGGGTTACAGACGTTATTTCTTGTCTGACTGCCATACTGTCAGAGTGTGGGTCACAGCCAGCAGTCACTTTCATTTTCAAACTGCAAGCTGCCATAGTGCGGGTCGCAACTCTGTCCCATACTTCAGCAGCCACTTTCACTTTCAAAGTGCGAGCTGTCGGAGTGGGGGTCGTTTCTTGCACTGAAGCAGTCACTTACTTTCAAAGTGCAGGCTGTGGAAGTGCGCGTCGCAGCTGTGTCCTACAGTCCGGCATTCAGGTCAGGTGAGGTCACATACAGTTTAGTATCTACCAAGGCCAGGGAGGCAGGGGCAGGGATAGATAGCACAACTCCAACCTAAATACTAGCTATTCGGCAGCTGTTGCCAATCAAAAATCAAAAAGTAGTGCATTTCTGTAACCTTACTTGCCTGTATTTCAAAAACTACACATCCAATCTGACCACTAATGGTATGTATAGAATCAACATGATAGTGCGAGAATGGCACTGGCTTTATTTTATATAGAAAAAATCCTGGTGATTGGTGTACTTTAAATTGGCTGTTAGTCAATGTTGAGGAAGCGATTTTGGTATAATGGGCAGTGACAGAACCCACGCCTGCTCCACACCGATTATTAGGGGTACTTTGCACGTTGCGACATCACTACTACGATCTCGTCGGGGTAAAATCGAAAGTGCCGCACATCCGGCGCCGGTAACGACGTCGCAATGTGTAAAGCCTAGAAGTGAAATCGGTGATCTGTGTAGTGTCGGTCATTTCCATAATTTCGCTGCAGCGACAGGTACGATGTGTTCCTTGTTCCTGCGGCAGCACACATCGCTGTGTATGAAGCCGCAGGAGCGAGCAACATCTCCTTACCTGCGTCCTGCCTGCAATGCGGAAAGAAGGAGGTGGGCGGGATGTTTACGTCCCGCTCATCTCCGCCCCTCTGCTTCTATTGGCCGCCTGCCGTGTGATGTCGCTGTGATGCCACACGACCTGCCCCCTTAGGAAGGAGGCGAGTTGCCGGCCAGAGCGACGTCGCAGGGCAGATAAGTGCGTGTGAAGCTGCCGTAGCGATAATGTTCGCTACGGCAGCTATCACAAGATATTGCATCTGCGACGGGGGCGGGTACTATCGCACTCGGCATCGCTACAATCGGCTAGCGATGTCGCAGCGTGCAAAGTACCCCTTAGATTACTAGAAGCTGAATTCTGCCTTGAGCAATAAAGTTCACTTACGGCAGCAGGGTTCTAAGTGCAGGTGCCGGGGAGGATCGGAACGCTATTAACCTGGGGATTAATGCAGGTTAATAATGTTTTATTCACATGAAAGAAGAAAATTTAGAGTCAATTCTGTTGAGTTTAATTTTGAACTAACTTTTAAGGCATATTATGCCATTCTAGGTGCTGTTAGGGCCAGATGGACGGGCAGACCCGGGAGGTGGATCCACTGGACCGAACTCCCCGATGAGGGAAAGGAGTCCGGTAGCCGGAGCACTTTAGGTAGCAGGACAGTCCGTGCACTGGAACACAATGGAGAAGTCCCTGGGACCACGAGGTCACTGATGGTGGTCCGGGTGACGGAGCTCAGGTTCGGAAGCCGTGATGATGTCTGGCGGGGTCCGGAACCGTTGGAGCGAGATGACGGGTCACCGCAGGGAACCGAGATGGTACGGACTGTCAGGATGGCAGATGGGCAGCGTTCGGGGTTCGAGATACAGCAGGACCGGATGGCGATGCAGGATCGGCTCTAGAAGACAGAGAGGTAAGTATCTCACAGAACACAAGGAGACCTGACTCCTAGCTTGGGAAAACACGAAGAACAGGCCCCGCTCCCTTGGACATTAACCCCCTTTATACCCTGTACCTGTATGCATCATTTCCTGTCAGTGGACACTGGCCCTTTAACCCCTTAACGACCGCGGGCCGTAAAATTACGTCCTAAATGACATAATCTTACTGCCCGCGGTCCTCCGGCGGCAGCATGCCGCGATCGGCACACATCTCAGCTGATTTTCACAGCTGAGATGTGTGCCTGCTAGGCACGAGCAGAATCGTTATCTGCTCGTGCCGATTAACCCCTTATATGGCGCTGTCAATACATGACAGCGCCATTATAAGCGCAATCGCGGTAAAGTTTTACTTACCGCCGAAACCGGAAGTCACGTGACGCGATCACGTGACTCCCGATAGTTGTCATGGTAGTACAGGGTCATGTGATGACTCCTGTACTACACATGAATTGGTTTCACTTTCGCTGTGCCCGGGGCACAGCAAAAGAGAAAGACAGCGTATCTGCTGTTTACAGCCTTCCAGCTGTGATCAGCAGATACTGCAGAGCGATCGGAATGCTGATCGCAATAGCCCCCTAGGGCAGGGGTGGGGAACCTTTTTTCTGTCGGGGGCCATTTGGAAATTTCTACCAACCTTCGGGGGCCGCACAAAATTATCAATGTTTAAATGACCCTGCTATATTGGGTGAAGCAATTAATTAACTGGGGGCATGGGGCTGGGGGCACAGACACCACACGCGGGGCTGGGGGCACAGACACCACACGCGGGGCTGGGGGCACAGACACCACACGCGGGGCTGGGGGCACAGACACCACACGCGGGGCTGGGGGCACAGACACCACACGCGGGGCTGGGGGCACAGACACCACACGCGGGGCTGGGGGCACAGACACCACACGCGGGGCTGGGGGCACAGACACCACACGCGGGGCTGGGGGCACAGACATCACTGTGGGGAGGCTGGGGGCACAGACATCACTGTGGGGAGGCACAGACATCACTGTGGGGAAGGCACAGACATCACTGTGGGGAAGGCACAGACATCACTGTGGGGAAGGCACAGACATCACTGTGGGGAAGGCACAGACATCACTGTGGGGAAGGCACAGACATCACTGTGGGGAAGGCACAGACATCACTGTGGGGAAGGCACAGACATCACTGTGGGGAAGGCACAGACATCACTGTGGGGAAGGCACAGACATCACTGTGGGGAAGGCACAGACATCACTGTGGGGAAGGCACAGACATCACTGTGGGGAAGGCACAGACATCACTGTGGGGAAGGCACAGACATCACTGTGGGGAAGGCACAGACATCACTGTGGGGAAGGCACAGACATCACTGTGGGGAAGGCACAGACATCACTGTGGGGAAGGCACAGACATCACTGTGGGGAAGGCACAGACATCACTGTGGGGAAGGCACAGACATCACTGTGGGAAAGGCACAGACATCACTGTGGGGAAGGCACAGACATCACTGTGGGGAAGGCACAGACATCACTGTGGGGAAGGCACAGACATCACTGTGGGGAAGGCACAGACATCACTGTGGGGAAGGCACAGACATCACTGTGGGGAAGGCACAGACATCACTGTGGGGAAGGCACAGACATCACTGTGGGGAAGGCACAGACATCACTGTGGGGAAGGCACAGACATCACTGTGGGGAAGGCACAGACATCACTGTGGGGAAGGCACAGACATCACTGTGGGGAAGGCACAGACATCACTGTGGGGAAGGCACAGACATCACTGTGGGGAAGGCACAGACATCACTGTGGGGAAGGCACAGACATCACTGGGGGGAAGGCACAGACATCACTGTGGGGAGGCACAGACATCACTGGGGGGGAGGCACAGACATCACTGGGGGGAGGCACAGACATCACTGGGGGGGAGGCACAGACATCACTGGGGGGAGGCACAGACATCACTGGGGGGGAGGCACAGACATCACTGGGGGGAGGCACAGACATCACTGGGGGGGAGGCACAGACATCACTGTGGGGAAGGCACAGACATCACTGAGGGGAGGCACAGACATCACTGAGGGGAGGCACAGACATCACTGAGGGGAGGCACAGACATCACTGAGGGGAGGCACAGACATCACTGAGGGGAGGCACAGACATCACTGAGGGGAGGCACAGACATCACTGAGGGGAGGCACAGACATCACTGTGGGGAGGCACAGACATCACTGAGGGGAGGCACAGACATCACTGTGGGGAGGCACAGACATCACTGTGGGGAGGCACAGACATCACTGTGGGGAGGCACAGACACCACTGGGGGGGAGGCACAGACATCACTGGGGGGGAGGCACAGACATCACTGGGGGGGGCTGCACAGACATCACTGGGGGGGGCTGCACAGACATCACTGGGGGGGGCTGCACAGACATCACTGGGGGGCCTGCACACACGACTGGGGGGGCTGCACACACGACTGGGGGGCCTGCACACAGGACTGGGGGGCCTGCACACAGGACTGGGGGGGTGCACACAGGACTGGGGGGTGCACACAGGACTGGGGGGGTGCACACAGGACTGGGGGGGTGCACACAGGACTGGGGGGGTGCACACAGGACTGGGGGGGGTGCACACAGGACTGGGGGGGTGCACACAGGACTGGGGGGGTGCACACAGGACTGAGGGGGTGCACACAGGACTGAGGGGGTGCACACAGGACTGAGGGGGTGCACACAGGACTGAGGGGGTGCACACAGGACTGAGGGGGTGCACACAGGACTGAGGAGGTGCACACAGGACTGAGGGGGTGCACACAGGACTGGGTGATGGGCAGCACATAGGATTGTGTGGGGGTGCACACAGGACATTGGGGGGCTGCACACAGGACTGGGGGACGGGTGCACACAGGACTGGGGGGGCTGCACACAGGACTGGGGGGGCTGCACACAGGACTGGGGGGGGCTGCACACAGGACTGGGGGGGGCTGCACACAGGACTGGGGGGGGCTGCACACAGGACTGGGGGGGGGCTGCACACAGGACTGGGGGGGGCTGCACACAGGACTGGGGGGGGCTGCACACAGGACTGGGGGGGGCTGCACACAGGACTGGGGGGGGCTTCACACAGGACTGGGGGGGGCTGCACACAGGACTGGGGGGGGCTGCACACAGGACTGGGGGGGGCTGCACACAGGACTGGGGGGGCTGCACACAGGACTGGGGGGGGCTGCACACAGGACTGGGGGGGTGCACACAGGACTGGGGGGGTGCACACAGGACTGGGGGGGTGCACACAGGACTGGGGGGGTGCACACAGGACTGGGGGGGTGCACACAGGACTGGGTGATGGGCTGCACATAGGATTGTGTGGGGGTGCACACAGGACATTGGGGGGCTGCACACAGGATTGGGGGGGTGCAAACAGGACTACTGGGTGATGGGCTGCACACAGGACATTGGGGGGGCTGCACACAGGACTGGGGGAGGGGTGCACACAGGACATTGGGGGCCACACTGCGCTGAGAGTTTCATGCAACTCTGGGGGAGAAGGTTTACAGAACTGGTGTGGGGAGGCACAAAGCATTGGGCAGGGCATATAGCAGCAGAGGGTCGGCGCTGGACTCACAGCAGCATTGCACTCACATCACCGGAGTGCAGGAGCCGGACACACAGCATCAGAAGGAGAAGGCAGGCACTGATCTCCGGAGGGCAGGGGGCGGACACACAAGGCAGGAAGCTGAGGCTGCTGTGGACCCGCCCACAATTGGCACTGGCCGACGGAAGAACACATTGCAGCACAAACAGCAATGTGTGGATTTAAAGGGCCGGCGGCAGCAAACCGCGGTGACAGCACGAGCACTGCCTCCCCCGGGAATCTGCCAGGGGGCCACATAAAAGGTCATGGCGGGCCGCATGCGGCCCGCGGGCCGGAGGTTCCCCACCCCTGCCCTAGGGGGACTAGTAAAATAAAAAAAAAAAGTAAAAAAATAAGTTTTAAAAAATTAAAAAAAAACAAAAAAACCTAAAAGTTCAAATCACCCCCCATTCGCCCCATTGAAAATTAAAGGGTTAAAAAAATAAAAAATATACACACATTTGGTATCGCCGCGTTCAGAAACGCCCGATCTATCAAAATATAAAATCAATTAATCTGATCAGTAAACGGCGTAGCGGCAAAAAAATTCCAAACGCCAAAACGACGTTTTTTTGTCGCCACAACTTTTGCGCAAAATGCAATAAGAGGCGATCAAAATGTAGCATCTGCGCAAAAATGGTACCGTTAAAAACGTCAGCTCGAGACGCAAAAAATAAGCCGTCATTGAGCCTAAGATCCCGAAAAATGAGAACGCTACGGGTCACGGAATATGGCGTAAAACGTGCGCCACTTTTTTCGGACAAACTTCCGATTTTTTTTTAACCCCTTATATAAAAGTAAACCTATACATGTTTGGTGTCTACGAACTCGCACTGACCTGAGGCATCACACCCACACATCAGTTTTACCATATAGTGAACACAGTGAATAAAATATCTCAAAAACCATAGTGCTATCGCACTTTTTTTGCAATTTTTCAGCATTTGGAATTTTTTTGCCATTTTCTAGTACACAATATGGTAAAACTGATGGTTTCATTTAAAAGTACAGCTCGTTCCGCAAAAAATGAGCCCTCACATGACCATATTGACTGAAAAATAAAAAAGTTACGTCTCTCAGAAAAAGAATGGCGAAAAAAAAAAACGGAAAGCGAAAAATCGGCCGGTCGTGAAAGGGTTAAGAAAGGGTCAGTGACCGCACGCGCGCCCTAATGCGCATGCGAGCGGCCCGGGTGCCAGAAGCCAGGGCAGGAAGCTGAGAGGAGGACGCAGCAGAGCCGGCCAGGGACTGGGAAGCCGATGGGCGCCGGGAGCGGGGACCAGGAGGCTTGGGAAGCGCGGGCACTGGAGGCTGAAGAGCGGGGAGCGTGGCAGGTGAGCCGGGGAGCGGAGCAGAGGACCCAGGGAGCGGAGCAGAGGACCCGGGGAGCGGAGCAGAGGACCCGGGGAGCGTGACAGTACCCCCCCCCACGCCCCCCTCCCCGCAAGCGGGACAGGAAGGCACGGATCAGAGGAGTGCCCACGTTCTACCTGGGCTCCCAGGACCTATCCTCAGGACCATACCCTTCCCAGTCCACCAGGAAGAACTGTCGACCTCGTACGGTCTTCATGGCCACGATATCCCTTACCGCATAGATGTCGTCCTCAGCAATAGGAGGAGGAGCTGGACTGGCGGCAGCGGAGAAGGGACCAAGGACAACCGGCTTGAGCAGAGACACGTGGAAGGAGTTGGGTATCCTCATCGTGGCCGGGAGCTGTAGTTTGTAGGAGACCTCATTGATCTTGCCGAGGACTTTAAACGGTCCGATGTAGCGAGGTACCAGCTTGTAGGATGGTATCTTCAGTCGGATGTATTTGGAAGCAAGCCAGACGAGATCTCCCGGAGAGAAACACGGAGGATCCAGACGTCTCTTGTCCGCGTGTCTCTTCATCCGCAGGGATGCACGTGCAAGGGAGGCCTTAACTGAGTCCCAAATGGTTGTAAAGTCACGGAGTACTGCATCAGCAGCAGGGATGTCCGAGGAAGAGGATGCAGGCAATGGGACAGACGGCTGAAGTCCGTAGACGACATGGAAGGGAGAACTGGAGGAGGACTCACTGACGTGGTGATTATGGGAGAATTCAGCCCAAGGAAGAAGCGTGGACCAATCGTCATGATGGGCGTTGACGTAGTGACGTAAGAAAGAGGTCAATATCTGATTGACCCGTTCCACTTGGCCGTTCGACTGAGGATGGTAGGCCGAAGAAAAGTCCAGAGTCACTCCCAGATGTTTACAGAGAGCCCTCCAGAAGCGGGAGGTGAACTGAGTTCCTCTGTCGGACACTATGTGTGATGGAAAGCCATGCAAGCGGAAGATGTGATGTATATAGGCGTCCGCGAGTTCCTGGGCAGATGATGGGTTGGGATGTCTCTTCCTCCTGCTCCATGGGCATGAAAGACCTAGACAAGGCATCAGCGCGTACATTCTTGTTCGCGGGTTGGAAATGGAGCTGGAAGTCGAACCGGGCAAAGAACAAGGACCACCTGGCTTGCCGTGGGTTCAGTCGCTGAGCCGTCCGCAGGTATTCCAGGTTTTTGTGGTCCGTGTAAATAATGACGGGGTACACTGCTCCTTCCAGAAGATAGCGCCATTCCTCCAGAGCCAGTTTGACTGCCAATAGCTCTCGGTCACCGATGGTGTAGTTGCGTTCAGGCGCTGAGAAGCTCTTGGAGAAGAAACCGCAAGTCACCATCTTCCCGGAGGAGGACTTCTGCATGAGCACTGCTCCGGCTCCCGAGGAGGAGGCATCCACCTCCAAGGTGAACTGGCGGTTTAACTCTGGACGGTGGAGTACAGGAGAGGAGGCAAAGGCTCGCTTTAGAGAGCCAAACGCGGCGTCGGCCGCAGGTGACCAGTCCTTTGGATTAGCCCCCTTCTTGGTCAAGGCGGAAAGAGGAGCAGTCAGAGCCGAGAAGTGAGGAATAAACTGGCGGTAATAGTTGGCGAATCCCAGAAAGCGTTGGATTGCCTTCAGTCCAGAAGGAGGAGGCCAGTTGAGAACAGAAGAGACCTTCTTTGGATCCATCTGCAGTCCGGTATCGGTGATGAGGTAACCCAGGAAGGGGAGAGAAGACTGTTCGAAGACGCACTTCTCGTACTTGGCGTACAGACGATTCTCTCTCAGTCTTTGTAGAACCAGTTGCACGTTCTCTCGGTGGGTCTGGAGGTCCGGAGAGAAGACAAGGATGTCATCCAGATATACCACCACACAAACGTAGAGAAGGTCCCGGAACACATCGTTCACTAATTCTTGGAAGACTGCTGGTGCGTTACACAGGCCGAAGGGCATCACGCAGTATTCATAGTGCCCATCGCGAGTGTTGAACGCGGTCTTCCATTCATCCCCTGAGCGGATACGGACCAGGTTGTAGGCACCCCGAAGATCCAACTTGGTGAACACACGAGCTCCTCTGAGCCGATCAAACAATTCGGGGATGAGCGGCAGGGGGTACTTGTTTTTTACGGTGATTAGGTTCAATCCCCGGTAGTCTATACATGGGCGTAGGTCGCCCTCTTTCTTCTTTACGAAGAAGAAGCCTGCTCCAGCAGGAGAGGAGGATCTCCGAATGAATCCCTTAGCCAGGCTCTCTGTGATGTACGTAGACATGGCCCTTGTTTCGGCTGGAGACAGTGGATATATCCGTCCTCGAGGTGGTGTAGTTCCCGGGAGCAGGTCAATGGCACAATCGTAAGGACGATGTGGCGGAAGTACTTCGGACTCCTTCTTATCAAAGACGTCCACGAAGGACCAATAGGCTGAGGGCAGTCCCGGTAGGGACTCGGGAACCGGAGGTCGCCGGATAGGTTGTATGGTCTTCAGACAGTTCTCATGGCAAGAAGACCCCCATCGAGTGATATCGCCAGTGCCCCAGCTGACTGAAGGCTCGTGTGTCCGCAACCAAGGAAGGCCCAGCAGGATTTGATGTGACATATGTGGGAGGACGTAGAGAGCGATGTTCTCGGTGTGCAGAGCACCGATACGCAGTTCAAGCGGCTTGGTGATCCAGGAGATGGTGTCAGAGAGGGGTCTCCCATCCACAGAGGCAATCACAAGAGGTTTGGCGAGTGGAGTAACAGGCACCTGGTATTTGTCCACCGTGGCCTGCTGGATGAAATTGCCTGCTGCCCCAGAATCGAGGTACGCCTCAGCCGTAAACCGCGTCTCTCCCGTTGTCACTTGCACAGTCCATGTAACTGGGTCTGAGAGAGTCCCAGCACCTAGGGTGGCCTCTCCTACCAACCCTAGGCTTTGGAGTTTCCCGGCCTCTCTGGACAGGAGCGTAGCAGGTGTGTGCCCTCTCCGCAGTAGAAGCAGAGACCCTTGGCGAGCCGCTCTGCTCGGCGTTGTTCAGACTGTCGCACACGGTCGATCTGCATGGGCTCATGGACGGAGACACCAGAGGCCGTTGACTGGAGTACAGCGGGCTTCTGTGGAGGAGAGGAATGCCTTACCGGACGTCTCTCACGGGACACCTCTTTGGACCGCTCCTGAAAGCGTATGTCCACTCGAGTCGCTAGGGTAATCAGGGCGTCCAGGGTGGACGGTACGTCACGTCCAGCCAGCTCATCTTTGATTCGACCCGAGAGTCCTTCCCAGAAGGCGGCGGTTAGGGTCTCGTTATTCCACCCGAGTTCTGAAGCCAAGGTGCGGAAACGGATGGCGTATTGACCCACCGTCAGAGTCCCCTGACGTAACCGGAGAAGAGATGAAGCAGACGCGGAGGCGCGTCCGGGTTCGTCAAAGGTGCTGCGAAAGGCCTGCAGGAACTCCTGGAGGTTCTTGGTCATAGGGTCCTCCTTCTCCCACAAAGGGTTCATCCACGCCAGTGCCTCGCCCTCTAGGTGAGACATGATGAAGGCGACCTTGGCTTGGTCGGAGGCAAACAAATGTGGCAGCTGCGTGAAATGGAGGGAGCATTGGTTTATAAACCCCCTGCAGGTCTTGGGATCTCCGGCGTACCGGGGTGGTGAGGCCAAACGCAGTCTGGAAGCATCCGAGGAGGCTGCCACGGGAGCGGGGGCCGTGGATTGACTAGTGGAGACCCGGGGCGCTGTAGATGTGACCGAGGCTTGTAGCGTGTTCAAGCGGGCGTCCACGGAGGTCATAAAGTTCAGCATGCGGGTCTGGACTTCACGCTGGCGTTGGAGTTCCTCATGCAAGGCCGCTAGTGCTTCGGCGAGATCCATGGCCTGTTCTTACTGTTAGGGCCAGATGGACGGGCAGACCCGGGAGGTGGATCCACTGGACCGAACTCCCCGATGAGGGAAAGGAGTCCGGTAGCCGGAGCACTTTAGGTAGCAGGACAGTCCGTGCACTGGAACACAATGGAGAAGTCCCTGGGACCACGAGGTCACTGATGGTGGTCCGGGTGACGGAGCTCAGGTTCGGAAGCCGTGATGATGTCTGGCGGGGTCCGGAAGCGTTGGAGCGAGATGACGGGTCACCGCAGGGAACCGAGATGGTACGGACTGTCAGGATGGCAGATGGGCAGCGTTCGGGGTTCGAGATACTGCAGGACCGGATGGCGATGCAGGATCGGCTCTAGAAGACAGAGAGGTAAGTATCTCACAGAACACAAGGAGACCTGACTCCTAGCTTGGGAAAACATGAAGAACAGGCCCCGCTCCCTTGGACATTAACCCCCTTTATACCCTGTACCTGTCACGCTCCCCGGGTCCTCACCCCCGTTCCCCGGCTCACCTGCCACGCTCTCCGCTCCCCAGTCACCGGATTCCGTCCGTCCCAGGGCTCCGGGCCCCCGATCCCGGCGCCCGACAGCTTCCCTGGACCTGGCCGGCTCCCCTGCGTCCTCCTCGCAGCCTCCTTCCCTGGCTTCTGGCACCCGGGCGGCGCGCATGCGCATTAGGGCGCGCGCGCGGTCACTGACCCTTTCTTAAAGGGCCAGCGTCCATTAACAGGAAATGAGGTTGCACAGGTACAGGGTATATAGGGGGTCATTGTCCAAGGGGGCGGGGCCTGATCTTCGTGTTCCCTGAGCTAGGAGTCAGGTCTCTTGGTGTTTATGTGCCTGTACTCACCTATCTGTCTTTGTAGAGCCGTACCTGCCTCGCCATCCAGTCTGCCGTGTCCTGATCCCCGCACGCTGTCCGTCTGCCATCTGACAGTCCGTACCATCCCGGATCCCTGCGGTGACCCGTCATCTTGCTCCAGAGGTTCCGGACCCCGCCTGATATCACCTCGGCCTCCGAACCTGAGCTACGTCACCAAGACCACCTTCTGTGACTCCGTGGTCCCTGGGACTCCTCCGCTGCCTTCTCTTGCACGGACTGTTCTACTGCCCATCAGTGCTTCAGCTGCCGGACTCCCTACCACCATCTCAGAGAGTTCGGTCCAGTGGATCCACCTCCTGGGTCTGCCCGACCGCCCGGCCGTGACAGTAAGATCAGGCCATGGATCCCGCTGCAGCACTAATGGCTCTGCAAGAGGAACTCCAACGCCAGCGTGAAGTCCAGACCCGCATGCTGCAATTCATGACCTCCGTGGACACCCGCCTGTACACATTACAAGCATCAATGACGCCTGCGGCACCCAGGTCCCCCGCCAGGCAAGCCATGGTCCCCGCACCAGTGGCAACCTCGTCAGATGCTTCCCGACTCCGTTTGGCGTCACCTCCTCGTTATGCTGGAGATCCCAAGACCTGCAGGGGCTTCATAAATCAATGTTCCCTTCATTTCACGCAGCTGCCACATCTGTTCGCCTCCGACCAAGCCAAGGTCGCCTTTATAATGTCCCACCTAGAGGGCGAGGCGCTGGCGTGGATGAACCCCTTGTGGGAGAAGGAGGACCCCATGACCAAGGATCTTCAACAGTTCCTGCAGGCATTCCGCAGCACCTTTGACGAGCCGGGACGCGCTTCTGCCTCTGCTTCATCACTCCTCCGCCTACGTCAAGGAACACTGACGGTGGGCCAATACGCCATCCGTTTTCGCACTTTGGCTTCAGAACTCGGGTGGAATAATGAGGCCCTAACAGCCGCCTTCTGGGAGGGACTCTCGAGTCGCATCAAGGATGAGTTGGCGGGTCGGGACGTGCCCTCCACCCTAGATGCCCTGATTGCCCTAGCAACTCGTGTGGACATACGTTTTCAGGAGCGCTCCAAAGAGCTATCTCGTGAGAGACGCCCGTTACGGCATTCATCTCCTCCTCAGAAGCCCTCCGTACCTCAGTCATCAACAGCTGGGAGTCCCGTCCACGAGCCCATGCAGATTGACCGAGTGCGTCAGTCTGCACAACGTAGAGCAGAGCGGCTTGCCCAGGGTCTCTGCTTTTACTGCGGTGAGGGCACACACCTCCTCCGTTCCTGTCCGGAAAGGCCGGGAAACTCCAAAGCCTAGGGTTGGTAGGAGAGGCCACCCTAGGTGCTGGGACTCTCTCTGATCCGGTCACATGGACCGTGCAAGTGACAACGGGAGAGACGCGGTTCACGGCTGAGGCCTATCTTGATTCCGGGGCAGCAGGCAATTTCATCCAGCAAGCCACCGTGGACAAATACCAGGTGCCTGTTATCCCACTCAACAAGCCCCTGGTGATTGCCTCTGTGGATGGGAGACCCCTTTCTGACACCATCTCCTGGACCACCAGGCCGGTTGAACTGCGCATCGGTGCTCTTCACACCGAGAACATCGCCTTCTACGTCCTTCCGCACATGTCCCATCAGATCCTGCTGGGCCTTCCATGGTTACGGACTCACGAACCATCAGTCAGCTGGGGCACTGGCGAAATCACCCGCTGGGGTGCTTCGTGTCATGAGAGATGCCTAAAATCCACACAACCCATCCGACGACCTCCGGTTCCTGAGAACCTACCGGGGCTGCCCTCGGCTTATTGGTCCTTTGCTGATGTCTTTGATAAAAAAGAATCCGAGGTACTGCCGCCACATCGCCCCTACGATTGTGCCATCGACCTGCTCCCTGGAACAACGCCACCACGAGGACGGATATATCCTTTATCTCCAGCCGAAACAAGGGCTATGTCGACTTACATCTCAGAGAGCCTGGCTAGGGGATTCATTCGGAGATCCTCCTCTCCTGCTGGAGCAGGTTTCTTCTTTGTCAAGAAAAAAGAGGGCGATTTACGTCCCTGCATCGACTACCGGGGTCTGAATCAGATCACTGTTAAGAACAAGTACCCTCTGCCGCTCATCCCCGAATTGTTTGACCGGCTTAGAGGAGCTCGTCTGTTCACCAAGCTGGATCTTCGGGGTGCTTACAATCTGGTGCGCATCCGCTCTGGTGACGAATGGAAGACCGCGTTTAATACGCGCGATGGACATTATGAGTACTGCGTGATGCCCTTCGGCCTGTGTAACGCCCCTGCCGTCTTCCAAGAACTGGTGAACGACGTGTTCCGAGACCTCCTCTACACCTGTGTGGTAGTATATCTAGATGACATCCTTGTCTTCTCTCCGGACCTCCCAACCCACAGAGAGCACGTACAGCTGGTTCTACGACGACTAAGAGAGAACCGTCTGTACGCAAAGTATGAGAAGTGTGTCTTTGAGCAGTCTTCTCTCCCCTTTCTGGGGTACATCATCTCTGAGACTGGACTGCAGATGGATCCCAAGAAGGTCTCCGCCATTCTCAACTGGCCTCCCCCTTCTGGACTGAAGGCAATCCAACGCTTCCTGGGATTCGCCAACTACTACCGCCAATTCGTCCCTCACTTCTCTGCTCTGACTGCTCCACTTTCCGCTTTGACTAAGAAAGAGGCAAATCCAAAGGACTGGTCGCCTGCGGCCGACGCCGCGTTTGGCTCTTTGAAGCGGGCTTTTGCTTCCTCGCCTGTACTTCACCGTCCGGAGTTGAACCGCCAGTTCACCTTGGAGGTGGATGCCTCCTCCTCAGGAGCCGGAGCAGTGCTCATGCAGAAGTCCTCCTCCGGGAAGATGGTGACTTGCGGATTCTTCTCCAAGGGCTTCTCAGCGCCTGAACGCAACTATACCATCGGGGACCGAGAGCTCTTGGCAGTCAAACTGGCACTGGAGGAATGGCGCTACCTCCTGGAAGGTGCAGTGTATCCCGTGATCATCTACACGGACCACAAGAACCTAGAATACCTGCGGTCCGCTCAGCGACTGAACCCACGGCAAGCCAGGTGGTCCTTATTCTTTGCCAGGTTCGACTTTCAGCTTCACTTCCGACCCGCGGACAAGAATGTACGCGCTGATGCCTTGTCCAGGTCTTTCATGCCCATGGAGCAGGAGGAAGAGACTACCCAACCCATCATCTGTCCTAGCAACATCATTCCGGTGGCCCCTGTTACCCTAGCCCAGATACCGCCCGGGAAGACCTATGTCTCCGATACCGACAGGCAAAAAGTGTTACACTGGGGTCATGCCTCAAAAACAGCCGGGCATGCTGGTCAGAAGAGAACATGGGGTGCGATTGTACGCCATTACTGGTGGCCATCCCTTCGCACGGACGTCGCTGCTTTTGTCTCTGCCTGCTCCTCCTGTGCCAGGAACAAGACGCCCAAACACTTGCCCCATGGCCGTCTTCTGCCTTTACCGATACCCTCAGTCCCGTGGCAACACATAGCAATGGACTTTATTACGGACTTGCCATTATCCTCCGGGCACACAGTCATATGGGTCGTGGTTGATCGATTCTCCAAAATGGCCCACTTCGTTCCTATGGCCGGACTGCCCTCTGCTCAGGAACTCGCGGAAGCCTATATACATCACATCTTCCGCTTGCATGGCTTTCCATCCCACATAGTGTCCGACAGAGGAACTCAGTTCACCTCCCGCTTCTGGAGGGCTCTATGCAAACATCTGGGAGTGACTCTGGACTTTTCTTCTTCTTACCATCCTCAGTCTAACGGCCAAGTGGAGAGGGTCAATCAAATCGTGACCTCATACCTACGTCACTATGTCAACGCCCATCACGACGACTGGTCCTCGCTTCTACCTTGGGCTGAATTCTCCCATAACCACCACGTCAGTGAGTCATCCTCCGAATCTCCCTTCCATGTTGTTTATGGACTCCAGCCCGCCGTCCCATTGCCTATATCCCCTTCATCGGATGTCCCGGCTGCTGATACTGCAGTTCGTGACTTTGCTACCATTTGGGACTCTGTCAAAGCGTCCCTTGGGCGCGCTTCCCAGCGGATGAAGAAACACGCTGACAAGAGACGTCTGGATCCTCCGTGTTTCTCTCCTGGTGACCTGGTCTGGCTTGCTTCCCAGTACATCCGATTGAAGATACCTTCCTACAAGCTGGGTCCTCGCTACATCGGGCCGTTTAAGGTCCTCAGCAAGATCAATGAGGTATCCTACAAGCTACAGCTCCCGGCCACGATGAGGATACCCAACTCCTTCCACGTCTCTCTGCTCAAGCCGGTTGTCCTTGGTCCCTTCTCCGCTGCTGCCAGTCCGGCCCCTCCTCCTATTGCCGATGATGACATCTATGCGGTAAGGGATATCGTGGCCATGAAGACCGTACGAGGTCGACAGTTCTTCCTGGTGGACTGGGAAGGGTATGGTCCTGAGGATAGGTCTTGGGAGCCCAGGGAGAACGTGGGCACTCCTCTTATCCGTGCCTTCATGTCCCGGTTGCGGGGAGGGGGGCGTGGGGGGGGGGGTACTGTCACGCTCCCCGGGTCCTCACCCCCGTTCCCCGGCTCACCTGCCACGCTCTCCGCTCCCCAGTCACCGGATTCCGTCCGTCCCAGGGCTCCGGGCCCCCGATCCCGGCGCCCGACAGCTTCCCTGGACCTGGCCGGCTCCCCTGCGTCCTCCTCGCAGCCTCCTTCCCTGGCTTCTGGCACCCGGGCGGCGCGCATGCGCATTAGGGCGCGCGCGCGGTCACTGACCCTTTCTTAAAGGGCCAGCGTCCATTAACAGGAAATGAGGTTGCACAGGTACAGGGTATATAGGGGGTCATTGTCCAAGGGGGCGGGGCCTGATCTTCGTGTTCCCTGAGCTAGGAGTCAGGTCTCTTGGTGTTTATGTGCCTGTACTCACCTATCTGTCTTTGTAGAGCCGTACCTGCCTCGCCATCCAGTCTGCCGTGTCCTGATCCCCGCACGCTGTCCGTCTGCCATCTGACAGTCCGTACCATCCCGGATCCCTGCGGTGACCCGTCATCTTGCTCCAGAGGTTCCGGACCCCGCCTGATATCACCTCGGCCTCCGAACCTGAGCTACGTCACCAAGACCACCTTCTGTGACTCCGTGGTCCCTGGGACTCCTCCGCTGCCTTCTCTTGCACGGACTGTTCTACTGCCCATCAGTGCTTCAGCTGCCGGACTCCCTACCACCATCTCAGAGAGTTCGGTCCAGTGGATCCACCTCCTGGGTCTGCCCGACCGCCCGGCCGTGACAGTACCTGTATGCATCATTTCCTGTCAGTGGACACTGGCCCTTTAAGAAAGGGTCAGTGACCGCGCGCGCGCCCTAATGCGCATGCGCGTGGCCCGGGTGCCAGAAGCCAGGGCAGGAAGCTGAGAGGAGAACGCAGCAGAGCCGGCCAGGGACTGGGAAGCCGACGGGCGCCGGGAGCGGGGACCAGGAGGCTTGGGAAGCGCGGGCACTGGAGGCTGGAGAGCGGGGAGCGTGGCAGGTGAGCCGGGGAGCGGAGCAGAGGACCCGGGGAGCGGAGCAGAGGACCCGGGGAGCGGAGCAGAGGACCCGGGGAGCGTGACAGGTGCTCAGAGGTACACCTCTTTAAAGGGAACTTAAGCACCTACATTGGCATAATATGCCCTAAAAAGTTAGTTCAAAATTAAACACAATGGAATTGACTCTAAATTTTCTTCCTTCATTTTGACCATTTTAGTTCGATTGAATCATGTAAAATAGATGCCATTTAAAATGCATGCATTCATTTTACAGCAATGCTAAATCACAGTAATGTTTGGGTTTTAATAGTACAATGTGCTTCTGCAAACTGACATTTACTTAGAATTACTTCTCATTATGAACTCAATTCATATTCATTTAGTTTGCATAGTACAGGACATTGGCATACTTACATTAATGTGGAGAATTAGGAAATGCTGTTACAATCATATCTTATGTGACAGACAGAACATTTGCAAACACATTTATCCATTTATCCTACAGTATTAAAAGTTTGCCCAGGTTCAGCAGAGTTAACGGACAAGTTTTCTTGAATCAGATTACCAATCGGAATTAAGTGTGTTTTTCTGTAATTAGGAAACCATGAGCCCAAGTAGGGTCTAGCGATATAGATGATGGTGCAGGGAGTCCAAAAACCAAGTTAAAAGATGGTTTCTACAGCTCCCCTGAAAAGTATGAAAGCTACAGATGGTGTTTGAAATTAATATGTTGTTTTGTGAAGGATAGAGTGAGATATATCATTACAATTCTGCCAAATTACATTTATGTTATCAGCACACAGCTGGCAGCTGGTCACTAAGAAAACAAGTCATTCTAAAAGGTGTCAAACTATTTAGAGTGTTATGTTCGGCAGTTCTGCGGGTTCAACGGCCGCATTATTCCTCATATTGTAAACGCCTTAGAAAATATTTTATGTTGTTGAATTATCTAACATATTCATCTAAATCATTTGCATGCCAACACCATGTTGCACACTTTTACAGTGTGACTTTATATTTTAACATCTAGACTAAAGTTACAGTACATAGGTGAATGTTCACACATTGCATTCATAAGCTGTTTTTGAAAAACAACAGAAAATAATGTTCTTTGACCACAATTTGAAAACTGGCTACTGGAGGAACCGCCAGTAATACAAGGCCTGGCTGCGGATACCTGCATTGAACTCCGGAGCTTTCACCTGAGCACCGGAGTGCAGCCTGGACGGAACTCAGGGTTTGTAGGACTGAACCGCGAGCGCAGACTGATTCCCCGGCGATTGCACTTCAGTTCATGACAGCTGCCGACAAGCTGAACTCCGAAGCTGTCACCTGAGATCCAGAGTTCAGCCCGGCCTGTCCTCAGCTGTGACATGAACTGAACCGCAATCGCCGGGGAATCAGTCTGCGCTCGCGGTTCAGTCCTGCAAACCCTGAGTTCAGTCCAGGCTGCACTCCGGAGCTCAGGTGAGAGCTCCGGTGTTCAATGCAGGTAACTGCAGCCAGGTCTGGTATTACTGGCAGTTCCTCTGGTAGCCAGTCCGACACTGCACATTGCATTCATAAGCTGTTTTCGAAAAACAGAAAATAATTTTCTTTGACCACAATTTGAAAAAAGAAACAAACCCTAAAATGGGCTATAGATGCAAAGCCATGGCATTATTTACCTGGTCATGACATTCAGTCTGTTTTAAAACTAGAGGTATTTTTGTTTTTCTTAACACTGTATTAATCCCTTCACCAAATATCACCATACAAGACACTCTAAAATTTACAACTTTTATTAAAATACATTAAAATATACATTCAATTTTAGAGTGTCTTGTAAGGTGATTTGATATTGACTGACACACTAGATATAATTTTTTTTTCGGTGACCTAATCCCTTCCGGCAAAAAATTTTAAATTCTGACCAATGTTACTTTAAAAATAATAGCTTTGGAACTTTTCAATATTTCCCAGTGATTCTGAGCATAATTTTTCATGACACATTAAACTTCATGTTAGGGGTAAATTTTGCTTGATATAATTTGGGTTTATTTATAAAAAATATCAAAAAAATTACACATTTTTTTAAAATTTTGCAATTTTCAAACTTTTTATGACCTTAAACTAAATAGCTATATTACACAAAATCATTAATAAATAACATTTTCCACATGTCTACTTTACATCAGCACTATTTCTGCGACATTATTATTTTTTGTCAGAAAGTTACAGAGTTTAAAAGGTATTTTCTCATTTTTCCAGAAAAATTTACAATTACATCATATTTGAAGTGACTGAGGGGCCTATATGACAGAAAATACACAAAAGTGACACTATTTTAAAAACCACAGTCAAGAAGTTTATTACCCCTTTAGGTGCTTCACATGAATTAAAGAAATGTAAAAGCAAAAATAAAAAAATTACTTTTTCCCAGAAGGGTAACAGGAGAAAATGGACCATACAATTTGGTGTGTACTTTCTCCAGTGATACCCCATATGTGGTAAAAAACTACTGTTTGGGTGCACGTCAGGGCTCGGAAGGGAAGGAGTGCTATATAAATTTTGAAATTCAAAATTCACTGGAAAAGAGAGCAAACACCATGTCATGTTCTGATGGACATAAATAGTTTAAACACCTCCCATAAATCACCCCATTTTGAAAACTACACCCATCACTGAATTTATCCAGATGTGTGGTGGCTTGAGCACCTTGAATCTTCAGGTGCTTCACAGAATTTTGTAGCGCTGAGCCATGAAAATGAAAAAAAAAATATTTTACCACAAAAATGTGGCTTTAACCCCAAATTTTTCATTTCAAATGGTATCAAGAGGAAATGGTCTATATAATTTGTTGTGCAATTTCTGCTGAACACATTGATACGCTATATGTGGTGGAAAAACTACTGTTTGGACGTACGGCAGTGCTTGGAATGGAAGGAGCATTATTTTAATTTTAGATGGAATAGATTGTGAATGCCATCTTACATTTCAAGATTCCCTGATATGCCAAAGCAGCAGAACCCCCCTACAAGAGCATGGTTATTGGGATCCCTCCAGCCTAAAAATAGCAGCCCTCAGCCACCCAAAATTTTCATCATATGGCATGGCACCTGGGTCGATCTGGAGGCCTTTGTCAACAGGCTGAATGACAATGAGATAGGTCTACGTTTCACCTTTGAGGCAGATTTCACCACTCTGCTCTTTCTTGATGTCCTCATTTCTAGAACTGAGGAGGGCACCCTAAAGACATCCACGTACAGAAAGCCTACTTGCACCAACTCCCTCCTGAGATGGCACAGTAACCATCCGGCTCCCCTCAGGAGGGGCATTCCTAAGCGCCTATACTTTAGGATATGCCGTAATTGTTTGGATGATATTTCCTTTTAGGCACAAGCGAGTGATCTAAGAAAAAGGTTCTTGGACCGTGGCTACCCGAACAACATTCTGAGTAAAGCTTTCAATGAGGCAAAATCCAGAAAGAGATCAGATTTTCTTAAACCCGTTAAAAAAGAAACGAACAATCCTATGACGAGATTTATTACAACCTTCTCTAATGGTGCTAATACAGTCAGGGACATTTTAAGAAGACACTGGTCAATTCTGTTAATGAACAAGGACCTCGGCACAACAGTGGGCCCCTATCCGCCGGTCACTTACCGCAAGGGAAGATCCTTGAGGGATAGGTTGGTCCACAGCCATTTTGTAGAACCCAGACAACAAATTTGGCTTAGATCTGATGAAGAGGGGTGCTATAGATGTGGGGATTGTGTCTCATGTTCCTCTATTTCACTTAGCAAAACGTTTAAATCCAATGTCACTCAAGAATCCTTTGTCATTCGTGACTTTATAAATTGCCATACAAAAGGCATTATTTATAAAGCAACATGCGTGTGTGGATCGGAAAAACTAGGAGAGAGTTTCGTAGACGTATAGGTGACCACATGGGGGACATTGAACATGACAGGGATACATCACTGGTGCGCCATGTCAGTGTCTGTCATGATAAGATCGAGAAACCACTAAGGGGGGGGGACTGGGATCGGTTGATCCTGCAAAAAGAAGCCAGATGGATCTTCCGATTAAATACAGTCTCTCCCTCTGGTTTGAACGAACAATTACATTAATTAATTAATTTTTGGATGTTTCATCTACTATTCGGGCTTTTGAGGATCTCTAGTTTTTAATTTGGCACATATATAGATTTTTATATGGGTGATTTTTCATCCTAATACCTTGTGAAATACTTATACTGTTATGTTGTGTAAGAGGTGTCACATTGTTTACTTACACACATAGTAGCAGTTTTTTTTATTCAATATAAGCTTTCTCCCCAAATACTGCCCCTTTAATTAAATAATTAATTACTTAATCTGATTGGGCTGTCATAAATAATCAATCTAATTTCAATGTATTGATGTTTTTAGGGAGCCATGTGACTTGATCACATGACCGCAATTGCAGGAAGTGAATATGTGTTCCATCTAGCTGCTATTCTATAGAAGTTTGCGGTTCATGTATACTTCCTGATTCAAGTATCACTCCTCGTCCTTAGATGTGACCAGGTAATGACGTTGATCGCAGGGCTGTACCGGGTGCGAGGTGGTTTCCTCCCATCATGGGTCATGTGATTACTCATGTGACCGGACTAACGGGAAGTTCTGCGTTCCAACTGACGGCCATTACAGGGCAGCGTGTGTTCCATCCAGACTCCCTGGATCTGGCAAGGACATTGTAACCCACGTGTACCGGACATTTGGAAGATCTTGCAGGTTTTTCGTTGGTGTGGGCTCCGTTTGATGTGTGGCAGTGAGTGGATTGAACTGTGTTTGATGGGGCAGCCCATTCCCGGTTTTCCCTGAGGCCATTAGTGAATTTGGTAATGATTAGGGGCAGGGGAATAGGTGGGGAAAAGGGCTTTTGTCCTATTTATACCCCCATTATGGTCAGTTTTTTTATGGATACCAGACTTAATAGGAGTGAGCTCTGTATTGAGCCACTGTTGGTTGCAGAGGTGCTATATTTTTCTCCTCTGATGACCGATTGAGGCGAAACGCATAGGGAGGCGCCTGGATTTAACATAAGAGTCAGTCACAATAGGGCCAGTTGTGGAATGCCCTTGTAAGGGCGACAGTATGTGGGGAATAGAAGGGTCAGCTTAGTCCCTTACAGGGTCAGTGACCGGACCTCCACCTAAATTATGCAGGTATTTGGACCAAAGACTGCAGGAGAGGCCAGTTCCACTACCTGAGATACAAGGACTGGGGTGAGATTATTCCACTTCTGAGTGGTTGTTTTTGTGCACATTTGATCATACATATGACATGTACTGTGTCATGGGCATTGTTATCATCAAGGGTTAATTTTAGATGGGTTACCATGTTCATTCTGAAATCTACCTCATGGACAGGGTACGAATATAACAAAAAACTGATCCAACTGATACTTTACAGGGATTATGTGCCGGGATCATGGTGTGCTTATATATTGGTTACGATTATCCCATGTTAGTATGTTGTTTTGTAAAATGATATCTATACATCCACTGATGTTTTAAGTACCTATACAGTTGAATAATTATTGACACTATATGTAATAATATACACACATATATGTATAAGGAAGAATTTGGTACCTATCAGTTTATTAACTTTTCTTTTGCCCAATTGAAGTCATAGACCTATTTGAAAAAGTACATGTAGTTGTGTGTGTATATAGCCATCTTTTATATATATATTTATAAAAATATAAATATAAAATCTCAACTATCTCCTGCTTGTTGGTTTTTGAGTGGAGAAACAATCAGCCCATATTTGAATTAATTGGTTTTGTCCTGATGGTATTTAATTATACTGGATGGCCGGATCAGTTTTGGTTTTAAATAGGTGTTGGATCACTATTTGTATGTTTAGTCTATTTTAGATAATCCCAATTAAAGGTTATGCTTTAATAACACATGATGCTGCATTGATTTTGAGTTACATGTCTTAATCTTGTTTCTGGATACCTATTGGTTATTAGCAATTGCTTTGATCAATACTATGGATGGCTAGAGGAACAACATCATCTGATTGTTTAAAAACTGATAGGTAAAAAGCTGGCCACCTTTTCACTGCTGGACTTAAACAATCAGATGATGCTGTCAGTTGACAGCATCAGCTGCTTACCAGAGGGGTCTTGTAGCCAATCGGACGTGTCCTGGGAGTCTGCAGAGAGGTTAGTATAGTTTTTTTTTTCTAGTGATGTGTCAGATGATTGTTTAAATGGCTTTTAAACAAGCAGCTTATGTGTCATCTGATTCAGGTCCTTGAACCTGACACATCATCTGATCGGTTTGTCTTTTGGAACACTGATCAAATGATATTGGATCCGGATTGGACGTCATGGGACCCTCGGCCCAGGACTATGGCGGGGAGGGGGGGGGGGGTTCTTTAGTTCAATAAAGATGGAGTCACTAATTGTCTTGTGTTTTATTTCTAATAAAAATATTTTTTTCTGTGTTGTGGTTTCTTTTATCTTTACTAGAAATTCATGGTGGCCATGTCTAATATTGATGTGACACAATGAATTTCAGGCTTAGGGCCAGCTGATAATACACAGCTGGCCCTAACCCCATTATTACCCAGTGAGCCACCCAACACCAGGGCCACTGAAAGAGTTGGATAGAGCGCCAGAAGATGGCGCTTCTATGAACGCGCCATTTTCTGGGGCGGCTGTGGACTTATTCTCAGTGGGGGGGCCCAGAAAGCGCTGCCCCCAACCCCTAGCTGCCTATTTGTACTCGGCTGGGAACCAAAAATATAGGGAAGCCTTTTTTTTAATTATTTCATGAATTTAAAAAAAAAAAATAACCTGGGCTTCGCCTAATTTTTGTGTCCAGCCAAGTACAACTAGGCAGCTGGGGCCTGGAATCTTCAGCGCAGGGTGGTCCAAGCTTTCTGGGCCCCCCTGCTGCGAATTACAGTCTGCAACCACCCCAGAAAATGGCGCTTTCATAGAAGCGCCATCTTCTGGCACTGTATCCAACTCACCCAACGGCACTGGTGCCGGGTGTCACGCTGGGTAATAAGGGTTAATACCAGATTTGTTTTACCAGCTGATATTAAGCCTGAGATTCTTAATGTCAGGCCAAGTTTGACCCACCCAATTAAAATCTTCAATAAAGGGTTAAAAAAAAGACAACACACATAGAAAAAATACTTATTAGAAATAAATACACAGACACACTTAGGGACTTCATCTTTATTATTCCCTCTCACCCCTCCAGGATCCTGGTCTTCTGTCTTCTTTCTTCTGTTTCTTCAACCAATGCAGCTCTACTATATCAGAAACCATGGGGGTAGGAAGAACGCTTATGCTCCCCATGCTGTCTAATCACTCCATGAATGAGCAGAGACTGCGTGTTGGTAAGCAATGATGTAATCGCTGCCACTGTTGACATAGTAACCTAACAAGCGGGTTACTATAGCAACGGTTATCTGCGATCACCTGATTCCCGACTCCTGTACCTATACTACCTAAGACACACACTAAATCTGTCCCTAGCTCAGCAGCACCTCTCCCTACAGTAGCTGACTGTGGATCAGAGTGACGTGCAAAGCGCCGTCAGGTCTTATATAGACCTGATTACGCTGTGCGGCCAGCCAATCACTGTAATGCCACAATCAACATGGCTGTGGCATTACAGTGTGTGGCAGCCAATCCGTGCAAGTGGGCTGACTCTGTAAAGAGCGCTGACTTGCAGGAAGGGGGAGCCGAGCATGTGCCAGAGTATCGAGATGCTCAGGCAAGCACCAAGTATCAGCAAGCATGCTCGCCCATCCCTAATCCTGATCTATCATTTTCTGGTGTTACTAAATGCAGACATTGGATATTATTGGTTTAGGTCCAAATCACAATATCTCTATATCAACCAATTGCGGTTTTCACATGAACAATTTGTCAAATCACTACATTTTACTAGAGCCTATGAAAAATTCTTCTCGTGTCTCCTGAGGACATATATTTTACTGACACTAAATTATTTTTAACACCTTCATGTATGCCTCACTTAAATTAATTTATTATTTATTTTGTTTACTTATATATAACGTCATTACTTCCACAGGCCTTCACAGACATCATCATCATTGTCCCCATTGGGGCTCAAAATCTAAATTTCCATCATTATGTCTTTGGAGTGTGGGATGAAACCAGTAGAAACCCCACAAACATGGGGAGAACATACAAAACTCCTTGCAAATGGTGTGTCAAGGGGTGCTCAGCTGACCCTAAGACTGTGGGCCCTGTGCTCACCCTGTCCCTGAGATACCCTTAATGGTAGAGAAGTCCAGGTCTCCACCCTGGCCCTGTCTCCTATCGGGCCCTGTCCTAAAACCTCGCCCGGACCCCTGACCCTGGGAGGAGCTGAACCCAAAGTAACAACCTCCCAAAGACACAGACAAGGGGATCAAACTGAAACACTCACACCACAAATAACCACAGAGGAGAGACAAAATGATACCAGAGGGACTAAACTAAAAGAGGTCGAAGTAATTCACACCACAGTGCTCACAAACAGCACAAACAAGTCACTGGTCACCAAAAAGAGGTATGCAACGGACATTGTGATTTCACAACTGCAAGCAGAAATTATCTTTAGTGGTCTCCTACTACACACTCTAGCCTTAAATAAAAGGAGACCAGCTATGGAAGGTAAGCAGCAACCTGGCTCTTAGAAAAGTAGCACACTGCTCCAAAAAGGATTAAATCCTGCAAGGCTGGGAGCAGTGAAACAACTCAGCCAATGCCCAGTCAAGCTCAGCATTTAAGAGAGACGAGGTTGCCTGTCGGACACTGCAATGTGAACAGCATCTGACGCCATAGAAGTAATTCTTGTGTGCAGATTCAGACAGCGCATGACATGTTTTCTTTGTGGGATTGGAATCCATGGGCTCAAAGTGTAGTCCTAACTACAGTTTCGTACATGCTGAATTTAATGGCAGTACATGCTCCTGTGCACAGTACTATCTCTGGTTTTGGCTGGGACAACAGACCAACTTTGTTCTGTCACAATGAATAAAAATATATTTTTCTTGTCAGGGAGAAAATATTTGAAGAGAACTACGGGAGAGCCCCTTCTTTCTTGGACAGATGATGGAGGTCACCACCATACAAATTGGATAGTTGGTCAGTCTTGACAAAATTGGTGGGTTTGGCTGACAATATTCTGATGAACTTTAGGATCTTTTTAGACATATAAATTTTTGTTATAGCATCAACCATAAATACAGTGCTTAGATTATTGTATTACATTAGTTATATTTTATCGGAGGAATGTATCCATTCAGTGTCTTTAATCAACATTGATTGGATGCAAATAGTTAGTATTCTAAAATACAATTACCATCAGAGTAACAAGGGTATCTCTTATCAGACTATATTTACATATCAGGAAGCTTTCTATCTATACGAGCGTAAAGTATAATGAGCAGATCATTGAGGCAAAACCAATTAATCTTACTTCTTCAGGAACAGACACACAATTACTAGATCGGTTGCAAACTTTTCAACTGCTTGTAATCATTAAAAAAAAAACCTGATAAAATGTGCTCCATGAACTTATATCAAGGAAGATAAATATATACAGTTTAAAGTTTCAAAGTGATTACAACTTTCCAAAGGACACTTACAGTATGTGCATGAAAAGAAACTGAGACTAATGTTAGAAAATTGCTATTTTTTCAGAGACATTTATGAGAATTTGAGTGTCACCAACATTTTATCTACTGATAACTTCTTTCATGGAATTCTGTCACCAGATTATTATCCATAACTAATCAGAAGGATGGAAATTACAATATTATCATTAGCTTTGTCTTGAAACATGCAGTGTCTTGCTGTACATTTTATGTATATGATAAGAGTCTTAAAATGAGTACATCTCTAATGATGGCTCAAGTTCCTCCCTTGAGAGTAAGGGGTACTTCTCATATAGCGAGATCGCTAATGACATCGCTGCTGAGTCACAGGTTTTGTAACGTACCAGTGACCTCATCAGCGATCTCGCGGTGTGTGACACTAAGCAGCGACCTGGCCCCTGCTGTGAAATCTCTGATCATTACACACTGTTTTGGTTCAGTTTTTCCTCGATGGTCTCCCTTTGTGCAGAACACATCGGCGTGTTTGACGGCGGGAGACCAACGAGCACTGACTCTGTGTAAGCGGTGTACGCTGGTAACCAGGGTACACATCAGGTTACTAAGCAAAGCGCTTTGCTTAGTTACCCAATACTTACCCTGGCTCCATGTGCACAGAGCCAGTGCTAAGCGGTGTACGCTGGTAACCAGGGTAAATATCGGGTAACCAAGCAAAGTGCTTTGCTTAGTTACCCGATATTTACCCTGGTTACCAGCGTACACCGCTTAGCGCTGGCTCCGTGCACATGGAGCCAGGGTAAGTATTGGGTAACTAAGCAAAGCGCTTTGCTTAGTAACCTGATGTGTACCCTGGCTACGTGTGCAGGGAGCCAGCACTAACCAGTGTACGCTGGTAACCAGGGTAAATATCGGGTAACTAAGTAAAGCGCTTTGCTTGGTTACCTGATATTTACCCTGGTTACCAGCGTACACTGCTTAGCGCAGGCTCCGTGCACATGGAGCCAGGGTAAATATCGGGTAACTAAGCAAAGCGTTTTGCTTAATAACCCGATGTTTACCCTGGCTACGAGTGCAGGGAGCCAGCACTAAGCGGTGTACACTGGTAACCAGGGTAAATATTGGGTAACCAAGCAAAGCGCTTTGCTTAGTTACCCGATATTTACCCTGGCTACGTGTGCAGGGAGTCAGCATTAAGCGGTGTATGCTGGTAACCAGGGTAAATATCGGGTAACCAAGCAAAGCACTTTGCTTGCTTACCCGATATTTACCCTGGTTACCAAGCGCAACATCATTACATGAGTTGCTGGTGGCTTGTGGCTGGTGGCTGGTCACTGGTGAGATCTGCCTGATTGACAGCTCACCAGCAACCATACCAGGTCATATCATGGTCGGAATCGCTGGTACGTCGTTTAGTGAGACGGTACCCTTCAGGGGGCCTTTACACGCTGCGACTCCGCTAACGATATATCGTCGGGGTCACGGTGTTTTTGACGTACATCCGGTGTCGTTAGCGATGTCGCAGCGTGTGACAGGCTGGAGCGACCTAAAACGATCGCAAAAAAGACAAAAATCGTTTGTTTTGGAGAGGTCGTTTAATTTCAAAAAATCGTTGACAGGTAAGTAGCGATGTTGTTCCTTGTTCCTGCGGCAGCACACATCGCTATGTGTGACACTGCAGGAGCGACGAACATCTCCTTACCTTCGTCCCGCCGGCAATGAGAAAGGAAGGAGGTGGGCGGGATGTTCAGCCCACTCATCTCCGCCCTCCGCTTCTATTGGCCAGGCGCTTAGTGACGCCGCAGTGATGTCGCTATGACGCCAAAAGCACCTCCCCCTTGAAGGAGGGATTGTTCGGCGGTCATAGCGTCATCGCTGACAAGGTATGTGCGTGTGACTCTGCCATAGTGATAATGTTCGCTACAGCAGCGATCACCACATATCGCACGTACAACGGGGGCGGGTGCTATCGCGCTCGACATTGCTAGCAATCGCTAGACTTCCAACACTTGGACTTGGTCAATCTTATAATGTATACAGTATGTGATCAAGCTTTGTTTGGTAACCTTTTATGTAGATACAGAATGCTGATTAAAAGGAACCAAACATCAGGATTTTCATGTATAAGGTGCAGCCAGTGCAGTACTGGCACTATCAGGCACAGGCTCTACATACTATTAGGGTGCAGCTCGGGTGTTTAGTCAGTGAAATCCAACTTTATAAAGTTTGAAAATTTGTGCACTTTTTGATTGACGTGTGCACCTCTCTTCTAATGTCAGGGCATGTTATGGACGTTTATCCCCGCCCCCCTCCGCCCCCTGTTCCTCCCTCTCACTAGCCGTATGTAAATTTCTCTTCAGAAACATGGTGCCGGGGTTGGCGCCTGCGCATAGCGCTTAGCTCCGGCGCCATGTTTCTGAAGCTCGCTGTACTTAGTATTTTGCAGGAGAGGGCGGCGCATGCGCCCTCGCTTCTTCAGATCCTGTTGTGACCGCGGGAGCACGCGTGGTCACAACAGGACTGCAGAACAGCTGATGAGAGGACGCGATTACCTGCAGGGGATCCCTGGTATTCCAGCACACAAGGGGAGACAGGTCCCCAGAGCACACAGCTAATCATCTAGAGCTGCTCAACCTTCAGGTGGGGGTACTTCATGCCCTCACCATCACAACACAGAGTCCGAGCCAAGCAGCAATCAGGAGGCCCATAAGGGGACAGGGCCAGAAGCCATCCCACCAAGGTCACGCTGCCGGCAGATCGGGCCAGAGAGGGGAGCGGGGTTGAAAACAGCTTCCCTGGAGGAATCCTACCATACTTCAAGTAAGGGATCCTCCCAAACAAAAGGAGTGCAAGGAGGGCGAGTGGACAGCTACCCTCAGAACGGCCTTCTGGAATTCCTGGTTCCACCTGGTTATCACAGTGACCACCAAACAGTGAGTAAACACGTTAAAAGACTTTTTAGACTGTGTTTGAGTCATTCTGCGACCTGTGGTTTCACACACTTACACAGGGCCCTGGGGCTTGCCTCACTCTCAGGAGGCCACTACAACTAACTGCACCCACCATCAGCCCCAGGTACCCCTTAATCTGCAGTGGAGGTCACCCTGACCGCAATACCGAGAGTGGCGTCACGAAAATCAAAAGAGAAGGTTCCCTACCTGTGACCAGACCATCCCGTGGAGTCCCTGAAGGAAAAGCACCAGACTGCTGCAGTAGCCCTGGGCTCCACAGTTGTTGTACTTGTAGCACCCCTGAATATATCAGGGTGCCACCGGGTACTGCAATCCTTACCAAGGGTACAGGATCTACCTCCCCCTGGTTCCAGGTTCCCAGAAATCAGTGTCACTAACATCCAATCCCAATCACATCTCACATCATGACCTGTCAGACACACCAGTGGGTTGGATAAGTGGAATAAGGCCACCCACCTAGGGGTCAGGCAGACTGGTGGGAGGGAAGTTCTAAGTTAGTTGAGTTTAGGAGTTGAGTGAGAGCCCTCAAGGAGTAAGGAGCTGGGGAGTAGTAGCTCTCGGGGAGCTAGACCAATGTTGGGTCGCAGACGGTGGTCTGGGACCAGAGGAGTCAGTGGCAGTGACATTGGAAGGGTGCGACAGACATAGTCTAGAAGGACTGTCGGCACCAGAAATCCAAAAGAACTGACCAGTACTGAGCATGACGGGGTACAGGACCCTAGGTCAGGAGCAGGTTTACCCATCCTGATAATTAACCTGGAAGGGAGAGTCTCTTTATGAACTTCCCTAAGAGCTCAGAGATTGAAGGCGACAGCACACTGCGGGGGATTGGGCTTTTCAGTAACACGGCCCACTAAAATCCCAAGTGCCAGCCATCAATAGCACAGCTACACCACAAATATAGTGAGCGGGGTCCCAACAGCTTCACGCCAAGGGACCACACAGAAAACTAACTTGTGCACGGAGGCGGCTCCGGATTACCCAGCGACACCGGTGGGAGCGGACACCTGGATGGGCTCCCCTGTAGAGACTGTGATGCACAGAGTCTTTGGTTTATCTTCAGTGTGAATGTCTGTTTTATAATTCTCAACCATGACTACCCACAGTGAGTACCCTGGTTCCCGTGCACCCTGCTCTCCCAAACATCTCACCAAAAACACCAGAGGCCGGGGTCTTCCCTACCTGCGGAGGGACTGACACCGTGCTGCTCCACACCATCTGCCCCGGTACTCTTTCCAGCAGCAGCGGTACTCCCATTACCGCAACCCGCAGTGGTGTCACAAAATTCTCCCCTGTAAATAATAATCCCCTTTCAAGGATCGGAGTGAATGCCGACCTTGAGCCACGACCACCCGGATCCGAGCACTCCGGTCTGCACCGGGGCGGCACATACTTCATTGTTGTGTGTGGTTGTGGTGTTAATTCCTGTTGTCCTTTTCTTGCTGCCTTCCTTTTCTTGCTTTTCTCTTTAGTCTCTTACTTTTTGTTACTGTGAGTTTGCAGTGTGTTTGAGTTTTGTTTTTTCCCTGTCTGTCTTTATCCGTTTTACTCCTGCCCCTTCCTTCCATGGGAGGGAACAGATTAGTTCTGGTCAGGAGAATAGTTAGGCACAGGACTCAGGTATCCCCACCATCAGGGGTAATCTGGACTTTAGTGATAGCTTAGAGTCCCTTAGCATGATAGACAGTATAGGAGCCCCCTGTCTCTTGCTATCCTGCAGTCACATCGTGAATGAAATCTCATTGGGTACTATTACTGAGATAACCAAGTCCAGCAAAAATCCAACTAGTAATGCTTTTTTGTGATTTATTTGTAATAGATGTGGTGCCTTGCAAGTCGCATTGCAACTCTATTCATCTGCATTATGCTGCAATGTAGCCATAGCATTGAGCAATCTTTGACCAACTTGTAGCCGCAGTCTACCAAAGAGGACTGCAGAGTAGAGATGAGAAACCACCCTAGTGTTCGAGTTCGGTTCGTCGAACGGCGGGTGTGTTCGTCGAACATTCGACGAACATTCGTCAAACACTTTCGAATACCATTGAAAACAATAACAGGCAAACACAAACACTAGAGATGAGCGAACCGGTCGCGGTTCGGCTCGAGGTTGCTTCGCCGAACGGACCTCCCGTTCGAGTTCGGTTCGTCGAACGTTCGACGAACCGAACTCGAACTGCATAGGAAACAATGGCAGGCAATCACAAACACAGAAAAACACCTAGAAAACACCCTCAAAGGTGTCCTAAAGGTGACAAACAACTCAAACACATTGGAAAGTGACAAGGACATATACTCATGCGAAAACAAAACAGCTGGACAAGGAAAAAGAGGAGGACACACAGATATAGGCATGGCACGCCCTTCTAAAATCATGTAAAACACCGCAAGGTGACTCCAAGCGGAGTCTCCCTTTTTTCCAAAAATTGGGCCACACACACACCCACCCCTTCAGTGGCAGCACTTGTGCCCCAGTTGTACACTTCACAGCTACATTTGCATCAAGCACATTCAAAAATACGCCATTCTTATCCGTCCCCAGGATGACACCGGGGTAGGTAGCAAAGTCTTTCCTGATCCCAGCTCTGTTCATCTTGGCTTCTTTTAAAAACACAGCAAGCAAGGGTTACTCCAAGCGGAGTCTCCCTTTTTTCCAAAAATTGGGCCACACAGACACCCACCCCATCAGTGGCAGCACTTGGGCCCTAGTTGCAAACAGGATGTTTTGATTTGCATCAAGCACATTCAAAAATACGCCATTCTTATCCGTCCCCAGGATGACACCGGGGTACGTAGATAAAGTCTTTGCTGATCCATGACTTGTTCATCTTGGCTTCTTTTAAAAACAATGTAAGCAAGGGTTACTCCAAGCGGAGTCTCCCTTTTTTTCCAAAAATTGGGCCACACAGACACCCACCCCATCAGTGGCAGCACTTGGGCCCTAGTTGCAAACAGGATGTTTTGATTTGCATCAAGCACATTCAAAAATACGCCATTCTTATCCGTCCCCAGGATGACACCGGGGTAGGTAGCAAAGTCTTTCCTGATCCCAGCTCTGTTCATCTTGGCTTCTTTTAAAAACACAGCAAGCAAGGGTTACTCCAAGCGGAGTCTCCCTTTTTTTCCAAAAATTGGGCCACACAGACACCCACCCCATCAGTGGCAGCACTTGGGCCCTAGTTGCAAACAGGATGTTTTGATTTGCATCAAGCACATTAAAAAATACGCCATTCTTATCCGTCCCCAGGATGACACCGGGGTAGGTAGCAAAGTCTTTCCTGATCCCAGCTCTGTTCATCTTGGCTTCTTTTAAAAACACAGCAAGCAAGGGTTACTCCAAGCGGAGTCTCCCTTTTTTCCAAAAATTGGGCCACACAGACACCCACCCCATCAGTGGCAGCACTTGGGCCCTAGTTGCAAACAGGATGTTTTGATTTGCATCAAGCACATTCAAAAATACGCCATTCTTATCCGTCCCCAGGATGACACCGGGGTAGGTAGCAAAGTCTTTCCTGATCCCAGCTCTGTTCATCTTGGCTTCTTTTAAAAACACAGCAAGCAAGGGTTACTCCAAGCGGAGTCTCCCTTTTTTCCAAAAATTGGGCCCACACACACCCACCCCTTCAGTGGCAGCAGTTGTGCCCCAGTTGTACACTTCACAGCTAGATTTGCATCAAGCACATTCAAAAATACGCCATTCTTATCCGTCCCCAGGATGACACCGGGGTAGGTAGCAAAGTCTTTCCTGATCCCAGCTCTGTTCATCTTGGCTTCTTTTAAAAACACAGCAAGCAAGGGTTACTCCAAGCGGAGTCTCCCTTTTTTCCAAAAATTGGGCCACACAGACACCCACCCCATCAGTGGCAGCACTTGGGCCCTAGTTGCAAACAGGATGTTTTGATTTGCATCAAGCACATTCAAAAATACGCCATTCTTATCCGTCCCCAGGATGACACCGGGGTAGGTAGCAAAGTCTTTCCTGATCCCAGCTCTGTTCATCTTGGCTTCTTTTAAAAACACAGCAAGCAAGGGTTACTCCAAGCGGAGTCTCCCTTTTTTCCAAAAATTGGGCCCACACACACCCACCCCTTCAGTGGCAGCAGTTGTGCCCCAGTTGTACACTTCACAGCTAGATTTGCATCAAGCACATTCAAAAATACGCCATTCTTATCCGTCCCCAGGATGACACCGGGGTAGGTAGCAAAGTCTTTCCTGATCCCAGCTCTGTTCATCTTGGCTTCTTTTAAAAACACAGCAAGCAAGGGTTACTCCAAGCGGAGTCTCCCTTTTTTCCAAAAATTGGGCCACACAGACACCCACCCCATCAGTGGCAGCACTTGGGCCCTAGTTGCAAACAGGATGTTTTGATTTGCATCAAGCACATTCAAAAATACGCCATTCTTATCCGTCCCCAGGATGACACCGGGGTAGGTAGCAAAGTCTTTCCTGATCCCAGCTCTGTTCATCTTGGCTTCTTTTAAAAACACAGCAAGCAAGGGTTACTCCAAGCGGAGTCTCCCTTTTTTCCAAAAATTGGGCCACACAGACACCCACCCCATCAGTGGCAGCACTTGGGCCCTAGTTGCAAACAGGATGTTTTGATTTGCATCAAGCACATTCAAAAATACGCCATTCTTATCCGTCCCCAGGATGACACCGGGGTAGGTAGCAAAGTCTTTCCTGATCCCAGCTCTGTTCATCTTGGCTTCTTTTAAAAACACAGCAAGCAAGGGTTACTCCAAGCGGAGTCTCCCTTTTTTCCAAAAATTGGGCCCACACACACCCACCCCTTCAGTGGCAGCAGTTGTGCCCCAGTTGTACACTTCACAGCTAGATTTGCATCAAGCACATTCAAAAATACGCCATTCTTATCCGTCCCCAGGATGACACCGGGGTAGGTAGCAAAGTCTTTCCTGATCCCAGCTCTGTTCATCTTGGCTTCTTTTAAAAACACAGCAAGCAAGGGTTACTCCAAGCGGAGTCTCCCTTTTTTCCAAAAATTGGGCCACACAGACACCCACCCCATCAGTGGCAGCACTTGGGCCCTAGTTGCAAACAGGATGTTTTGATTTGCATCAAGCACATTCAAAAATACGCCATTCTTATCCGTCCCCAGGATGACACCGGGGTAGGTAGCAAAGTCTTTCCTGATCCCAGCTCTGTTCATCTTGGCTTCTTTTAAAAACACAGCAAGCAAGGGTTACTCCAAGCGGAGTCTCCCTTTTTTCCAAAAATTGGGCCCACACACACCCACCCCTTCAGTGGCAGCAGTTGTGCCCCAGTTGTACACTTCACAGCTAGATTTGCATCAAGCACATTCAAAAATACGCCATTCTTATCCGTCCCCAGGATGACACCGGGGTAGGTAGCAAAGTCTTTCCTGATCCCAGCTCTGTTCATCTTGGCTTCTTTTAAAAACACAGCAAGCAAGGGTTACTCCAAGCGGAGTCTCCCTTTTTTCCAAAAATTGGGCCACACAGACACCCACCCCATCAGTGGCAGCACTTGGGCCCTAGTTGCAAACAGGATGTTTTGATTTGCATCAAGCACATTCAAAAATACGCCATTCTTATCCGTCCCCAGGATGACACCGGGGTAGGTAGCAAAGTCTTTCCTGATCCCAGCTCTGTTCATCTTGGCTTCTTTTAAAAACACAGCAAGCAAGGGTTACTCCAAGCGGAGTCTCCCTTTTTTCCAAAAATTGGGCCACACAGACACCCACCCCATCAGTGGCAGCACTTGGGCCCTAGTTGCAAACAGGATGTTTTGATTTGCATCAAGCACATTCAAAAATACGCCATTCTTATCCGTCCCCAGGATGACACCGGGGTAGGTAGCAAAGTCTTTCCTGATCCCAGCTCTGTTCATCTTGGCTTCTTTTAAAAACACAGCAAGCAAGGGTTACTCCAAGCGGAGTCTCCCTTTTTTCCAAAAATTGGGCCCACACACACCCACCCCTTCAGTGGCAGCAGTTGTGCCCCAGTTGTACACTTCACAGCTAGATTTGCATCAAGCACATTCAAAAATACGCCATTCTTATCCGTCCCCAGGATGACACCGGGGTAGGTAGCAAAGTCTTTCCTGATCCCAGCTCTGTTCATCTTGGCTTCTTTTAAAAACACAGCAAGCAAGGGTTACTCCAAGCGGAGTCTCCCTTTTTTCCAAAAATTGGGCCACACAGACACCCACCCCATCAGTGGCAGCACTTGGGCCCTAGTTGCAAACAGGATGTTTTGATTTGCATCAAGCACATTCAAAAATACGCCATTCTTATCCGTCCCCAGGATGACACCGGGGTAGGTAGCAAAGTCTTTCCTGATCCCAGCTCTGTTCATCTTGGCTTCTTTTAAAAACACAGCAAGCAAGGGTTACTCCAAGCGGAGTCTCCCTTTTTTCCAAAAATTGGGCCCACACACACCCACCCCTTCAGTGGCAGCAGTTGTGCCCCAGTTGTACACTTCACAGCTAGATTTGCATCAAGCACATTCAAAAATACGCCATTCTTATCCGTCCCCAGGATGACACCGGGGTAGGTAGCAAAGTCTTTCCTGATCCCAGCTCTGTTCATCTTGGCTTCTTTTAAAAACACAGCAAGCAAGGGTTACTCCAAGCGGAGTCTCCCTTTTTTCCAAAAATTGGGCCACACAGACACCCACCCCATCAGTGGCAGCACTTGGGCCCTAGTTGCAAACAGGATGTTTTGATTTGCATCAAGCACATTCCAAATCCACAAGCATTTACTCTCCCCAGGATGACACAGGGGTAGTAAATTCCTTCTGGATCCATGACTTGTTCATTTTGATGAACGTCAGTCTGTCCACATTGTCACTGGACAGACGCGTGCGCTTATCTGTCAGCACACACCCAGCAGCACTGAATACACGTTCAGAGACAACGCTGGCAGCTGGACACGACAAAATCTCCAAGGCGTAACTGGAGAGCTCTGGCCATTTTTCTATGTTTGAAGCCCAAAAGGAGCAAGGCTCCAGTTGCACAGTCATGGCATCGATGTTCATTTGGAGATACTCCTGTATCATCCTCTCCAGCCGTTGAGTATGTGTCAGACTTGTTGTCTCTGGTGGCCTTGCAAAAGAGGGTCTAAAAAAATTATGAAAAGATTCCATAAAATTGCTGTTACCGGCACCAGATACGGTCCTACTGGTACGGGTAGACTGGTGAAGATGACGAGACCGTCCCATGTTTGTCAAGTTACAACTGGGAGATTCCCTCCCTGCACCTGCACGGTTGTTTGGTGGAAAAGCCGAGCTAAGATCGAGTAACAGCTTCTGCTGATACTCCTGCATACGTGCGTCCCTTTCTATGGCTGGAATTATGTCACAAAATTTGGACTTGTACCGGGGATCTAATAGTGTGGCAATCCAGTAGTCATCATCACTTCTAATTTTGACAATACGACTGTCATGTTGGAGGTAGTGCAACAAGAAGGCACTCATGTGTCTTGCGCAGCCATGCGGACCAAGTCCACGCTGTGTTTGTGGCATAGAGGTGCTAACCGTTCTTTCTTCCTCTGACATCTCCCCCCAACCTCTTTCAACTGAAATTTGACCAAGGTCTCCCTCATCCGCTGAGTCTTCCATGTCCATGGACAGTTCGTCCTCCATTTCTTCATGTTCTCCTGCACCTTGCTCAACATTTCGCCTGCTACTATGCGCCCTTGTCGATCCCTGTTCCCCATGGTCCCATGCCTGCTGCGTTGGTGATGATGAACGTCTGGATCTTGGTGATGTTGTTGTCCCTTGCACATATGAATCCTCCTGTAGTTCCTCCCCTTCATGTTGTCCCACCCCCTGACTCCGAATAGTGTTTAGCGTGTGCTCCAGCATGTAAATGACTGGAATCGTCATGCTGATAATGGCATTGTCAGAGCTAAACATATTCGTCGCCATGTCGAAACTGTGCAGAAGGGTGCATAGGTCCTTGATCTGAGACCACTCCATCAGGGTGATCTGCCCCACCTCTGCATCTCGTTGGCCCAGGCTATACGTCATAACGTATTGCACCAGGGCTCTGCGGTGCTGCCACAGTCGCTGTAACATGTGTAGAGTTGAATTCCAGCGTGTCGCCACATCGCATTTCAGGCGATGAACCGGCAGGCCGAAAGACTTCTGGAGCGATGCAAGTCGCTCAGCTGCGGCGCTTGAACGCCGGAAGTGAGCAGACAGTTTTCGTGCCCTGTTCAGAAGGCCATCTAGGCCGGGATAGTGTGTTAAAAATTGCTGCACGACAAGGTTCAACACGTGAGTCATACAAGGTACGTGTGTCACCTTGCCCAGGCGAAGGGCCGCACCCAGGTTTGCAGCATTGTCGCACACGGCCTTACCAGGCTGCAGGTTGAGTGGAGACAACCATTTATTAAACTCGGACCGCAGAGCTGACCACAACTCCTCAGCTGTGTGACTCTTATTACCAAGACATGTCAAGCTAAAGACCGCCTGATGCCGTTGCGCTCGGCTGCCAGCATAGTAATGAGGCGTGCGTGATTCCTTCTGCGCAGTGAGAACGCTGGTGGCCTGACCAGGCAGGCTTGGGGCGGAGGTGGAGGACCCAGATGAGGTGGAGGATGCAGAAGCTGTGGCGGAACTTGGACAGACAGAGGATTGACACACAAGTCGTGGGGACGGCAAGACTTGTGCAGCAGACCCTTCACCATCTATCACCATAGTTACCCAGTGCCCAGTCAGCGACATGTAACGTCCCTGTCCATGCTTACTGGTCCAAGTATCGGTGGTGAAATGCACCCGTTCACACACAGAGTTTCTCAAGGAAGCGGTGATGTTGTGTGCGACATGCTGGTGTAGCGCGGGCACACCTTTCTTAGAGAAGTAGTGGCGACTAGGCATCTGGTACTGGGGCACAGCGACAGACATAAGGTCTCTAAAATCCTGTGTGTCCACTAGGCGGAAAGGCAGCATTTCGGTAGCCAACAGCTTACAGAGGGATAGAGTCAACCTCTTAGCTTTGTCATGGGTCGGAGGAAGTGGCCTTTTATTTGACCACATCTGAGGGACAGAGATCTGGCTGCTGTGTGTAGACGGTGTTGAGTAGGGTGTCCCTGGAAAAATGCAGGTTTGTGAGGAAAGTGCAGGCGGAGACATGATGTTGCCTTCATCCAACGTTGGTGCTATCGATGTCTGAGAGAGCTGTACACACTCACTTGTTTCCCCTTCCAAACCAACTGACGACCTTACAAGCAAACTGCCTGTTGCGGTTACAGTGGTGGAAGTTTTGCGTGGAAAAACAGGTGTGACAGCTGTCCCCACAGTCCTAGAAGATGAAGAGCGCGCGGATGCACTGGAAGGGGCGGGCGGTGGATGGTTCGCTCCGCTAGCCGGCATTGCAGCACGGTGAGCTTCCCACCGGGACTTATGATATTTATTCATGTGACGATTCATGGAAGAAGTTGTCAAACTGCTGAGGTTTTGACCTCTACTAACAGAATCATGACAAATGTTACATATCACATGAGTTGGGCGATCTTTTTCGATGTGAAAAAAGGCCCAGGCTAGGCAAGGCTTAGAGGCCATGCGACCTGTTGATCCACCCCGAATAATGCTCATAGGCAGAGTGGTGGCTGAGGATGCAGTTGTAGACGTGCTACCAGTGCTCCGACTCTGTCCAGGAAGGCGCAAGGTAACTTCGTCGTCGGTTGCATCCTCCTCCACCGCCTCTGTTGACCTCCTCGAGTGCCTGACTGGGGGTTGACAGTAGGTGGGATCTAGAACGTCATCATCAATTGTTGTGTTTGCACTCCCCTCCCCCTCAGACCGAGCCTCTTCTTGCCCTGACCGAATATTTAAGTTGTCATCCCAATCGGGTATCTGCGTCTCATCTTCATCAGTATGTTCCTCATTGTCTATAACCACAGGTGTTACAGTTTGTGACAAAGGGTCAACATTATGCTCAGAAACTTGGTCCTCACGGCCTGAATCTGAGTCACAAAGGTTCTGGGCATCACTGCAGACCATTTCCTGTTCTGTACTCACTGTAGCTTGGGAGCAGACCTCTGATTCCCAGGCTATAGTGTGACTGAACAGCTCTGCAGACTCAGCCATCTCAGTTCCACCATACTGTGCAGGGCTGATGGAGACTTCAGAGCTGGGAGAAATCAAGTGTGATTGGGATGACAACTCAGAGGAATGGTGTTTTTTGGATGCGGTACTTGAAGTGGCTGAGAGGGCACTTGTTGGACCACTTGAGATCCATTCAAGCATTTTCCTTTTTTGCCCATCATCTACCTTTGTTCCTCTTGTTCGTGTCCGTAAAAAAGGGAGCACATCGGATTGTCCACAATAAGTAGTAGACATCTTACTTTTGCTAGTAGATGGTCTATCTTCAGCAGATGATAATGGAGCTTTGCCACCTTCCCCACTGACAAAACATTTTTTGCCTTTTCCACCACGCCTCTTCCCCTTTCCACCAGCATCTGTCATTTTGCCACTCATGTTGATTGCGACAAGATTGTGGACTGAAAATGTGGTAGTAAAAATTGAGAGGTGGTGAAGATTGCAGTGGTGGTCTAGCTTTATTAACAGCAGAATAATAAAGAATAAATATCCCTGACAATGTAACTTAGTTATAATTCGTTGGAGTGTGCAACGCAGGCAGACGTGCTGCAAATGTCTTGGCACTAGTGGGACTATAGCAAAGTCCAATAGCCACGTATAGGATGCCACTAGGTACACTGAGTGTTTGCTAGTATAATGGCTTCGTTATAATTTGTTGTAGTGTGCAACGCAGGCAGATGCGCTCTGCAAATGTCTTGGCACTAGTGGGACTATAGCAAAGTCCAATAGCCACGTATAGGATGCCACTAGGTACACTGAGTGTGTGCTAGTATAATGGCTTCGTTATAATTAGTTGGAGTGTGCAACGCAGGCAGATGCGCTCTACAAATGTCTTGGCACTAGTGGGACTATAGCAAAGTCCAATAGCCACGTATAGGATGCCACTAGGTACACTGAGTGTTTGCTAGTATAATGGCTTCGTTATAATTTGTTGTAGTGTGCAACGCAGGCAGATGCGCTCTGCAAATGTCTTGGCACTAGTGGGACTATAGCAAAGTCCAATAGCCACGTATAGGATGCCACTAGGTACACTGAGTGTGTGCTAGTATAATGGCTTCGTTATAATTAGTTGGAGTGTGCAACGCAGGCAGATGCGCTCTACAAATGTCTTGGCACTAGTGGGACTATAGCAAAGTCCAATAGCCACGTATAGGATGCCACTAGGTACACTGAGTGTTTGCTAGTATAATGGCTTCGTTATAATTTGTTGTAGTGTGCAACGCAGGCAGATGCGCTCTGCAAATGTCTTGGCACTAGTGGGACTATAGCAAAGTCCAATAGCCACGTATAGGATGCCACTAGGTACACTGAGTGTGTGCTAGTATAATGGCTTCGTTATAATTAGTTGGAGTGTGCAACGCAGGCAGATGCGCTCTGCAAATGTCTTGGCACTAGTGGGACTATAGCAAAGTCCAATAGCCACGTATAGGATGCCACTAGGTACACTGAGTGTTTGCTAGTATAATGGCTTCGTTATAATTAGTTGGAGTGTGCAACGCAGGCAGATGCGCTCTGCAAATGTCTTGGCACTAGTGGGACTATAGCAAAGTCCAATAGCCACGTATAGGATGCCACTAGGTACACTGAGTGTTTGCTAGTATAATGGCTTCGTTATAATTTGTTGTAGTGTGCAACGCAGGCAGATGCGCTCTGCAAATGTCTTGGCACTAGTGGGACTATAGCAAAGTCCAATAGCCACGTATAGGATGCCACTAGGTACACTGAGTGTGTGCTAGTATAATGGCTTCGTTATAATTAGTTGGAGTGTGCAACGCAGGCAGATGCGCTCTGCAAATGTCTTGGCACTAGTGGGACTATAGCAAAGTCCAATAGCCACGTATAGGATGCCACTAGGTACACTGTGTGTTTGCTAGTATAATGGCTGAGTTTAAAAAACTTGGAGTGTGCAATGCAGGCAGATGTGCTCTGCTAATGTCTTTGCACTAGTGGGACTATAGCAAAGTCCAATAGCCACGTATAGGATGCCACTAGGTACACTGAGTGTTTGCTAGTATAATGGCTTCGTTATAATTAGTTGGAGTGTGCAACGCAGGCAGATGCGCTCTGCAAATGTCTTGGCACTAGAGGGACTATAGCAAAGTCCAATAGCCACGTATAGGATGCCACTAGGTACACTGAGTGTTTGCTAGTATAATGGCTTCGTTATAATTAGTTGGAGTGTGCAACGCAGGCAGATGCGCTCTGCAAATGTCTTGGCACTAGAGGGACTATAGCAAAGTCCAATAGCCACGTATAGGATGCCACTAGGTACACTGAGTGTGTGCTAGTATAATGGCTTCGTTATAATTAGTTGGAGTGTGCAACGCAGGCAGATGCGCTCTGCAAATGTCTTGGCACTAGAGGGACTATAGCAAAGTCCAATAGCCACGTATAGGATGCCACTAGGTACACTGAGTGTGTGCTAGTATAATGGCTTCGTTATAATTAGTTGGAGTGTGCAACGCAGGCAGATGCGCTCTGCAAATGTCTTGGCACTAGAGGGACTATAGCAAAGTCCAATAGCCACGTATAGGATGCCACTAGGTACACTGAGTGTGTGCTAGTATAATGGCTTCGTTATAATTAGTTGGAGTGTGCAACGCAGGCAGATGCGCTCTGCAAATGTCTTGGCACTAGTGGGCAGGGCCGTATTTACCATTAGGCACCCGTGGTCCGGTGCCTAGGGCGGCAGATTGTGAGGGGCAGCACCTTCTGGCAGCAAAAAAAAAAAAAAAATTTTTTTTTTTTTTTTTTTTTACATTTTTTTTTTTGTGGCCGCCGAGCACAGGGAGCTGATTGACCCCGGAACTGCCGGCGCCTGCACTTCCGGGGTCACAGGCGCGCGCCAATCAGCTCCTTCCTCTGTGCTGCGTCCACTGCTGTGTGGACGTCACATGCAGAGCTCACAGCAGGACGCCGCGGAGGACGCCGTGATGGAAGCCGGTGTCAGAAGAGGATACTCACGTGAGCCAGGAAGATGGCGGCAGGCACTGGAGCAGGTAAGTGGATTTATAAGGAGCGTGGGAGTGTCTCTAATGCAGACCGGAGATCTGCGCATGCGGGGGGGGGGGGAGGCGGCAAAGGCAGATACTGGAGGGAGGCAGAGGCTGAGACTGGGGGGAGGCTGGAGGGAGGCAGAGGCTGAGACTGGGGGGAGGCTGGAGGGAGGCAGAGGCTGAGACTGGAGAGAGGCAGAGGCTGAGACTGGGGAGAGGCTGGAGGGAGGCAGAGGCTGAGACTGGAGGGAGGCAGAGGCTGAGACTGTGGGGAGGCTGGAGGGAGGCAGAGGCTGAGACTGGGGGAGGCTGGAGGGAGGCAGAGGCAGAGACTGGGGGGAGGCTGGAGGGAGGCAGAGGCTGAGACTGGGGGGAGGCTGGAGAGAGGTAGAGGCTGAGACTGGGGGGAGGCTGGAGGGAGGCAGAGGCAGAGACTGGGGGGAGGCTGGAGGGAGGCAGAGGCTGAGACTGGGGGGAGGCTGGAGGAAGGCAGAGGCAGAGACTGGGGGGAGGCTGGAGGGAGGCAGAGACTGGAGGGAGGCAGAGGCAGAGACTGGAGGGAGGCAGAGGCTGAGACTGGAGGGAGGCAGAGGCTGAGACTGGGGGGAGGCTGGAGGGAGGCAGAGGCTGAGACTGGAGAGAGGCAGAGGCTGAGACTGGGGGGAGGTTGGAGGGAGGCAGAGGCTGAGACTGGAGGGAGGCAGAGGCTGAGACTGTGGGGAGGCTGGAGGGAGGCAGAGGCTGAGACTGGGGGAGGCTGGAGGGAGGCAGAGGCAGAGACTGGGGGGAGGCTGGAGGGAGGCAGAGGCAGAGACTGGGAAGAGGCTGGAGGGAGGCAGAGGCTGAGACTGGGGGAGGCTGGAGGGAGGCAGAGGCAGAGTCTGGGGGGAGGCTGGAGGGAGGCAGAGGCTGAGACTGGGGGGAGGCTGGAGAGAGGCAGAGGCTGAGACTGGGGGGAGGCTGGAGAGAGGCAGAGGCAGAGACTGGGGGGAGGCTGGAGGGAGGCAGAGGCAGAGACTGGGGGGAGGCTGGAGAGAGGCAGAGGCAGAGACTGGGGGGAGGCTGGAGAGAGGCAGAGGCTGAGACTGGGGGGAGGCTGGAGGGAGGCAGAGGCAGAGGCTGGGGGGAGGCTGGAGGGAGGCAGAGGCAGAGACTGGGGGGAGGCTGGAGGGAGGCAGAGGCTGAGACTGGGGGGAGGCTGGAGGGAGGCAGAGGCAGAGACTGGGGGGAGGCTGGAGGGAGGCAGAGGCTGAGACTGGGGGGAGGCTGGAGGGAGGCAGAGGCAGAGACTGGGGGGAGGCTGGAGGGAGGCAGAGGCAGAGACTGGAGGGAGGCAGAGGCTGAGACTGGGGGGAGGCTGGAGGGAGGCAGAGGCAGAGACTGGGGGGAGGCTGGAGGGAGGCTGAGGCTGAGACTGGAGGGAGGCTGAGGCTGAGACTTGAGGGAGGCTGAGGCTGAGACTGGAGGGAGGCTGGAGGGAGGCTGAGGCGGAGACTGGGGCAGGCTGAGGCTGGGGGGAGGCAAAGGCTGAGACTCGGGAAGAGAGGCTGATGCTGAGGGAAGATAGAGGCTGATGCTGGGGGGGAGAGAGGCTGATGCTGGGGGAGTGGGAGAGAGGGGCTAATGCTAGAGACAGAGGACAAGGGATGAGGGATAGTGCAATGACAAAATCGATTGGGTGGGGGGAGTGTAAGGACTCAGAATAAGAGGGGGCAGCATTGGGAGCTCATTGTGAAGAAGGGGCAGCATGTGTGGGATCAGTATGGAGTGGAGCAATGTAGGGGAGTCAATATCAAGAGTGGGGTAGTGTGTGTGTGGGGGGGTCTCAGCATAAGCGTTAGTGTGGTGGTCTTAGCATGAGTGGGGCAACATGAAGGTCTCATTATGGAAAAGAGGAAGGCAGCATTAGGAGCTCATGAAGAGGGACAGCATGCATAGGACATTGTGAGAAGGGGGCAGCATGCATGGGACACTGAGGAGGGGGCAGCATGCATGGGACATTGTGAGGAGGGGGAAGCATGCATGAGACATTGTGAGGAGGGAGCAGCATGCATGGGACATTGTGAGGAAGGAGCAGCATGCATGGGACATTGTGAGGAGGGAGCATCAAGCATGAGACATTGTGCGGAGGGAGCAGCATGCATGGGGCATTGTGAGGAGGGAGCAGCATGCATGGGACATTGTGAGGAGGGAGCAGCATGCATGGGACATTGTGAGGCGGGAGCAGCATACATGAGACATTGTGACGAGGGGGCAGCATGCATGAGACATTGTGAGGAGGGGGCAGCATGCATGGGATATTGTGAGGAGGGGGCAGCATGCAAGGGACATTGTGAGGAGGGGGCAGCATGCAAGGGACATTGTGAGGAGGGGGCAGCATGCAAGGGACATTGTGAGGAGGGGGCAGCATGCAAGGGACATTGTGATGAGGGAGCAGCATGCATGGGACATTGTGAGGAGGGGGCAGCATGCATGGGACACTGTGAGGAGGGGGCAGCAAGCATGGGACATTGTGAGAAGGGGGCAGCATGCAAGGGACATTGTGCGGAGGGGGCAGCATGCATGGGACATTGTGAGGAGGGGGCAGCATGCAAGGGACATTGTGAGGAGGGGGCAGCATTCATGGGACATTGTGAGAAGGGGGCAGCATGCATGGGACATTGTGAGGAGGGGGCAGCAAGCATGGGACATTGTGAGGAGGGAGCATCATGCATGGGACATTGTGACGAGGGAGCAGCATGCATGGGACATTGTGAGGAGGGGGCAGCATGCATGGGACATTGTGAGGAGGGGGCAGCATGCATGGGACATTGTGAGGAGGAGGCAGCATGCATGGGACATTGTGAGGAGGGGGCAGCATGCATGGGACATTGTGAGGAGGGGGCAGCATGCATGGGACATTGTGAGGAGGGGGCAGCATGCATGGCACATTGTCCTCACATCATGCTGCTCCCTCCTCACAATGTACAGATCATATTTCATAATCGAGGAAGGTGTGGTGCATATACAGTAGTTTATAAGGGAGGGCAGTGTGGTGTTTATTAGGGGCAGTGTCACAGTCACAGTATATAAGTGGGGACGATGTGGTGGGAATATTTTATACTCATGCTATGTTTTGATGTGCCTGTGGTGATCCCCATTGGGGGGGGGGGGGGTTTCGTTTCTTATTGATACTTTTTAAAGTGTGCTACAGAGTAGATCTGCCTTAAACAGATGTCGTGTGCGAAAACTCAGTTTTACGTTGTCACTAAGGGGCGCGACCACTTAAAGTGCCTAGGGCAGCATGAAGGCAAAATACAGCCCTGCTAGTGGGACTATAGCAAAGTCCAATAGCCACGTATAGGATGCCACTAGGTACACTGAGTGTTTGCTAGTATAATGGCTTCGTTATAATTAGTTGGAGTGTGCAACGCAGGCAGATGCGCTCTGCAAATGTCTTGGCACTAGTGGGACTATAGCAAAGTCCAATAGCCACGTATAGGATGCCACTAGGTACACTGAGTGTTTGCTAGTATAATGGCTTCGTTATAATTAGTTGGAGTGTGCAACGCAGGCAGATGCGCTCTGCAAATGTCTTGGCACTAGTGGGACTATAGCAAAGTCCAATAGCCACGTATAGGATGCCACTAGGTACACTGAGTGTTTGCTAGTATAATGGCTTCGTTATAATTAGTTGGAGTGTGCAACGCAGGCAGATGCGCTCTGCTAATGTCTTTGCACTAGTGGGACTATAGCAAAGTCCAATAGCCACGTATAGGATGCCACTAGGTACACTGAGTGTTTGCTAGTAAAATTGCTTAGTTTAAAAAACTTGGAGTGTGCAATGCAGGCAGATGTGCTCTGCAAATGTCTTGGCCCTAGTGGGACTATAGCAAAGTCCAATAGCCACGTATAGGATGCCACTAGGTACACTGAGTGTGTGCTAGTATAATGGCTTCGTTATAATTAGTTGGAGTGTGCAACGCAGGCAGATGCGCTCTGCAAATGTCTTGGCACTAGTGGGACTATAGCAAAGTCCAATAGCCACGTATAGGATGCCACTAGGTACACTGAGTGTTTGCTAGTATAATGGCTTTGTTATAATTTGTTGTAGTGTGCAACGCAGGCAGATGCGCTCTGCAAATGTCTTGGCACTAGTGGGACTATAGCAAAGTCCAATAGCCACGTATAGGATGCCACTAGGTACACTGAGTGTTTGCTAGTATAATGGCTTCGTTATAATTAGTTGGAGTGTGCAACGCAGGCAGATGCGCTCTGCAAATGTCTTGGCACTAGTGGGACTATAGCAAAGTCCAATAGCCACGTATAGGATGCCACTAGGTACACTGAGTGTTTGCTAGTATAATGGCTTCGTTATAATTAGTTGGAGTGTGCAACGCAGGCAGATGCGCTCTGCAAATGTCTTGGCACTAGTGGGACTATAGCAAAGTCCAATAGCCACGTATAGGATGCCACTAGGTACACTGAGTGTTTGCTAGTATAATGGCTTCGTTATAATTAGTTGGAGTGTGCAACGCAGGCAGATGCGCTCTGCTAATGTCTTTGCACTAGTGGGACTATAGCAAAGTCCAATAGCCACGTATAGGATGCCACTAGGTACACTGAGTGTTTGCTAGTATAATGGCTGAGTTTAAAAAACTTGGAGTGTGCAATGCAGGCAGATGTGCTCTGCTAATGTCTTTGCACTAGTGGGACTATAGCAAAGTCCAATAGCCACGTATAGGATGCCACTAGGTACACTGAGTGTTTGCTAGTAAAATTGCTTAGTTTAAAAAACTTGGAGTGTGCAATGCAGGCAGATGTGCTCTGCAAATGTCTTGGCCCTAGTGGGACTATAGCAAAGTCCAATAGCCACGTATAGGATGCCACTAGGTACACTGAGTGTGTGCTAGTATAATGGCTTCGTTATAATTAGTTGGAGTGTGCAACGCAGGCAGATGCGCTCTGCAAATGTCTTGGCACTAGTGGGACTATAGCAAAGTCCAATAGCCACGTATAGGATGCCACTAGGTACACTGAGTGTTTGCTAGTATAATGGCTTCGTTATAATTTGTTGTAGTGTGCAACGCAGGCAGATGCGCTCTGCAAATGTCTTGGCACTAGTGGGACTATAGCAAAGTCCAATAGCCACGTATAGGATGCCACTAGGTACACTGAGTGTGTGCTAGTATAATGGCTTCGTTATAATTAGTTGGAGTGTGCAACGCAGGCAGATGCGCTCTGCAAATGTCTTGGCACTAGTGGGACTATAGCAAAGTCCAATAGCCACGTATAGGATGCCACTAGGTACACTGAGTGTTTGCTAGTATAATGGCTTCGTTATAATTAGTTGGAGTGTGCAACGCAGGCAGATGCGCTCTGCAAATGTCTTGGCACTAGTGGGACTATAGCAAAGTCCAATAGCCACGTATAGGATGCCACTAGGTACACTGAGTGTTTGCTAGTATAATGGCTTCGTTATAATTTGTTGTAGTGTGCAACGCAGGCAGATGCGCTCTGCAAATGTCTTGGCACTAGTGGGACTATAGCAAAGTCCAATAGCCACGTATAGGATGCCACTAGGTACACTGAGTGTGTGCTAGTATAATGGCTTCGTTATAATTAGTTGGAGTGTGCAACGCAGGCAGATGCGCTCTGCAAATGTCTTGGCACTAGTGGGACTATAGCAAAGTCCAATAGCCACGTATAGGATGCCACTAGGTACACTGAGTGTTTGCTAGTATAATGGCTTCGTTATAATTAGTTGGAGTGTGCAACGCAGGCAGATGCGCTCTGCAAATGTCTTGGCACTAGTGGGACTATAGCAAAGTCCAATAGCCACGTATAGGATGCCACTAGGTACACTGTGTGTTTGCTAGTATAATGGCTGAGTTTAAAAAACTTGGAGTGTGCAATGCAGGCAGATGTGCTCTGCTAATGTCTTTGCACTAGTGGGACTATAGCAAAGTCCAATAGCCACGTATAGGATGCCACTAGGTACACTGAGTGTTTGCTAGTAAAATTGCTTAGTTTAAAAAACTTGGAGTGTGCAATGCAGGCAGATGTGCTCTGCAAATGTCTTGGCACTAGTGGGACTATAGCAAAGTCCAATAGCCACGTATAGGATGCCACTAGGTACACTGAGTGTTTGCTAGTATAATGGCTTCGTTATAATTTGTTGGAGTGTGCAACGCAGGCAGATGCGCTCTGCAAATGTCTTGGCCCTAGTGGGACTATAGCAAAGTCCAATAGCCACGTATAGGATGCCACTAGGTACAGAGTGTTTGCTAGTATAATGGCTGAGTTTAAAAAACTTGGAGTGTGCAATGCAGGCAGATGTGCTCTGCAAATGTCTTTGCACTAGTGGGACTATAGCAAAGTCCAATAGCCACATATAGGATGCCACTAGGTACACTGAGTGTTTGCTAGTATAATGGCTTAGTTAGAATGAGTTGGAGTGTGCAGAGGACAAGAGGGTACAGTGGCAGGATTGTGGGGCTCTGGGTAGAGGAATGGAAGCCTGCCTTTCTATTCCCTCCTAATGGTGAAATGCAGGGAGGAAATCCCTGACCTGGGCTACACAGACGCTGTTGCTGTTTGCAGGACCTGTCACCTATGGCTCTCTGACCCTGCCGGTACGAGCCCTTAAAAGGACTGCTAGAATGTGCTCTCCCTAAGCTGTCTAACGCTGTGTATGCAGCGCATACAGCTGTATCGGCGATAGGACAAAGGACGGAACTGCGACACTGATGTCTGACACCAAAGACGCAGAAGGCAGATAATGGCGATCGTGAAGAAAATGTCCGGTTTTATAATGCAGGGACATGTGACATGCAGATCCTATCACACATGCCGTTGCTTCTCTGCCTCAAAGTCCACTTAGGTGTGTGTGTGTCTGTGATTGGCTGACATGCTGGCCAGCCCCACAAGACGCGCGCGCTTAGGGAAGGAAGACAAGAAAAAAAAAAAAAAAAATGGCGATCGCCATTATAGAAACAGCAGTGATCTGAAGGCGCTGTTCACGCACACTATACACTGAAATGTCATAATAGTTTGATTCACAGAGTGACTTACACTATTACAGCAGAAACCAAGCTAAGATTTAGCTGTTTTTTGGCTGCTAGAACCGTTCTCGAACGTTTCTAGAACTATCGAGCTTTTGCAAAAAGCTCGAGTTCTAGTTCGATCTAGAACATGCCCCAAAATCACTCGAGCCTAGAACTGGAGAACCACGAACCACGAACCGCGCTCAACTCTAACAAACACATACAAACATCCACAAACACGACATCGCCCCCCGAGGAAGCACTACAAGCGAAACGCGTCGGGGCTTCCCCCTTTCTCACCGGACCCTTGACAATCATATAGGCATTTACTATGGGTAAGCACTTGCTTTAATCTATGCATAGCTTATGGGCTGTTTCTGTGTTTATATGGTGGGCTTACCATGGTACTTAACCGTATAGACTATGCATAATTTCTGCCTATATTTACTGCTGATATATGTGCTGTTGAGGTCCTTGGATGAGAGATCTCTGTTTGTTCTGTAACCCTACACTGTTATATTTCTATAATCTATTCTTATAACAGTACCCCCATTTGTATGTGATTTTGCCATAATAAATATTTATTCATAATTTTGGGTGTACTAGCTATTTTGTCAATACTATGTTTGGCCATATGAAACTCAGTCTCCTCCATTTCTCCATTATTATATTGAGTGGCCTTTTACATTATATTGAATATCCACCTTTTACCCTGTTTAACTGTTTAAAGAGGACTGCAGAGTAGAGATGAGCAACCACCCTAGTGTTCGAGTTCGGTTCGTCGAACGGCGGGTGTGTTCGTCGAACATTCGGTTACCCGATACACGTAGTTAGCCACTACAGAATGTGTATCGGGTAACCATAGCGACCGATGCTGGAACTTCCTCCCTCTGTCAGATGCTACTCAAAGGCAGTGCGCTGGCCAATCAGAGGCAAGCAGCTCCTGCCTTTGACATCAGCGCTCTGGCAGCGGACGTTCCAGCATCGGTCGCTATGGTTACCCGATACACATCTTGTACCGGCGAACTGCAAGTCCCAGGAGGCCGGCGATGGAATGGAAGGTAAGGTGAGCATAATATGTGTGTGTGTGCGTGTATGTTTGTGTATGTTTGTGCATGTGTAGAATGGCACAATAGGGGACAAGGATGGGACATTTAACAAGTCGTGGAAGGAATTGTTTGCATTGCAATGATCTCCTATGGGAAATCTTGCTTTGCTAAACAAGTAACTTGGTTAACAAGCACAGTCCCAGAACAGATTGTTCTCGTTAACCAAGGTGTCACTCTATTAACATTAAATGACAGTATTACTGTGAAAAGCCAGTTACGCTTTTGGTGATCGAACCGTTATATCGAACATAACCTCGAACTAACGAACTTGAAGCTAATTGTTCGCGTTCGGCGAACATCGCCAAAAACAGGTCGAACTTGAGATTGGCGAACAGTTCGATTCGAACACCGCTCATCTCTACTGCAGAGCTCTGAGATCAGTGTCAGATCAGCAGTTTATCTGATCTCTGAGTATAATATTGGAAATCGCCCATCCTTTACAACTGGATAGTGCGGCACTCCAGCTGTTGCAAAACTACAATTCCCATCATGTCTTCACAGCCAAAGCTTTTGCTTTGAATGGCCAGGCATGATGGGAATTGTAGTTTTGCAACAGCTGGAGTGCCACAGGTTCGCCATCACTGCACTAGACAATACACGATGACCGGTTAATGACCAGCATAATCTCTACAGTTTTTTATTGCAGTTGCTCCATGAAATGCTTGTGCTGAACATATCATAGAGTATTGGATTCTCCCTCCATTATATATAGACATGAGTCATTTACCAGCTTTAGATTACACTGATTGTCTCCATAACTTTGCATCTTAGATTATGTAATAATTAAAATAAAACAAACCAGTATTTATGCAGAACAAACAGCAGCCATAGGGCTCTACGATACATAATCATGTCATCTGTGTGAATGAGTATCAACGCTATAACATTTAGTCATGGTGCCCCTGCCAGGCACACTGCCAATGCAGCTGCCACCATTAGCACCTTCTGCAGCAGTAATTGTCATTTTTGGCTGTGATTATTTCATAATAAAAGAAGAAATCATACCTACATTTGGAATTTATGACACCAAAAAAGCTATCGTGCAATTTAGGCAAATATGACAATACAGCTGTCACTGACTCTCATCAGTTTATTCAGCACCCCATGGATTTTGGCAGAAAATAAATCAGCATCTGCACATCTTCTATATTTTAGTATGCAAATATAGTGATGCTAACTAGCTGCATTGTCTATCAGATGTTGATACCTGCACAGAAGACAAAATTCCTCTGGATTAATTGTATATCACATCTGCAATGGGCTCTTGTTGAATGAGCTTTATGAATTGATTGATATGACCGGTTTACTCTGTCAGGCCTGCAACACACATCCGTGCCGCCGGTACGTGTTTGGTATGTTTTTGCACGTACCGTCGGCACGTGCACACAAGCACCAATGTTACCCTATGGTAACAGGCACACACACGTAAAGCCACACGAAACGTGTGGATTGTAAGTGTGTGCATTATTTTTAGACGGATGACATGCCCGCGTTTTGCCATCATCACGCAGACACGGACCCACTAAAGTCAATGGGTCCGTGTCTGCACGTACATGACACGGACAATGTACGTGTGCTTTCCGTATGGTCCGTGTGCATTTTTTATTTTTTTAATGGTCAAATGGCTCAAGACACACGGACTGCACACAGACTGCACACGGACATGACACGTACGTATCTCACACATTCACGGACATTCCACACGCACGCACGGCAAGCATACGCCATCACACTGATGTAACACGTACCGGAGAAACGGACATCCAACATGGAACACGCACCCGAAAAATGGACCGCAAGACACGCACGTGTTTTCTGCGGACGTGTGTTTCAGGCCTCATAGTAATTCTAATTACTTGCAATATAGGCATATATGTGTAGGAAAATGTAAAGTTTTTATGAAAGATTAAAGGGATCTGTCACCTGATTTTTGACACCTAATTTGAGAGCAGCATAGCGTAGGGGCAGAGATCCTGATTCTAGCTATGTATCACTTACTGGGCTGTTTAGTGTAGTTTTGATACAATCACTGCTTAATCAGTAGTGGTTATCATTATAGCACTACTTGGCGTGCTGCAGGTAGTCCAGCATAATCATGAGCTCTGTATAACTGCTAGATCTGCAGAAGAGAAAATATTGATTTTTTTCAAAATGACAGCAAACAGCTCAGTAAGTGACACATCGCTGGAGTCATCCTAAATGTGCATCCTTGGATATGTATTCAGCTGATCTGTATTGTGTGGTGTGTGAGATCCCAGCTCTGTGCACTGAAATCGCTCTACAGGCCTCCGGCTAATTAGAGGCTGGAAGCCGACATCGGCGGTCATGTCATGGGTGATGCATGACATCACCGCTATGTGATATACACCCCTTTGCGCTGACTACATTGAAAGAAGAGGATGCTGCGCTGGAAGCAAGAACAGGTAAGAAAAAGATTTTTTTTTCATTTATATCCACTGGGGAAGAGTGGCAGGATAGTGGACATTATTACAGAAAGGTTCCAGAATGAGGGACAATATTTCAGCAAGGGCACAGGATGGGAGACTTTATTACTGGAAGAAGCCCAGGATGGGAGACAGCATTACAGCAAGGGCCCAGGATAAGCAACAATATTACATAAAACGCCCAGAACGGGGAACATTACAGGCCCCAGGGCATGGGATATTATTACAGGAAAGGCACAGGATGGGGACAGTATTACAGCAAGAGACCAGGAAGGGGGGCATTATTACTGAAAAGGTCCCAGGACGAGGGACATTATTACTGAAATTAGTTAGAATGAGGGACATTATTACAGGTTGGAGGACATTATTACAAGGGACTATACATCCAGCCAACATACTGGTGGGAGCCCTGGTCTAAATTTTGCACAGGGGCACAAAGGACTCTAGTTATGCCACAGTGTGTAAGTGCATTAAAATACTTACTATTGTGTACCTAATACAATTACACACGGGTAGTGGAAAACAGGCAGGAGCGACTGCACTCCACAGGTGTGTAGCAGGGGGGAGAATAGCGCCCACTCCTACAAAGGTAGTGCTATTATATTGTAATTATACTTTATGTAAAGCAGGATGTAGCATAGTGGAATGGGTGTGGCGTTTGGTTCCACTTAGCAAATGCAGGATGTACAGTCATATGAAAACGTTTGGGCACCCCTATTAATGTTAACCTTTTTTCTTTATAACAATTTGGGTTTTTGCAACAGCTATTTCAGTTTCATATATCTAATAACTGATGGACTGAGTAATATTTCTGGATTGAAATGAGGTTTATTGTACTAACAGAAAATGTGCAATCCGCATTTAAACAAAATTTGACCGGTGCAAAATTATGGGTACCCTTATCAATTTCTTGATTTGAACACTCCTAACTACTTTTTACTGACTTACTAAAGCACTAAATTGGTTTTGTAACCTCATTGAGCTTTGAACTTCATAGGCAAGTGTATCCAATCATGAGAAAAGGTATTTAAGGTGGCCACTTGCAAGTTGTTCTCCTATTTGAATCTCCTATGAAGAGTGGCATCATGGGCTCCTCAAAACAACTCTCAAATGATCTGAAAACAAAGATTATTCAACATAGTTGTTCAGGGGAAGGATACAAAAAGTGGTCTCAGAGATTTAATCTGTCAGTTTCCACTGTGAGGAACATAGTAAGGAAATGGAAGAACACAGGTACAGTTCTTGCTAAGCCCAGAAGTGGCAGGCCAAGAAAAATATCAGAAAGGCATAGAAGAAGAATGGTGAGAACAGTCAAGGACAATCCACAGACCACCTCCAAAGACCTGCAGCATCATCTTGCTGCAGATGGTGTCAATGTGCATCAGTCAAAAATACAGCACACGTTGCACAAGAAGAAGCTGTATGGGAGAGTGATGCGAAAGAAGCTGTTTCTGCAAGCACGCCACAAATAGAGTCGCCTGAGGTATGCATAAGCACATTTGGACAAGCCAGTTACATTTTGGAAGAAGGTCCTTTGGACTGATGAAACAAAGATTGAGTTGTTTGGTCATACAAAAAGGCGCTATGCATGGAGGCAAAAAAACACGACATTCCTAGAAAAGCACTTGCTACCCACAGTAAAATTTGGTGGAGGTTCCATCATTCCATCATGCTTTGGGGCTGTGTGGCCAATGCCGGCACCGGGAATCTTGTTAAAGTTGAGGGTCGCATGGATTCAACTCAGTATCAGCAGATTCTTGACAATAATGTGCAAGAATCAGTGACGAAGTTGAAGTTACGCAGGGGATGGATATTTCAGCAAGACAATGATCCAAAACACCGCTCCAAATCTACTCAGGCATTCATGCAGAGGAACAATTACAATGTTCTGGAATGGCCATCCCAGTCCCCAGACCTGAATATCATTGAAAATCTGTGGGATGATTTGAAGCGGGCGGTCCATGCTCGGCGACCATCAAACTTAACTGAACTTGAATTGTTTTGTAAACAGGAATGGTCAAATATACCTTCATCCAGGATCCAGGAACTCATTAAAAGCTACAGGAAGCGACTAGAGGCTGTTATTTTTTCAAAAGGAGGATCTACAAAATATTAATGTCACTTTAATGTTGAGGTGCCCATACTTTTGCACCGGTCAAATTTTGTTTAAATGCGGATTGCACATTTTCTGTTAGTACAATAAACCTCATTTCAATCCTGATATATTACTCAGTCCATCAGTTATTAGATATATGAAACTGAAATAGCTGTTGCAAAAACCCAAATTGTTATAAAGAAAAAAGGTTAACATTAATAGCGGTGCCCAAACTTTTTCATATGACTGTATATGTGTTGTAGCAGAGAAATGTATTTGCCTTTAATTTTTGGACATTGGCATATCCACATTGGATAATGGAGATATCTCTACTGAGATATATCGTAAGCTTACCGCGACAAATTATTTTTTAAAAGCAGATTCATCACATCCCCCAGCTACAATTAGGGGAATACCCACAGGCCAATTTTTACTGGCCAGGAGAATATGTTCTAATGATAATTCATTTGAACAGCATTCGCGGGACTTGCAACAGAGATTTGAGGAGAGAGGATATGGCCAGAAATGTATCAGAGAGGCTAAGGCGGGCTTTGCACACTATGACATCCCAGGTGCGATGTCGGTGGGGTCAAATTGAAAATGACGTACTTCTGGCATCGCATGCGACATCGTAGTGTGTAAAGGTTCGATGATACGATTAACGAGCGCAAAAGCGTCGTAATCGTATCATCGGTGCAGCGTCGGCGTAATCCATAATTACGCTGACGCGACGGTCCATGTTGTTCCTCGCTCCTGCGGCAGCACACATCGCTGTGTGTGAAGCCGCAGGAGCGAGGAACATCTCCTACCGGCGTCACCGCGGCTTCCGTAGGATATGCGGAAGGAAGGAGGTGGGCGGGATGTTTACATCCCACTCATCTCCGCCCCTCCGCTCCTATTGGCCGCCTGCCGTGTGACGTCGCAGTGACGCCGTACGACCCGCCCCCTTAATAAGGAGGCGGGTCGCCGGCCAGAGCGACGTCCCAGGACAGGTGAGTCCATGTGAAGCTGCCGTAGCGATAATGTTCGCTACGGCAGTTATCACAAGGATATCGCAGCTGCGACGGCGGCGGGGACTATCGCTCTCGGCATCGCAGCATCGGCCTGCGATGTCGCAGCGTGCAAAGTACCCCTTACTTTAAAGCAAAGAGGACTAATAGAAATGACCTTTTATATAGAAGAACGCACAATAAAAAGATGATGGATGATGGGGTCAGTTTAATAGTTGACTACAACAAACAATGGAAGGAATTTGCCTTAATAATCAATAAGCACTGGCCCATTTTACTAAGTGATCTGATTTTAAAAAAAATGCTTCCCATCCCGTCCACATATCACAGCGCGCAGATCTAAGAACCTGCGAGATATATTAGTCCATAGCCATTTTGACCCTGATGAAAAGAAAAAGCAGGACAACTGGTTGACGTTGAAAGGTTTTTACCCATGTGGCCATTGTAAAGCTTGTCCCAATACGGTCTACAGTAAAGAATTTTATAATGCTGATCATTCAAAAACTTTTCAAATCAGACAGCTCCTTAATTGCTCTTCTAAGGGGGTTATCTACATGGAGGAATGTCAATGTCAAAAAATTTATATCGGACTTACCACCAGAGAACTCCACATACGTGAGCATATACGAGATATAGAAAAAGGCAAAACAGCTGAAGATTGTTCACAAATAAAAACCATTGCAGGGCATTTCTTTTTCATCACAATTCGGATTCCAGCCTCCTCAAAGCAAGGGGCATTGATCAGGTTAGTATGGGGGTTAGAGGGGGCTGTCTAACAAGGATTCTAGCACGCAGAGAGAGCAAATGGATATATTAGCTCAATAGCATAGCTCCTTTGGGTCTAAACGAGAATTTCGGATTTAGTGCCTGTTTATAATTCTTCTCTTATAATTCTTCTCTTAGAGTTCCTTCATATTTCTTTTTGATTATATGATTCAGGGCATATATATTTATATGTATATGAATTCATAGATACATATGAGTATATTTGTACTTGAGATAGTTTTTTCCAGAATGAGATATTTATGATTATAAGGTCCATTTTCCACTTATATCTTAGTTTCAGTAATAAATCTGATATCTATCCAAACAATGGGACATCTCTTTTAGGGGCGGTTTGTGGTTTTAAAAAATCCTTTATAGGTTTTTAAAAAAATGTTTTTGAATAAATATTAATCTTTTATTTTTGTTTATTTATAGACTAGAAGGTGGCCCGATTCTAACGCATCGGGTATTCTAGAATTTATTGTGTAGTTAATGTATGATTTTGGTTATATATATAGATGTTGTTGTGTGTAGTTGCCAAGTGTTTGTGTAGGGGCTGTAAATGTTCTGGGTGTTGTCTGGGTGGGGGTGTGTGAGAGTGGTGTTGTTTGTGTGGAGCGCTGTGTGTGTGTTGTGTTGTTTGTGGAGCGCTGGGTGTCTGCAGTGTTGTCTGTGTGTGGTGCTGTGTGTGTTGCGCGGTTTGTGTGGGTGTGGGGTGCGTGTGTGTGTTTTGGGGAGGTATGTTTTGTGCAATGTGTGTGTGTTGCGCGGTATGTGCGTATATTTGTGTATGCTGCGGTGTTTGTGTGTTGGGTGTTGTGTGTGTGCGGCGTTGTCTGTGTGTGTGGGTGTCTGTGTAGGGCGGTGTTTGTGGTTCCCAGTGTGTGAGTGGTGTGTTGTGCGGTGCGCGTGTGGCAGTGTGTGTGTGTGTTTTGGTGTGTGTGTGTGTTTTGGGGGGAGGTGTGCACCCGCATCGTGCTCCATCCCCCATGCTGACACCCCCCATCGTGTTCTATCCCCCATGCTGCGCACCCCCCATCGTGCTCCATCCCCCATGCTGCGCACCCACCATCGTGCTCCATCCCCCATGCTGCGCACCCCCCATCGTGCTCCATCCCCCATGCTGCGCACCCCCATCGTGCTCCATCCCCCATGCTGTGCACCCCCCATCGTGCTCCATCCCCCATGCTGCACACCCCCCATCGTGCTCCATCCCCCATGCTGTGCACCCCCCCATCGTGCTCCATCCCCATGCTGCGCACCCTCCATCGTGCTCCATCCCCCATGCTGCGCACCCCCCATCGTGCTCCATCCCCCATACTGCGCACTCCCCATCGTGCTCCATCCCCCATGCTGCGCACCCCCCATCGTGCTCCATCCCCCATGCTGCGCACTCCCCATCGTGCTCCATCCCCCATGCTGCGCACTCCCCATCGTGCTCCATCCCCCATGCTGCGCACTCCCCATCGTGCTCCATCCCCCATGCTGCGCACTCCCCATCGTGCTCCATCCCCCATGCTGCGCACTTCCTATCGTGCTCCATCCCCCATGCTGCACACCCCCCATCGTGCTCCATCCCCCATGCTGCGCACCCCCCATAGTGCTCCATCCCACATGCTGCGCACCCCCCATCGTGCTCTATCCCCCATGCTGCGCACTCCCCATCGTGCTCCATCCCCCATGCTGCGCACTCCCCATCGTGCTCCATCCCCCATGCTGCGCATTCCCCATCGTGCTCCATCCCCCATGCTGCGCACTCCCAAACGTGCTCCATCCCCCATGCTGCGCACTCCCAAACGTGCTCCATCCCCCATGCTGCGCACCCCCCATCGTGCTCCATCCCCCATGCTGCGCACCCCCCATCGTGCTCCATCCCCCATGCTGCACACCCCCCATTGTGCTCCTTTCCCCATGCTGCGCACTCCCCATCGTGCTCCATCCCCCATGCTGCGCACTCCCCATCGTGCTCCATCCCCCATGCTGTGCACCCCCCATCGTGCTCCATCCTTCATGCTGCGCACCCCCCATCGTGCTCCATCCCCCATGCTGCACACTCCCCATCGTGCTCCATCCCCCATGCTGCGCACTCCCCATCGTGCTCCATCCCCCATGCTGCGCACCCCCCCATCGTGCTCCATCCCCCATGCTGCACATTCCCCATCGTGCTCCATCCATCATGCTGCACACTCCCCATCGTGCTCCATCCCCCATGCTGCGCACCCCCCATCTTGCTCCATCCCCCAAGCTGTCACTCCCCTTCATGCTCCATCCCCCATGCTGCGCACTCCCCATCGTGCTCCATCCCCCATGCTGCGCACTCCCCATCGTGCTCCATCCCCCATGCTGCGCACTCCCCATCGTGCTCCATCCCCCATGCTGCGCACTCCCCATCGTGCTCCATCCCCCATGCTGCGCACTCCCCATCGTGCTCCATCCCCCATGCTGTGCACCCCCCATCGTGCTCCACAGTCACACATCAGACAGTATACACGCACACATCTGATACACTCACACCCCACTTCTGCCTGTGCTCTCCGGTGGGCGGTCCCAGCAGCTGTGCTGCACGCAGTGATCCTCTGCCTTCTGCCGACACGCACACATCCGATCGCATACACGCACACATCTGATCACATACACGCACACATCCGATCGCATACACGCACCCTCCATCGTGCTCCATCCCCCATGCTGCGCACCCCCCATCGTGCTCCATCCCCCATACTGCGCACTCCCCATCGTGCTCCATCCCCCATGCTGCGCACCCCCCATCGTGCTCCATCCCCCATGCTGCGCACTCCCCATCGTGCTCCATCTCCCATGCTGCGCACTCCCCATCGTGCTCCATCCCCCATGCTGCGCACTCCCCATCGTGCTCCATCCCCCATGCTGCGCACTCCCCATCGTGCTCCATCCCCCATGCTGCGCACTTCCTATCGTGCTCCATCCCCCATGCTGCACACCCCCCATCGTGCTCCATCCCCCATGCTGCGCACCCCCCATAGTGCTCCATCCCACATGCTGCGCACCCCCCATCGTGCTCTATCCCCCATGCTGCGCACTCCCCATCGTGCTCCATCCCCCATGCTGCGCACTCCCCATCGTGCTCCATCCCCCATGCTGCGCATTCCCCATCGTGCTCCATCCCCCATGCTGCGCACTCCCAAACGTGCTCCATCCCCCATGCTGCGCACTCCCAAACGTGCTCCATCCCCCATGCTGCGCACCCCCCATCGTGCTCCATCCCCCATGCTGCGCACCCCCCATCGTGCTCCATCCCCCATGCTGCACACCCCCCATTGTGCTCCTTTCCCCATGCTGCGCACTCCCCATCGTGCTCCATCCCCCATGCTGCGCACTCCCCATCGTGCTCCATCCCCCATGCTGTGCACCCCCCATCGTGCTCCATCCTTCATGCTGCGCACCCCCCATCGTGCTCCATCCCCCATGCTGCACACTCCCCATCGTGCTCCATCCCCCATGCTGCGCACTCCCCATCGTGCTCCATCCCCCATGCTGCGCACCCCCCATCGTGCTCCATCCCCCATGCTGCACATTCCCCATCGTGCTCCATCCATCATGCTGCACACTCCCCATCGTGCTCCATCCCCCATGCTGCGCACCCCCCATCTTGCTCCATCCCCCAAGCTGTCACTCCCCTTCATGCTCCATCCCCCATGCTGCGCACTCCCCATCGTGCTCCATCCCCCATGCTGCGCACTCCCCATCGTGCTCCATCCCCCATGCTGCGCACTCCCCATCGTGCTCCATCCCCCATGCTGCGCACTCCCCATCGTGCTCCATCCCCCATGCTGCGCACTCCCCATCGTGCTCCATCCCCCATGCTGTGCACCCCCCATCGTGCTCCACAGTCACACATCAGACAGTATACACGCACACATCTGATACACTCACACCCCACTTCTGCCTGTGCTCTCCGGTGGGCGGTCCCAGCAGCTGTGCTGCACGCAGTGATCCTCTGCCTTCTGCCGACACGCACACATCCGATCGCATACACGCACACATCTGATCACATACACGCACACATCCGATCGCATACACGCACACATCCGATCGCATACACGCACACATCCGATCGCATACACGCACACACACGATCGCATACACGCACACACACATTGACGATATCGCACATACGCGCTCACACTCACAACATCCAGAGTTACCACATGCTTCCGGCCATGTGATCCTCCGGCAGGTCCTGGAAAGTCACTGCACGCACAGTATCGCCGCCGAGAAGCAAGCGATATCACTGGATATTGTGAGTGTGTGGATGCGATCTGATGTGTGTGTGAGGTGTGTGTGAGAGTGAGTGTGATCTGATGTGTGTGTGTGTGTGTGTCTGTTCTATGTGTGTGTGTGTGTATGTGTCTGTTCTTATGTGTGTGCATGTGTGTGTGTTCCGCCGCTGCAGGACCTTGATGCGCTCACCTGCTCCCGGTCGGCTTCTGGTGAGTATGATCGGGGGTCTTCTTTCTTCTGTCTTCTCTCTTCTGCACATGTGTACCGGGAGCCGGTGTACGCTGGTAACCATGCTACACAATATTTCCTGATGGATGTGTACCATGGTTACCAGCGTACCCCGCCCCCCGCACACACGGGAGCCCACTCCAGCATACACCGGCAACCCCAGCAATGCGAGGGTATGTGTCGGCTGGGTTGCCGGCGTACGCTGGTGTGGGCTCCCGGGGGTACAGCACTCACCTGGGAGTCGGGGATCCGTGTCAGTTCAGGAAATGCGTGCGGGGGGCGGGGCCAGAGTGAGCGTGCAATGCGTGAGGGGGGCGGGGCGTGGCCAAGTTGTCAATACGTGCAGGGGGCCGGGGCGAGAGGCCAATCCGTGTGGGGGGCGGAGCCTGGGCGAGCGGCCAATCCGTGCGGGGGCGGAGCCGAGGCGAGCGGCCAATGAGATGCTTGTCGCGGTAACAACAGAATTTTGGAGCAAGACAGACAGACAGAATAAGGCAATTATATATATAGATTTACTTACCTCTTTATGTCTAGCAGCCCGCGATTGATTTTTGGATGAGGATTCCTGTATTTTGCCTTATATATTTTGGGAATGGAAGAGTATATTCATCTATGAAAGAACATCTTGTTAATAGGAAGTAAAGAAAAGTGAACCATCATTTGTATTTGTTCTATTTATATATTTTTTCAATGGACTGTTAAAATTCATATTTCTTGGGTTACATCTAAATATATATTTTTTGATACCTGTCAATATATTCGATATAAATACTATATGTATGAATTTCTATTAATATATAGTTAATGATGTGATTGGTTTTCTTTATAATTTTTTTTCGAAATTTTAGATCCATTTTTGCTTATTACTGTATATTCTCAAATTTGTTATTCTTTATCCAATATAAATTATATCACATCACATATTATTTTATGTTAATATTGTTAAGATTATTTAATATAATATTCACTTCACCTATTAAATCTAACAAATATGTATCACACACTATCCCATATTGATGCTGACACCATTATATTTCAGGCTTAATATTTAACACGTACAGTACACACTTTATCACCATTTTCACATTAGCATAATTTACATTCATGTTTTTTTTATTCAGTGGATTATATATTTTTTTATTTTTCATTTTTTTTAATATGTTTGGGTATAGCATGTTTTAAATCACATAATTTCATAACACTGACAGATTAATTCTGTAGATACTATATAATATCATATTAAATGTTTATTCCCATATATTATGTTATTTTCTGACCATCTCACAGATTCACATTTACCTTTGCTTTATACACATATTTGGTGGCCTACTTTCTTTCCATTCTGAGAGGATGATGTGGGATGCTAACAATAGAATACAGACTCATGCGATTCAGAATACATTGGAGGTGCGCATCATACACATACTTCCACTGCTGACTTCTGATGCTGCCGGCGACTTGGCACGCAGACACATCACGCCGTCTATTTCCATGATGGCGTGGTTTGTTGTGCGTCCCATGACTGGCAGCCGGAAGTCATATGATGCGGGGAAGATCATGTGTTGTATGCACCGATATCTCCAAGACTGGAAACACTCATTCATACGGGAGGGAACTTTAAACACTGCCGGACATAAAAGAGCTATACACCTCACTCCCTTTTAGTGCACCCTGAGGAAGATATCGCTTGAAACGCGTGTCGGGGTATTGCGGCATACAGGACCTGTGACAACTCCCTAAGGTATAGGATCTCCTCAAATACCTCACATACACTGAAAGGTATCTTACACTTTATGTGAGGATCTCCTACCTATTCTCACAGACACTTTAATATACCTATCTATTGGAATTTGGTTATAGCAATAAGCACTTAATTTTTCTGTAATACCGCTTCTAAACACTAGGGAATTTTGTTGTCTTTATTTGATTTTATATTTTCACTTTTGTCTATGGTAATTTTAATATGTATATTAATAAAATTTAGTTTTTAATACTAATACTCTGTCACTAATCCCCTTTATCTTGGATCTTAACGGATTCTCATTAGGGAGGTTTTTGATTTATATTGATGCATTATAGTGACTTTAGATGGATGTTTTGATTATTCAAACTGTAAATAATGAGTAATGTGGAGTACTGGCCCCTCATGCTGTGGTAGGCAGGAATTTTGCAGATATAGGGCTGGAGATAGCAAGTAGGGTTAAGATGGAACTAGGGAAACAAGCAGAGCAGGAGTGGGGATAATAGGAGTTATTAGTAGAGTTGAGCGCGGTTCGCGGTTCGTGGTTCTCCAGTTCGCGGCTCGAGTGATTTTGGGGGCTGTTCTAGATCGAATTAGAACTCGAGCTTTTTTGCAAAAGCTCGATAGTTCTAGATACGTTCGAGAACGGTTCTAGCAGCAAAAAACCCAGCTAATTCCTAGCTGGCTTTCCACTGTAATAGTGTAAGTCACTCTGTGACTCACACTATTATGACATTTCAGTGTATATTGTGCGGGAACAGCGCATTCATATCACTGCTGTTTGGATAATGGCGATCGACAATTTTTTTTTTTCCCTTGTCTTCCTTCCCTAAGCGCGCGCGTGTAGTGGGGAGGGCCAGCATGTCAGCCAATCCCAGACACACACACAGCTAAGTGTACTTTTAGCCAGAGAAGCAACGGCATGTGTGATAGGATGTCCATGTCACATGTCCCTGCATTATAAAACCGGACATTTTCCTCCAGCACGCCATTATCTGCCTTCTGCGTCCTTGGTGTCAGACATCACTGGTGCAGCTCCTATCGCCGATACAGCTGTATACGCTCCATACACAGCGCTGGACAGCTTAGGGATAGCACTTTCTATCAGTCCTTTTAAGGGCTCATACCGGCAGGGTCAGAGCCATAGGTGACAGGTCCTGAAAACAAAGTTTAACAGCTACACAAGATGACAGCGTCTGTGTAGCTAAGGTCAGGGATTTCCTAGCTGCATTTCCCCATTAGGAGGGATAGAAAAGCAGGCTTCCTTTCCTCTACCCAGAGACCCACAACCCTGCCACTGTACCCTCCTGCCCTTTGCACACTCCAACTCATTGTTACTAAGCCATTATACTAGCAAACACTGAGTGAACTTAGTGGCATCCTAAACGTGGCTATTGGACTTCTGTATAGTCCCAGTAGTGCACAGATATTTGCAGCACGTCTGCCTGCATTGCACACTCAAACTCATTGTAGCTAACCATTATACTAGCAAACACTCAGTGAACCTAGTGGCATCCTAAACGTGGCTATTGGACTTATGTATAGTCCCACTAGTGCAAAGATATTTGCAGCACGTCTGCCTGCATTGCACACTCAAACTCATTGTTACTAAGCCATTATACTAGCAAACACTGAGGAAACTTAGTGGCATCCTAAACGTGGCTGTTGGACTTTTGTATAGTCCCACTAGTGCAAAGATATTTGCAGCACGTCTGCCTGCATTGCACACTCAAACTCACTGTAGCTAAGCCATTATACTAGCAAACACTGAGTGAACCTAGTGGCATCCTAAACGTGGCTATTGGACTTCTGTATAGTCCCACTAGTGCAAAGATATTTGCAGCACGTCTGCCTGCATTGCACACTCAAACTCATTGTTACTAAGCCATTATACTAGCAAACACTGAGGAAACTTAGTGGCATCCTAAACGTGGCTATTGGACTTCTGTATAGTCCCACTAGTGCAAAGATATTTGCAGCACGTCTGCCTGCATTGCACACTCAAACTCATTGTTACTAAGCCATTATACTAGCAAACACTCAGTGAACCTAGTGGCATCCTAAACGTGACTATTGGACTTCTGTATAGTCCCACTAGTGCAAAGATATTTGCAGCACGTCTGCCTGCATTGCACACTCAAACTCATTGTTACTAAGCCATTATACTAGCAAACACTGAGGAAACTTAGTGGCATCCTAAACGTGGCTGTTGGACTTCAGTATAGTCCCACTAGTGCAAAGATATTTGCAGCACGTCTGCCTGCATTGCACACTCAAACTCATTGTAGCTAAGCCATTATACTAGCAAACACTGAGTGAACCTAGTGGCATCCTAAACGTGGCTATTGGACTTCTGTATAGTCCCACTAGTGCAAAGATATTTGCAGCACGTCTGCCTGCATTGCACACTCAAACTCATTGTTACTAAGCCATTATACTAGCAAACACTGAGGAAACTTAGTGGCATCCTAAACGTGGCTGTTGGACTTCTGTATAGTCCCACTAGTGCAAAGATATTTGCAGCACCTCTGCCTGCATTGCACACTCAAACTCATTGTTACTAAGCCATTATACTAGCAAACACTCAGTGAACCTAGTGGCATCCTAAACGTGGCTATTGGACTTCTGTATTGTCCCACTAGTGCAAAGATATTTGCAGCACGTCTGCCTGCATTGCACACTCAAAATCATTGTTACTAAGCCATTATACTAGCAAACACTCAGTGAACCTAGTGGCATCCTAAACGTGGCTATTGGACTTCTGTATAGTCCCACTAGTGCAAAGATATTTGCAGCACGTCTGCCTGCATTGCACACTCAAACTCATTGTTACTAAGCCATTATACTAGCAAACACTCAGGGAACCTGGTGGCATCCTAAACGTGGCTATTGGACTTCTGTATAGTCCCACTAGTGCAAAGATATTTGCAGCACGTCTGCCTACATTGCACACTCAAACTCATTGTTACTAAGCCATTATACTAGCAAACACTCAGTGAACCTAGTGGCATCCTAAACGTGGCTATTGGACTTCTGTATAGTCCCACTAGTGCAAAGATATTCGCAGCACGTCTGCCTGCATTGCACACTCAAACTCATTGTTACTTACTAAGACATTATAATACCAAAAATTGAGTAAACTTAGTGGTATACAAGAAGTGGCTGTTGTACTCCATTAGTGCCCCACTGGTGCAAATCTATGTGCAGCACCTGTGCAGGACACCCTCCTGCTCTGTTTTTAATAAGCTATAATGATAGCAAAAAATACTGCCATTTAGTGGCATCATAGAACTGGATGTTGTATTTCATTATTGTCCCACTGGTGCCAAAATATTTCTAGCACCTCTGCAGGACACCCTCATGCACATTTTGCTTCGCTAATGTTATAGCAAACTCAGGGAATTCATTGCTGTATTTGATAATTCGGAGGGATAGAAAGTGAGGCTTCCTTTAGCTTTTCCTTCTGTTCATAGACAGCATCTCCAAGTTCACACCCGAAGAGCAATTTCTCTTCCACGTGTAAGTGTGGAGAGGCAGCTAGTGCGCATGCGTGTGCCGATTTACCCCAGCTGCAGCCTAACTACAGTGTTTCGCCTAGTGAGTATGCTCAGGCTGACTGTGCCATTCCTGAGGCTAAGTCTTCATTTCGGGATACAGCGCATGCTCCCACACTTAGTGTGAAAAGCCTCTTTGCACAGGTACTTGCATTCTGTGCCGGGTCTAAGTCCTGTTTTGTGCCGAGATACCATGCTAAAGCTGATAGTCTTTTTTTAGAGACTCTATTTCATGCAACTGACCATGCTCAGGCACTTACTGTATCAGAAACTAGGTCCGGTAATGAACTCTTTGGCCCTGCCCCTGATGTGGGGGGGCCCATATAGACCACAGGGAATCAGGTGTCCTGACGATGTGGCCAGGCCACTCCCAAATGGCTTGCAGAGGCCCGCCCCTATGACTTGTCACCTCATTATTGATGGTCAGACGATGACTGGTGAGGTGTTTGTGTCGTGGCAGCCATGAGGTCATTATTGAAGTTGCGGTTCCAAATAGGACGCCAGTTATGCCATTCATGACGTGTCACTCTGCTTTTGTCTCCAGGAGGTGCATTGTGGTTCACCCTGGTTTGGGGCGGACCCAGGTTATAAAACGGGCTGGAGCCAACAAGGAGGTGTGCAGTCTTCTATTATGCTCGAAAGAGCACACCTCCATGTGTTGAACCCATTGCGGCTTTAGGCCAGAGGTAGGCAGGGATAGGGCGTCGATGCAGGCCGCCACCACAGTTGGTAATGCAGAACGGTTAAGACCAGCTCCTGTCCTACAAGTCCTGCTTGTGCAGCCCAGTGGCATTAACAGGCCTGCTGCTGCTGATGCGCCTGCTGTCCACAGGTGTGGCCCCAATGCACACGGTCAGCGTGCTGAATGGCCCCTGTGATGTTAAAAGGGAGTTCCTGGGCTGGGTGGGCGTGTGGACCCTGTGACGCTAACAGGGCTCCCAGTCTCAAGATCCGAGTGGCGTCTAACTCGGTTCAGGCAACTATTAGTATCATAGCCACACAGATCTGTATCCTCCACCTAACCTTCCATTTGCCAACCTCTCCTTTTCCATCTGGGAGCACGGTGGACATTGACTGCTGATGGGGATATATACCTTTCTCTTTCTTTTCTTATTAATTTTCGTTATATACCGGTAACATAGTATATACCACCTTATCCAAATCTGCCAATCCCACCGTAACAGATGGTGTTTCTTCATCAAATATTACTTTTGCTTAACCACCAAACCCACGGACAAAAACTTTTTTCCCCTTTCCAACACACCTGTTCCCCTTTCCACCAGCATTTGTCCTTTTTCAACTCATTTGGTATATGACCAAAAGTGCAACTCTGCAGGGACACCGTACTCAATGCCATCTCAGCCCAGCAGCCAGCCCTCGGTCCCTCAGATGTGGACAAGTAAAAGCCTCCTATCCATGACAAAGTGTTGAGATTCACTCTGTGCAGCACTGGTGTTTACTGGAAAAACAGATCTAAGAATCCGCACCACCTTCTGCAGATACTCCTGTATACGTGCGTCCCTTTCTATGGCTGGAATTATTTCGCCAAATTTTGTCTTGTACCGGGGATCTAACAGTGTGGCAACCCAGTAGTTAGCATTACTTCGAATTCGTACAATCCGAGGGTCATGTTGTAGGTAGTGCAGCAAGAAGGCGCTCATGTGTCTTGTGCATCCAGGAGGACCAAGTCCTTGGTTTGTTGGTGGCAGAGAGGTGAGAATCGTGCCTCCTTCCTCTGCCCTCTCCCCACAACCTCGCACAACCGAAATGTGAGCAAGCTCTCACTCATCTGCTGAGTCTTCCATGCCCATCGCAAGTTCATCCTCCATTTCTTCATGGGCTCCTGCACCTTCCTCAACAATTTTTGCTGATACTATGCGCCCTTGTTAATCCCTATCCCCCACCATGACTGCCGCCTAGGTGCCGCTCAACGCATGGACCTTGTACATCTTATTATCCCTTCTGCATATGACTCCTCCTGTACTTCCTCCCCTTCCTCTTGGACCAACACCTGACTCCGAATAATGCGTACAGTGTGCTCCATTTTGTAGATGACCAGAATTGTCACGCTGAGAATGGCATCGCTAGTGCTAAACATCTTCGTCGACATTTGTAAACTGTGTAGAAGGGTGCATAGGTCCTTGATCTGACACCACTCCAGCAGCGTGATCTGCACCACCTCTGGATCAAGTTAGCCCAGGGTATACATCATACCGTATTTCAACAGGGCTCTGCGTTGCTGCCACAGACGCTGCAACATGTGCAGATTCCAATTCCTGCGTGTCGGAATATCGCATTTCCGGCGTTTAACCGCCAGACCCTAAGACTTCAGGAGCGATGAAAGTTGTTGAGCTGCTGGGTGCGAAGGATGAAAGTGAGCACATAGCAGCGTGCCCGCTGCACAAGGCCATGTAGGCCGGGATGGTATTTTAAAAATTGCTGGAGAATCAGATTCAACACGTGAGCCATACAAGGCACGTGTGTCACATTGCCCTGACGAAGGGCCGCAGACAGGTTTGCATCATTGCCGCACACGGCTGTTAAGTCACCAACATAGTCCACTCAATCAATTTGTACTCCGGTCACCAGGTGACAACGTGTTCCTTTCGTGCATAGTGCTGATGATGGGAAAGGAGTCGAAGCCTGCGGCGCAGGTGGACGCAGGTTATGGTCACCCACTGGGTTGCGTTACCTTGACAGATACAGAACCACAGGCTGAATGTAGGTGGTGGGTATCTCACAGATGAAGTACCATCATTCAGCTACAACCAATGGGAAGACACCACACCCTTTTTTAGGCCCCTCCTGTCTGCAGACCACTGCCAGACAAAGCTATGAACCTCTTGTTACTGTTACCCCCAGTTCAGTTTTATGAGTTTGTGTGCTTGTTACCTGACTACTTTTCCTGCTTGCTGTTTATGTACCTCGTTGGCCGATCCGCATTTCACCTCTGCTTGTTTTCTGATTAAGTCCTGGCCATCCCATTCTGTTCCTCTTCTTCAATTAATGTTTTTGACCCTGCATGACTACTATTCTCTGGAACTGCAGCCTTCCACAGGTATTGATCAACTTGGGCCCTGTGTAATTCCAAATCACTGTATAGGGGTTAAAGGGTTTCAGGGTTCTGGGTGTCCAGCTTGGTGAGTGGCTTGCCTCTAGCCTATCCTTTACAGCCCATCTGAGTGTGTCGATCCAGGCAGGCGTTACACCGTGCCCTCTGCAGAAGGCCATGTAGGCCGGGATAGTGTTTTAAAAATTGCTGGACAACCAGGTTCAACACGTGAGCCATACAAGGCACGTGTGCCACATTGCCCTGAAGAAGGGTCGCAGACTGGTTTGCATCATTGTCGCACCCGACCTTCCCTGGCTGCTGGTTGAATGGAGACAACCATTGAGGAAACTCGGTCTCACTCTACAGAGATAACCGTCCACAATTCCTCAGCGGTGTCTCACATTTCCCCTACATTTCAAAGTAAACATTTGACCGCCTGATGGCCTTGAGCTCTGCTGCCAGCATAGTAAGGAGGTGTGTGGGATTCCTTGGGCGCAGTTGCAACGCGGGTGGCCTGACCACACAGGGTTTGGGCCAAGGTGGAGGACCCACACGAGGTTGAGGAGGCAGAAGCAGTGGAGGAACTTGTACATACAGATGAAGGATTGACACACAAGTCGTGTGGACGGCAAGACTTGTACAGCAAACCCTTCTCCATCTCTCACCATAGTTACCCAGTGCCCAGTCAGCAACATGTAACTCTCCTGTCCATGTTTACTGGTCCAAGTATCTGTGGTGAAATGCACCCTGTCACACACAGAGCTTCTCAAGGAATCGGTGAGGTTGTGTGCGACCTGCTGTGGTAGCCCGGGCACGCCTTTCTTGGAGAAGAGTGACGACTGGCCATCGGCTCTTGGGGCACTGCAATGGGCATAAGGTCTCGAAAATCCTCAATCTCAAAAGGGTGTAAAGGCAGCCTTTCTGTTGCCAACAAGTTGCAGATGATGAAACTCAACCTCTTAGGCATGTCATGCCCTTCGAAAATCATGTAAAACACAGCGAGGGGACTCCAACTACAGTCTCCCTCGTTGCCACTAATTGGGCCACACACACCCCACTTGACTGGCATCAGTTGACCCCCCTTTTGAAAAAGAAAAAGATGCTTTGCATGAAGCACTCTCAAAAATACGCGTGCCTTTCCCGTCCCCTGGCTGACCCAGGGGAAGAAAAGTCCTCTGAGAGCCATGACTTGTTCATCTTGGTTCTTTTAGAAACACAGCGAGGGGACTCTAACCACAGTCTCCCTCGTTGCCACTAATTGGGCCACACACAACCCACTTGACTGGCATCAGTTGACCCCCCTTTTGAAAAAGAAAAAGATGCTTTGCATGAAGCACTCTCAAAAATACGCGTGCCTTTCCCGTCCCCTGGCTGACCCAGGGGAAGAAAAGTCCTCTGAGAGCCATGTCCACATTGTCAGTGTACAGACACGTGTGCTTATCTGCCAGCAGACCCCCAGCAGCACTGAAGACAGGTTCCGAGAGAACGCTGACTGCAGGACACGACAAGATCCCCAAGGCGTACGTGTTGAGCTCAGGCAGTTTATCCAGATTGGAAGCCTAAAATGAGCAGGGCTCAAGTTGCACAGTAATGGCATCGATGTTTCCTTGCATATACTCATATATCTGTGTCTCCTCCTCTTTTTCCTTGTCCAGGTCTTTTGTTTTTGCATGAGTATATGTCCTTGTCACTTTCCCATGTGTTTGTGTTGTGTTGTGAGTTGTTTATCACCTTTGAACACCTTTGAGGGTGTTTTTTAGGTATTTTTATGTGTTTGTGATTGCCTGCCATTGTTTCCTATGCAGTTCGAGTTCGGTTCGTCGAACGTTCGACAAACCGAACTCGAACAGGACCTCCGTTCGGCGAACCGACCTCGAGCCGAACCGCGACCGGTTCACTCATCTCTAGTAATTAGATAGTTAATAAGGCAAAGCAGGGACATAGGAAGTGTAGAAAGATGGTTGCCTGGATGACGGAGACAGGAGGGCGGAGAGAATGCAGAGGTTTTTAGAATGTGTGTAGAAAGTGGTTAGTTAAGCAGCAGGAGCTGAAGAGTATGGACGAGGTCCAGAGCTGGGAACTATCCAGATAGGGAGGAATCCTCCCGTGTACCGAGATCTCACTCAGTGGACAGGCAGTGGGGCATCCTGAGATCGGTGGGACATCTGGGTGCAGACACTCGCGGAGCAACCCTGAACTGGTCGGGAGAAGCCACACGTCCGGGAGCACGAGTGGGGTACAGCAACCGCACAGAACGGATACCGGTGGAGAAAGGATGCCAGAAAGAGGTCATAGGACTCAGCTGCTGGAGGATAGTGCCCAGGGCGAGTGTCAGAAAAAGAGAAGTTTTCCCCCGAGGTAAGACAGACACAGCACGAGTGGCCTAAGGGCCTGAAGCATGGAAAGAAGCAAGAGTGATCTGCAATAAAGAAGTTCCTGTGGTTTTATCAGAGTCTGCGTGTACTTTATGTAACCCTCCCCATCTATGACAAGGACCCAGGAGAACAGATGAAGGTACAGTAATAGAGACTGCAGCAGCTAATGACTTAGGTCCCAGTGGGAGCCCAGCACGAACATTGACATTTAATGAAGCCAGGGGAAGTGTTGTCGGCCAGCACCTGGCTCCCGTCTTCAGGTGTATAAACTAAAAGACCCTAGACATACAACTAAAAGCTCCTCCTCAGAGCTGGCTCCCTAAAAGGCTGTTGAAAGGTTTTTCGTGCCTCCTGAAAAACCTGAGAGGAGGCTGCCTTACTCTCCAGCATGACGAGAGGAAGATGAACAGGAACACACACAAACTCATAGTGAGGTAAACTGAAATAAGGTACAATGCAGAGGATCTAGGAAAGAAAACAAAACCAACACACAGCAGGCACTCAAGTGTTTTTTCTTCAAAGGTGAATCCCCTAAGCTGAAGAGCTGGAAATCCATAGATAAATCCACTTAGAGATATAGCCAACAAGCAAGGGAGGTAAGATGTGAACATTAGTGATGAGCCAGCACTAAAATGCTTGAGTTCTCAGTACTTGAATCAAGCAGGTCAGATGCTTTGTTGGGCTTGACTAAAGTAATGATAATAATGGAAGTCAATGGGAAACACTAGCATTTTTCTAGAAGATTCTAACAGGAGGGCTGAAGAGGCAGGAAAATTGCTGAAATGGATAGAAAAAAAGTGCTCAAATGGAATGGGAACAGCATGGGGAAGATGCCTGTATGCATCTCTGACTCCTAGTTTGCTGCTGGGAACAATGTTGTCAGAGTATTACTCCACTTTTACCGACTGACAATAAAATATACAAAACCGAATATAAAATGGATTTTACAGGAAAAAAAATGTAGGAAAAATTCTTCCCTGTATAATAAGTTGTATATAAGGCAAAATTCTAAAGGGGGAAAAAAACACCTCCTCCACCCCTTAATAGCCGGGCCACCTCTCATTGTATTTCTTCATCCCCTATGACTACTGTAGATGACATAGTATAGAGATAGAGGGAGATAAAACTACATCCACCGATAGTCACCAGTAAATGTAATTTTAACATTTTACTACCTTATTTGGGCATGTGGTATCTTGGACACGCATTCAGTTTACATGTATTGGGGTGTAGAGACACCAGCTTTCTGTACTAAAATCACTATTAAGGCTGCAGGCTAACCAGAAGCCGGAGGGTCCCAGGACGAGGGACATTATTACAGAAATGGGTTAGGATGAGGGACATTATTACAGGATGGCGGATGGGACCATGCATCCAACCAAAAAATTGGTGGGAGCCATGGTCCAAATTATGCACTGGGGCACAGAGGACTCTAGTTACACTAAGTGCATTAAAATACTTACTGTTATGTACCTAACACTCACACACATGGGTAGTGGAAAAGGGGCAGGAGTGACTGTACCCAACAGGTGTACAGACTAAAGGACCCTAGCCACACAACTAAAAGCTCCTCCTCAGACCTGGCTCTATGAAAAGCTGTTAAGGAGTTTCTCATGCCTCCTGAAAGACATGAGAGGTGGCTGCCATACTCTGTCAACATGGGGATAGGAAGATGAGCAGGAACAAACATGAACCCAGAGTGAGGTAAACTGAAATAAGGTACAAAGAAGAAGAGCTGGGAAGGAAAACAATACCAACACACAACAGACACTCAAGTGGTATTTCCACAAAGGTGAATCTCATAAGCTGAGGGGCTGGAGATCCCAAAGATAAATTCATATAGAGATATTGGCAGCAAGGAAATGAGGTGAGATGGGAACATTAGTGATGAGCTAGCACTAAAATGCTCAAGTTCTCAGTACTCGAATTGAGCAGATCGGATTCTTGGACAGGCTTGACTCAAGTACCAACAATAATGGAAGTCAATGGGAAACTCGAGCATTTTTCTGGAAGACCCTAACAGGAGGGCTAAAGAGGCAGGAAAATTGCAGAAAATGATGGAAACAGCGCTCAAATGGAATAGGAATAGCAAGGGGAGTAGAATCAGCCTGTCTGCATTGTCATTTGGCAAGTGGATGCATCCATCAGTTATTTTGCCCTTGATGGCACTAAAAACACACTGAATCAACTTAAGCAAGAAGGAAGCAGTTGCTGTGGCGTGCAAGCCTCAAACTTGGCTCAACTCCATGAATGATGAAAATTATGAGTGAGTGTTGCCTGATGGCCCTGTAAAATTAATGAGTGAGGGCTGCTTGATGGCCTTCTAAAAAGTTACCATGTTGATATGGTGGAGCAGGACAAAAAAAGAAGAAGAAACCATTAACCAGATACCCCTTTTTGGGTGGGAAAACTCCAGAGAAAAATAAACATTTGATTTTTGTTTTATGTTCTACTGCTATCATCCAGTAGTGTTGAGAAGTCTGGGCCAATCCAGGTGTGGCGCCCTGGACAAGCCAGGGGCCACAGAGCACAACACTAACACACCCCACACTCCCAGAAGGCACACCGAAGTCAGACACAAAACCCTTGTTGCCTTCCTCCAGGGGCTGATGATCACACCAGGGGGTGGGCCAGGCGGTTGGTCCCGCCCACTGAGGAGTTCACAGTCCTGGAGGCGGGAAAACCAGGCAGATAGAGTTTGGAGAGGAGTGAGGACAGTTGAGAAGTGAAAGTGAGACAGGAGAAAAGTGACAGCTAAGCAGCCTGAAGTTGGTCCGGGTGTGTGGCAAGCAAGGTTGGCAGACGGTGGTGACCGTCTGCAGGAGTGGCCTATCCGAGTTACCGTAAGGACCGTGGACGGGCGGTGGCCCGGCGGTACCGGACCGGTACACAAAGAGAAGCCAGCACCATCCGGCAGGGACTTTTCGGATCCCGGCAAGTCTAGGAGTCGCCGTGAAATTGCCGAATCCGTTAGTGAAGGGGACCTCCTGGGTTTCCAAACAGTCAAGTCCCCACAGAAGGCAACAGTCCAACCAACAGAGGGAGACACCGCCACCGCCAAGGCAACCGTTTCTCAGGGCCAGCGCCTGCGGGCAAAGAGGGGCTCCTCCAGCCCATATCCAAGCTGGGGAGCGGGTTACCGGTGGGAACCCATCGGAACTATCAACCGTACTTAGGTGCAGGGAAAGGCAGTCACCATCAACCTGCCGGGAGGAACAACACCGCAGCCGTCTGTGGGACCCGTCCATCCAGCCGAGTGTTTTACCGAGAACTGTGTCTTCATCATTGGGCTGAGTGAGTACCACCGTGCCGTGCGGCACAGCGCTGCCCCTGCGACCCTTCACCTCGCCAGGCCCCGTATCCCGCCTGCCATCCATCCCTACCCCATCACCGGGCCCAGGGATAACCAACCCCCTACCCACGGAGGGGAGAAATAACAACCAAGCTGCTCCCTGTCACCGCTCCCGGGATCCCCGTCCAGAGCAGCGGTGGTGTCACCATTATCACCACAACCGTGGGTGGCGTCACGGACAATAAATCCCCACAATCAAATCCCCTTTTCATTCACGGGCGAGGAACGCCGCTCGAGTCCCCGGGATCCGGCCCACCGCTCGAGCCACCACCGAGCAGCAGCGGCAGCCGCAGCAGCGGCCGGACCCGAGCAGTGGGAGAGCGCAGCGTCCCCTCCTCCGCCCGCGACACAGGCATTGTTCATTTTAAGAACAGTCAGCCTCTCAGCATTTTCAGTTTACAAGCAGATATGTTTATCAATTATTATGCCCCTCGCAGCACTAAAAACTCACGGAATCAACTTAAGCAGGGACAGAGCAGTCACCGTGGCCCATGAGCCTCAGATTTGGTTCAAATCTGTGGACGTTACAAATTTATGAATGTGGGCCTCCTAATGGTCCTTAAAAATTTGGAGAGAGGGTCAAATGATGACCCTGTTTATTTGGTGACGTAGGAGGAGAACAATAAAAAGAATCCATGAACCATATACCCTTTTTGGGGCTTGAAGGGCTGCATGGGAATACACTAGAAAAAAAAGGAACATTTGATTTTGCTTTATGTTTCACTGCTGTTATCTGGTAGCCTGGCTAATAAGTCTTTGTTCACATGTTGCATTTTTGCTGCATTTTTTGCCACATTTTTATTGAGTTGTATGCAAATTAAAATCAAATTTTAACAGTACCAGCAAATCTAATGCACACCATTGTTCTTTTCTCCTGACTGAAATGAGAAACTGCTGCATTTTTTTAAAGAACGCTGTGTGTGAACATAGCCTAAAAGGTGGAAGAGGTTTTTTCTTTCTTTTCTTAATTTGATATATATAGAAGTCATTATACAGGAAAGAAGGTTTTCTAAAAAAAAAGTCCCTAGAAAATACATTTTATCTTCGGTTTTGTATGCTTTATTGTAATTCTGTAAAAGTGGCATTATACTGTGCCAACATTGTTCCCAACAGTGGCCTGGGAGCCAGACATGTGTCCTGACATGCTCCCTACGCTGTTCCTGTTTCCACCTATTTCAGCCATTTTCCTGTCTCCCCTAGACCTCCTAGGAGGGTCTTCCAGAAAAATGCTTAAGTTTTCCATTGACTGATACTCATTTCTTGAGTTGAGTACCCGAGCAGTCCGACCTGCTCGGTTCGAGTAATGAGCACCCTAACATTTTAGTGCTTGCTCATCACTAGTTTAGCTCAAAACAGGGTACACTAGCTTGTTCCTGCGCCTGAAAGCAATTAAGTGTCATGGGGGAGCCACAGGGGTTGTTACTTAAAGTGCCAAATTCTAGAGGGTAAAATTTTCCTCACTGCACTGAGTCGCACTTGTTGGAGTGTGGAATAGGCACAGGAAGTGTCCACCCAGCAACTTGCCAAGGGCAGACTGCATATATGCTGCACTCTCCAACAGTTTTTTGCAGTAACTCTCATTTGTGATCTTGTAAGAGGGGAAACAAAAGAGCTGTTCCAAAATCTATAACATTATAAGAAATGTAACATTTTTGCACACTTTTTTAATACTATGTTTAGGATTAGGTTGAAGTTAAGAATAGGTTAGGATTAGAACTAGGAAAATAAAAAATGTAGGAAATGTAAAAATAAATATTAAAACAATATATAACTTTTTTTTTAAATTGCATGCCAGATTTCAGCAAAGAGTAGAAAAAAATAGAAGATAAAAGGGCAAACTATAACTACTAGAGATGTTCCAATTTTTTTATACAGTGGGTAAAAAAAAAAGTATTTAGTCAGCTACCAATTATGCAAGTTCTCCCACTTAAAAAGATGAGAGAGGCCTATAATTGACATCATAGGTAGACAACAACTATGAGAGACAAAATGATAACATAAATCCAGAAAATAAAAAAATTGTCTGATTTTGTTTTTGCAAATTATGGTGGAAAATAAGTGTTTAGTCATCTAAAACATGCAAGATTTCAGCCTCTCACAGACCTGTAGCTTCTTCTTTAAGAGGCTCCTGTGTCCTCCACTCATTACCTGTAATAATGGCACCTGTTCAAACTTGTTATTAGTAGAAAAGACACCTGTCCACAACCTCAAACAGTTACACTCCAAACTCCACTATGGTGAAGACCAAAGAGCTGTTGAAGAACACCAGAAACAAAACTTCTGCCTGCACCAGGCTGGGAAGACTGAATCTGCAATGGACAAGCAACTTGGAATGATGAAATCAACTGTGGGAGCAATAATAAGAAAATTGAAGACATACAAGACCACTGATAATCTCCCTCGATCTGGGGCTCCACGCAAGATCTCATCCCATGGGGTCAAAATGATCCCAAGAACGGTGAGCAAAAATCCCAGAACCACATGGGGGACCTAATGAATGACCTGCATAGAGCTGGGAACACCATAACAAAGTCTACCATCAGTAACACACTACGCCGCCAGGGACTCACTCCTGCAGTGCCAGACGTGTTCCCTTGCTTAAGCCAGTACATGTCTGGGCCCATCTGAATTTTGCTAGAGAGCATTTGGATTATCCAGAAGAGTATTGAGAGAATTCCATATGGTCTGATGAAAGCAAATTAGAACTGTTTGGTAGAAACACAACTCATTGTGTTTGGAGAAGACAGAATGCTGAGTTGCATCCAAAGAACACGATACCTACTGTGAAGCATGAGGGTGGCAACATTATGCTTTGGGGCTGGTTGTCTGCAAAGTCCCAGGAAGACTGATCCGTGTACATGAAAGAATGAATGGGACCATGTATCATGATATTTTGAGTGCACACCTCCTTCCATCAGCAAGGGCATTGAAGATGAAATATGGATGGGTATTCAGCATGATAATCATCCCATGCACACCACCAGGGCAACAAAGGAGTGGCTTCGTAAGAAGCATATCAAGATCCTGGAGTGGCCTAGCCAGTCTCCAGATCTCAACCCCATTGAAAACCTTTGGAGGGAGTTGACAGTCCGTGTTGCCCAGCGACAGGCACAAAACATCACTACTCTAGAGGAGATATGGATGGAAGAATGGGCCAACATACCACCAACAGTTTGTGCCAATCTTGTGAAGACTTACAGAAAATGTTTGACCTCTGTCATTGCTAACAAAGGATATATGACAAAATATTGAGATGAACTTTTGTTAGTGACCAAATACTTATTTTCCACCATAATTTGCAAAAAAAATCTTGCCAAATCAGACAAGCTGATTTTCTGGATTTGTTTTCTCATTTTGTCTTCCATAGTTATAGTTATGGTCTACCTATGATGTAAATTACAGGCCTCTCTCATCTTTTTCAGTGGGAAAACTTGCACAATTGGTGGCTGACTAAATACTTTTTTCCCCACTGTATTTGAAATTGTCATAATCAAGTCAGACGAATTTATTCACATTGAATTGAAAAGTTGGAAGCACTTATTTGTGTGGAATTGATGTCTACTCAAATTTTACAAATATATATATACAGTGCCTACAAGTAGTATTCAACCCCCTGCAGATTTAGCAGGTTTGATAAGATGCAAATAAGTTAGAGCCTGCAAACTTCAAACAAGAGCAGGATTTATTAACAGATGCATAAATCTTACAAACCAACAAGTTATGTTGCTCAGTTAAATTTTAATACATTTTCAACATAAAAGTGTGGGTCAATTATTATTCAACCCCTAGGTTTAATATTTTGTGGAATAACCCTTGTTTGCAATTACAGCTAATAATCGTCTTTTATAAGACCTGATCAGGCCGGCACAGGTCTCTGGAGTTATCGTGGCCCACTCCTCCATGCAGATCTTCTCCAAGTTATCTAGGTTCTTTGGGTGTCTCATGTGGACTTTAATCTTGAGCTCCTTCCACAAGTTTTCAATTGGGTTAAGGTCATGAGACTGACTAGGCCACTGCAACACATTGATTTTTTCCCTCTTGAACCAGGCCTTGGTTTTCTTGGCTGTGTGCTTTGGGTCGTTGTCTTGTTGGAAGATAAAATGACGACCCATCTTAAGATCCTTGATGGAGGAGCGGAGGTTCTTGGCCAAAATCTCCAGGTAGGCCGTGCTATCCATCTTCCCATGGATGCGGACCAGATGGCCAGGCCCCTTGGCTGAGAAACAGCCCCACAGCATGATACTGCCACCACCATGCTTGACTGTAGGGATGGTATTCTTGGGGTCGTATGCAGTGCCATCCAGTCTCCAAACGTCACGTGTGTGGTTGGCACCAAAGATCTCGATCTTGGTCTCATCAGACCAGAGAACCTTGAACCAGTCTGTCTCAGAGTCCTCCAAGTGATCATGAGCAAACTGTAGACGAGCCTTGACATGACGCTTTGAAAGTAAAGGTACTTTACGGGCTCGTCTGGAACGGAGACCATTGCGGTGGAGTACATTACTTATGGTATTGACTGAAACCAATGTCCCCACTGCCATGAGATCTTCCCGGAGCTCCTTCCTTGTTGTCCTTGGGTTAGCCTTGACTCTTCGGACAAGCCTGGCCTCGGCACGGGTGGAAACTTTCAAAGGCTGTCCAGGCCGTGGAAGGCTAACAGTTGTTCCATAAGCCTTCCACTTCCGGATGATGCTCCCAACAGTGGAGACAGGTAGGCCCAACTTCTTGAAAAGGGTTTTGTACCCCTTGCCAGCCTTGTGACCTTCCACGATCTTGTCTCTGATGGCCTTGGAATGCTCCTTTGTCTTTCCCATGTTGACCAAGTATGAGTGCTGTTCACAAGTTTGGGGAGGGTCTTAATTAGTCAGAAAAGGCTGGAAAAAGAGATAATTAATCCAAACATGTGAAGCTCATTGTTCTTTGTGCCTGAAATACTTCTTACTACTTTAGGGGAACCAAACAGAATTCTTATGGTTTGAGGGGTTGAATAATAAATGACACTCTGAATAAACTTTTCACAATTTAAAAAAAAAAAAAAATAAATAAATAACATTTTTTTTTGCTGCAGTGCATTTCACACTTCCAGGCTGATCTACAGTCCAAATGTCACAATGCCAAGTTAATTCCGAATGTGTAAACCTGCTAAATCTGCAGGGGGTTGAATACTACTTGTAGGCACTGTCTATATATATATATATCCTAAAATACGGAATGTTTTTAATACTCACTGCAAAATCAGCGAAATGTCAAAACGGTAACTGTTTGGCCCCCATTTTGTTGAACTATAGAGGACTATAAAAAGATTAGAAAAACTGAAAACAGAAAAGTCTCACTCCTCACTTCTCAAGGAAAAAGCTTTTGTGCGATTTGGCAGATTTGAATCTCGTGAAATCTGCTCATCTCTAGTTTGGCAATTTGTTTCACTTTTCAATCTACTTAACACAATCTCAGTCGTAGTAATGTTGCAGTGACCCCATTGTAGAAGTAGATTTTAACCCGGTGATAACCAACAACGCATTTAATTAGACAGAGCATTGATAGACTTATGTTCTTTAAAAAAAAAAATGATCCAAAAATAATATTTAATAGTTATTTATGATAAAGCTGAATATTATGTGCAGAATACAAAGTAAAACTGATGGTGTCGCTGTGAAAGGTAACATTATCCTGCTTTGACTGACACAAGTAATGTGCTATTTCCATAATATCCTCTGCTTTCTCCCCACTATACACATTGTGGAGGCAAAGAAGGACAATTGTGTCCTGTGTTTATTAGTATTCCTGCCCAAATTGCCGCTGCTGGTTGTGAAAGTGTTGAGGATAAGAATTAAGTAACCAAAAAAAGAGTTTAGTTGATGTAGCCTAACACATATTATTATCATTATTATTATTTATTTACAGAGCACCATTAATTCCTTGGTGCTGTACATGAGAAGGGGTTACATACAGAATACATATACAAGTTACAGTAGACAGAGTAGTACAGAGGGAAAAGGGCCCTACCCTTGCTGGCTTACTTTCTATAGGATTTTGGGGAGGAGACATATTTATGAATGCTTTTGTTTCTTACTAACACACATATATATATATATATATATATATATATATATATATATATATATATATATATATATATTTATTTATATCTAGTCAGTGATTTCCTTAATACACAATATTTAGCACATGTAACTTAAAGATGGCTTCTACATCCTGGCCAATGCCCAAGATGATGAACACAAAGGAGAATTCTCAACGTATGGACTGACCAATCCGGCAGAGACTATGCTAATTCCTATACGTCCTGAGTCCAGCCTGCGATATTTGATTGGACCATAGTTTGTCTACACCCTTTACTCCTCTAGAACTATAAAGGCTTTGAAAGAAAAATAAACGAGCAGAATTCTCTGGCGTCTGTCTTGGAGAAAGTTTATAACCGACTCATAGTCCGTTATTTTATTCTTTCTCGTGTGCACACATGACATTATAATCTGAACATGGCAGTCAGACCTTAAGCGACCCATTGTAGTCTCACCTCAACAGCTAGTGCCCAACGTGGGGCACCGAAAGAGTGAGATCTTCCAATTTCCGGACACAGGAGACTGCTTCCAAAGTAACTGAGGTCGCCCGAGAACGAGGTCTGATCACCCTTATTAAGCCATGGTAAGCTTTATATACATTGTATGTGTTGTTTTGCCTGTGGGTCGGGAGATCTCCGGTGAAAGGTGGCTTATCGCTAGTCTGGAGAAGCGGTATAGCACCGCAGACCTACGGTGTAGCTATCACTTGCTGGTGGCCTTAAAAAGAGAAGGATCCAGACCCCTGAGTGCTGGGTGTAGGTCATTAGGATCTGACTGCTCGTGTGTTATGAGGCTGCTAGAAGGAGGAAGGTTAGTGAACAGGGCTGCAAGAACAGGAGAAGCAGGCTACTACAGCGAGAGAAGAATTTTTAGTAGCAGAAGCAGGAGATAGAGCTGACCATAGCCTCAGCCACAGTGGATTAACAGCTGTGACCAATTAGGAACAGGAGAAGGGGGGGCACTGGGCTAGTGAAGGAGACTAAGTGGGCTGAAAGTTGCAGCCGTGACAGTCTGTGGAATTTAAGTAACAGAGAAGAGAAGAGAACTAGCCTCCATTGCTGTGCTTATAGCCGGAAAAAAAAGGAACATACGGAGAAAAAGAGTTAAATATAGTACCCGTGTGTTGGACGCCGGAGGAGTGTCCTCATGAGCGAGGAGGGGAGGAGTTCAGGTGAATGGTAGTGTAAGAATCAGCGTATTCCCCTGTGTATTAAAACACATGCCACTGCTGTGTAGGAAGCTGGAAATAGCGACGTATGAAGAACGGTATGTAGTATTCATACGTTGGATGTCATAAAAATGTCCTCCCATATGCAGCGAGGTGGGAAAGGATTCTGATTGGAGCTGTCCAGTCAAATTAAAGTACTATGCATTCTCTGTTCAAGAAGAAATCGGTTCTTCCTGCAGGAGCCGAAGATGCTGGTACTGTAGTCAGTAGAAAATTGAAGAAAGTATATGTTGTATAACTGTCTTGATAGATGGACCAAAACGATGTACATGGGTAGTGTTGAGAATCTATGATGAGATTGTGTCGTTATTAGTGTTGAGCGAGTATGCTTGTCACTACTCGGTACTCGCACGAGTATCACTGTACTCGGGCTACTCAGCGGGGACTGAGTAATCTCGCGATACTCGTGCTGTACTCGTGGTCTTCATGTTGGCGCTCTTTTGAGAGCCAGCCCTCATGCAGGGATTGGCTGGCAGACCACTGCAATGCCACAGCCCTGTTAGTTGTGGAATTGCAGTGATTGGCCGGCCTACACAGCGTGACCGAGCCTTTATACCGGCGGGCGCGCTGTGCTCTGCACACAGCCATCCAGACAGTCAGTGCAGGGAGAGTGTTGCTGCTTCAGGGAAAGGTTTGCGGCCCTTTATAGTTATTTCCGTAGCAGGGCTGCAAACAGTGTGACCAGAAGTCCTTCTCAGGACTATTGTAGTTGTACACAGGCAGGCAGGGTATAGCCAGGTCGGAGTACAGGAGCAGAGTCCTTCTCAGGACTATTGTTGCTGTATACAGGCAGGGCAGGCAGGGTATAACCAGGTCGGAATACAGGCTAGTGACCAGAAGAGTCCTTCTCAGGACTATTGTAGCTGTATACAGGCAGGCAGGCAGGGTATATAGCCATTCCTAGTGGTGACCGTATACCAGCCTTCATCATATCTGGGGCTGGTGTACACAGTCTAAAACAGTCCTGATAGTGTCAGACTTCTCAGTAATTGTTGCTCCTAAAAAGCTGTTAGGTTCTTAGTGCGTCCGTGCGTGCATTTAAAAACCGCACGTGTGTGCCTGTCGGTGGCAGCGTACAGGTGCACTTGTGTGCGTTTTGCACAAACTAGTATATAACGCACAAGTCTAGTGAATAATACACGTCAGTCAGTAGTGTCTGAAAGTGTCAAACTTCTCAGTAATTGTCGCTCCTAAAAACCTGTTAGGTTCTTAGTGCGTCCATGCTTGCATTTAAAAACCGCACGTGTGTGCCAGTCGGTGGCAGCGTACAGGTGCACTTGTGTGCGTTTTGCACAAACTTGGATATAACGCACAAGTCTAGTGAATACACGTCAGCAGCACAGCATTGCAAAATGCGCAAGGGCGTTGGCAACGAACAAGCAAGTGGACGTGATGGTGGTGCAGGCAGAGGCCAATGTCGTGGGCAAGCTCTAATTTCGCCACAACAAAGGGCCACATCTATTCGCTCGCACGTCCTGTCCCAAATTCTTGGGGACCGCAGCAGTACACCGCTCTTGAACCAAGACCAGTGTCAACAGGTTGTTAGTTGGATAGCGGATAATGCTTCCAGTCAGATTGGCACCACCACAAACACTCTGTCTTCCACACGGCCAAGTGTCAGTAGCCGTGATACTGCACCACACATTTCAGAACCTGATCCTCCTTCCTACCACAAGGCTGAGAACACGTCCACGGACAGTACTGATCCCACACTTGGACACTCGGAAGAGCTGTTCACGTTTCCATTTGCACATTCTGGCCTTTCGCCAGCTCCTGTTGAAGTGGGTCATGAGGAGATCGTATGGACAGATGCCCAAATATTTGAGCAGCCACGTTCTCACGAAGTTGGCAATGTGTCTCAACAAGGGGTGGACGATGATGAGACACAATTGTCAGGAAGTCAGGAGGAGGAGCAGAGTGCGGAAGCGGAAGACGACGTGGTGGATGATCCAGTAACTGACCCAACCTGGCAGGAGGATATGCAGAGCAAGGACAGCAGTGCACAGGGGGAGGGAGGCGTAGCATCCCAACAGGCAGTAAGAAGCAGGGTGGTGGCCCCAGGCAGAAGTCAGGCAACCGTTCCCCGGAACAACAACACGACACAAGGTGCCTGTACAAATGTTAGGTCTTCCCGAGTCTGGCAGTTTTTTAAGTTGGCTCCAGATGATTCTAAAAAGGCCATTTGCAACACCTGCCGTGCCAGCATCAGCAGGGGTACCAAAACTAGCAGCCTGACCACCACCAGCATGATCAGGCACATGTCAGCCAAGCACCCGACTTTGTGGGAGGTACAACAGAGTCGAGGAGCAGTGCTTGCTGATGTCACTGCTACGTCTTCGCTTGTTGTGCATGCGAGCCAATCCCCTGTCCATGCTGCCTGCGAACAAGCCTCCTCCGGCCCTGCACCTGCAGTTGCCTACGCAGAAATAACACCATCATCAAGCACGTCCTTGTCCCAGCGCAGCGTTCAGTTATCCATTCAGCAAACCTTTGAACGCAGGCGCAAATACACTGCCAACGCCCCACATGCCACAGTTCTAAATGCTAACATTTCGCGACTGCTTGCGCTGGAAATGTTGCCTTTTAGGCTGGTGGAGACAGAAGCATTCCGCGACCTGATGGCGGCAGCTGTCCCACGTTACTCGGTCCCCAGCCGCCACTATTTCTCCCGGTGTGCCGTCCCCGCATTGCATAACCACGTGTCACAAAACATCACACGTGCCCTGAACAACGCTGTTTCAGCCAAAGTCCACCTAACCACAGACACGTGAACAAGTGCTTGTGGGCAAGGCCGCTACATCTCGTTGACGGCACACTGGGTTAATATTGTGGAAGCTGGGACCCAGTCTGAGCGAGGGACGGAACACGTCCTTCCCACACCAAGGTTTGCAGGCCCTACCTCAGTCAGGGTTTCACCCACACTCTACAGCTCCGGAATGTCATGCTCCTCAGCCTCATCCTCCTCCTGCGCATCCTCATCTACTTTACCCTCCACACCAGTCCCAAGCTGGAAGCACTGTAGCACTGCCTCGGCGAAGTGGCAACAGGCTGTGCTGAAGCTAATCTGCATAGGTGACAAACCCCACAATGCAGAAGAGGCGTGGACAGCTCTGAAACAGCAGGCAGATCACTGGCTCACACCTCTGAACATAAAGCCAGGAAACGTCGTGTGTGACAATGGCCGGAACCTGGTGGCGGCTTTGAGGCGAGGCCAGCTGACACATGTTCCATGCGTGGCCCATGTGCTCAACCTCGTGGTTCAGCGGTTTCTAAAGTCATACCCAGAGCTGTCTGATCTGCTGGTAAAAGTTCGCCGCTTGTCTGCACATTTTCGAAAGTCACCTACTGCTTCAGCCGGCCTTGCCGGCTTTCAGCGCCGTTTGCATCTTCCGGCTCACAGACTGGTGTGTGATGTCCCCACGCGTTGGAATTCAACTCTGCACATGTTGGTCAGGATATGTGAGCAGAAGAGGGCAGTTGTTGAGTACCTGCATCACCTAAGCCGTCGGGAAATGGGTCAAACTCCACACATAACACCTGAGGAGTGGAGATGGATGTCCGACCTATGTACCATCCTCCAAAACTTTGAGGACTCCAGCAAGATGGTGAGTGGGGATGACGCCATTATTAGCGTCACCATACCGCTTCTCTGCCTTCTAAAATGGTCTCTGCTCAAAAACAAACATGATGCATTGCAGGCGGAGCGCGATGAGTTGGAGCAAGAAACAGTAGTGGGTGTGGGTGATAACACACAGCCGAGCCTCGTCTCATCACAACGTGCAGTTGAGGACTATAACGAGGAGGAGGATGAAGACATGGAGCAACTCTCCGGCCAAATTGAGGATATGACATGCACACCAGTCATATCCTCGGTTCAGCGTGGCTGGCAAGAGGACAGGGTAGATGAGGAGGAGGAGGAGGAGGAGAAGGAGGACAGCATGTTCAGTCATCGTGTTGGTCAGGATACTGAAGTACTGGCTGTTAAGAGTCTGGCGCACATGGCTGACTTTATGGTAAGCTGCCTGTCTCGTGACCCTCGCGTTAAGAACATCTTGGCCGACAATCATTACTGGTTGGTAACACTGTTAGACCTACGCTACAAGGAGAACTTTATGTCTCTTATTCCCAAGGCGGAGAGGTCAGCCAAAATGCAGCAGTTCCGGAAGGCCATAGTCACGGAAGTAGGCAAAGCATTCCCCTCACAAAACGCTAGCGGCATAGTTCAGGAATCAGTGGACAACCAAGGCGTACAGCCGAGAGGGGCACAAGTCCAATCCGCCAGAGGTAGGGGAACAGTCTTTAAGATGTGGGACAGTTTTCTCAGCCCCTCACGTACCACAGCCCCTGAGGTGCGGGGTAGTGCCACAAGAAATCCTAAGTTTGCCCAGATGCTCAAGGAGTACCTTGCAGATCGAACAACTGTACTCCGACATTCCTCTGTGCCTTACAATTATTGGGTATCCAAGCTGGACACGTGGCATGAATTGGCTCTCTACGCCTTGGAAGTCCTGGCCTGCCCTGCTGCTAGCGTTTTGTCAGAGCGTGTTTTTAGTGCCGCAGGTGGAATCATTACAGATAAACGCACCCGCCTGTCAACTGTAAATGCTGACAGGCTGACTCTGATCAAGATGAACAAGGGTTGGATTGGGCCAGACTTCACCACACCACCAGCAAATGAGAGCGGAATTTAAAGTTTGTAACGGGAATTTGCCATGTACCTCCACTCACCCATGGGTACACACTTCTGGACTTTGGATAATCGCTGGACTGCTCCTCCTTCTCCTCATGCGCCACCATGATGACCGTTACAATAGTTAGGCCGTTGTTTCAGGTGGTAAATTTTTTCGCCCATTCTTTCAGAATGGACATTACAACGACAGGAGACCCGCTCCTTTGCAATGGGAACAATGTTTTGAGGCCCTCATGCACATCTCTATCCAGGGACAATGTGGAGCCTCCCAATTTTTGGCTGTCCTGCCAAAGGGCTATACTACAATAGACCCACTTCCTTACAATGGGCACTTCAGGTTTACAGGCCCTCATGCACGTCTCTATCCAGGGACAATGTGGAGCCTCCCAATTTGTGGCTGCCCTGCCTAAGGGCTATACTACAATAGACCCACTTCCTTACAATGGGCACTTCTGGTTTACAGGCCCTCATGCACGTCTCTATCCAGGGACAATGTGGAGCCTCCCAATTTTTGGCTGTCCTGCCAAAGGGCTATACTACAATAGACCCACTTCCTTACAATGGGCACTTCAGGTTTACAGGCCCTCATGCACGTCTCTATCCAGGGACAATGTGGAGCCTCCCAATTTTTGGCTGCCCTGCCTAAGGGTTATACTACAATAGACCCACTTCCTTACAATGGGCACTTCTTGTTTACAGGCCCTCATGCACGTCTCTATCCAGGGACAATGTGGAGCCTCCCAATTTTTGGCTGTCCTGCCAAAGGGCTATACTACAATAGACCCACTTCCTTACAATGGGCACTTCAGGTTTACAGGCCCTCATGCACGTCTCTATCCAGGGACAATGTGGAGCCTCCCAATTTTTGGCTGTCCTGCCAAAGGGCTATACTTCAATAGACCCACTTCCTTACAATGGGCACTTCAGGTTTACAGGCCGTCATGCACGTCTCTATCCAGGGACAATGTGGAGCCTCCCATTTTTTGTCTTTCCTGCCAAAGGGCTATACTACAATAGACCCACTTCCTTACAATAGGCACTTCAGGTTTACAGGCCCTCATGCACGTCTCTATCCAGGGACAATGTGGAGCCTCCCAATTTTTGGCTGCCCTGCCTAAGGGCTATACTACAATAGACCCGCTTTCTTACAATGGGCACTTCTGGTTTACAGGCCCTCATGCACGTCTCTATCCAGGGACAATGTAGAGCCTCCCAATTTTTGGCTGTCCTGCCAAAGGGCTATACTACAATAGACCCACTTCCTTACAATGGGCACTTCAGGTTTACAGGCCCTCATGCACGTCTCTATCCAGGGACAATGTGGAGCCTCCCAATTTTTGGCTGTCCTGCCAAAGGGCTATACTACAATAGACCCACTTCCTTGCAATGGGCACTTCAGGTTTACAGGCCCTCATGCACGTCTCTATCCAGGGACAATGTGGAGCCTCCCAATTTTTGGCTGCCCTGCCTAAGGGCTATACTACAATAGACCCACTTCCTTACAATGGGCACTTCTGGTTTACAGGCCCTCATTCACGTCTCTATCCAGGGACAATGTGGAGCCTCCCAATTTTTGGCTGTCCTGCCAAAGGGCTATACTACAATAGACCCACTTCCTTACAATGGGCACTTCAGGTTTACAGGCCCTCATGCATGTCTCTATCCAGGGACAATGTGGAGCCTCCCAATTTTTGGCTGTCCTGCCAAAGGGCTATACTACAATAGACCCACTTCCTTACAATGGGCACTTCAGGTTTACAGGCCCTCATGCACGTCTCTATCCAGGGACAATGTGGAGCCTCCCAATTTTTGGCTGTCCTGCCAAAGGGCTATACTACAATAGACCCACTTCCTTACAATGGGCACTTCAGGTATACAGGCCCTCATGCACGTCTGTATGCCCTGTATGCCGGGGCATTGGTGAACCTCACAATTTTGGACTGCCCTGGCAAAGGAAAATACTACAAAGACTCACTTCCTCAAAATGGGCACATTAGACTCAAGAGGCCTTCATGTACGTCTCTTCTCAGGGACATCGGAGTGCCACACAATGTTTTCACGTAAAATCTTTCATGTAATCTCCAAAAATAACATACACCAGCTCTATCTCACTATTGGGTATGTGCCCTTAACATTTCTGCCATGAAAATTCATTTTGGTGTCATTTTTGAAAGTTTTCTGGTGAGTCCGTAAAAATGGCATAAAACGCGGACAAAATTGTTCACAGCTGTGACTTTTGAGTGATAAAGGCTTCAAGGGGTCTTCCCCATGCTGTTGCCATGTCATTTGAGCACTCTTCTGAGACTTTTGTGACATTTTTAGGGTTTCTACATGCTGCCGGGGGTCATTTCTTAAAAATACTCTGGTATCCCATAGGATAACATTGGGCTCGGTGCTCGGGCCGAGTACACGAGTATCTTGGGATGCTCGGCCAGAGCCTCGAGCACCAGAGCTTTTTAGTACTCGCTCATCACTAGTCGTTATCACTCCTTAGTTCAGTTTCAAAAATGCTCGTACCTGGATCATTCTAACAAAGGAAAGCTGGGGCAGAGACAGGCAGCCCAGCCCCTAACATCTGGAAAGAGGGGCTAGGCAGCCCCAGAGAAGTAAAAGGGAAAAAAAAAACTTTGACCGATTGTTGAATGTACATGTAATTGTGTTGGGTTTTCTATCTTAAAGCACTTTTTGATAATTGGAAAATTTTTGGGATTCTTTTAGCCTAGTGAGAATATAAAGAGTGTACAAGTACATAATTTGTTACTTTGAATCCCGGAAGTGTGGACCCAACATGCATAAATGTAGGCGTTTATAGAATAGTTGCCAATAGCAGAGCGCAAAAGTGCATAATAATACACCCAGCTTAACCAGGCCCCTCTCAATGTTTCTTTGTCCAAAGTTCTCAACCCATCCCCTTTAAACGTTTTTTTTCTTTTTAGGGGATGAAAGATGTGATTCTAGCATAAACACCATAAACGTCTCAAATAATTGAATAAGTATAAAATGCAAGTCAAAGATAAATAAGCGAAAATCTTGAAGAATTTGTAAATAGAAAGATGTAATTGCCCACATAAAACAATTGGTATTTTAAAAGTCCAGCAGCATTATATCTTAAAAAAAGAATAGGGGCAGGTTTTTGTACCGTGTTAGTTAAAAAAAATAAATAAATAAAAAAAATCTTAAAAGACTTATCCCAATGATATTAGAAGGTATCATATCCATTTGTAAAAGAAAAAAAAATACATCCAACAGAAATGTGTATTATGGAGAGTTAAAAGTTTCACAACTATGTCTTCTTTAAAACAGAAGATGAAGTTTTTTTCCCCTTTCGCTCTGGCTTCTACTAAAAGAGATGAATGGAATGTCACCCCTCCCAACTGGAGAAGAGAGTTCGATTAACTCTTTAAGTTCAGAATTTCACAAACAAAATTCTTGCTCATACCCAAATGATTAAATTAACTTTGCAGGGAAAATTAGAGTTCTTGAGATATGTGAATTAGTTTTTTCTTGTTGTTTTGTTTTTTTATGGCGATTTATTTGGTCAATATATTTTTATTTTGTGACTCTGCATACAGACTGCCAGTATTTTATTAATTGGTTTTCCTTTCTTTTATAGATACAGTATACATGAACCGTGTTGTCTATCGTAAGGTTTCAAAATTCCCCAGCAGTGTATGGGTTATATCCATTATTTGCTTTAATTGATTTTTATAGTAATTTATTGCCTGCTGTCTTATTTTTCCTTTTAGAGAATAGCAGCATAAAAACTATGAATTTTGCCAGATTGGTACACAAAAACAAAAAAGTCATTGTCATCGATTATATTTTCTAGCAGTAGAGGGCACAGCAGACATATTAGACAAGTTCTCAAGCTGGCCCTTGCCCCGCAAGTCATATTTACTGGATTACTATGAAGCATATCTGTTAACTGAAGCAGGAAAATTTTGTCCTATATGGTATTTATTTATTTAGTATTTTTAGTCATATGAAGTATAGATGACCACTACCTAGATCATGGTCAGAGTTAAAGTTCTAAGAATGATCTAATGCATATTTTTAGTTTTTGTTTCATAGATGGAACAAGATGTTGGTTGATTCTACAATGGATATGCTATGGTTTACATAACATGAGGTAATCAAAATTTGAACCACTCCCTCCCCTCCTATTGGTACAGGAGGCAGTGACGTATTGATGCCTTCTCTAGATGGGTAGAACAGGAATGGGTAAGATGGTCAAATGTGTGTGTAGGTTGTAGATTTTTCATGTTGTCAAATGAGCTAGGTATACTGAAGATAAAGTCTAGATCTGAGCTGACGGTGATGGAGCCAGAAGAGATCCTCACACAGGTGCAGCTGACAGAGAACGGGCCTAGAGTTGAGAGTCTTTTACCAACATGGACCTCCTCCTTGGTGGTACCTGTCATGCTTGGTGGTACCTGTCATGTCCGAGACACCTGCCACTCCTTGTGTTCTTAACCCCTACAGGAGCGAACGGTTCAACGAGGAATGGAGTGTGAGGCGCAGGGAGCCAGCTGACTGAGGAAGGTCTGTAGATAAAGGATGGTAAGCTTTCTCTGCCATGACATCTCTTCTCATTGATGGCTCAGGTAATCTATGGACTAAAATCTGTGAAAGACTGTTATCAGTGTGTGCTTTGGTGACAGGGTTCAGTACTCAGGTGTACAGACAAACTATGTGATAAAAAACTGTAAAGAGTCCACAGAAACACACCCTGCACCTGCTCTACACATTTCAGAGACTGCAAACTGAATTATAGATGTATATCATGATCAGGTTTTATGCAAGCTTGTGCGTGTTGTGTAGATTTCTTTCCAGGTTTGGTCATAGGTAGAGTTGAGCGCGGTTCGCGGTTTGAGGTTCTCCAGTTCGCGGTTCGAGTGATTTTGGGGGCTGTTCTAGATCGAACTAGAGCTCGAGATTTTTGCTAAAGCTCGATAGTTCTAGTTACGTTCGAGAACGGTTCTAGCAGCAAAAAGCCAAGCTAATTACTAGCTGGCTTTCCGCTGTAATAGTGTAAGTCACTCTGTGACTCACACTATTATGAAATTTCAGCGTATAGTGTGCGGGAACAGCACATTCAGATCACTGCTGTTTGGATAATGGCGATCACCATTTTTTTTTTTTTCCTTGTCATCCTTCCCTAAGCGCGCGCGTGTAGTGGGGCGGGCCAGCATGTCAGCCAATCCCAGACACACACACAGCTAAGTGGACTTTTAGCCAGAGAAGCAACAGCATGTGTGATAGGATGTCCATGTCACATGTCCATGCATTATAAAAGCGGACATTTTCCTCCAGCACGCCATTATCTGCCTTCTGCATCTGGGTGTCAGTCACCGCTGGCGTAGCTCCTGTCTCCGATACTGCTGTGTACGCTCTATACACAGCGCTATACAGAATAGGGATAGAAGTTTCTATTAGTCTTTGTAAGGGCTAATACCGGCAGGGTCAGAGCCATAGGTGACAGTCAGGTCCGTGAAAACAGATTTTAACAGCTACACAAGATGACAGCGTCTGTGTAGCTAAGGTCAGGGATTTCCTGGCTGAATTTCCCCATTAGGAGGGATAGAAAGGGAGGCTTCCTTTCCTCTACCCAGACCCACAACCCTGCCACTGTACCCTCCTGCCCTATGCACACTCAAACTCATTGTTACTAAGCCATTATACTAGCAAACACTGAGGAAACTTAGTGGCATCCTAAAAGTGGCTGTTAGACTTCCATTAGTGTCCCACTGGTGCAAATCTATGTGCAGCACCTCTGCATTAGTGTCCCACTGGTGCAAACCTATGTGCAGCACCTCTGCATTGCACACTCAAACTCATTGTTACTAAGCCATTATACTAGCAAACACTGAGGAAACTTAGTGGCATCCTAAAAGTGGCTGTTGGACTTCCATTAGTGTCCCACTGGTGCAAACCTATGTGCAGCACCTCTGCATTGCACACTCAAACTCATTGTTACTAAGCCATTATACTAGCAAACACTGCTGCCAGTTTAAGGGCCGTAGTTGCATTGTCAGGGATAGTTATAGTTGTTTATTCTGCTGTTAATAAAGATAGACCACTGCTGCAATCTATACCACCTCTCAATTTTTACTACCACATTTTAAGTGCACAATCTTGTCGCAATCAAAATGAGTGGCAAAATGACAGATGCTGGTGGAAAGGGGAAGAGGCGTGTTGGAAAAGGAAAAAAAGGGTTTGTCCGTGAGGAAGGTGGCAAAGCTCCATTAACATCTGCTGAAGATAGACCATCTTCCAGCAAAAGTAAGATGTCTACTACTTACCGTGGACAATCCGATGTGCTCCCTTTTTTACGGACACGAACAACTGGAACAAAGGTAGATGATGGCCAAAAAAAGAAAATGCTTGAATAGATCTAAAGTGGTCCAACAAGTGCCCTCTCCTCCACCTCAACTACCGCATCTAAAAAACACCAGTCCTCTGAGTTGTCATCCCAATCACACTTGCTTTCTCCCAGCTCTGAAGTCTCCATCCGCCTTGCACAGTATGGTGGAACTGAGATGGCTGAGTCTGCAGAGCTGTTCAGTTACACTAAAGCTTGGAAATCAGAGGTCTGCTCACAAGCTACAGTGAGTACAGACCAGGAAATGGTCTGCAGTGATGCCCAGAACCTTTGTGACTCAGATTCAGGCCATGATGACCAAGTTTCTGAGCATAATGTTGACCCTTATTCACAAACTGAAACACCTGTTGTAATAGACAATGAGGAACATACTGATGACGATGAGACGCAGATACCAGATTGGGATGACAACTTAAATATTCGGTCAGGGCAAGAAGAGGCTCGGTCTGAGGGTGAGGGGAGTGCAAACACAACAATTGATGAGGAAGTTCTAGGTCCCACCTACTGTCAACCCACAGTCAGGCCCTCGAGGACGTCAACAGAGACGGTGGAGGAGGATGCAACTGACGACGAAGTTACCTTGCGCCTTCCTGGACAGAGTCGGAGTACTGGTAGCACGTCTACAACTGCATCGTCAGCCACCACTGTGCCTCTGAGCACTAGTCGGGGTGGATCAGCAGGTCGCATGCCCTCTAAGCCTTGCCTAGCCTGGTCCTTTTTTGACATAGCAAAAGATCACCCAAATTATGTGATCTGTAAAATTTGTCGTGATTCTGTTAGTAGAGGGCAAAACCTCAGCAGTTTGACAACTTCTTCTATGAATCGTCACATGAATAAATATCATATGTCCCAGTGGGAAGCTCACCGTGCTGCAATGCGGCCTAGCGGAGCGAACCATCCACCGCCTGCCCCTTCCAGTGCATCCGCGCGCTCTTCATCTTCTAGGACTGTGGGGACAGCTGTCACACCTGGTTTTCCACGCACAACTTCCACCACTGTAACCGCAACAGGCAGTTTGCTTGGTAGGTCGTCAGTTGGTTTTTTAAGGGGAAACAAGTGCGTGTGTACAGCTCTCTCAGACATCGATAGCACCAACATTGGATGAAGGCAACATCATGTCTACGCCTGCACTTTCCTCACAAACCTGCATTTTTCCAGGGACACCCTACTCAACACCGTCTACAAACAGCAGCCAGATCTCTGTTCCTCAGATGTGGACAAATAAAAGGCCATTTCCTGCAACCCATGACAAAGCTAAGAGGTTGACTTTATCCCTCTGTAAACTCTTGGCTATCGAAATGCTGCCTTTCTGCCTGGTGAGCACACAGGATTTTAGAGACCTTATGTCTGTTGCTGTGCCCCAGTACCAGATGCCCAGTCGCCACTACTTCTCTAAGAAAGGTGTGCCTGCGCTACAGCAGCATGTCGCACACAACATCACCGCTTCCTTGAGAAACTCTGTGTGTGAACGGTTGCATTTCACCACCGATACTTGGAAAAGTAAGCATAGACAGGGACGTTACATGTCGCTGACTGGGCACTGGGTAACTATGGTAATAGATGGTGAAGGGTCTGCTGCACAAGTCTTGCCGTCCCCATGACTTTTGTGTCAATCCTCTGTCTGTCCAAGTTACGCCACTGCTGCTGCCTCCTCCACCTCATCTGGGTCCTCCACCTCCGCCCCAAGCCTGCCTGGTCAGGCCACCAGCGTTCTCACTGCGCAGAAGGAATCACGCACCCCTCATTACTATGCTGGCAGCAGAGCTCAACGGCATCAGGCGGTCTTTAGCTTGACATGTCTTGGAAATAGGAGTCACACAGCGGCTGAGTTGTGGGCAGCTCTGGAGACTGAGTTTAATAAATGGTTGTCTCCACTCAACCTGCAGCCTGGTAAAGCCGTGTGCAACAATGCTGCAAACCTGGGTGCGACCCTTCGCCTGGGCAAGGTGACACACGTGCCTTGTATGGCTCACGTGTTGAACCTTGTTGTCCAGCAATTTTTAACACACTATCCCGGCCTAGATGGCCTTCTGAACAGGGCATGAAAACTGTCTGCTCACTTCCGCCGTTCAACCACTGCTGCTGAGCGACTTGCATCGCTCCAGAAGTCTTTCGGCCTGCCGGTTCATCGCCTGAAATGCGATGTGGCGACACGCTGGAATTCGACTCTCCACATGTTACAGCGACTGTGGCAGCACCGCCGAGCCGTGGTGCAATACGTCATGACGTATAGACTGGGCCAACGAGATGCAGAGGTGGGGAGATTACCCTGATGGAGTGGTCTCAGATCAAGGACCTATGCACCCTTCTGCACAGTTTCGACATGGCGACGAATATGTTTAGCGCTGACAATGCCATTATCAGCATGACAATTCTAGTTATTTACATGCTGGAGCACACGCTAAACACTATTCGGAGTCAGGGGGTGGGACAACAGGAAGGGGAGGAACTACAGGAGGATTCATATGCGCAAGACACAACAACATCACCAAGGTCCAGACGTTCATCATCACCAACGCGGCAGGCATGGGACCATGGGGGACAGGGATCAACAAGGGCGCATGGTAGCAGGCGAAATGTTGAGGAAGGTGCAGGAGAACATGAAGAAATGGAGGACGAACTGTCCATGGACATGGAAGACTCAGCGGATGAGGGAGACCTTGGTCAAATTTCAGTTGAAAGAGGTTGGGGGGAGATGTCAGAGGAAGAAAGAACGGTTAGCACCTCTATGCCACAAACACAGCGTGGACTTGGTACGCATGGCTGCGCAAGACACATGAGTGCCTTCTTGCTGCACTACCTCCAACATGACCCTCGTATTGTCAAAATTAGAAGTGATGATGACTACTGGCTTGCCACACTATTAGATCCCCGGTACAAGTCCAAATTTTGTGACATAATTCCAGCCATAGAAAGGGACGCACGTATGCAGGAGTATCAGCAGAAGCTGTTACTCAATCTTAGCTCGGCTTTTCCACCAAACAACCGTGCAGGTGCAGGGAGTGAATCTCCCAGTTGTAACTTAACAAACATGGGATGGTCTCGTCATCTTCAACAGTCTACCCGTACCAGTAGCACCGTATCTGGTGCTGGTAACAGCAATTTTATTGAATCTTTTCATAATTTTTTTAGACCCTCCTTTGCAAGGCCACCAGAGACAACAAGTCTGACACATAGTCAATGGCTGGAGAGGATGATACAGGAGTATCTCCAAATGAACATCGATGCCATTACTTTGCAAATGGAGCCTTGCTCATTTTGGGCTTCAAATCTTAAAAAATGGCCAGAGCTCTCCACTTACGCCTTAGAGATTTTTTCGTGTCCAGCTGCCAGCGTCGTCTCTGAACGTGTCGTCAGTGCTGCTGGGTGTGTGCTGACAGATAAGCGCACGCGTCTGTCCAGTGACAATGTGGACAGACTAACGTTCATCAAAATGAACAAGTCATGGATCCGCAAGGAATTTACTACCCCTGTGTCATCCTGGGGAGAGTAAATGCTTGTGAATTTTGAATGTGCTTGATGTAAATCTAGCTGTGAAGTGTACAATTGGGGCACAAGTGCTGCCACTGAAGGGGTGGGTGTGTGTGTGGCCCAATTTTTGGAAAAAAGGGAGACTCCGCTTGGAGTAACCCTTGCTGACATTGTTTTTAAAAATGATCCAAGATGAACAGAGCTGGGATCAGGAAAGACTTTGCTACCTACCCCGGTGTCATCCTGGGGACGGTTAAGTATGGCGTATTTTTGAATGTGCTTGATGCAAATCTAGCTGTGAAGTGTACAACTGGGGCACAAGTGCTGCCACTGAAGGGGTGGGTGTGTGTGGCCCAATTTTTGGAAAAAAGGGAGACTCCGCTTGGAGTAACCCTTGCTTGCTGTGTTTTTTAAAAGGAGCCAAGATGAACAAGTTATGGTTCAGCAAAGACTTTGCTACCTACCCCGGGGTCATCCTGGGGACGGTTAAGTATGGCGTATTTTTGAATGTGCTTGATGCAAATCTAGCTGTGAAGTGTACAACTGGGGCACAAGTGCTGCCACTGAAGGGGTGGGTGTGTGTGTGGCCCAATTTTTGGAAAAAAGGGAGACTCCGCTTGGAGTAACCCTTGCTTACATTGTTTTTAAAAATGATCCAAGATGCACAGAGTTGTGATCAGGAAAGACTTTGCTACCTACTCCGGTGTCATCCTGGGGACGATTAAGTATGGCGTATTTTTGAATGTGCTTGATGCAAATCTAGCTGTGAAGTGTACAACTGGGGCACAAGTGCTGCCACTGAAGGGGTGGGTGTGTGTGTGGCCCAATTTTTGGAAAAAAGGGAGACTCCGCTTGGAGTCATCTTGCGGTGTTTTACATGATTTTAGAAGGGCGTGCCATGCCTATATCTGTGTCTCCTTCCCTTTTTCCTTGTCCTGCTTTTTTGTTTTTGCATGAGTATATGTCCTTGTCACTTTCCCATATGTTTGTGTTGTGTTGTGAGTTGTTTGTCACCTTTTGGACACCTTTGAGGGTGTTTTCTAGGTGTTTTTATGTGTTTGTGATTGCCTGCCATTGTTTCCTATGCGGTTCGAGTGGTTCGCCGAACCGGTTCGCCGAACCGAACTCGAACGAGACCTCCGTTCGGCGAACCGAACTCAAGCCGAACCGCGACCGGTTCGCTCATCTCTAGTCAGAGGCATTCCAGGGCATAAAATGATGTTATTACTGAAAAGCACATGATGAAGGTGGTATGTAAAAAAACTGGGATTCCAAAAAAGTGTATATTTTATAGAAAAGTGGAAACTGGCAAATTGTGAACCAAATGTATGTTTTCTTTTCTTTTCGTAATAAACAGGTCTCTATGTAAGATATTTTTTGGTTTAGCACAGGCATGCACAATTTTTTAAATGATTGATTAATTAGTGTGATAAAAAGGTGTATTCTCCAATTCCAGATCTTAAATCAGAGCTAGTACATATAGTCTTCAGTCAGGGGACTGATTGATCCTAAAAGGACAAGGGAGAAAGAGCCATGAGTCAAGACTAGATGAGAAAGAGCAATGAGTCAAGACTAGATGAGCTGATCCAGTTTCTCCTAACCACAGAGACTTCGATGAAGCTCGAAGGCAGGACAAAATGGATTCACGCCTTGCATTGCAGAAGGGTCAACCCACCAGAGCTGCACTGAGTGTCCTGCTCATATTTATCCTTTTCAAAAGATTTGTACAGTCACAGACCACCATTGCCAAAACAGGTAGAAGAGAGGACTTGGAGAACCTTGAGACATGGGAAAGTCCAACTACAAAGGGTGAGGACTCGCCTAGGAGTCCTTGGTCTCAAACCGGTGAAGAAAACCCCTTTCCCTATTCGCCCATGCCTCAACGTTCAGTCAGGGAGGTTTTCCCAACAGATTTATCTTTCCCTCTCTTCCTAAGGGAACATAGTACCCTTAGTATTCAGAAATGGCAGAAATAAGACTTTAGGAGGGACTGTTGAGAATAAGAATTAAGTAACCAAAAATACTTAGTTCAGCCATTTCATAGACTCAAATATAAGTTTAGTTGATGTAGACCCTATACCCTTTACTCCTTTACACTCTTTACTCCTTTAAAACTATAAAGGCTTTGTAAGTAAAATAAACGAGCAGAATTCTCTGGCGTCTGTCTTGGAGAAAGTTCATAAGTTATCATAACTGACTCGTAGTCTGTTATTTTATTCTTTCTCGTGTGCACACATGACATTATAATCTGAACATGGCAGTCAGACCTTAAGCGATCCATTGTAGTCTCACCTCAACAAAAGTACTGCTTCTGCTGATACTAATGGACTATACCTGCTTAACCATGATAAGTAACGGCATAAACATCAGCATATTAAAAATAGAAATAATATATAAATATATATATATACATATACCATATAATATGCAAGGAAGGACTACAATATATGAACCAAATCGCTAAAAACTAACATGTCACACAAAAGAAGAGTAGGCGATCATGTGGTTCAAAAATTGCTTTTTATTAATTGGTGCAGAGAGGTAGAAAGGGTAAGGCAAACGGATTACATCACCGCAGTCAAAAGGTAAAGAACATATTTAGATGTGCATAAAAAATAGCTGGCAAAATCCAGATAAACAGGGCAAACAATAGCCCATAAATTAGGTCAGTATCCCAACAATTGTCCAGTAGCCCATTAATTATCAATGTAAAAAATTACACATGCATTACTATTCACAGAGGTGAAAGCCCAGAAAGATAGATTATTTAGAGCACAGTATAGAGCTGCCGGCATACCAAAAAATAAGGAAGCCACTGAAGCATTCAAACTGTATAAGGAGTGGCCACAGATGCTTAACCATGGTATTGTGTGTTGTTTTTCTTTGATGCTACCCCATCTATTGCCATTGCCACTTTTGTTTACCATTCATCTAATAAAAAACTATAATTAACTTGTGACATATTTTTCTACACTGTTATTCAACCATTGCCAAAAATAATGGATTAAGAAATGCAAAGTATACTACAAAAAAACAAACTGTCCAGCACCTCCGAACAGGATATTTGTAGTATATTTTCTGAGGTTATCACTTTGCAGTTCTCCCATCAGCCTTAGGTCTCATTCGCGCTACCACATTTAAACACATACGTGAAAAAATGAAATGGAACTGGTGTCATCAGTATGTCATCAATGTATGGTTGATGTGTCCATTTTGACGATCATAGTATCATCAGTGTTTTTCACCAACGAATAGTTAAAGGGAAGCTGTCATGTTCCCTGTGCACCTAGAACCACAAGCAGTTCTGGGTGCATATTGCTAATCCCTGCCTAACTGTCCATTACTAGCATACATAAAGAGATCTCTAGAAAAATATTTCTAAAGATTGTTTATTAGATGCTAATGAGGCCAGGGACTAGTCGCAGGGGCGCTAGTTTAAAGTCGATTAAAAATATGTTTATTGAAAAATGTAGTAATACATACAAATAAGCCACTGAACATTACATCTGCTGTGCTCAAACCAACGCGTTTTGACTTACAAAGTCTTAGTTATGGTACCATAATTTATTTAGTATCGATTACTGAGGGTCACATGCAGAAATACACTTACTTTTACACCTTGGCTGCTATAACTGAGAGTATTAACATCTGTCTGAGGAATCTTTTACATCACTGAATGCACTTGAGGACACAAATAATCAAGATGCATGGCTGGCTGGCACTAGCTATGCAATTGCCAATCAGTGACATCACAGATATGCTCGATTAGAGACTAGTCCAGAGATGCTACAGGCCACAATAGCCCATTTAGACCACACAAGCTGCTCACAGTTGCAAAGGCAAAATGGGGTCTAACATTTAAAACTTTCATGTTAAAAAACAGCTCAAAAGACTCATTGGAGAAATAACTGTAAAAATGGCTCCACCACAAAATCAATGTAAAGCCGGGCTTTGGAATACCTGAAATGAAAACTAGAAGAGTCCATCTGCGCACATCATGCTATCAGCACTAGACCATAATCTTGGAAGTATGAGTGGTGCCTCTGTGGTTTCAGCCGCCACAGGGTACTGCACTTCACTTAAGGTGCAGTATTCATCTTGGGTAAGAAGGGGGTGAACCACCGGTGTTCTCACAACTCTCATCTTCCCCGGGGTCACTTCACCTGTGGGGAGCAGAACCATCTTTGCTGCAACACCATCAGCCCGAAGGACATCACTCGCAGCGGCGGCTAATCCCTTACTGCGTACCACAGGTGGCGTCACAAGACAAACTACTATCCCCATCATCCCATCCTACATTCATCTCCCCTTTTATTGTACGTCTCAGGGCAACAAAGCCAGTCAGGGCCACCCGTGACATCCCAGACCCACCAACACCGGCCCGATGATGAGTACATTTAACCCCTGCCTCGTGGGTGCAACATATGTGTGAAAGAGTTGTGTATACTAATAGATCACAGCCTGCACATGAATCAACAGTGTGATGCAGCAGCAAAAAAGGAAAACACACACAATTTTGGGATGTATTAACAGAAGCATATAGTCTAGATCACATAAAGTAATTACTACCCTCTACTCTTCTTTGGTCAGACCTCATCTGGAATACCGTGTCCTGTTCTGGGCAACACATTTGAAAAAAGACATCAACAGACTGTAGCAAGTTCAGAGAATAGCGACTAGAATGGTAATCGGTCTACAAACCATGTCCTATGAGGAACAGTTACAGGGTTGCAGGATTTAGGAATGTTTAGTTTGCAAAAAAGAAGGCTGAAAGGAGACTTAATAGCTATAGCTGTCTACAAAAAATTCAAGGGTTGTCACACTGTAGAGGGATCAGCCCTATTCTTATTTGCACAAGGAAAAACTAGAAGCAATGGGATGAGACTCATTGAGAGGAGACACAGATTAGATATTAGTCAAATATTTTTGATGGTGAGGGACATCAACGAATGGACCAGGCTCCCACAAGAAGTAGTGAGTTCCCTTTCAATGAAAGTCTTTAAAAAAAGACTGGACAGACATCTGTGTGGAATGATATAGTGAATCCTGCTTTGAGCAGGGGTTGGACCAGATGACCCTGGAGGACCCTTTCAACTCTACAATTCCATGATTCTATGATTCTAAGTCGGCCTGATATAATGTTCCTTCATGAAGGCTTTTTCAAGGGGTGCACTTGGTCTCCAGAGCCTGGAATGCAGCAACAGAGGCTGGAATGGGAGTCTATCCTATTTAGTAATTAGTTTTACTTTTTTCTTGGATGCAATGATATCATTAGATTAGTCTGGAGATCACATGGTCAATACCATAAAAAGACCTTCACAAATGTCACACCATAATGTATCATAGCTGGACTACTCTAATCCTTATTGCAGGTACACTAATAGCTCAGCGTTACATTGATTTTGTCATGGAACCAGTGGTATGATCATTTCTCCAAAATGTTCTAGGACCTGTTTTTCAACATGACAATGCCAATCAGCCTGTTTTGGGTTTTTTTTGTTTTTTTTGTGTGTGTGATTTATAGCCAATGCATATAGCAAAGAGTTTTGTTTGTGTTCACCGTTATGAATCTTTGCCAACTGACATTGCTGAATATGAATTATGAGGTCCTAGTTCTGAGGCAATCTGCTGCCTTAAATTATTTAGCTTTTTCTGTGACCTGACTGTATGAGCAGAAAAGAGAAACTAACGGTTCTTTCCCTCTAATGTATTTAAATGACATTTCACTACCTACAATGACCTTTTCTGTATGTCACAGTGTATTTTCTTCAGTTTTCACCAAATGTAACACAAAATGCCTCATTTCATCACTATAGTCTCAGAATTTTTCAGCCCTTTCATGACGAACATCTTCAGTTCTTCATAAATCCTTTTTGGTTGTTACGACCTACTGTAAATGTAATGTATAGCCAGACACCAGCTTCTGCCAGCATTCCCCAGGAGTTTTAGTAGAGTCCTCATGAGTGATTTCTTCCAGCTCATTAATATTCTCAAATTTGCATGCTACAACCATCTTCAAATCCCACCAAAAATTTTCTGTGAGGTTTTAGTCAAGACCAGGGGTCTAATGATCACAGTTGCAGAGGGTGGAACCATGACCAGGCCTGTGCGGGTCTCCAGACTCCAGTGCCTTTTTCAGCTGGATGTGTGTCATCGGATGCACATTTAGCTAAAATGTATTGCAGCGCAGTGACCTACTGGGTCCCTGCACTTCAATGCCCATCATCGGCCAATCAGAAGCTGGCAGCTGATGTCGGAGTGCTAGTCACAGGTGGCACATAGCAGTGATGTCATGTACTGCCCATAGCAGGCATGCTAAAGTCAGCAGATCGCCTCTGATCCAGCTACAGAAGAGAATGCTGCACGTCGTGAGAGTGGGGGAAGGTGAGAACGGCAGCAGAATGAGGAACATTATTACAAGGTCCAGGTAGGGGGACATTATACCAGGGGGAGGCTAAGTATGGGGGACAAACAGTATATTTCTGGAAGAGACACAGGATGTAGGATATGATAACTGAAAGGGTAGAGGATATTTTTACTGGAAGTTGCTCAGAAAGGGGGACATACTAGCAGGAAGAGGGCCAGGATGAGGGAGTTTATGCCAGGGAAGGGTCTAGGATGTTGGACAATATTACTGGATGGGGACTAGGAAGGAGGACATTATACCAGGATTTGTGACATTAATACAGGATGGGGAACATTATTATATTATAGTGGGGTCAACAAGTATGTCATTATAGGATTTAGAATGCTATAAGGACCCATACATCTTGCCAACATGCAAGTGGTGGCCCAGGTCCCAATTTTGCTCCTTGCTGGTCAGGACACTGGGATTACTATAACGGAATCCTACAGGACTTCTTCTGAAAACAAGATTTAGTGGACTGTGAGATGTGTTTGAGATTGTTATCCTGTTGGAAGGTCCAATGACGCTCAAGCTTTTATTTACTTACAAATACAATACATATGATGGTTTATCCTTGGATTTCCCACTACTTGATTGAATCCATCTTGCACTCCACATACTGCAGGTTTTTAGCGCGAGAAAAAAAAAGTAGTCCTTGAGCATTACTAAGCCTCTGCCATGCTTCAATGTAGAAGGAATGAGGAGCAGATCCAAAAATGTGATTTTACTCAACGTATTTTGAAGTGGAAACTTCTTCAGAATAATCACAATTACACACTACACAAGACAGAAGGTATATACAGTGCCTTGCGAAAGTATTCGCCTCCCTTGAATTTTTCAACCTTTTCCCACATATAAGGCTTCAAACATAAAGATAAAAATTTTAATGTGAAGAATTTCTATGGTGAAGAATCAACAACAAGTGGGACACAATTGTGAAGTTGAACGAAATTTATTGCTTATTTTAAACTTTTTAAAAAAATAAATAACTGAAAATTGGGGCGTGTAATATTATTTGTCCCCTTTAAGTTAATACCTTGTAGCGCCACCTTTTGTTGCGATTACAGCTGCAAGTCACTTGTGGTATGTGTCTATAAGTTTTGCACATCGAGAGACTGAAATTCTTGCCCATTCTTCATTTGCAAATAGCTCGAGTGAGTGAGGTTGGATGGAGAGCGTTTGTGAACAGCAGTTTTCAGCTCTTTCCACAGATTCTCGATTGGATTCAGGTCTGGACTTTGACTTGGCCATTCTAACACCAGGATAAGTTTATTTGTGGACAATTCCATTGTAGAGTTTGCTTTATGTTTGGGATCATTGTCTTTTTAGAAGACAAATCTCAGGTTTTTTGCAGACTCCAACAGGTTTTCTTCAAGAATGGTTCTGTATTTGGCTCCATCCATCTTCCCATCAATTTTCACCATCTTCCCTGTCACTGCTGAAGAAAAGCAGGCCCAAACCATGATACTGCCACCACCATGTTTGACAGTGAGGATGATGTGTTCAGGGTGATGAGCTGTGTTGCTTTTACGCCAAACATATCATTTGGCATTATGCCCAAATACTTTGATTTTAGTTTCATCTGACCAGAGCACCTTATTCCACATGTTTGGTGTATCTCCCATGTGGTTTGTGGCAAACTTTAAACTACCCATTTTATGGATAACTTTGAGAAATGGCCAGATTTGTGCAGTGTACGACTGATTGTTGTTCTATGTACAGACTCTCCCCCCTCAGCTGTAGATCTCTGCAGTTCATCCAGAGTGATTATGGGCCTCTTGGCTGCATCTCTGATCAGTCTTCTCCTTGTTTGAAATGAAAGTTTGGATGGACGGCCGGGTCTTGGTAGATTTGCAGTGGTATGATACTCCTTCCATTTCAATATGATCGCTTGCACAGTGCTCTTTGGGATGTTTAAAGTTTTGGAAATCCTTTTGTAACCAAATGTGGCTTTAAACTTCTCCACAACAGCATCACAGACCTGCCTGTTGTGTTCCTTGGTCTTCATGATGCGCTCTGTGCTTTAAACAGAACACTGAGACTATCACAGAGCAGGTGCATTTATACGGAGACTTGATTACACACAGGTGGCTTATATTTATCATCATCAGTAGGGATGAGCGAGTATGCTCGCTGGTACTCGGTTCTTGCCAGAGCATCTCAGTGCTCGGTATACTTGGCAAGCTCCGAGTACCTGCTAGATGCTCGGGCAGATGCTCGGCTCCCGCTCCCTGCATGTTGGCGCTGTTTACAGAGTCAGCCAAAATGTAGGGATTGGTTGTCACACACTGTAATGCCACAGCCATGTTGGTTGTGGCATTACAGTGATAGACTGGCCGCACAGCATCATCAGCTCTATATGACACCTGACGGCGCCGTGCTCGGCACTGTGATTCACAGTCAGCTAGTGTAGGGGGAGGTGCTGCTGAACCAGGGACAGATTTAGTGTGTGTCTTAGGTAGTGTAGGTACTAGGAGGCATGAGGTCACCGCTACCACCGTTGCCATAGTAACCTACCGAGCGGATTACAATAGCATCGGTGATCTCCGATCACCTGATTACCGAGGCCACTATTTACCGGCTCCTGCAGGAGCCACAGGAGTTAACTCCCTTGTTAACAGCGCCGCTATTCAGCGGCTCATGAGGATCATGAGGATCAACAGTACCTTGGCAGCTGGCGCCACGGACACAAACAGTCTTTGGTTGTAGAAGTAGCAGCAGCGGATCTTGTAGGAGCGGACAATATGGATAGTTGCAGCAGATGCAGTGGATATCGTAGAAACAGCCAGAGAGGATACATGCAACAGCAGAGGATATTGTGGAAGCAGTCAGTGTGGATAGTTGCAGCAGCTGCAGTGTATATTGTGGGAACAGTCTGTGTGGATAGTTGCAGCAGCAGCAAATATCAGGGAAGTAGCCAGCGTGGATAGTTGCAGCAGCAGCCAACTTATGCACTGAAACAGAGAAAGGAATCAGTAACAGCTGCGGAAGCACAAAGGGACCTGAGAACTAGTATTATATAGAACTCATTGCCCAGGCACCTTCCTTAAGAGGAAGGTGCCTTAAATACCTGATGCCCCTCAGCCATGCTGAGAGGCACTTGTAGGTCAGGGTGTACTGGCCTTTAAGAGAAGGGGCATGTCCGTATGCAAAATTTCTGATAGACTGCAGCTAGGATTATGGTGCATTCACCACTGGGCAGCCGGGAGTGTGAGAGTGCTGGCATCCCTACCAGTTGAGCAGGGCTGGATGGCTCGATAATGCTGGAACAAGTATTACATTGGAACCTTTCTAGCCCAGAAAAAGCAGCTCGTAGCCGCCTCAAAATTGGTGCATCCATTATATAAAGCTTTACCTGGCTTTTTCGGATTGCCCTGGTGCGGTGGAAATTGGGGTCATATTTTTTGGGGTTGATGTCAGCTGTAAAATGTCATCTACCATCAAGCCAAAATGTTAGTAATGGTTAGGTGTCTATCAGACACCTCCATTACTAACCCAATAATAAAAAAAACATACAGGAAAACATAGTTTATTTGCATAAAGCCTTACTTACACTATCCCTTGTTCACCAATTTATTATCAAAAATATTCTCATAAGTTCAGTTGTAGTATTTTCTGGGTTTTGTGGCCCTTTAAATCAATTTGTAATGAAAAAACCTTACATTACTTAGAAGTGTGTGCATTTCATTTGTAGCCCTTGGCAATAATATATTTTTAACTTTTCATTTATTTTTTAACATTGCACATATGAATTTTCAGAATTCTTTCCACACGCTTTATGTAAAAAATGAGGATGTCTGAATCAGTTTAGTTCAGGCCGGTCATTCTTATTCGCCATGTATCACCTAAATCCGGTGCCAACTTTAATGTCATGCCATATGTGAGAAATGCCTTGACATGGGACTGTAATTTCTATTTTAATTAGCTTTCTAACCCTGTTTCTGTAGTAATACATGGTGTACGGACAACCAGGTATGTTATTAGAATAACATAAATCTGAAATGTGAATAGAATTTGCCACTTAACATGCTCCCACAGCTCTTCAAATGATATGTTCAAGGCAATAAAAATGCATCCTACTGATATTTTGCTGAAGGCAAGGTGAGTCATATAACATCAAAATAACCTGCTATCCAAAGTAAATAAAATTGCTGTGCAGCACTAAATATCTACTGAACCAGTTAATCTTCCACAGCCAACTCAATCCAATCCCCCTTTCATATTAAGTTGTAGTTAAATTTTGCATTACATAGAACTTTCCATGCGTAAATGGTTTTGTGGACATGTCAAGATAAATCTCAACCTATATTTCACATGTGGGGTTATTACTTTGTGTAAAGTTTTGAAAGTCAAATTTTACTCCAAGAAGATTACCGTATTTTCCGTTTTGTAAGATGCACTTTTTTCCCTTAAAACTGCGGGAAAAATGGAGGTGCGTCTTACAAACCGCATATGGCTTACCGGGGCGGTAGTGGGGGCGCATAGGGATGTCACTGCAGTGGAGCAGCTCAGGAGGGTCAGTGTGTGGCAGCGGTGGGTCAGCGATACTGCGAGCTCGTGAGAGGTCGTGGTGGTGAGTGGCATTAATCTGCTGGTGGACTGTGGGCTGCTTTGAATCGCTTTTGCATCTGTTGACTTCAACAAAATGGCCGCAGAGGTCAATCTGCTCACGCGCCGCCTTCGCGGCCATTTTCTTGATGTCCATCACGTCAACTGCCGGCGATTCAATGGAGCTCGTAGTATCACTGACCCTTCGGTGCTGCACACTGACATTTTTCAGCCACGACACCCCCTCCTCCAAGCCCTTCGGCATATCAACGGCACCCGCCACTATGACACTACATGAGCCCACAGTATCGCTGACCCTCTGCACACTGATCCTCTTGAGCCATGGCACTCCCTACTCCGAGACCACAGCATTGCTGACCATCCTGAACCACGATACCCCCTCCTCCGAGCCCACAGCATCACCTACCCTAACTCCTGGGACTAGGATTATAAGACAGACCCTCATTTTAACAATAAAAATTATTTTTTTCTTAATTCCCTCCTTCAAATTTGGGGCGCATCTTATAATCCGGTGCGTCTTATGAAATTAAAAATACGGTAATAGCTAATCGCAGTTTATGAAAACCATAAAAGAATATGAGTATAATGCTGCTGCTTTCTTCTCTTTATAAAATATAAAAGGTATATGAACATTATAAAACAGGTAGTTAATATACTGTGTATAAGCTACATAACTGGGTAAATAGTTTGCATTAATTAGATCCTAATTCCTAAACTATTGGCCAAAGCAACATTCACAATTCTGCTGATTGTAATTAGGATCAGTGATGACTTTGTTAAGCTATATCCCTGTTTAAGAGTTATACATTTGCGTTGCCCATAGGCTCAAAATGAGTGGACATTTCCGCGTGCCTTAAAGGCTTTGTACAAACACTAATAATGTTCATTGTGAGCCTATAGACTCTATAGACATTACAGTCATATGGATAAAGCCAAACCAGAAATATAAGTAACATATAGTTATTAGAAGCAGGAATATGTGGTGTATTTTGATATTTACAGCATCCCAAAACACATCTCTGCCAATCGAGTGTCTAGTTAGACTTCTTGTCCTCATATTTCAAGGCTCATCAAGTCGATATTGACTTTTAGGATTGCTACATCCAATATGTGGCACTTGAGTTCATAGAATCATGGAATCACAGAATGGTAGAGTTGGAAGGGACCTCCTGGTTCATCTAGTCCAACCCCCTGTTCAAAGCGGGATTCAATAAATCATCCCACACAGATGTCTGTCCAGTCTCCTTTTGAACACTTCCATTGAGGAGGAACTCACTACCTCTTATGGCAACTTGTTCCACTCGTTGATCACCTTCACTGTCGAAAAGTTTTTTCTAATATCTAATCTGTGTCTTTTCCTATTTAGTTTCATCCTATTGCTTCTGGTCTTTCCTTGTGCAAATGCGAATAGGGCTGAGCCCTGTGCAGTGTGACAACCCTTGAGATAATTGTAGACAGCTATTAAGTCTTTTTTCAGTCTTCCAAATCTTGTAACCTTTCCTCATAGGACATGGTTTGCAGACTTATCACCATTCTGGTCTCTCTTCTGTGAACTTGCTCCAGCTTACTGATTTCTTTTTCAAAATGTGCTCAAAGAGTTCAAGTATTCTTCTCTGAAGAGCCAATCTGCATATTAAAAAATGGGATAATGGTCTAAATGTATTCATAACTCTAAGGTCTTATTCAGGTAAACACTTTTCTTGTCCATATGTTGTCAGTGTGCAAAAAGTAGAGCATATGAAAGACTGGTAGCCTATGCGCTAACATTAATACACATGAGGAATTGAAGTGCAACTAAAAATAATCACGGCATGCACCTGTCACGGCTGTCTCTCTGCATTATGAGACTAGTGACAGATTCAGGACTAGAGTGATTTCCATTCTTGATTCTCAATATTAAATGTGTTTTCCTTTCCTTTGGCAGTTGCAGGGTTAATGTCAGTATTCCTAGCCAGCAAGAAGGCTAAGCACCAGCTCAGTTGTTTTTGGTTTGGGACCACTCCCAGTCCCTTTATATTACCTTTGCTACTAGCAGAGGGTGCCGGTTATTCTCTTTTCAATTTGGATGCTGGTACTGGAGGTGGAGTAGCTGCGAAACCCTCTGTTGAAGTTGCTTTGGTGGCTGCAGTCTGGGTGCTGACTTCAAACGTTTGCTGTTGTGTTCCCCCTGTGTGTCTTACTCCCCGGGTGTGTTGTTTCACTGCAGTGGTGGAGCTAGTGTCCCTCACCTGCCCACTCTCTACCCAGGGACTATTGTAGGGTCGTTTCAGGGTTTTAAATTCCTGCTCAGCCACAGGTGAAGAAGCTGTATAGGGACTGGCTAGGAGTGCAGGGTACAGTGGCAGGTAAGAAGAGGAAGTGCTAATCTTCCCTCTTGCTAGTCCTAGGGCCCTTTGTTGTTAAATTGTCCATGGTGTACCCCTTGTTTGCCATGGTATTACCCCTGTTAAGTTGTGTGTTTGGTCTTACGCAAGACCTTCCGCAAGTCTGTGTCGTGACAGCACCATTCTGATCAAAATAGTGCATATAATGTCAAACAACTCCTACCCAAATCAACAACACAGATGAATGAACAAGGTCAGTCCAAATCAGCAATGATTTTGCATTCAGGTATAGGTTGTTTTTCTTAAATCTGAATACTTTACTGTTGTTAGGACTACAAAAAAAAGACACAACTACACTTAAAGATTTATGCCCACAACCAAAATGGTCAAAGGTAATGTGTACCTTTTAGAAACAGAGAATACAGTCATAAAAAAACATGCAATACAATTCATGTGGTCCCACTAAGACAGAAACAATATTCCATTAATAGGGCCATTGAGACCTCATATTATAAATATTAACCAATATCTAACATTATAATACTTGTCTTCAATATCACAAAAAGGGAAAAAAGTTAATTAGCAAAAAGTATAGAGATAAAATTATATCCAATAAAATATATGCACTAAACGGCATATAGAATCATGATAAAGTGACAATGTTACATCCAAGAGAGCTGTGTTACCATAATAGTGGCAATCTGGCAAAGAATGGAAGCTGATGGATGCTCCATGTTACATTCTTCCAGGGAAATTTCCCCACACATATCACTGCCTTCTCTGACACCATTTTTGTTTGGGTTTATTTACATGTATTGTTTTATGTAGTTTTGACTTGGATTCCATGTTAAAATCCACATTAAAAATTGTTTTAAATCTGATTACACCAAGCTTCCCCCTTTATTTGAAAGCAAAAATGCCTTAAGGCCACTTTACATGCTGCGATATCGGTATCGATATAGCTAGCGAGCATACCCGCCCCCGTCAGTTGTGCGTCACAGGAAAATCGCTGCCCGTGGCGGACAACATCGCTTACACCCGTCACACGGACTTACCTTCCCTGCGATGTCGCTGTGGCCGGCGAACCGCCTCCTTTCTAAGGGGGCGGTTTGTGCGGCATCACAGCGACGTCACACGGCAGCCGTCCAATAGAAGCGGAGGGGCGGAGATGAGCCTTCCTCATTGCGGGCGGCCGCAGGTACGGTGATGTTCCTCGTTCTTGTGGTGTCACACATTACGATGTGTGCTGCCACAGGAACGACGAACAACCTGCGTCCTCAAACAGCAACGATATTCGGGAAAGGAACGACGTGTCAACGATCAACGATAAGGTGAGTAATTTTGATCGTTAACAGTCGTTGCTGCATTTCACACGCAATGATGTCGCTAACGAGGCCGGATGTGCATCACGAATTCCATGACCCCAACAACATCTCGTTAGCGATGTCGTTACGTGTAAAGCGGCCTTTATAGTGCACGTCACAATTTTTCCTCAAGATTTTTAACATGGGTTAAAAAAGTACGTCATTATGTCTTTGCCGCTTTTTTCATAGTTTTTTTTATGTATCTTTTTCAGGTTTTTACTGGTTTTCTTTTTCGAAAAAACACACAATGTTTTCAAAAAACCATCAAAACAGCATCAATAAGTTGTGTATTCTTACAATGCTACGTAAAAATCCACATCTTTCAGTTATGTTTTTTTTAAAATGTCGATATTTCAGCCAGGAAAATATATGTTAAAAATTCTGTTTGAACAAACTCATAAGAATACATTTACCAAAGTCACCAAAAAGAAATGCTTAAAGGGGTTGACACTACTTTGACATTGATGGTCTATCTTTAGGCGGGCTTTGCATGTTGCGACATCGGTAACAATGTGTTACCGAAGCTGCAGCGATAGTCCCCACCCCCGTCTCAGGTGCGATATCTTGTGATTGCTCCCGTAGCGAACATTATCGCTATGGCAGCTTCACATGCACTCACCTGCCCTGCGACGTCACTCTGGCCGGCGAACCTCCTCCTTCCTAAGGGGGCTGGTCGTGCGGCATCACAACGACGTTACACGGCAGGCGGCCAATAAAAGCAGAGGGGCGGAGATGAGCGAGACGTAAACATCCCACCCCCCTCCTTCCCTCCGCAGAGCCGGCATGAGACGCGGTGACGCAAGTAGGAGATGTTCCTCGCTCCTGCGGCTTCTCACACAGCGATGTGTGCTGCTGCAGGAACGAGGAACAACATCGTACCTGTCGCTGCTGCCAAATAATGGAAATGTTGGATCCTACACCGATGATACGATAATGACGCTTTTGCGCTCGTTAATCGTATCAAAAAGGATTTACACACTACAATATCGACTGCGACGCCAGATGTGCGTCACTTTCGATTTGACCCCACTGATATCGCACCTGCGATGTCGTAGTGTGCAAAGCCCGCCTTAGGATGTCATCAATATCTGGTCGGCCGGGATCCGACACGCTGCACCGCTGCCAATCAGCTGTTCTCGGTTCTGGCGGCAGCAGAGGTCGGCACAAAATGCTCAGTTCCGGCACCTGCTTTATCTTCTGATAGCGGCCGCGACCCGATACTGCATTTCCACCTCCCCTACTAATCAATTGGAGGCAGATATGCAGTACTCAGCCGATAGCAAAGACGGAAAAAAACTGCACCAAAACTGCGCAGCAAATACACATAAAAAAGGTCTATTTTGACTGCTGCATTTTTCCTGCCAATAGATAGAACACTAGTGTAGAAATTTCTGCACCAAATTCTTTGCATGTTCACATACCCTAAAGGGAACCTGCAAGCTGTTTTATGCTGCCCAAACCACAGGCAGCAAGAACCAAAGCCTAGCTGCATGGAGCATTTCAGAGAAATAAGGTCTGAAGATCCAGAAGGAGACTTTAGGAATAGACAAGACCTGTTTACTCTGGCCGAACTTCTCTAGTTGATTTAACAGATCGTTCCTATGTGTGTACAAAGGGAGAGACGTTTCAATAATCTGGAGCAGTGCCAAATCTTCAAACAATGATTCGAGCAGCATGAATCAGCTGACAGGTTCTTTTTTAAAGATCTCCTACATTTTTTGAGACACATTGACACACTTGGCCTTCAAAAGTATAGAAGGCTTACCTAGCTACAGTAATGGAGATTCAAAGATATGTATTTTAAGTATACATCTAATTGTAGACAGTTTTAGAAAATTTTCTCCAGTGTCTTTCATTTACTTAAAAGAGAATATTAAAAGACGTTGCACAGTTCAAGTTTGAAAATATCACTACTAAAAAAAAGAGCAGCCTTTTCTCTTTTATCATAAAAATCTCGACAGCAAACTGGAAATTTTGGGAGGTTTTAGCTCAGGGGTACGTATAATTAGTGGGACAAGAGAAAAAAAGTCACCCTAATGTCAATGTATCTAAATGACAGTGGTAGAGATGAACAAATTTGTTTCAGTAGAATTGAATTATTCTTAATTTCTTTACAATTTACTCTGCACATTTTTCAATTTGGTAGCCAGCTGTCATTTTGCTAAACTATAGATTGCTGCCAAAAGGTTTTTAAATAAATAAATAAATAAATATATAAATAATGCTTACATCTCCACTCTCCTGTCCTGAAGCTTCCATCTACCCTCTGCACCTCTCCTTTTGACCTTTCACTGTTGCGTTTATCCTCATCAGCTTGTTCACTTGTGCTAGGGTTTCCGGGGATAAGTAAACATCTGAAAGTCAATTTGCACCGCGCAGTCATGGTGCATGTCATACTGTTGCGATATGTGTTACTACAGCTGTGGCACCCCTGAGGCTTCAGTCGCCACATAGTATTGCACCCAAATTTGGGTGTAATGCTAAACCTTGATCCTGAAGAGGTCAGTCCCGGTTTCACCACATTGCACACTCAAATACACACCAGGTTGCCCTGTTCCCACTGGGGACTGGGCTAGGGTAGGGTAATAAAGGGGTTGTCGACAGAGTGGCATTTATAGGATGCCCTAACACAGGGGCCCCAGTCCCACTGGCTTAGGACCTGGGAGGGGGGAGGTGCAGCCAGCAGGTGGAGTCAGGAGCCATCACAACAGTTAGAGAGTTCTCCAGCAGGAGAGGAACGGCGCATTTGCATCTTACAGGTGCTTCGGTGGGAAGGAAGAGACGTTCACACGATTGGGATGGGATGAGGTGAAAAGAAGAAGCGTGTTGAACACAACTGGGAGCAGAAGACTGGTGGTCAGTGGGACAGGAGAACAGTGAGGTATTCTATTTATTCCTATGTTCTTTATTCTCTGGGTTCTGGAGACCGTAACAAAAGACATTCAATTTATATTGAATAACTTAAAATTCCTCTGTTTTGGAAACTAGATCCCTTAAGGAATTTATCTTGATGTTTATCCAAAGTCCCAGTGGGTGTACGGCGCTGACATGCTGGGGAAGTGCTCTGCAGGCCAAAACAAGCCTGAGGAGGGCGGTCACCACCAGGTCAGACCGCTCCAGCTGCACGCTCATTGGAATGATTGCGCATCATAGCACAATCGCTCAAACCAGTGCTGCAGGGTGGGGGGGCACTGTGTTTGCTGATTTCCAATCTATAATCTGCTGCTCCTGCAGCAAATTATAGCTGGATCTCACAGGATCACACTGTTTGGGGCATTTTTTAGCTGAAAACGGTGCAATCTCTGTGATTGGCAGTTCAGATTTGAACAGCCAATCACAGCGATCTTGGATGGGGGTGGCGATGCCACCCCCCATCCTCCCTAGGGTCAAGCAAAGGTCCCCTGCAGGGGGCATCATTTGAAAGCTGTTGCTATGGCCACAGCAATCAAATGAATTTTAGGCAGTAAAACGTCTCTGGTCGTTAAGTCACGTAAAAATAGGACGTAATTTTACTGCCCACAGTTGTGAAGGGGTTAAACTAGTTGCTTTGTGGGTAAACTATGCCAATGCTTTATGTCTGCCTGCTTTGAACAATAATTTTTCTAAATAAATGCTTCAGATTCCAGACAAATACACTGAGCAGCATGGAAGATGATTCAAGTCTACATGTCTGGGACTGGTGGCAGACCGTCAGCTCAATCACAAATGCAACTTTCAGCTTTTAACTGCAACAGTTATACTGTATGCAAGAAGAGCTGAAAATAAGGCTCAGTAGGGGAAACTTGGAAAACAGGCTCTCTTGGGGCATTTTTTTTTTAAAAAATGTTCTGTGAGAGTAGCCTTCCAATCTTGGCTGTGATAATGAAATGTAAAAACAGGGTTGGAAGGGTGTAATGCAATATGGACTGCGCCTTAGGCGGAAACCATTTTAGTACATGTCCTAACTCCAGGAAGGATTGGTGCACATTTCTCTGTCCGTGTTTTCTCCTACTACTACTAGTCCGCTTCATCCACTTCCTTCTCATTCGATCAGCACAATGCCTGCATGATCCACCTCAGCTCAGCACAGCCAGAGGGAAACAAAAGCGGACTGTTTTGAGTCTCAGCTGTTAGGGTTTGAAATTCCCCACTGAGCTGGAGCTGTGGACAGATGCTGTATGGGCCTTTTTAAAATGATTGCTCTGTGGGGCAACTTTGTCTATTTTGACTGTGTGGTTAACCGGTAATACAGACTACATAGGGGAAATTTGTTAAATTTGTTGCTTTGTGGGGGAAGTCTGGCAATCTTGACTGTTTGGGTAAGCTGAGAATACAGGCTCTGTAAGGGTCCTTTTTTTATATTGTTGGTCTGTGGAGAATCTCAGAATATCTTTGGGGTCACTGTTAAAATTTTTAGTTTCTTCATTTATTTGCTATAACCATAATTTGTTTGCAGGCCAACTAGCATACTCCTACCCCCATTTAGGTTCCTTTTGCAGCCCCCTATCCCTTATATCGACCAATCGACAGCCCAGAACTTGGGCTCCCCTTTGACTGGTATGGGGTTCGTTGTTCTGAGCCAAGTTCTGGGTCACGTTTGATCGATGAACCCGTTTTTTTTTTTTTGTTTGTGCTGGTTTGGTGAACCTGGATATCCATGGGTTTGCTCATCACTAATCAGCAGTAAAGTTTTATAAATAGATAGTTACTAATGATATAGAGTCAGTGTATCTCATGCAGGTAGGCAGCAAATAGTAACTTTCTTTCTGCTGTATGGCGATGGCTCTCTTTCATACCTATTCAGTACCTTCTTATAGAGAATAATAAAATGGGAACCTGTCTGATGTACAGCAACAATCTGCATGGATGATTCAGGGCTCTGATTCCCATCTCAGTAGCGGACTGTAAAAAAACATTATTATGTGTTACTCTTCTTTCACATTGTGCTAGGACACAGTTCAACAGTTCTTAGAAACAGACAGCAAAGAGATATAATTATACTCACCGGCAATATTATCCTGAAAATCCATTATATATAATATTTGTTCATATAGTGAATTCTCAGAAATTGCTCCATGTTTCCCGTATTCTATTCTGCACAATTAGGTGTAATCTATTACATCCATTTCTGGTTGATGTGAGGTTAGTCATGAAAAATGATCACCCCTCCTTCACTGTGACTACTAATTTATCTTGCATATATTAAATACTGATGTCTCCCAAAAGCATTTACCATATTGCTACTGGGATTCATTTAATATGTCAGGGCCATTAATTATTTCACAGAAATTCCCAAAAATAAAAGTTTCCAAGATGAGATGTTCCACACACTATAGGATATAACAATTAGTGGGATATACTTTCTTCGTTGACATGATTTAATTCTTTGCAGCTATTGAAAAATCTGCACCCAACAGACTTCAGTCATATCCATGCTAGGGTGCTAGGTGGCGCCGCACTGACACTCCGGTTACTGCTGGATGCAGGCAGTGTGTGGGTGTTTAGATTTCAGATTGCTGAGACTTCAGTAGTTTGCCCTTTGGTTTGACTTGTGTTTTACTGCAGTGAGCTGGAAGGTAATTAGCTCTCTACTAGGAGCCATGAGCAGGTCTCCCTTCTATATAAACACCAGTAACACAGTCTCTAGCTGACAGTTACTACTGTGTTTTGCTAGTTCTAGTCTGTCTGGCTTGTTTTTCCCCTGTTCTGACTCTGGCTTGAATTCTGACTACCCAATTGGCTCCTGATTTTGTCCTTGACATGACTTCTTGGCTTTGACCCTGCTTGGTGTTCATTCCTGTTTTTGATTTGCACTTTCGGTTGGCGGCCCCTCTGTGAAAGCAATCCACTGGTCTCCATTGTAAGACTAGATCCCTGTACAGGGGTTAGAGTGTGGTCTGCTTTCTCTGGAATCTGCCAAACGGAGTCGCTTGTGCTATGTCTTTCCGATGCAGCCTTTTTGAGACTGTGGCCCTGTGACAGATGTAACAACTTCCTTCTTTGCATCTATTGGCTTCTGCTGCACACCACAAGTTTCCTCCTCTGCAGCTATTGGCTGAGGCAGCATCCCACAGACTTCCTGCACTGCAGCTATTGGCTGAAGCTACAACTCACAGACTTTCTCCTTTGCAGCACTTGGCTGAAGGTGCACCCCAGACTTCCTGCACTGCAGCTACTGGCTGAAGCCACATCCCCTACTTCCTGATCTGCCTCTTGCTGCACATGATACTGTTAATGTCTATAGCTCTCTTTTCCTTTTCTTCTGAAAAAAAAAGACATTTCAAACTGATGACAATTCCCATAGTTTTAGTTGGTGTATTGAGGCTGATATAAAGTAATCTATATCTGTTATGTAGGACATATCAGGCTGTCATTAGAGCCAATCAGTGTCAGCAGGAAATCCGTGGCTGTTACACGGAACAATTTGTGGGTAGCAATGAGGTAATATATGGCTTAAATAGGGGCCAACAGCAATAAGCACTGTAACAGGGGCAACAGGCAAGCACTATTATAGTCAGATGAAACTATTAAGTGAAGCACCACCATGGGGATAGGGAGATTTAATTACTTATTCTAACTAGGAATGCATTACAAAGATTGGCTGATGACCGGCTCATACAACCTTTACCTATCCCCCATTTCCTCGAGATGGCTGGACCGTCGCTGAAAATAAGCTCTTGTACCTTGAGTCACCCCCACTTCACCCCATTGTAGATTGTAAGCTCTTACGAGCAGGGTTGTCTTTATTTTTGTATTAATTATTTTTTTTTAATCATAAATGTTTTATTAAATTTCCAGCATATATCAAAGAAATTTGACAGTGTCAAACCACATACAGGTAACAATACAAAAACAGAGTACATATGGGGTATATCAACATATCATTGTGGGACATTAAATACCCCTACAGTACAAACTGGGAATAACTAAGGAAAAACATAGGGGGAAGGGGGGAGGGGAAGGGGGTGAACAGCGTTATAGATAAATTACCTTAGTGAGTCTAGCAATTTCCCTGGGGTTATCTGTCTCAAGGGGCTAGCTCTAAGGGTACCTTCACACTTTAGCGATGCAGCAGCGATCCGACCAGCGATCTGACCTGGTCAGGATCGCTGCTGCATCGCTACATGGTCGCTGGTGAGCTGTCAAACAGGCAGATCTCACCAGCGACCAGTGACCAGCCCCCAGCCAGCAGCGACGTGCAAGCGACACTGCGCTTGCACGGAGCCGGCGTCTGGAAGCTGCGGACACTGGTAACTAAGGTAAACATCGGGTATGGTTACCCGATGTTTACCTTAGTTACCAGCTCACACCGCTTAACCTAGCGTGTGCATGGAGCAGGAGCCAGCACTGGCAGCATGAGAGCTGCGGAGGCTGGTAACGAAGGTAAATATCGGTTAACCACCTTGGTTACCCGATGTTTACCTTAGTTACAGCTTACCGCAGGCTGTCACACGCCGGCTCCTGCTCCCTGCACATTCAGGATTGTTGCTCTCTCGCTATCACACACAGCGATGTGTGCTTATCAGCGGGAGAGCAACAATAAAAAAATGAACCAGGGCCGTGTGTAACGAGCAGCGATCTCACAGCAGGGGCCAGATCGCTGCTCAGTGTCACACACAGCGAGATCGCTAATGAGGTCACAAAAACCGTGACTCAGCAGCGATCTCAGTAGCGATCTCGCTGTGTGTGAAGCACCCCTAAGTTACTTCAAGGTTCAGAGGAGCCTGGCGACTGTGGGGGGTTAGAGGGTTGCGGGAGAGCTGCGGCATAAGGAGAAGTCACCCAGGGGGCCATTGTTCCAGCACTGTCTCTTTCTTTTTCAGAGTAGAAGCTAAACTCGTTTCATATACCCACTGTAGATTCAGCCTGTCTGTTAGCTCTGTCCTAGTTGGAGACAGTGGGGACTTCCACCTGTAAGCTATATAATGCCTACCTGCAATAAGCAAATGGGAGATAATGGTTATAAAGGGGTTAGGGATTGTGTCAATACCCATATGTAGTACGGCGAGGGCTGGGGACGGGTAGATCTGGTGACCAGTGACCTCCCGGGTCATTTCAAAAACTAAATTCCAAAATTCAAACGTCCTCGGGCAGAACCACCACATATGACTTAAAGTACCTCTGTGCTTGCAGCCCCTCCAGCACAGTGGGGACATATTTGGAGAAAAGGTTGCTAATTTGGTGGGGAAATTATACCATCTCAGGTGGATTTTTTTTAGTTGTTCCATATGGTTAAGGCATGAGGAAAATCTTTGGATCCACTTTGACGCAGAGTGTCAGGCCTGAGTTGGGAGTGGGGAGGAAAGATCCTTCTCCCATTTAAGCATGTAGGGGAGTTGTTTATCATCTAGCGGGCCATTTAGTAATTTATACACGAATGAGAGGCCCTTAATTTTACTATTTTTAAAGAAGTTTTTAATTGAAATGGGGTCAGCTGCTAGAAGGTTGGAAAAGATAGGAGCGTTTATGAGAAAGTGGCGTAACTGAAAAAATTGGAACAAGCTGTGCCGAGGAAGATTGAATTCCTCACACATCTCTGAGTGATGTATAATGGAGTATCTTTATATACAGTTAGGTCCAGAAATATTTGGACAGTGACACAATTTTCGCGAGTTGGGCTCTGCATGCCACCACATTGGATTTGAAATGAAACCTCTACAACAGAATTCAAGTGCAGATTGTAACGTTTAATTTGAAGGTTTTAACAAAAATATCTGATAGAAATTGTAGGAATTGTACACATTTCTTTACAAACACTCCACATTTTAGGAGGTCAAAAGTAATTGGACAAATAAACCAAACCCAAACAAAATATTTTTTTTTTCAATATTTTGTTGCGAATCCTTTGGAGGCAAACACTGCCTTAAGTCTGGAACCCATGGACATCACCAAACGCTGGGTTTCCTCCTTCTTAATGCTTTGCCAGGCCTTTACAGCCGCAGCCTTCAGGTCTTGCTTGTTTGTGGGTCTTTCCGTCTTAAGTCTGGATTTGAGCAAGTGAAATGCATGCTCAATTGGGTTAAGATCTGGTGATTGACTTGGCCATTGCAGAATGTTCCACTTTTTTGCACTCATGAACTCCTGGGTAGCTTTGGCTGTATGCTTGGGGTCATTGTCCATCTGTACTATGAAGCACCGTCCGATCAACTTTGCGGCATTTGGCTGAATCTGGGCTGAAAGTATATCCCGGTACACTTCAGAATTCATCCGGCTACTCTTGTCTGCTGTTATGTCATCAATAAACACAAGTGACCCAGTGCCATTGAAAGCCATGCATGCCCATGCCATCACGTTGCCTCCACCATGTTTTACAGAGGATGTAGTGTGCCTTGGATCATGTGCCGTTCCCTTTCTTCTCCAAACTTTTTTCTTCCCATCATTCTGGTACAGGTTGATCTTGGTCTCATCTGTCCATAGAATACTATTCCAGAACTGAGCTGGCTTCATGAGGTGTTTTTCAGCAAATTTAACTCTGGCCTGTCTATTTTTGGAATTGATGAATGGTTTGCATCTAGATGTGAACCCTTTGTATTTACTTTCATGGAGTCTTCTCTTTACTGTTGACTTAGAGACAGATACACCTACTTCACTGAGAGTGTTCTGGACTTCAGTTGATGTTGTGAACGGGTTCTTCTTCACCAAAGAAAGTATGCGGCGATCATCCACCACTGTTGTCATCCGTGGACGCCCAGGACTTTTTGAGTTCCCAAGCTCACCAGTCAATTCCTTTTTTCTCAGAATGTACCCGACTGTTGATTTTGCTACTCCAAGCATGTCTGCTATCTCTCTGATGGATTTTTTCTTTTTTTTCAGCCTCAGGATGTTCTGCTTCACCTCAATTGAGAGTTCCTTAGACCGCATGTTGTCTGGTCACAGCAACAGCTTCCAAATGCAAAACTACACACCTGTAATCAACCCCAGACCTTTTAACTACTTCATTGATTACAGGTTAACGAGGGAGACACCTTCAGAGTTAATTGCAGCCCTTAGAGTCCCTTGTCCAATTACTTTTGGTCCCTTGAAAAAGAGGAGGCTATGCATTACAGAGCTATGATTTCTAAACCCTTTCTCCAATTTGGATGTGAAAACTCTCATATTGCAGCTGGGAGTGTGCACTTTCAGCCCATATTATATATATAATTGTATTTCTGAACATGTTTTTGTAAACAGCTAAAATAACAAAACTTGTGTCACTGTCCAAATATTTCTGGACCTAACTGTAGGTCCGCTAACACCACAGGCTCCTTTTTTTACCCATGAGGTAAGGTTTAAATTTGGTATGAAGGATTCAAGCGCTCTCAGGGGAATATTAGGTCTTAAAGCTTGTGACACTGTTCCACTCTACTCGCTCCAATTTTTCTTCAGTGTTGCTGTTGTGGGAAGAAGATCACCATGGGAAGAGGGGGCTAGAATTAAAGATTCAATTAATTGTTTAGGGGTGTGACAATTAATTGAGGAATGTTCGATCTGCAACCATCTCTGGTCTAGTTCGTTTTTCCACAAGTCACGGGCCGCCTCCAAAATGGCAGCTCTATGATAGGTTAGAATATTTGGGATACCCATGCCTCCGCCATTCAACGGGGCATGCATACAGCGCAGGGCTATTCTCGTTTTTTTCCCAGACCAAATGAATTTTCCCATTAGTGAATGGATTTTAGATAGATAGCGGTGGGGGATTGCCAAGGGGAGGCATCTCAGGAGGTAGATGATTTTTGGGAGACATATCATTTTGAAAGTCTGCATTCTTGCCATCCAGGACAGAGGAAGCAGAGTGAGGCGGGCAAGTTCATTTTCCAGTGAATTATGTAGAGCTATTATATTTTTTTGAATTATGGTCTTGAGTGGGGCCAGTATAATACCCAGGTAGGGGATGCCATCCTCTTCCCATTTAAAGGGATGTAACTGAGATAAGGCGGTTTTGGTAGCGGGAGGCAAGAAAAGCAGAAAAATGAGGAATTTATTAACGTTTAGTTTGTAGTATGAGATTTGCGAAAAAGAAGTCAAAATCGCCATTATATGCTTCAGGGACACCACCACATTGGTACATGATAGGATAACATCATCTGCATATAAGCTGATCACATAATCCATCTTGCCCGCTTTCACTGCCGAAATCTGCGGACACTCACGGATGGCCTGGGCCAAGGGTTCAATGGCGAGTGCATAAAGGATAGGGGAGAGGGAGCATCCTTGACGTGTCCCATTAGTGATTTTAAAGCTCCGAGACATAAACCCGGACGCCAATACCTTAGGATTGGGACTAGAATAGAGCGCCATTAAAGCAGATAAAATAGGGCCTTCAAATCCAAACTTATCCAGTACCGATTTCAGGTAACCCCAGTGTACCCTGTCAAATGCTTTTTCTGTGTCTAAGGACAGGAGCACACTGGGGGTTTTCCTTTTCTCAACTAGCGCGATCAGGTCCAGCATCCTTCTTGTTCCATCCTGCGCCTGTCTGCCCGCCACAAACCCCACCTGATCTGAAGCAATTAGTTTCGGGAGAATTTTATGAATCCTGGCTGAAATAATTTTTGCATACAATTTTAAATCGCAATTCAATAGGGATATGGGCTTAAAGTTTCCGGGGGTTACTGGGGGGGTTTTCTCGGTTTAGGTAAAATAGTTATTATGGCCTCAAGATTACTTGGCGAGATAGCTGCTGATTCTTGCCAAGAGGTTAAAATTCTCAGGATAAATGGGGACAGAATGTTAGTGAATTGTTTATAATATGTAGCTGAGTTTATTTTTACCGAATTAATTTCCTGACAGACTTCTTGTATAGAGAAGGGCAAATTGAGCAATTTTAGCTGATCTGTGGATAACCGGGGGAGGTTAATGCTATTTAAAAAGGGACTAATTGTGTCTTGGGAGGGCTATGGGGCGGTGGGGTCATCTTTAAGGTTGTATAGTGATTGGTAAAAGTCAGCAAATGCATTGGCGATTTCTGTTGGGTTGCGAATTTTTGAATGAGGTCCTGATATAAGGAATTCTATTTTGTTTTGTACTTCTCTTTTTTTTACTTTCCTGGCTAATAAGTCTCCTGCCCTATCACCCATGGCATAAAATTTTAACTTAAAAGCTCTCAAATTTTTCTCATAGTCCACCAAGAGCATTTGGCGGAGCTGTAATCTTAGTTTCCTGAGATCGTTCGAAACAGAGGGACTTGGGGAGGATTTATTAAGAGAGTCAAGGAAATTGATTTGGTTTAGGATAGCTTTGGAAGCTGCCTGACGTCTTTTTTTCTCCGTAGTGGCAATTTTTATGAATGACCCCCCAATATAAGCTTTGTGAGAGGACCACAATGATTCCTCTTTTACTTCGTTATTATTATTAAATTTGAAAAATGCGTTGAGGTCAGATTTTAGTTCCTCAGCTACTTGTTTGGAAGCTAGAAGGGAATCATTCATTCGCCACCGGTCAAATATAGGCGAGCGATCTTGCTCTCGAATAGTCAAATAAATGGGGACATGATCCGACCATGATATTATACCAATTTTAGAATCCGAACAGTCTGTAATAAGTGTACTATCAACCAGAAAATAGTCCAATCAGCTGTAGGAGAGGAACCGAGGTGAGAAGTATGTGTAGTCTTTTTCATTTGCATTGTGGTATCTCCATATATCATGAAGGTGCCATTCTGAGACCACTACTCTCATCTCTTTCCTCTGTACAGCAGCATTTGAACTGTCCAATGAGCTTGACATTAACATATTGTAGTCTCCGCAAATTATTTGCTTACCTGCCGTGACTGCTGAGAGTTTAATCAGGAATTTGCGCAAGAAACAGATCTGGCCTGTATTGGGGGCTTATACAGATGAAATAGTATACCTGGACCCATTTATGGAGCAATTTAGAATAGCATATCTGATGTCAGGGTCTGAGAGCTGGGCTAGCATAGTGAAAGAGACAGTATTTTTTACACAAATAAATACACCCCCCATTTTTTTTTTACCACATGCGTGCATAATAAATGGGAATTTAGGCTTATTCATCCGATAAGTGTCATTTTGGAGAAGATGTGATTCCTGTCCACAAATCACATCACATTTTGATCTTGACACTTCCCGCCAGAACATAGACCTCTTAGCTGGCGAATTTAGACCTTTTACATTTATAGACATACAGTTTAACACCATTATGCTGGAATTAGAGTCTCTTGGCTAAGACTGCAAGGAAGGAAAGGAAGGTTAGGTAGAACATAACAAGTATAACCAACATTTGTCAAAAAGGAAAAAAAAGTCCAAAAAAGGACCAGCGGCATGATAGGAAATTGCCTCCCTGGAGGCCAGAAGGACCTGTATGAACCATATCCAGAGGACCTTCAAGAAAAATGACTAAGTCACAACCATGACTCGGAATATTAGATAACTCATGCTACGGACCACTCTTCATTAATTTTCTCCCAGCGGGATGGCCCTGCGGCTCTCGGAGATCTGTCTGGGAGATTCGTCAGGTTCCAAGAAGAGAGGAGCCTAGCCAGCTGGTGTGGCGAGTGACACGTGGGTGTTTCCTGCCCAGTTGATCAGGATTTTGACAGGGAAGCCCCATCTGTAGGCAATAGCTTAATCCCTTAAGATCTTGGTATAAGGAGCAAATTCCCTCCATTTTGCCAAAGTTCCAGCCAACAGATCAGGAAAAATGGATATAAGGCTATGTGCGCACGTTGCGTACAAGCCCTGCAGAAATTTCTGCAGCGATCTGAAGAGCACATGTGCGCTTTAGATCGCTGCAGAAATGTCCATAGTGAGCGCCGATTCCATGCGCTCTGCCTGCAGCTCCTGCCATAGACAGAGCAGGAGCTGCCGGCAAAGCGCAGGAAAGAAGTGACATGTCACTTCTTTTTGCGCAGCGCTTCGGCAGTAGCCAAAGCGCTGCGCTCTTAAACGCCACGTGCGCACGGCCCCTGCACAGTCTCCATAGACTGTGCAGGGGACGCAGGACGCATGCAGTTACGCTGCGCTACAAAGCGCAGCGTAACTGCATGTTTTTACGCGACGTGCGCACATAGCCTAAGACGGAATTTCTCAGGCAGGGATGGCTTCTTACTCAGAGCTTGTAGCAGGGCCTCCTTGGTTTTGTAGAAATGCAGGCATGCTAAGGTATCCAGAGGGGCCTCAACATTAAGAGATTTTGGTTTTTGGACTCTGTGAATCCTGTCTATTATGAAATCATTTGGGCCCAGATCTGGCAAGGCCTCCTGCAGCAAGGATACCAAAAAGCTCTGCAATCCTCCGTCTGGTATAACCTCCGGAATCCCTCTTATTCTTATATTGTTCCAGCTAGATTGGTCCTCCAGATCCAGGATTTTAGTTTGCAGCCCCTGTACTTGCTCTTCCAGGTCTGCATTGGCATCTATGAGGCTGTTATGAGATCTTGTGAGCTCCTCCATCTTTGTTTCAATGTGAGAGGTGAGAGGTGCGGGCTCCTATGGCTGTAATATCTCCACGCAGCTCAGCTACCATACCTTTCCAGTCCTCTTGCAGGGAAGCACGGAGGGCACTGAGAAGCTTCTGCATTGTGCGCTTGGTAAGTGGAATGTCAGCATTATCATGGTCTGGAGCAGCCATGGAGCCTCTCCTAGAGGAGCGTGATGAAGCAGAGGAGGAGGACAGGCCATCTTATCTCTTCTAGCGCTGATAAAGAAATCTGTCACTTTCGCAGGAGAAGGCCTCTTTTGGGACTTTCTCTTGGTCATATCTAGCTCCAGGGGGTTATCTCTGTGATTACCCACCTTTCAGGAAGAATTTAGAGTCTCTGGTGAGCTGTGATGAGCTGTTTCTGAGTCACTGTGGCTGGAGCTCAGTTCCTAGGTGACTTCTGCCATCAGCGTGCAGGCCACGCCCCCTATTTTTGTATTAATTATTGTATCTTCTATAACAGTTACTTATGTTTGCTTGTATATGAACCTCTGAATTGTAAAGCGCTGCAGAATATGTTGGTGCTATAGAAATAAAGATTATTATTATTATTATTATTATTAATATAGGCAAATTAGGCTATATGTTTGCAGTTACTGCAGTAAAATTAGTCTTTCAGCCATTACGTGAAGCCGTTTCTTGACATAGTTGTACCGTTCGCTATGCTAATTTGTACAAATCCAAAGAAACCATACAAACCTTGATACAAATGATATTAACTGAATAATGCTATTTGGTATAGCAATAAAATAGGATATAAAAGTATACTTTGTAGCACTGGTGTCAGAGAATGATACTGCTGAGAGTCAGCATAATATTTAGCTCTTGGATATGCATAATTTCTTGAAGGCCGAATCTAAGATTGGAACATGTATTGCTTTCGGCGCTTGGGGTGTGGGAGATTAAATATGGATTAGAAAGCTAGGAAATGAAAAGTTTACAATGTGTAAAACTTATGTCCAAATTAATTTAAATCAATGAAAGTGGCAGACAGAATTTAATTCTGGTCTTAGCAAAAATGTTTTGGCTAAATAAATGAAAAAAATAGGCAGATAGACAGTCAGATAGATAGACAGGCAGGCAGACAGATAGACAGCCAGACATAGAAGCAGGCAGGCAGACAAATAGACAGACAAGCAGACAGACTGATAGACAGGCAGACAGTCAGAGAGAGAAAGAGAGAGATATGGATAAATAGATTGATTGATTGATTGATAGATAGATACTAGATAGATTCAAAATTAGCCTTATTCTTTTGTATCAAGTATCTCACTTTCACTGTCAGACCGTGATGTCAAGGGCCCTCCGGAAACATTGACTCTGCTAGATCACTGCTCAGATATATGCAAACTTTACATTACCCTCAATCACAAATTTGCCTATGTTTCTATAGAATAATAAACAAGCTGGTTTGTTAAATAAATGATGAGATGCTTCTGTGGTATCCTGTGCCTCGGTCGCCACAAATAATGGCTGCATGTGTATTTAAATATGTATAACGTGTATTGCCAGCTTAACCCCTTCAGCCCCCGGGCACTTTCCGTTTTTGCATTTTTGTTTTTTTGCTCCACTTCTTCCGAGAGCTGTAACTTTTTTATTTTTCCGTCAATCTTGCCATATGAGGGCTTGGTTTTTTGCGGGACGAGTTGTACTTTTAAATGAAACCATAAGTTTTACCATATAGTGTACTGGAAAATGGAAAAAAAATTCCAAGTGCGGAAAAATTGCAAAAAAAAGTGTGATCGTACAATAGTTTTTGGGATATTTTATTCACCGTGTTCACTATATGGTAAAACTGATGTATCTATGTGATGCCTTATGTCAGTGCGAGTTTGTAGACACCAAACATGAATAGGTTTACTTGTATTTAAAGGGTTAAAAAAATTCACAAGCTTGTCCAAAAAAAGTGGCACACGTTTTGCGCCATTTTCCAAAACCCGTAACAGTCTCATTTTTCGGGATCTATGGCTCAGTGATGGCTTATTTTTTGCGCCTCGACCTGACGTTTTTAACGGTACCATTTTTGCGCAGATGCTACTTTTTGATCGCCTGTTATTGCATTTTGCGCAAAAAACGTAATTTTGGCGTTTGGAATTTTTTTGCCGCTACGCCGTTTACTGATCAGATTAATTGATTTTATATTTTGATAGATCAGGCATTTCTGAACGCGGCGATACCAAATATGTGTATATTTTTTATTTTTTTAACCCTTTAATTTTCAATGGGGCGAAAGGGGGGTGATTTGAACTTTTAGGGGTTTTTTTAGGCATTTTTTTTAATTTTTTAAAACTTTTTTTAACTTTTTTTTATTTTACTAGTCCCCCTAGGGGGCTATAGCGATCAGCAATCCAATCGCTCTGCACTATCTGCAGATCACAGCTACAGAGCTGAGAACTGCAGATTTGGTGCTTTACTTTCAATGTCGGCTGTATTATGGCATTGAGAGTAAATGACTCATGATAGCTACAGGCGTCATCACATGACCCTGTGCTACCATGGCAACCACCAGAAGTCACGTGATCATGTCACGTGACTTACGATGGGGGTGGGGTAAGTGACTGTCATGGCGGTGCGCATATACATCTCGCTGCCAGATTTTGGCAGCGAGATGTAAGGGGTTAACGGCCGCGGGTGGAAGTGCTAGCAGGCACACATATCAGCTGTTGAAAACAGCTGATATGTGCGCGGGTCGCCGCTTCCTGCCCACGGCAGGGGGCGAGGATTAACTGCACACGATCCATGACGTACCCAGTACGTCATGGGTCGTTAAGGGGTTAATGAGATTTGGTTTTCTCTGCTGTTCACCACACAAACATTTTCCATACACTCCCTTACTGGAGCTGTTCACCTGAACTGGTAACAAAGCTTGTGTGTGCGCCCTATTAAAAGAGGGGGAGGAGCTTAGGTGTGAGGTAAATTCAGTGTGGCAGTTGAAGTCGGTGTGAGGTGAAGTGAGGAGTGTAATATGGAGACGGTCCTGTCCTGAGGTAACTGTTGAAACCTCTGGAGGGGCAGCGACACATTGTCAGGGTATCAGTCCCTAGGCCATCTGGACTTTCAAGGTCAGTAGCAAACTGAGAGACTGCTATTAGCCTTTTCGTAAGGAGCAGTGAATTTTCCCAGGAGATCAGTGATGTGATTAAGTCTGGAAACCTGTAGAAGAAACAGTGAGTTTTCCCTAAGGATTCAAGTCACCTGCTTGCTGGAAACGATTAAAGATCCAGAGTGTTCTTTTATTGAAAATCCCAGGATTTTAAGACACCTATTCCCAGGTAGCGAAGTAGCAGCAGGAGGAATACACTACCACCACACAGCAGAGAAACCAAACTCTCATTGGGGCAGGTCAGACCACCATCATTGTGAAGGAAAAGAATGTTCCGGACTGTTCTGTAGAGCTTCAGTAAAAGGTAAAAGCCCCCTGTCCTGTCTCGGGCTGAATTATTCTCTGCTGCACCATCACTACCTCAACATCCCCAGGAACAGCCCTTGTTGGGGGTGTGCTGGGACAACCCTGTGGCACTGTGCATCAGCACCTAACTCCTGGGGACCTCCAGCAATGCCCGGCCATAGCAAAGCTGAACATCCCAACTGGCATCACAAACTCTTTTTTTATTTATTTTATTATTTCTCTCTGCCTTTTTAATATTATTTTTAACCCCCATCATAATAGTCTGTCGCTCACACCCGGTACGGCTAAATTACCCCTCGGACCCACCACCATCAGAGGCCTACCGGGGGAAGCACACGTCTCTTGTTAGTACATAGTGAATATGGTGTATAGTGATAACTGCTTTTCATATATGGTGGTGAGGAGACCACTCCTGCACAGGGCCCACCGGGGGATTAACTTGTTCCTCTGTGTGTCAGTCCGAGACTTCTTACTTTCATACTACTACATCAAACTTTGCAATAAAATGAATTGCAAATTGGAAAGAAAAAAGTATTTTTTTCTATCAATTTAAAGGAAGGCTTGGCAAGAATCAGACAAGAAAGTGATGACTTATACAAGAGATTTCTTTAGATATGAATCCATAAAAAATAATTGTAGCCATCCATTTTAAAAAATTGGAATCACTCTAATTTATAGCAAATCTTAAACTTTGTGAATCAAATCATATTTTACTAAAACATTGATGAATGCACAGCTTAAGTAAGGAATAGCTAAATGTTATTAAAAAACAAAAAACTTTGGACACAACTTAAAAACTATGTGGGTTTTGGGAAGGCAGATAATAAGGAGATATTAAGATGTCCGAGCTTCTCATACGTGTTCTATTCTTGTTTTGCAAAGATATTAGACATACCCCGTATAGTCTACGTGTATGTCCACATGTCCATTTTTTGTCCTATCAGTGAATCAAACACGCCGACATTCAAGTGATTGAATGTTTCAGTGAAAAAAAGGACAACACTTGGATACCACCTGTCAGTCAACCAAATACTGTCCGTTTTGTATTGTTTGATATGTAGGGGAAGCCTAGAATTTATATTTTTTACATGTGAGAAAAAAAGTTGCCCCAATGAAAGTAAAATCTGACACAGAGACCAAAAATGAATTAAATTTGAGCAATGAGCAGGCAGCTCGGACATGCCTGTAATGCCTGTATCATTGGTGAAGCAGTGGGGTGGACGGTGAGCATATATCCCACTGCCACCATTAAATGCAGTAATTATACTTTTGAGCACTATTGTCACTAAAACCGTCCCCCCCCCCCGACTGCAATTAATGTCTTTACGACTTGGGGTTATTTATTAATTTGCACTTAGCCACTTTGTATAAAAAGTAATACTCCTAGGGCGAAAGTGCAATTTTCGGGAGGTTAACGGTCCTTGCACAATGTCACTTTATTCATTTGGATGATTATGATTGGACCATAGGGAATGTAAGAAAAGTTGGTAACTCCGTTGAGTCCGCTTCCTATACACATCCAATTGTACGTTGTGTTAATTACCTTGTGTTTGTCTGTCTGGATTTACCTAATATTTTAATACTATTTATTAAAAGTTAATTTTTAAAATTACCAGTGCTGCACATACAACCATAAATTGGTAATAATGCTATCATAACAGAAAAAAATGGACAACACTTGGATACCACCTGTCAGTCAACCAAATACTATCGGTTTTGTATTGTTTGATATGTAGCGGAAGCCTAGAATTTATATATTTTACATGTGAGAAAAAAGTTGCCCCAATGAAAGTAAGATCAGACACAGAGACCAAAAATGAATTCAATTTGATTCAGCATGTAACAAAGCGCGGGGCAGTAGCCATATCTTGCACTACTGCATGTTACATGAAAGAGGGTGTCCTGGATTTGCATTATGGGGGTGTTATGCCCTTGCAGGCCACATGATGCCGTTGACGTTGGTTGGCTAGAACCAGATGGCATAAAGTTCAATGGCGGAGACCACCATTGCAAAATAAACTCTTTACTGAATGATAAATTGGCAGGATGTAAAGTAGATAGGGAGTGCATAGCTTCATGAATGTTTCCTTTACAACATGAAGATTTTTCATACACAGTGTATTAATTCTCCAAACACAATCCGTTTATTTGTTCAAACATAATTTATTTGCTGCACCAACACAATCTTGGTTCCATCAACGCAACCAAGCGTAGTACAAAAGCTCAGTTAGTGAGAGTCCTAATCTGAACACGTGGTTCCCTTCTTCTTCCTCCTAAATGAAATAGTGTGCAAATATGGACGGACCTTAGGTCATCTACTTCTGACACTTTGGGAACTCCCACCCAGTTACTCTCTTCATCTTATGTTAACTGTTTAATCTTGGCCCATTATCTCTCTAATTTATAAACTCGTGAGTTGCACTGCTTAGCGTCCTGTCCCAGGACCCCTCTCCTCTCGATCACTCTGTACTTCAGTCAACTCTCTCTCTTTCTCTATATTCAAAATCTTTTCAATCTCCTCTCATGTAATCAACACCCATGTCATGCGGCTCTGCTCACTAGTCAGACCTTAGGTCTGTCACTACTGCATGCTGGGCCCTATCTGAATTTCAGACAAGAAATAGTCACTGTCCCTTCTCTCTAGCCCCTCCTACTGTGGGGTAATCCCAAACAGTAACTCATACTTTCCCTGTTGTCAGGTAAAACACATTTCAACATTACTAAAGCATGTCACAATTCACATTAAAATATCAATAGATGTGTCTTCAAGGGTGAACGTGTGCATTATGGTCATACAATTACACAGCAACCTAATGTAAACCAGTCAGTTTTTTCACATGCACAAAAAAACAGATGGAGAACCATGCTAAAATAAAAATTAAGCACAAAATTAAAACTACAAATCCTGCAAAATACAAGCCAAGAAAAACAAACCTTCACACTAAAAACTTTAACACGGTCATGGATAATGTTACAGTTACCAAGAGACAGCGAGCATCCGGGAGTGGACCCACTGGGTCGTACACCAAATGTCCCTTTATAAGCTAACCTAGAGCTCACCCCTATAAAAGGATTGTCAGATGCAGCTTCAGGGGGCCTAAATGCATGACAGCCAGGACCAGTGGAGTTGGCTCTGACATACTGGTGGTAAGCCTCTGATGTCTGGTATGGGTGTGTTCAGATGGGGCAGAACAGATGTGAAGACTTAGACGTGGTGGCACAGAGGTGGTAACTTGGACATGGCATCATGGAGGTGGTAACTCAGACGTTGCAGCACAGAGGTAGTGGCAGCAAGCAGACTCTAAGAAGAGACACAGGTTAGCGGAACAAGACACCGGTACTAGGACATGAAACACTGAACTAGACACAACAGTGGATATGGGACCAGAGAACTAGCAACACACTAAGGATAGGCAACATTGCTCAGGCACCTCCCCTAATGAGAGGCAGTTTTAAATACTTTCAGGGTGATCATTGACCTTAGAGGTCACTTCTGAATAATAAGCCCTTTAAGAAAGGGGGCGTGGTCGCGCATGCACCCTACAGGTACTCACAGAAGGCCTGTGTGTGGTCTAGAAGCAGGAAGAGGCTGTATCAGGCCCCCTGGGCAGGAACGGGATGCCTGGGACCACCGGACAGGTTAAGAAAACGGCACCCCGCCAAGGCACGGGAACAGGAGTGTGCAGGGGTGCTGTGATGGGATTGGGGCTTGACGCTACAGATAATTTTGTAAAATAAGTGTTTTTGCCCCATAATGAATCAGGTGTGGCGGGTATGCAGTGTGGCCGGTGGAGTAAGTTACGCCACTTTACACTTTAGTGGCATAACTTATGATAAATTTGTTGGGTGGATGTGACCATCCTTGCTTTATGCTATGTACATATTGGCGTAGCTGGTTGTGACTGGAGTGTAAACGCCAAAAGTAGCAATATTTTTGGCCAACTGCCGAGTACTGCAGAAATATTGTGACTTATTAAGTTGTGTACACCAGCTTTCTGGCATGAGCACCTTGATGAATTGGCTTCAATGTGTTTTGTGCACAACATTGTGTCAATGCCAAAATACTATATTTCTCAAAAAAAAAAAAGTCTTTATACAGCTATGTTGATGACAAAAATTAAAAAATACGGACTTTCGAAATCTGGATATGACAAAGCAAAAATAAGCAGGCTGCATCACAAAGTACTAAACCAGGTCGTATCCTACATTTTTTTCCAACATGTATTTTTTTGCCCATTTTATTACTATTAATTACTGGTTTTCCATAGGTTCCATTAATAAAACAGGCTTCACCAAGGAATATTATATTTATTAATACAGAAATTGTATTTGTTAGCTCTCTCTTTTGTTTCAGGTTACCAGAGAAATCCAGGGCTGGTACTTTTTGTAGCACATACACAACGTTTCTAAAGGAAGATAATAAAATGTATTGACTCCTGTCTGCCAATGCAAATAAATCAGTATCTTTCCACTTATTGTAGCCACTTGTGAGCAGCTTATTTGATATCCAACTAGATACCATGCCTTCCCTTTATAATCATTTATTGGTTTTACTGCAAGGTGCCCTTTTTATTACAAGCTTTGTTGAATGAATTATACATGATGCAAACAAGATTGGGAATCATAAATTCGGGGAAAAAGAACATTTTGTTTTATTGCATATTTTATTTTCCCATGTATTTGCAGCAACATAAAATGTTACATTAAGAAGTAGCTTTATATTATTCTAGCTGGGTGCAGTAATTCAGTGGTAGATACTTACCTATTTACATAAATCCAATTAATTTAAAAATCCACCTCACGTTCAAGTATACGATTCTAGAATATTATTTTAAAAACAGTAAATTGAAAATAGTTACCGATACTCAGATTTCATAGAAGAGATTTTATTCCAGTTTATGGGCTTTTCCAAATCTAAGCGGCAGAATTGTGAAGGCAGTAAGGCTACAATCCCACGATGAGCTCTTGGTGAGTTTCTGATGTTGCAGATTTTCTGCAGCACTATTGAACCTACCTTATTTTTTAATTATAAGACGCATTTGGGAGGAAAATGAAGGGTGCATCTTATAAACCAAATGTAAATAGACGAATTGCCGGCACTTCCTAATCTTATAGTCTGAACTGGTGCAAACTGTACATAACATACAGTCCCTGACAGAAGTTCTGTCACTTATCCATGTTCTGTAAATAAAAGCTTATAACCTTACTTTAAATTCATCCATTGGTTTTATAAATTACTCTTTTGAAAGCTGAAACACTCCCAAATTTGGTTTAGGTTATGAAAATAAAGTTGCTGCAAAGCTGAAATATTGATCATTTAATGAACACAGAAAGGTCAGATTTTGTCTAGACAAAAGTTTTGTCGTCCACAGAAAGTAATGTGAAATTCAAACAAATAATTAACTTCTAATACAAAAATATGTTGCATGACATTGTTGAAGTTGTGGTGCTATTAGAGCCATATTTAATATTTTGTGTGACTTCCATGAGCTTGAAGGACTGCATCCATGCGGTTCAACAGTGATTTATACAGTTTATTGATGAAGTCATCAGGAATAGCAAAGAATGCAGTCTTACATGCCTCCCAGAGTTCATTTAGATTCTTTGGTTTTGTCTTCCAAGCTTCCTCTTTCATCCTACCCCAAACATGCTCAATGATGTTCATGTCTGGTGACTGGGCTGAACAGTTATTAAGCACCTTGATCTTTTTTACTAGGAGAAACTTTGTTGTAGAGATGGATGTATGAGATGGAGCACCATCCTGCTGCAGAATTTGACCCCTTTTATGACTGGGAAAGTAAGAGGTAGCTAATACTTCTTGATATTTTAGACTATGGATATTGCCTTCACCCTTGCAAATGTTTCGCACACCCCCATACTGAATGTAACCCCAGACCATGATCTTTCCACCATCAAACTTAACTGTTTTCTGGATCCATACGGGCTCCAGTAGTTCTCCTGCACTATTTGCGATGACTGTGGTGTAATTCAACTGAAGATTCATCAGAGAAATCCACCTTCTGCCACTTTTCCAGCGTTCATCTATTTAGCAGGCTGTGGGACTTGGCAAATGCCACACGGTTTTTTAATTCCCTTTTGTTTAGTGCTGGCTTCTGGGCACTGATTCGACCATGGAGGCCATTTCAAGACAGAATCCTATAAACTGTTCTAGTTGACACAGGGACTTGAGATGACTAGGCCTTTTGGAGCTCTGCTGCAGTATAAGAGGGGCTTGCTTTGGATTTTTGAACCAACAAAAGTTCCTCCTGAGCAGTTGTCTTGTGGGGTCTGCCGGACCTGGGCTTGTCAAAAACGTCTCCAGTCTCTTCAAATCTTTTTTTAATTTTTTGTACTTAACGCTGAGATACATTTAGGTTATGTGCCTACGCTGCGGAAAATGCGCGGAATTTGCCGCGGATTTTTCGCGGAAATTCCGCAGATTTTTCAAAAATCTGCAGCACAGCTACTCCCCAGCCATTTCTATGACATTTGGGAACTGCTGTGCCCACGCTGCGAATTTTTCCGCAGCGGAAGTAATGCAGATTTCCCTACGGAAAAATCAGCAGCATGTCAATTATTCCTGCGGATTTCTCCGCAGGGTCCCATATACTTACCTGCCTCACCAGAGTCACTTTCTCCGTCCGGTGTACAGGAGCGCGGTGGATCCAGCCATCCAGGTATAGGAAGGAAGAGGTGGGCGGGGCCTGCACAAGCTCTGGTCATGTGACCGCCGGAGCTAGTTCAGGCCCGCCCACTATCTCCTGCAGACGCTGACAGAGTGACTCGGCCGCCGGAAAGCGAGGTGCTGCGTGATGGAGGTGAGTATGAACTCCCGATCACTCCAGCACTTGTTCTGGATTGAGGATGCAGTGCCGAAGCCATGGTACTGTATCCTCAATGCAGAATGCCCGAACCATATCCGCAGGACATTCTGCAGCATGGAAACAGACAAAATTGTGGTGCGGTTTCCTGGGAGCTCCTGCGGAATGTCCTGCGGATATATCCGCAGGACACTGTCCCCGTGGGCAAATAGCCTAAAGGTGCCAGCCACCTCTGCAGTGGATCTGTTCTTCAGCCTCTTGATAATCAAGGCTTTGGTCTCAGGGTGGATTTTTGGCATTTTATCAGAGGTCAAGTTACAGTTCAAGTGAAGGTCTGGGGTGCTGGGTTTGTTTTTATACACATCCACTAATTAACCGATCATTTAGTGAGCACAGGTGAGGATGTAAACTAGGATTGGGTGCATTATATGACAAGGCAACAAAACGTTTGTCTTGCCAAAATCTGACCTTTCTGTGTTCATTAAATGATCAATATTTTAGCATTGCAGCAACTTTATTTTCATAACATAAACCAAATATGGGAGGGTTTCTGCTTTCAAAAGAGTAATTTATGAAACCAATGGATGAATTTAAAGTCATGTTATGAACTTTTATTTACATAACATGGATAAGCGACAGAACTTCTGTCAGGGACTGTATATTATTCAAAATAACAGTTGCACTCAAGTAAAGGGAAGGAGAAAACAATGGAAGGATGTAAATGGTGAACATTGGAATGTGAATATGCATTACTGCCAAGAAAACATGAAAATATCTTTTAAAAAAAGTTAGTTAGCTAATAAAAATGGCCAAATTTACTTGTGCCCAGTTACCACGCCATGGTGTAACTATCAACTGGGTCCTAATCTAATTTTTTTCCTCTCATGTCCAAACTGTCCTGCTATATGGGCTAGAAAAGAACTTGCAAAAGAAAAATTGAAACACCTGACGTAACTGGGAGGACTGCGCAGACAAAGGACATGACTCCATAATACAAAATAGACGACTTGCCGACACTTCCTAATGTTACAGTCTGATCTGGTGCAAACTGACCATAACATATAATATCCAAAATAACAGTTACACTCAAGTAAAAGGAAGGAGAAAAAAAATGGAAGGATGTAAATGGGGAATACATATTCACATTCCAATGTTCACCATTTACATCCTTCCATTTTTTTTCTCCTTCCCTTTGCTTGAGTGCAACGGTTATTTTGGATATTATATGTTACTAGCTGTAGTACCTGGCATTGCCCGGGATAGTAACTAAGTGTCTCCACTTGGTCTCCTTGTGAGTGTGAGTCATCATCCGGTCCTGGCCAGCTGTCAACAGCAGCAGTATGCGACCTACATGGTATCCCAGAACGTAAGACAAAAGTCTTCACACCCAGCCAGGACCAGGTATTTTATGTAGCATGTCCAAAGTCAATCCCTCACCCATGACTACCGCCCTATGACACTCTACAGAGTACCTAGATTTGAGTCTGCATGGAGTTTGCATATTCTACTATGTTTGTGGGTTTCACTTTATGCTCAAAAAAGTTCGACTTAGCCTGCCAGCTCAGATGGGGGACAAAAATCTACCTTATGTAAGTGATGGCAATGTTTGTACAGTGCTGGGAATTTGCTGTCACTATATAAATAATGTGAATCTGTATAGAGTATGAACAAGGTTCAGATAGCATCTAATTTATTAGTGCTTGGAGAAGTGAGTGCCATATTTGTGAGACTAAGTAGAGAAAATAATATTAATAATGGAGAGCAGAGAATAAAATAAATGACTTCACATTATCACCACATTGCTAAACAGATGCAGACAGCAGCCTCTGGGCCACCTCCTGACTATTTATAATGCACAGTTTACAGGATTAGAGTGATGAAGCCAGTGACTCAGGAGCATGTGAACTCATCAAGATAAAAGGGAAATCTTGTTGATGTGTTTTCGCCTTCTGTGCACTGTATAAAATATCCACTTAATGAACTTTATGCTAAATGTTGTTGAAGGGAAATCAGAATCCTTCTATTCACCTGAGATAGTAGAATGAAGTGTGGAAATGATCTCTGTGCAGGACATGGAGATGAAATGACCAAGTGGATGCAAGGCCTGAACTTGATGATCATTTTTAATTTTGGAGGCAAAAAAAAGAAAACACTTTATAACATTAAAATAATGTTACGTCCGAATGGTGGAACCTCTGGACCGTACACCGGTTTCCCTTGAGGAGGCAGCCAGGCAGGTCACCCCGCCAGAGGGTCTGGGTGCACGGCAGCCGAAGCACAGGTGGTAGTCAGACAGTCCGTAGGGGAGCAGGAAAGGTGGATGGAGTTCTGGACGGTAGTCCGGGTGACGAGGCTCAGAGTCCGAGGCCAGGTGGTAAGGTCAGGCGGGATCCGGAACCTGCTGAGCGATGGGACGGGTCACCAAACGGAGCCAGGGACTGGAGACTGGCGGAGCTGCAGAGATGGTGGAACATCCGCCGAAGTCACCGTCAGGGTACGGGAATGAGCGTGGTTCGGAGCGTCTGGCGTGGCAGGACAGGCTCTACGAGACAGGACAGGGTTAATGCAGGCAAAGCACAAGGCAAAGCAATAGGGGACCTGAACACTAGCTTGCTAAACACGTAGAACAGGCCCCGCCCACCAGGAAAGTGAACCTTAATATACCCTGTACCTGTCTATGCAATTTCCTGTTTCTAGGTGCTGGCCCTTTAAGAGAGGGTCAATGACCGCGCGCGCGCCCTAATGCGCATGCGCGAGGCCCGGGTGCCAGAAGCCAGAGAGGGAGCGGTGAGTAGGAAGCAGGAGAGCCGGGCTGAGGCCGAGTTGCCGACGGGCGCCGGGAGCGGGGACCGGGCTGCCTGGGGACCGCAGGCGATGGAGCAGGAAGGCTGTGGAGCGGGGGACCGGGAAGCCTGGCACGGGAGCAGCGGAGCGCGACCTGAGAGCGGGGAAGCGTGGCAGGGGAGCCGGTAAGCAAGGCAGAGGGGCCGGGGAGCATGGCAGGGGAGTCGGGGAGCCTAGCAGGAGAGCCGGGGAGCGTGACAAATAATAAATGGTTCCCGTTTGTGTAATCTGATAAAGCGACTCTATAGTTCCTATTTAAACTGCATTCGATAACAGAAGGACCAATTCAACAACAGTTGTGTTATGGCTCTGTTCACACACTGCGTTTTTTACCTGCGTTTTTGGTCCGTTTTTGCTGCAGAAATTTCTTGAGAAATTCTTGTAACCTTTCTGCAGACATTCCCCAGCAAAACCTATGGCAAAAAAAATTAGCTGTGCGCACACTGCGTTTTTTTCTTAAGAAAATTCTTTCAGTAGATTTTCTTAAGAAAAAGAATGAGCATGTCACTTCTTTTCTGCAGCTAACTGCGTTATTTGCCATAGATAATTGGCACAATAACGCAGGGAGCAACCAGCGGTAAAAACGCACCAAAAACGCACCGAAAACGCACCAAAAACGCACCGAAAACGCGGCAAAAACGCAGGTGCGTTTTTTAACGCAGGTGCACTAATTCTTCACTCTTAAGAAATTTCTTAAGAAATTTCTTTAGGAAAAATCATTTTTCTAGTGTGAACATAGCCTTAATATTTTCCTATCTGACTTACAAATCCATATGAAAAACAACCCAAAGCATCATGCACACTGCCATGGTAGTCATCAGAATTTTCTAGGCCTTTTATAGACAAGGTGTCTGGGCCTAAAAAACAGCAGATTCAACAAATAAAATATGGGTTAGGCCAGACGTTGTGGTGAAGGTGTGGAAAGAGGACCATAGAAACTCCATCCACCCATGATAGGCCAATAGCCACATAAATGTGATACAAAATTGTACATCAATTGGCTATTGCAGTGGGTGTATGTAACAGTAGCCATACATGGCCTCTGTCCGACCATACCCTAACACAGGTAATATTAATTTAGACCCTATTATTAATTCAACTTGAGACCATAGTATCATAGTATCATAGTATCATAGTTTTTAAGGTTGAAGGGAGACTCTAAGGCGGGCTTTGCACGCTGCGACATCAGTAACAATGTGTTGCCGATGCTGCAGCGATAGTCCCGCCCCTGTCGCACGTTCGATATATAGTGAAAGTTGCCGTAGCGATTATTATCGCTACGGCAGCTTTACACGCACATACCTGCCGTGCGACGTCCCTCTGGCCGGCGACCCGCCTCCTTCCTTAGGGGGCGGGTCGTGCGGCGTCACAGTGACGTCACACGGCAGGCGGCCAATTGAAGCGGAGGGGCGGAGATGAGCAGGATGTAAACATCCCGCCCACCTCCGTCCTTCTCATTGCAGCCGGCGGCAGGTAAGGTGAAGTTCCTCACTCCTGCGGCTTCATACACAGCGATGTGTGCTGCCGCAGGAGCGAGGAACAACATCGCACCTGTCGCTGCACCGGCATTATGGAAATGTCGGAGGCTGCAGCGATGATACGATAACGACGCTTTTGCGCTCGTTCATCGTATCAAAAAGGATTTGCACGTTGCGATATCGACTGCGACGCCGGATGTGCGTCACTTTCGATTTGACCCCACCGACATCGCACGTGCAATGTCGCAACGTGCAAAGCCCGCCTAAGTCCATCTAGTTCAACCTGTAGCCTAACATGTTGATCCAGAGGAAGGCAAAAAAAACCCCAATGTGGCAAACAAGTTCCAATGGGGAAAAAATTTCCTTCCTGACTCCACATCCGGCAATCAGACTAGTTCCCTGGATCAACACCCTGTCATAAAATCTAATATACATAACTGGTAATATTAAATTTTTCAAGAAAGGCGTCCAGGCTCTGCTTAAATGTTAGTAGTGAATCATTCATTACAACATCATGCGGCAGAGAGTTCCATAGTCTCACTGCTCGTACAGTAAAGAATCCTCGTCTGTGATTATGATTAAACCTTCTTTCCTCAAGACGTAACGGATGCCCCCGTGTTCCAGTCGCAGGCCTAGGTGTAAAAAGATCTTTGGAAAGGTCTCTGTACTGTCCCCTCATATATTTATACATTGTGATTAGATCCCCCCTAAGCCTTCGTTTTTCCAAACTAAATAACCCCAAGTTTAATAACCTGTCTTGGTATTGCAGCCCACCCATTCCTCTAATAATCTTGGTGGCTCTTCTCTGCACCCTCTCCAGTTCAGCTATGTCCTTCTTATACCACTTCTTAGACCAGACACTCTAAATAATTCCAGAATCCCAAACCAAACTGCAGCAAATATTTATTGTTTTTTCTCCAAAGTTCTTTCCATTTCCAGCACTTCACCAGCAACAGAACATTGTGTACCCACAAAGAAATTATTGAGGCAGCATCCTGTTAATTTTAGACCAGGACTTCCATTCACCACCAGGCCTCAGAGATCACTGTACGTTGCACATCCATCATGAGATCACAGACATGCATAATTGTATGTCTCTGAAATTAGAAGCCTAACGAGGTACAATATTTGTTAAAGGGAATCTGAGGACAGCCTGAGGCTGGGGTTCAAACATAGAATTTAAGGATGTGTTCAACATGTCAAGCTTTGTGCCATTGTTTACTTTTACTGGAATTGTCAGCACCTGATTATTATTGCTGTGACTAGTTGGCACGGACACTTTGTCTGACTGTGCACCCTCCGCTGATAAGCAGCTCACTGTCTAGACAATAAACAGAGAGCTGTGGTATGGGTGCGGTTAGCTTTCTCAGCACTACTGCTTTGCTAAGTCTGAAAACTCTGATTATGTCATAACCGCTGCACCCAGTAATCTAAGTGATACATCATTGGATTCAGGGTCTTTGCCTACATTTTCCGGCTCTCAGATGAAGTAGCAAAAACTTGCTGACAGATTCCATTTAATTGTAGTTTTGCTTTCCCTTCTGAAAGAACAATAACAGAATTTAAAAACATATTACTTCTATTCACAAGATTTAAATCACCAATAGAATATGCAATTGCATATATCAAATAATTTTATTAAATATAAAACAACATTAAAATGTCTCCAGAAAACAGACCCCTCCAAGGGTAATGAATATATTATGTTGGGAACACCAAGTCAAAAAATCCCCCATATAGAATAAATAATAACATCCTACAGTAATAGCGTGAATAATACCAAAATATATGTAATGATACAAAGTGCAAAATAACAACACAAGTGTGCCGTTATAATAACTCAACGGTTACAATTAACCATTTGAAATCCCGTAATCACAAAAGTATACCTACAGGTGAAACAGTAGACAAAGGTAAATGGCGTCCCACACACTCTCAACGCACAATTCGCACTTGCGGCATTTCTTCCGTACAGTCCGTGTGACACCCGTGATACCGGAGAAAAACGGACATGTCTACGTGTGGAGCACACGGGCACACGTATGCTCCACACAGACACACAGTCCATGGCAAAACATGCACGTAAGTGCAGACCCATTCATTTTAATGGGTCTAGGTGTGCCCGGGTCTCCAGCACGTGAGGAAATGGACCAAACACGTACCAGAGACACGAACGTGTGAAGGAGACCTTAGGTGTACCTCATAAGATTAATGAGTTGCTTTGTCACTACAGTGGAACCTCGCTTAACGAGTAACCCAGATATCAAGTATTTCGCTTAACGAGCAAAGCTTGCTGTAAATTTGTAACTTGGTTTACAAGCAAGCTTTGCTGTACAAGCAAAATACACAACACACGTGGATTGACCATGTGCAATCCGTGATATGTGAGCCATACTCTGTGATTGCACATGGATATAAACTCACCTGTCCCCGCTTTTGCTGTTCATGGTGCTGAAGTATTCGGCTCTTCTGCATCTGGCCGCCGCGGTCTCTCACCTCTGCAGCTGCTTCCGGGTTGGCCCTGGCTGCATACATGAATATGCATACCAGTAATGAACCGGCCAGGAAGCTGCAGAAAGCAGAGGCCGAACACAGCATTGCTTGAAAAGGTGAGTTGAACATGCCTTTTATTTTCAATGTACGTTTTTTTATGGTACATGTTTCACGGACCACATCATGGTGTGGTCCGTGGGACATCAGTGATGCCAGAAAAAAACGGACATGTCTCCGTGCGGCAATCATGGACACACATGTACGCCGCACGGAGACACGGTCAGTGAAAAATCACTGATGTGTGCGCAGACAGATTGATTATAATGGGTCTGCATATGTCCGGGTTTCTGGTACGTATAAAAAAAAGCACAAACGTACCAGAATCACTGACGTGTGAAAGAGACCTAAAGCAGAATCTTACTTAAAACTACAGCAAATACCCAGTAAGTAACACAGAGCAGGAATCAAAGTCGCTGCTTTTACATTATGCTACTGTCAGATGGCAAAACCCTGGTGACAGATTACCTTAATCTTGTCTTTCATACCTGGAGTAATGCAGTCTACTTGGTTTAAATTGGAGATTTAATTTAAAATAAAGTTTTCACATGTCAAAGAGACATAGATATATTGGACTCTTAAAAAAGACACATCTCCATCAACTTTCACCGAGGCATGGGAAAGGATCATGGAAATGAAGTATATCAATATCCATAATGTATGATGCAGTCTTCCTTCCCTAAAGGGCAAGATTTCCCCTCCTGATCCTGAGCATTGATTGACTGAATCAACACAGAGAAAAAAAAATTACACATATACATAAGTAGTTACGGTATGTTATAATCTTCTATAAAAGCATCTAAGCCTTTTTTTAATAATCAATAGTTCCTGCTGTGACCAGCTCCTAAGGTGGCCTGTTCTTAATTAAAGATTGATACTTCTCTCATTGTAAAGAAGCCTTGTCTCCTGTGGAGAATGAACCTATTTAGTTTCTACATGGAACAAGGGCTCTCCTATCTTTAGAAGGGTTTATCAGAAAATATACTTTTTGTATGTGCCAATTATGCAATTGTAAAAATTAAAGGGGTGTTCTGGGATTTATCCTCGTCACCCCTGGGCGATTTTCCTTTTTTCATTTTCGCTTTTTCCTCCCCTTCTTCCAAGAGCCATAATTGTTTTACTTTTCTGTCAATCTTGCCTTATGATGGCTTGTTTTCTGCAGGACAAGGTGAAATTTTGAATGAAAATATTAGTTTTACCATATAGTGTACTGGAAAATGGGAAAAAAAATTCCAGGTGCGGTGAAATTGCAAAAAAAAGTGCAATTGCATGATTGTTTTGGGAATATTTTATTTACCATGTTCACTATATGGTAAAACTGATGTGTCAGTGTGACGCCTCACATTAGTACGAGTTCGTAGTTACCAAACATGTATAGTTTTACTGTTATCTAAGGGGTGGAAAAAATTCAGACGTTCGTCCAAAAAAAGAGTAGCGCTCTTGTCACCCTTTTCCGAGAGCCGTAGTGTTCTCATTTTTCTGGATCTAGGGCTCAGTGATGGCTTATTTTATGCGTCCTGAGCTGATGTTTTTAAAGATACTATTTTTGTGCGGATGCTTCTTTTTGATCACCTGTTATTGCATTTGAAAGAAAAATTTGCAGAGACCAAAAAACTTAATTTTGGCGTTTGGAATTACTTTATCACCACGCCATATACTGATCAGATTAATTGATTTTATATTTTGATAGTTCTGGCATTTCTGAACACAGTGATACCAAATATGTGTATATTTTTTATTTTTTTAACTATTTTATTTTCAATGGGGTGAATAAGGGGACTTTATCACTGCACAGTCTGATCAATTCTACTGTTCAATTCTACTGATAAGAGAAATATTGCTCTGATCAGCAGAAATGTAGTGTTCGTGTGGGAGCCGGCACTGTGTTGGCTCTCACAGGTAGTGAGTCATGACAGGGTCATCAGCTAATGCTGAGCTTTCATGGCAACACATTGGCACCCCGTTATCGTGTCACAGCACGATCTCCGTCACGGCCATTTAAACCAAGTTGTCAGTGTTTGACAGCAGGATCAAAAGGGTTAATAGATTCAGGCGGATCTCCAATCAACCTGCGCCTATTAGCCCCATATGTCTGCTGATTGGATCAGCAGAAATGTGCGGGGATTAGGGGATTACCACAAACTCACCGCCGGAGCCCACGGTAACGGAACATAGGCGACCAAGGATGATGTACAGTTATGTCCTTGGTTGTAAAGGGGTTAAAATGTCCTACTTAAATACCTATAAGTGGTGAGCGTACATACTCATCAATAAGAGGGAAATATTAGATTAGAGCAGGCATATAGGCAGTGTCTAATTGCTATTGCAGTAATTGTATACAGCTGCACCATTAAAACATAAGTTGTTTTAAGGGCTACATACTGTTCTTCTCTAATAAAACCTCTGTTACCTGCATTCATTGTAGGGATAGCTGGTGGAGGAGGGATAGTAAATAATAAATAAACAAACTACGTGGGATTCCTCCTATTGTTGATAACCAGCAAAAATAAAACAGGCATCTGTGGGCTGATAGCAGGCTGCGAAAGTCCTTGGTTATTTGACACTTCCTAGCCTAAAAATAGCAGCCTGTAGCTGCCCCATCACATTAGAGGCACCAATTCTGGCGCTTTAACTGGCTTTTCCGATTGCCCTGGTACGGTGTCAGCTGATCCCTGCAAGTTTTTGGTATCATATGTCAGATCCCTACAAGTTATTGGTGTTAATCTGGTAACTGGTGCTAATTATATTAATTATCTGAAAAACCCTATGTAACTGGCAGCCTAACTTTCCAGTTTGCACTGACTTTGCAAAAATGGTGTGTCATTCCAAAGTGACTTAAACCCTCCAGCAACAGGTTGTCCAGATGAAGGGGTGACCCTTTCTGCCATAGCAAGGGAAGTTGGTCATTCCAAGTCTGTGATTTTGAGAATATTGCATCTTTACAACACTGCAGCTGGAATTGCTTGGCAGTTCAGCACTGAATAGGGTAAGGAGTAGAGATGAGCGATGTTCGATTCGAACCGTTCACCAATTTCAAATTCGAGTGATTTTGGGCAGTGTTCGAGTCGTTCGACAAACTCGAACGATTTGCTTCAAGTTCGGCCGTTCGAGTTACCATTCGATAAGGGTTCAATCACCAAAAGCGTAGCTAGTTACTAGCTGGCTTTTCACTGTAATACTGTCAGTCACTGTTAATAATGATATTATCAAAATTCAGCATATAGTGTGCGGGGGGGGGATGGAGTTTAGATCAGTGCTGCTGAGTGCTGAAAGAATGGCAATCGCCATTTTTCTTTTTTTCCTAACGGTGGGGCGGGCCAGGCTGTCAGCCAATCACAGACACACACACAGCAAAGTGGATTTTTGCCAGACAAGCAAGGGCATGTGTCATTGGCTGTGTATGTCCCATGTCCTTGCCTTATAAGACCCGGCCATTTTCCCCATCGCCGCCATTATCTCTCTGCTGCGGGAGTGTGACAGTCACCGCTCCCGCTGCTGTTGCTGATGAGTGCGCTATAGACTTATACAGTGCAATCTACACATCGGTTCAGAGATTAGGGACTACATGTAATTTCAGCCCTTTTCAGGGCTACATTACAGCAGTTCATAGCCATTTTTGCTAGGCAGGTCTGTGCAAGGGATTATCACATCTGCCTAAATCAGCTCAGGCAATTCCTTGGGGCATAGTTTCATTGTCTGGGATAGTAAGTGAGGGTTACTTTGCTGACAAGAAAGCTAGACCACCTCTGCATTGTACACCCATTCTCTATTTTTGCTACGACATTTTAAGTGAAAAAAGTGCAGGCAGTTCCTTGGGGCATAGTTTCATTGTCAGGGATAGTAAGTGAGGGTTCCTCTGCTGACAAGAAAGCTAGACCACCTCTGCATTGTAGACTACCTCTCCATTTCTGGTATGCCATTTTAAATGCAAAAAGTGCAGGCAGTTTTAGGGGCATAGTTTCATTGTCTGGGATAGTAAGTGAGAGTTCCTCTGCTGACAAGAAAGCTACACCACCTCTGCATTGTACACCACCTCTCCATTTTTGCTATGCGATTTTAAGTGAAAAAAGTGCAGGCAGTTCCTTGGGGCATAGTTTCATTGTCTGGGATAGTAAGTGAGTGTTCCTCTGCTGACAAGAAAGCTACACCACCTCTGCATTGTACACCACCTCTCCAGAAATGCAATTTTAAACTGCAGGTTGTCCAGCCAATCTGTGAGAAAGGTGCAGGCGTAGATATAATGTTGCCTTCATCCAAAGGTGGTGCTCTCGATGTCTGATAGAGCTCAACACCAGCAGCTGTTTCCACTTCCAAAACAACTGGCGACCTGCCAATCACACTGCCTGTTGCGGTTAAAGGAGTGGAAGGTCTGCGTCCAAAAGTATGTGTGACTGCTGTCCCCACAGTCACAGAGGATGAAGAGCACTTGATGCACTTGATGGGACAGACGCTGGTTGCACCACCCCGCTAGGCGCATTGTAGCACAGTGACCTTCCCACTGCGACTTATGCTTCATTTAAAGTTGTGTACAGGGTGGGCTCCCCAGTATACAGCAAAACCACGTACTAGGAAAAGGACTCTAGGCACTTGGGTTGATAAATGATTGTTTAACTTTACCAAAACAAACAATAACAACCATGCATAAAACTGAAAGAATGGAACAATCTATTCACAAAACAAAGTGTTGCGTGCACGCAGTTCTGGCTGGGCCCAGCCTAGAGTACCCGGGTACTGTGGTGTCCAGTTGCCATAAATACAGACTTCACAATCCTTTCACGGTAATCAGTCTAGCCAGCAACTGAAGAATGGCGGGTTCCGGCACATGATGCTGATCACAGGCGTTACGGTCCTCCTCACCAAACTCCAACACGAGTCTCCTCATAATCCACCTAAGTGTTTCCGCGGCGGCTCCTTTCTGTTACGCACACCTTTCGCTTTTCCTTGAGCTCACATACAGCACCTCTGTTACGAACCGGCGCCGCCATAGCCACAAGCAGCCTGCTGTGGTTCCTGTTGCGCCCAGGCGCCGGCTGCCGTTCTTGGCCGTGCCTCGGGTCGTCCAGTTGGCTGCTCCTTCCACCACGTCTAAGTGTGGAGAAGCGGCTAGTGCGCATGCATGCGCCGATTTACCCCAGCCAGAGTCTAAGCCCGGTGTTTTGCCTAGTGAGCATGCTCAGCCTGATTGTGTTATGTCTGAGACTAAGTCCTCAGTTCAGGCTACTGAGCATGCTCCCACAATTAACCCTAACAGCCTCTTTGCACAGGTACTTGGACTTCGTGCTGTGTCTAAGTTCTGGGATGTGCCTACTGAGCATGCTCAAACTGATAGTCTGCTTTCTGAGCCTGTTGCTCAGGCTACTGAGCATGCCCAGGCACTTAGTGCATCAGAGGCTAGGTCCGGTAAGGACCTCACTGAGCATGTCCGTGAGGTGGCAGGCCCTGATAGGGCAGAGGGTGTCAGGTATCCTGATGACGTGGCAACTCCGGACTGGCTCGCAGAGGCCCGCCCCTATGATCTGGCACCTCACCATTGGTCGTCAGACGATGACTGGTGAAGTGTTTGGGGCGTGGCTGCCATGAGGTCATCAATGACATGGCGGTTCCGGATAGGTCGCATGTGACGTTACTGATGACATGCACTCTGCTATTGGACCTTGGTGGTTCCACCCTGGCTTTGGGGCGGACCCAGGTTATAAAAGGGGCTGGAGACAACATGGAGAGGCGCAGTCTTCATTTAGAGTTCTTGGTGGCATAAGCCTTGTTGGAAGCGGTAGGTAAGGCTAGGCGGACGGTGCCTGTCACGCCAAGATTCGTGGCTCAGCACATGAGGGTCAGGCGCCGTGCTTCCTTGCTACCGTTCCTGTTGTGCTAGAGCAGTCCAGTGGCGTTAACTGGGCTGCGGCTGCTGCGTCACCTGTTCAGTTGTGCCTCCTACGCACATGGGCAGAATATCTGTTGCGTCACCTGTCCGAGAGTGCCCTCTACGCACACGGACAGTGTACCTGCTGCGCCACCTGTCCCGTTGTGCCCTCTACGCGCACGGACAGCGCACCCCAGAACCCCTGTGAAGTTAACAGGGTGTTCCTGGATTGGGTATGTGAACCCCATTATCATCCTCGGCTTCCCAGTCAAATGCTACTGGTGTGACTACCTGGTCTGACGTGTCCTTTACACACGTGGCCAGTCGAGTGGTGGCCATAAACGCTAATCGGAGGACCGCTCGGCCTAACGTGTCTTACACACGTGGCCGACAGGGCGCTGTCGCAGCGGTCTTCTCGGTCAACGCTAACTGGTTACCATCCAGCCTGACGTGTTGTTACACACGTGGTCGGAGTAGCGTCCGCTCCACCGAAACGCTAACTGGTTACCATCCGGTCTGACGTGTCCCTACACACGTGACCGGTTCCTTGAGTTATCTCAGAGCCATCCAGCTCAATAGTCTCCGCCTAACCCACAGGGTGCCAGCAGCTCCATTACCATCTGGAGCACGGTGGGCCCCGACTGGCGATTGGGATATATACCCCTGGTCCTAATCTGCCGGTCCCCCCCCGTAACAGTAAGACTGCGCCAGGGTCTGGCTGGCATGGCGGAGATGGAGCAGCTACGTCAGTTCATGCTGCAGCTTGATGCCAGAGTGAGGTCTCTGGAGAAGTCTGCTCTTGCTGCTGATATGGATGATATGGTGGCTCAAGCGGCTGCAATGGTGTCAGTCACCAAGCCTACTCCAACCCTCCCTCACCTCTCGCTGCCCAACAAGTTTACGGGAAACAGCAAGGCATGTAGGGGATTCGTGAACCAGTGCTCAGTCCATCTAGAGCTGTTGGCTGCACGGTTTCCTACAGAGAGGTCAAAGGTGGGGTTTATCATCTCCTTGCTCTCTGATAGAGCACTGGAGTGGGCTACACCATTGTGGGAGAGGAATGACCCCATAGTACAGGACTCTAAGGAGTTTTTGGAGTCCTTGCGACAAGTGTTCCTGGGGCCTCAGGTCACTCACGACTCGGCCCTACAGCTACTGACTTTGGAGCAGGGGCGTACCTCCTCAAGTCAATATGCTGTGAGTTTCAGGACACTTGCTGCAGAACTGGGGTGAACAGAGAGGACTCTCATTCCACTGTTCTGGAGGGGATTAGCCTCGCACGTGAAGGACGCATTAGCGTCGCGTGAGGTACCAACTACCCCTGAGGGCCTCATGACTCTGGCTACCCGCATTGACCTGCGGACCTCCGAACGTCAGCTGGAGCGCAGGTCAGAGGGTCGTTCAGCCACTGTAGTGGTCTCTCCTACTGCACCTCCCTTAGAGGACATCTCTGTCCCTATGGACATCGCGAGGGTTGGTGTTGCTAGGTCTTCGAGTCGCAAGGGCATTTCCTGTTTCGCTTGTGGGCAGTATGGTCATTATGCCAACCGTTGCCCAAAGCGTCAGGGTAAGCGACCGCGATTGGTGATCATAGCTGGAGGTAGACTGGACTCTGCGTCATCCATTAGGTTGACGTTTCCCGCGTCCATTTCCTTTAAGGGGTCAACATGGTCCACAAGGGCAAGTGTGGACACAGGTGCTGGGGATAGTTTCATTTCCTCCTCTTTTGCCCGGCGGCATGCCATCCCGCTGGTGCAAATGCCAAGGCCAGTGAGAGTCCGTGTGGTGGATGGGTCCTTGTTGCCCAAGGTAATTCACCAGCGGACAGTGCCCATTACCCTTGCCATGTCATCTGGTCATAGGGAGACCATTTCATTTCTGGTTCTCCCTAAGGGTGCAGATGATATTCTGCTGGGTATTCATTGGTTGAAGCGGCATTCCCCACATATCGACTGGTCGTATGGGCTGATTACGCGGTGGAGTGAGTCTTGTAGCTCCCACTGCATGTCTCCATCTTCCGCCCGTCGCTCAGTGGTATCTGTGGCGATTATAGACCATTCGAGTGGGAGGGCCGCTAGAGGGGGGGTACTGTTACGAACCGGCGCCGCCATAGCCACAAGCAGCCTGCTGCGGTTCCTGTTGCGCCCAGGCGCCGGCTGCCATTCTTGGCCGTGCCTCGGATCATCCAGTTGGCTGCTCCTTCCACCACGTCTAAGTGTGGAGAAGCGGCTAGTGCGCATGCGTGCGCCGATTTACCCCAGCCAAAGTCTAAGCCCGGTGTTTTGCTTAGTGAGCATGCTCAGCCTGATTGTGTTATGTCTGAGACTAAGTCCTCAGTTCAGGCTACTGAGCATGCTCCCACAATTAACCCTAACAGCCTCTTTGCACAGGTACTTGGACTTCGTGCTGTGTCTAAGTTCTGGGATGTGCCTACTGAGCATGCTCAAACTGATAGTCTGCTTTCTGAGCCTGTTGCTCAGGCTACTGAGCATGCCCAGGCACTTAGTGCATCAGAGACTAGGTCCGGTAAGGACCTCACTGAGCATGTCCGTGAGGTGGCAGGCCCTGATAGGGCAGAGGGTGTCAGGTGTCCTGATGACGTGGCAACTCCGGATTGGCTCGCAGAGGCCCGCCCCTATGATCTGGCACCTCACCATTGGTCGTCAGACGATGACTGGTGAAGTGTTTGGGTCGTGGCTGCCATGAGGTCATCAATGACATGGCGGTTCCGGATAGGTCGCATGTGACGTCACTGATGACATGGCACTCTGCTATTGGACCTTGGTGGTTCCACCCTGGCTTTGGGGCGGACCCAGGTTATAAAAGGGGCTGGAGACAACATGGAGGGGCGCAGTCTTCATTTAGAGTTCTTGGTGGCATAAGCCTTGTTGGAAGCAGTAGGTAGGGCTAGGCGAACGGTGCCTGTCACGCCAAGATTCGTGGCTCAGCACATGAGGGTCAGGCGCCGTGCTTCCTTGCTACCGTTCCTGTTGTGCTAGAGCAGTCCAGTGGCGTTAACTGGGCTGCGGCTGCTGCGTCACCTGTTCAGTTGTGCCTCCTACGCACATGGACAGAATACCTGTTGCGTCACCTGTCCGAGAGTGCCCTCTACGCACACGGACAGTGTACCTGCTGCGCCACCTGTCCGGTTGTGCCCTCTACGCGCACGGACAGCGCACCCCAGAACCCCTGTGAAGTTAACAGGGTGTTCCTGGATTGGGTGTGTGAACCCTATTATCATCCTCGGCTTCCCAGTCAAATGCTACTGGTGTGACTACCTGGTCTGACGTGTCCTTTACACACGTGGCCAGTCGAGTGGTGGCCATAAACGCTAATCGGAGGACCGCTCGGCCTAACGTGTCTTACACACGTGGCCGACAGGGCGCTGTCGCAGCGGTCTTCTCGTTCAACGCTAACTGGTTACCATCCGGCCTGACGTGTTGTTACACACGTGGTCGGAGTAGCGTCCGCTCCACCGAAACGCTAACTGGGTTGTCGTCCGGTCTGACGTGTCCCTACACACGTGACCGGTTCCTTGAGTTATCTCAGAGCCATCCAGCTCTATAGTCTCCGCCTAACCCACAGGGTGCCAGCAGCTCCATTACCATCTGGAGCACGGTGGGCCCCGACTGGCAATTGGGATATATACCCCTGGTCCTAATCTGCCGGTCCCCCCCGTAACAACCTCCTCCGGTCTCCAAGTCCACAGCCGAAGACTGTTTTGCTATTGCTATAGTGACCAAACAGTCAAAGGCAGATGCAAAACAGCGGCCCCTTGTGGGTGGTCAGCAATGCATACAATGAACGGCAAATTAGCATGTTGCTTTCACAGTGGATAAAGGTCATAAATACACCCTCATGCTGCTCAATGCCGCAAGCAGCCTGATGCGGTTCCAGTTGCGCCCAGGCGTCAGCTGCCTTTTTTGGCCGTACCTCGGGTCGTCCAGCTGGCTGCTTCCTCCTCCACGTCTAAGTGTGGAGAGGCGGCTAGTGCGCATGCGTGTGCCAATTTACCCCAGCCACAGCCTAAGCCCAGAGTTTTGCCTAGTGACCATGCTCAGTCTGACTGTGCCATTCCTGAGGCAAAGTCCTCAGTTTGAGCTACTGATCATGCTCCCACACTTAGTGCAAAAAGCCTCTTTGCACAGGTACTTGGACTCCGTGCCGTGTCTGAGTCCTGTGTTGTGCCTACAGAGCATGCTCAAGCACTGAGTGCATCAGAGGCTAGGTCCGGTAAGAACCTCACTGGCCATGTCCGTGAGGTGGCAGGCCCTGATAGGTCAGAGGGCATTGGGTGTCCTGATGATGTGGCCACTCCAGACTGGCTCGCAGAGGCCCGCCCCTATGACTTGGTACCTCATCATTGTTCATCAGACGATGACTGGTGAGGTGTTTGGGGCTTGGCTGCCATGAGGTCATCAGTGAAGTGGCGGTTCCGGATAGTCCGCTGGTTATGTCACTGATGACGTGGCACTCTGCTATTGGCTCCTGTAGGTGCATTGTGGTGCACCTTGGGTTGGGGCGGACCCAGGTTATAAAAGGGTCTGGAGACAACATGGAGGAGTGCAGTCTTCTATTATGCTCAGACAGAGCACATCTCCATGTGTTGAACCCATTGCGGAGGACAGAGGTAGGCAGGGATAGGGCGTCGGTGCTGAACGCCACCACACTTGGTAACGCAGAATGGTTACGGCCAGCTCCTGTCCAACAGTCCTGCTAGTGCAGCCCAGTGGCATTAACTGGGCTGCTGCTGCGCCTGCTTTCCACAGGTGTGCCCCCTACGCACATGGACAGCGTACCCAATGACCCCTGTGTTGTTAGCAGGGAGTTCCTGGGCTGGGTGTGTGGACCCTGTGACGCTAACAGAGTTCACGGTCTCCTGATCCGAGTGTCGTCTAACTCGGTTCAGGCTACTATTAGTTTCAGAGCCACCCAGCTCTGTATCCTCCGCCTAACCTTCGGGTTGCCAGCATCTCCTTTTCCATCTGGAAATTGCTGTTACCACCAGATACGGTGTTTCTGGTACGGTTTGAGTGATGATGACTCGACAGTCCCATGGTTGGCAAGTTAGAAATGGGAGATTCACTCTGCGCAGCACTGGTGTTTAGTAGAAAAGCCAATGTAAGATTGCGTACCAGCTTCTGCTGATACTCTTGCATACGAGCGTCCTTTTCTATGGCAGGACTTATTTCGCCAAATTTTGTCTTGTACCGGGGATTTAAGAGTGTGGCAACCCAGTAGTCAGCATTACTTCGAATTCTGACAATCCGAGGGTTATATTGTAGGTAGTGCAGCAAGAAGGCGCTCATGTGTCTTGCGCATCCAGGAACAAGTCCCTTCTGTGTTGTTGGCGGCAAGGTGAGAATCATGCTTCCTTCCTCTGCCCTCTCCCCCCAACCTCGCACAACAGTAATGTGATCAAAGTGTCCCTCATCTGCTGAGTCTTCCATGCCCATCGCCAGTTCATCCTCCATTTCATCCTGGGTTCCTGCACCTTCCTCAATGGTTTGGCTGCTACCATGCGCCCTTGAAAATCCCTCTCCCCCACCGTCCCATGCCTGCCACCTTGGTTCTGCTGACTGTCTGGACCTTGGAGATCTTGTTATCCCTTCCTCATATGACTCCTCCTGTCCTTCCTCCCCTTCCTCTTGTGCCACCACCTGGCTCCAAATAATGTTTAGAGTGTGCTCCAGCATGTAGATGACCGGAATGGTCATGCTGATGATGGCATCGTCAGCGCTAAACATCTTCGTCGCCATTTCTAAACTGTTAAGAAGGGTGCATAGGTCCTTGATCTGAGACCACTCCAGCAGTGTGATCTGCCCCACCTCTGGATCTCGTTAGCCCAGGCTATACGTCATAACGTATTGCAGCAGGGCTCGGCGGGGCTGCCACAGACGCTGCAACATGTGAAGATTCAAATTCCTGCGTGTCGGCACATCGCATTTCAGACGGTGAACCGGCAGGCCAAAAGACTTCCAGAGCGATGCAAGTCGTTCAGCTGCGGGGTGTGAACGGTGGAAGTGAGCACATAGCGAACGTGCACTCTGACGAAGGCCATGTATGCCGGGATAGTGGCTTAAAAAATGCTGGACAACCAAGTTCAACACGTGAGCCATACAAGGCACGTGTGTCACATTGCCCTGGCAAAGTGCTGCACCCAGGTTTGCATTATTATCGCACACGGCCTTCCCTGGCTGCTAGTTGAGTGGAGACAACCATTGATGAAAATCGGTCTCCAGAGCTAACCGTCCATAACTCCTCAGCGGTGTGACTCACATTTCCCATACATTTCAAAGAAAAGAGTCGACCGCCTGATGCCGTTGATCTCTGCTGCCAGCATAGTAAGGAGGTGTGCGGGATTTCTTGTGCACAGTTACAACGCAGGTGGCCTTAACAGACAAGATTTGGGTGGAGGTGGAGGACCCAGATGAGGTTGAGGAGGCAGAAGCAGTGAAGGAACTTCTCCATACAGAGGATTGACGCACGACTCGTGGGAACGGCAAGACTTCTACAGCAGACCCTTCTCCATCTCTCACCATAGTTACCCAGTGTCCAGTCAGCGACATGTACCGCCCCTGTCCATGCTTACTGGTCCAAGTATCTGTGGTGAAATGCACCCTGTCACACGCATAATTTCTCAAGGAAGCGGTGATGTTGTGTGTGACATGCGGGTGTAGTGCAGGCACACCTTTCGTGGAGAAGTAGTGGCGACTGGGTATCTGCTCTTGGGGCACTGCGATGGACATAAGAAAATCCTCTATGTCCACCGGGCGGAAAGGCAGCATTTCTATGGCCAACAGCTTGCAGATGCTGAAAGTCAACCTCTTAGGCATGTCATGCCCTTCTAAAATCATGTAAAACACAGCAAGGGGACTCCAACAAGAGTCTCCATTTTTTCCAAAAATTTGGCCACAGACACCACTTAAGTGACATCAATTGTCCCCCAGTTGCAAACTTAAAATGTTAATTTGCATGAAGCACATTCAAAAATCCACAAACCTTTACTCTCCTCAGGATGACACAGGGGTAGAAAAGTCCTTGTGGATCCATGATTTGTTCATCTTGATGAACGTTAGTCTGTCCACGTTGTCACTGGACAGATGCATGCGCTTATCTGTCAGCACACACCCAGCAGCACTGAAGACACGTTCCGAGAGAATGCTGGCTGTGGGACACAAGATCCCCAAGGCGTAAGTGGCGAGCTCAGGCCATTTTTCCAGATTGGAAGGTCAAAATGAGCAAGGCTCAAGTTGCACAGTAATGGCATCGATGGTCACTTGCAAATACTCCTATATCTGTGTATGCTCCTCCTTTTACCAGTCCAGCTCTTTTGTTTTCGCATGAGTATATGTACTTGTCACTTTTCCATGTGTTTGTGGTGTCTTGTGAGTTGTTTGTCACCTTTTGGACACCTTAGAAGGTGTTTTCTATGTGTTTGGATGTGTTTGTGTTTGCCTGCCATTGTTTTCAATGGGGTTTGAAGGTGTTCGTCGAACGTTCGCGGAACAAATCCGCCATTCGACGAACCGAACCGAACTCGAACACTAGGGGGGTGGCTCAACACTAGTAAGGAGCTGTCTCGTCATACAGTGTCACAACGTTTAAGAGCATTTAAATTGAAAGCCCACTCTGCAATGACCAAACCTCTCATTAGTAAAAAGAATCAAAAGTCTAGACTCACCTTTGGTGAGGAGCATGTTGTATGGACAGAGGAGAAGCGGTTCACAGTTCACTTTAGTGATGAAAGCAAGCTTAATTTATTTGGGTCTGATGGTAAACATTGTTTGACCAGAAAAAAAACTCTAAAACATCACATTTATTGTATTCCTTAAAATATTTATCTCAATCTAAAACACTAGAATCATATCCAGTTGTTAAAGTCACTAAACAAAGTCGTGAAGTGTAAATAATATGTTAGGTCCTGAAATATGGAAGTGGGCAAGGGGCATGCACCACCCGTTATAAATAGGTTATTAATAAGGTGTCACTATAATGGGATAAGGGGACCTGATATTCCCTGGTATTTATCCCTTCCTAGCAACGGAGGTCAATTACACCTTAAATTTTTGGGTGCCCCCTGTTCCTCGGCGGCTAGCCCTATTTGTCCCTGTCACTATATCTGGCCTAAAACCACCACCAGGTGCAGTGTACTGGAGTGATTATACAGTCATGTGTCATAGGTCATAGTTCAAAGACCCTAATCTCATGTAAATGTTATGGTTATCAATCCCCAGTTATACAGATAACTATATGACTATAACAATTAGAGGAGATACATGAAGTAGGGGTCTAAAGGCCCAGTCACACTAAACAACTTACCAGCGATCCCAACAACGATCAAACCTGATAGGGATCGCTGGTAAGTTGCTAGGAGGTTGCTGGTGAGATGTCACACTGCGACGCTCCAGCGATCCCACCAGCAACCTGACCTGGCAGGGATCGCTGGAGCGTGGCTACACGAGTTGCTGATGAGCTCACCAGCAACCAGTGACCAGCCCCCAGCGCCGCGTGGAAGATGCTGCGCTTGGTAACTAAGGTAAATATCGGGTAAACAACCCGATATTTACCTTGGTTACCAGTGCACGCAGCTACACGTGCAAAGAGCAGGGAGCAGCACACACCGCTTAGCGCTGGCTCCCTGCTCTCCTAGTTACAGCACACATCGGGTTAATTACCCGATGTGTGCTGCAGCTACATGTGCACAGAGCAGGGAGCAGCGCACAATGCTTAGCGCTGGCTCCCTGCTCTCCTAGTTACAGCACACATCGGGTTAATTACCCGATGTGTGCTGCAGCTACATGTGCACAGAGCAGGGAGCAGCGCACAATGCTTAGCGCTGGCTCCCTGCTCTCCTAGTTACAGCACACATCGGATTAATTACCCGATGTGTGCTGTAGCTACACGAGCAGGGAGCAGCGCACAATGCTTAGCGCTGGCTCCTTGCTCTCCTAGTTACAGCACACATGGGGTTAATTACCTGATGTGTGCTGTAGCTACACGTGCAGAGAGCAGGGAGCAGCGCACAATGCTTAGCGCTGGCTCCTTGCTCTCCTAGTTACAGCACACATGGGGTTAATTACCTGATGTGTGCTGTAGCTACATGTGCACAGAGCAGGGAGCAGCGCACATTGTTTAGCGCTGGCTCCCTGCTCTCCTAGTTACAGCACACATCGGGTTAATTACCCGATGTGTGCTGTAGCTACACTTGCAGAGAGCAGGGAGCAGCGCACAATGCTTAGCGCTGGCTCCTTGCTCTCCTAGTTACAGCACACATGGGGTTAATTACCTGATGTGTGCTGTAGCTACATGTGCAAGAAGCAGGAGCCGGCACTGACAGTGAGAGCGGAGGAGGCTGGTAACGAAGGTAAATATCGGGTAACCAAGGACATGGCTTCTTGGTTACCCGATGTTTACATTGGTTACCAGCCTCCGCAGAAGCCGGCTCCTGCTGCCTGCACATTTAGTTGTTGCTGTCTCGCTGTCACACACAGCGATCTGTGCTTCACAGCGGGACAGCAACAACTAAAAAATGGCCCAGGACATTCAGCAACAACCAACGACCTCACAGCAGGGGCCAGGTTGTTGCTGGATGTCACACACAGCGACATCACTAGCAACATCGCTGCTACGTCACAAAAGTTGTTTGTTAGCAGCAATGTTGCTAGCGATGTTGCTTAGTGTGACAGGGCCTTTAGCCAAAGATATGATTGGCCTGAATGTCCCAGTACTTATCCTGCCAGGACTGGTCTTAATCCCGACGCGTTTTCCCCCAATGTATCGGGGTTCATCAGGGGATGTGTATATTTCAAGATGTCTCTATTTAATTTAGGCCATCAATCTACAATAAAAAATATATCATCCCTTTAGAAATGTATAACATTTGCACATACCTCCTTATCCTTCCATATGTCCTCCAGATGGATGGGTGACGTTATATTTCCATATGTTCAGTTGCTGTCCTGGATCACCCTGTCACGTGCTGGCTGTAAAATGAGGCCTCCTCCCAGGTCAGCAAAGCACCATGTGGCAGGCTCTGTAGACAGTGAGTGCCTGCAGTGGCAACATTTCACTGTGGCACCGACTCCATAATAGTGTGGTGCGCCTGCTTAATTGGTATATTTAAGGGGTTGGAAATCCCATCCCTCTAGAGACAGAACCTTCCCTGACGCTTCCGCATTCAAAGTTCCCGCCTCCTGATTTGGGCGGTGTTTTTTGTGGCACGTGTTCAAGCCCCACGGCGTCTTCATAGGTGATGACATCATCACCGGCAGCGATCTCTATTGGACGCTGCGCTCCACCCCTCGTTTGTATGTATGGGCGGTATTAGTGTTTGGTTCCCCGTCCATCCAGAGACGAGATACGGCTAGTTAGTGTCAGCCCACCTAATAGCTCATCGTCTCTGGGCGGTAACCCGCATGGAATGCACGTGCGCTCCACCTCTCTTTCGGCTGTATTTATATGTATGTATATATTAATTGATACTGGTTTTGATGAAACATTATGTTTGTCCTTATCCATAAACTGGGGAAAGACTGAACCCAAAGAGTGTTAAGGAGTCAGTGAAAGGTGGTGGAGGAAGTGTCATGGGGAATGTTTTCTGCAGTAGAAGTTGGACTTCTTATACAGCTACATGGCAGAGTGAATACAAGTGTGTATCACAACCTTCTTTAACAACAAGGGGTTAATTACTTACGCTCATCAGTCAATCAGCCAGTAGTTTTCATGCAGGACAATGCCTCCTGTCACACAGCAAAACGGGTAAAGCAGTTCCTTGAAACAGAAAACATTGAAACAATAAAATGGGAAGCCCAGAGTCCTGATCTAAACCCAATAGAAAACCTCTGAAAATCCTTGGTGACAAAGTTATGGCCAAGAAACCCACAACAGTCAAAGAACTGTGGAAGAGACTGAAAGACGAGTGGACCAAAATCACACCAGAGCAGTGTGAGAGACTAATGATGTCCTGTGGAAGCAGATGTGCTGAAGTCATTCAAAGCAAAGGCTTGTGCACTTCCTACTGATTGGTGACTGTTGTTACCTTCAGAAAATATAGTTATATTCTTTCTCTGTGCTACAGTCATTGTTGTTCCCTAATTATGATCATCATGTTTTGGGCAAAATATAGGGTTTATGGTGATAAACTTTGAGTCTTTTGTAAAACACTGTTCTAGTGGCATGGTACACCCCTCACAAAAAACCTGCAAATCTTGATCAATGTATATTACATTGTTTCGATAAAAAGCAAGTGATCATACATTGTTCTCTATTTTAGATCTCCAGTGTAGATCCAAAAAAGTCCATTGAATGTGGCATAGTCCACAAATCGAAACTTGAAAGACATAAAAAAAGAGAGGAAAAGAAACAAAACAATATTCTGTACCTCGTTCACCAATTTGTGTAAATGCTAGATGATACGATGAACGAACGAAAAATGTCGTTATCGTATCATCATTGCATTCACCGACATTTCCATAATGCCGGTGCCGCGACAGGTACGATGTTGTTCCTCGTTCCTGCGGCAGCACACATCGCTGTGTGTGAAGCCGCAGGAGCGAGGAACATCTCCTTACCTGCCGCCGGCGGCTATGCGGAAGGACGGAGGTGGGCGGGATGTTTACATCCTGCTCATCTCCGCCCCTCCGTCGCTATTGGCCGCCTGCCATGTGATGTCGCTATGACGCCGCACGACCCGCCCCCTTAGGAAGGAGGCGGGTCGCCGGCCAGAGCGACGCTCGCAGGGCAGGTGAGTGCATGTGAAGCTGGCGTAGCGATAATTTTCACTACGCCAGCTATCACACGATATTGTACCTGCGACGGGGGCGGGGACTATCGCGTGCGACATTGCAGCATCGGCTTGCGATGTCGCAACATACAAAGCCCGCCTGACATCAGTAACTCCATAATGTCACCGCTCATGACACGTGACATACACCTGGTGTTGCCCTGTCATCTGTGTGACCCAACAAAAGCAATGATACGTGGTAAGGTTGCTGATGTCATTACAGCTCGTCACAGTTATTGGGCATCACAAAGCGCAGCCTGATCAGGAGTGACCTATGAAGCATTGTTCTTAGAGCAAGGCTTCAATGGTTGCACTACAGAATTGGTGGACATTGTGGGAACTCTATGGACTACATCGGAGCTGCAGGAATTCTATTTTTATAATAAATTGAAGAACAAGGGACATTATCTTGTCCCTATCTGTCTCTATTTATGTCTCTCAGCTTTTTATTTGTGGACTGCGTCAGATTTAGTGAAAACCTTTGGGTCTGCATGACATTTGGGAAAAACCAAGGCGAAGTGCATGTATACATCTTTTTTCTCTCAATTATACTGTACCTGAAGAAGGCTGAAGGATAAAACATCTGAGCCGAAACGCATTGTATAATTAACCATATTTTAATGTACAAATAAAATATCTCTTTACTTATTTTTATATTGGTCTAGTCATATGACCGAAACTCATCCAATATGTTCCACCATTGGTAGCAGGAGTGCCGCAAGACTGGTAATTGCCTTTCGAATATCTATCTATCTATCTATATCTAATATCTATTGTAGTGCTGGCTTCCCTAGTGCGCCGACTCCACGGCATCCTAGCGCTATGTACTTGCTCCCTCCTCTTTCCTGCATGACCATTCTTGTGCTGCGCAGTTCTCTGCTTACCTGCATGCCCGTCCATGTGCAGGGTTGTCCTTTTTCCTCCTGCACAGCCATCCTTGTGTTGTGTGTTCCACGGTTCATTCCCACATGTCAACCCATGAGTCAAGTGGTCCTCTGTGTCCCTTCATTGCCGTCCACGTGTAGTGTGGTGTCCGACTCATCCCCCCATGGATGCCCACTAGCTCCTGCTTAGGTCCCAGACCCTATGCATGCTGCACGGGGTTTCCTGGTCTCCAGCCTAGGGGGCACCTATGGTTCCTGTAAAGTAGAGGGGAAGGATCCAGCACAAATTCCTTGTTGATAAAAAGTTTTTCTTATTCTTTATTGAAGTATTAAAAGCAAAAACAACAGGAGACCGAAGATGGGAAACATACATTAAAGCATGGGTGCTCTTAACGCGTTTCGGACTTTAAATAAAAACAAACTAAGGGGTGCTTCACACACAGCGAGCTCGCTGCCGAGATCGCTGCTGAGTCACGCTTTTTGTGACGCAGCAGTGACCTCATTAGCGATCTCGCTGTGTGTGACACTGAGCAGCGATCTGGCCCCTGCTGCGAGATCGCTGCTCGTTACACACAGCCCTGGTTCGTTTTCTTCAAAGCCGCTCTCCCGCTGTGACACACACATCGCTGTGTGTGACAGCGAGAGAGCGACAAATGAAGCGAGCAGGGAGCAGGAGCCGGCGTCTGACAGCTGAGGTAAGCTTGTAACCAAGATAAACATCGGGTAACCAAGGTGGTTACCCGATATTTACCTTAGTTACCAGCCTCCGCAGCTCTCACGCTGCCTGTGCTGCCGGCTCCGGCTCTCTGCACATGTAGCTGCTGTACACATCGGGTTAATTAACCCGATGTGTATAGCAGCTAGGAGAGCAAGGAGCCAGCGCTAAGCAGTGTGCGCGGCTCCTTGCTCTCTGCACATGTAGCTGCATTACACATCGGGTTAATTAACCCGATGTGTACAGCAGCTAGGAGAGCAAGGAGCCAGCGCTCAGTGTGCGCGGCTCCCTGCTCCCTGCACACAGCGCTGGTAACTAATGTAAACATCGGGTAACCATACCCGATGTTTACCTTAGTTACCAGTCTCCGCAGCTTCCAGTCGGCGGCTCCGTACAAGCGCAGCGTCGCTTGCACGTCGCTGCTGGCTGGGGGCTGTTCAGTGGTCGCTGGTGAGATCTGCCTGTTTGACAGCTCACCAGCGACCATGTAGCGATGCAGCAGCGATCCTGACCAGGTCAGATCGCTGGTCGGATCGCTGCTGCATCGCTAAGTGTGAAGGTACCCTAAGTCCTTAGTCATAAGTGACCCATACTGTGCAGAGTACTGCTCTTATAGACTGACTAACAAGCTCTAAGTTAGGAGTAGAACGGAAATGCAGTAATTGATTAACAAAAGGGTGTAATTAAGTTAAGCTAATTGAAAGGCAGTGAGTGAACCATGGGGAATGCAAGGTATATACTGTGGCGATGTTGAAGTATTTCAGACATATACAAAAAGTCCACATAACGAGCGAGATCCATAAATGCCTACATATAAACCTATACATGTATAAAAACATATTTTTATAAAGACCATATGAAAAAATATATAAAGAAAGGAGGATATATGTATCAGTAAATATATATACATGTATATGCATCTAAACGAACCCAACCGTGTGTCAAATAACCCAAATATATGACAATATGACATAAATAAATAAATCACACAGCAATACTACAAATGTATAAATAAATAAATATGATAGAGATGATGCATGCTGTAACACCCAGTTCATTGTAAATTAGGTCCATGTGTATTTCATTATAACATTTATACATTTGCAAAATTGACTAAGATCTTTGGATATAATGAATATAACAAATATCATAAAATGGATAAATAAATATATGATAGGTGTATGCCTCCATGATCTCTATCATAAATAAAAAATATGGAATATGTGAAAAATATATATGAAAAATATATGAAAAATGTATAATGTATGTTTAATGTATGTTTCCCATCTTCGGTCTCCTGTTGTTTTTGCTTTTAATACTTCAATAAAGAATAAGAAAAACTTTTTATCAACAAGGAATTTGTGCTGGATCCTTCCCCTCTACTTTGCTGTTGCTTATCCCATGCTGGCGTGGACCTACCAGCGGACCCTTGCACCCTAAGGATTTGAGCAGTTTGGCTAGCAGGTGAGCTGAATCTTTTTCTCCCTTCCACCTATGGTTCCTGTCCCTTTAATAGGAAGCTGGCACACCTTGCAAAGGTGTCCCCAGCCTATCGCTGGGAGGCACCAGGTATTTAAGGCTCGCTTCCATAATGGAAGGGGCTAGAGCAATGCATTAGGATTCAGATCCTAGCTGTGTGTTGGTCCTGCCGGTCTGCTCTGGTCTCCCAGCCTCCAGCACCAGTCCTGCATGTAACCAGTTCTGCTCGGCTGTGTTTGTCCTGTCTGTTTCCCTGGACGTGTCTTGTCTGTTCAATTGTACCACCCTTTGTCCTGCACTTGTGTCTCTACCTGCCTGTACCAATCATCCTGTCTGCCTCAGCCTTCCTGGCTGCACCTGTGTCTGATGTCTTGTGCCTGATGTCCCCTGCCCTGTGATCGGTGCCTTATGACCTGGACCCTGACAACCGGAGTTCTGTGCCAGATGACCTGGACCTTGATGACCAGAGTTTGTCCAGATTTCCTGTACTGTCTGCACCTGTGTCCAATGTCCGGTGCCAGATGTCCCATGTCTGGTTACCGGAGTCTGATAACTCATGCCGAAAGTAACTTACCTCCTCCTACCTGTCCTGTCATTCCCCATTCAGACTGTACCTAGTGTTCTGCCCTGTTTGTTCTGCCAGTGTCCGTCCTGTCTATGACTTTGTCCACCTGTCCTGCTACAGTCATATGAAAAAGTTTGGGCACCCCAATTAATGTTAACCTTTTTTCTTTATAACAAATTGGGTTTTTGCAACAGCTATATCTGTTTCATATATCTAATAACTGATGGACTTAGTAATATTTCTGGATTGAAATGAGGTTTATTGTACTAACAGAAAATGTGCAATCCGCATTTAAACAAAATTTGACCGGTGCAAAAGTATGGGCACCCTTATCAATTTCTTGATTTGAACACTCCTAACAACTTTTTACTGACTTACTAAAGCACTAAATTGGTTTTGTAACCTCATTGAGCTTTGAACTTCATAGACAAGTGTATCCAATCATGAGAAAAGGTATTTAAGGTGGCCACTTGCAAGTTGTTCTCCTATTTTAATCTCCTATGAAGAGTGGAATCATGGGCTCCTCAAAACAACTCTCAAATGATCTGAAAACAAAGATTATTCAACATAGTTGTTCAGGGGAAGGATACAAAAAGTTGTCTCAGAGATGTAAACTGTCAATTTCCACTGTGAGGAACATAGTAAGGAAATGGAAGAACACAGGTACAGTTCTTGTTAAGCCCAGAAGTGGCAGGCCAAGAAAAATATCAGAAAGGCAGAGAAGAAGAATGGTGAGAACAGTCAAGGACAATCCACAGACCACCTCCAAAGACCTGCAGCATCATCTTGCTGCAGATGGTGTCAATGTGCATCAGTCAACAATACAGCGCACGTTGCACAAGGAGAAGCTGTATGGGAGAGTGATGCGAAAGAAGCCATTTCTGCAAGCACGCCACAAATAGAGTCGCCTGAGGTATGCAAAAGCACATTTGGACAAGCCAGTTACATTTTGGAAGAAGGTCCTGTGGACCGATGAAACAAAAATTGAGTTGTTTGGTCATACAAAAAGGAGTTATGCATGGAGGCAAAAAAACACGGCATTCCAAGAAAAGCACTTGCTACCCACAGTAAAATTTGGTGGAGGTTCCATCATGCTTTGGGGCTGTGTGGCCAATGCCGGCACCGGGAATCTTGTTAAAGTTGAGGGTCGCATGGATTCAACTCAGTATCAGCAGATTCTTGACAATAATGTGCAAGAATCAGTGAGGAAGTTGAAGTTACGCAGGGAATGGATATTTCAGCAAGACAATGATCCAAAACACCGCTCCAAATCTACTCAGGCATTCATGCAGAGGAACAATTACAATGTTCTGGAATGGCCATCCCAGTCCCCAGACTTGAATATCATTGAAAATCTGTGGGATGATTTGAAGCGTGCTGTCCATGCTCGGCGACCTTCAAACTTAACTGAACTGGAATTGTTTTGTAAACAGAAATGGTCAAATATACCTTCATCCAGGATCCAGGAACTCATTAAAAGCTACAGGAAGCGACTACAGGCTGTTATTTTTGGAAAAGGAGGATCTACAAAATATTAATGTCACTTTTATGTTGAGGTGCCCATACTTTTGCACCGGTCAAATTTTGTTTAAATGCAGATTGTACATTTTCTGTTAGTACAATAAACCTCATTTAAATACAGAAATATTACTCAGTCCATCAGTTATTAGATATATGAAACTGAAATAGCTGTTGCAAAAACCCAATTTGTTATAAAGAAAAAAGGTTAACATTAATAGGGGTGCCCAAACTTTTTCATATGACTGTATCATCCTGCTCTGTTCAGCTGCCACAGTCCCAGTTATTGCCCTGGGAGTGGCACCTGACATTCTGCCTCAAAGTGGGTGCTTAGTCAAGCCCCTCCCTCAAAAGGGAAATTCTGTGTTCCCCCGTGATCCAGTGGGTCCACTCCTGCTTACTGCCTTCACCAGTGGTGAGCATTACATCTACTATCTACAGTATCTCTACAATGTTTATTGGTGTCCAAAAATGCTAAAAAAAATGTGAAAAACACATTCAAAAACACATAAAAAATGCAGCAAAAAGGCAGCAAGTCAAATTTCTGCATCTGCAGTTTTCCTGCCAAAAGATGCAGAAATAATGCAAAACTACTGCATCCAAATACTCAACATGTGCACATACCATTTGTGACGGGGTATGCGACAGAGCAGTAAGGGACGCCAGGCCAAGGAACAATCCAAGAAGATTTAATGAGGCAGGGAGCATAAACCATCCAATATTAAAATGGTTCTTTAGAGTCCACACAAAGGAAATAGGTCCGGGGGCGCCAAGGAGAATGCAAAAGTCCTCAAAGTCCAATCGTCCATGTACGGGCGATAAGGAGCTGGCCTTAGCACAGGTCCTCACCCTTCACTCAACAAAGCATAACTAAAAACTAAAACATGGGGCTGAATCTCCCACCCCTCCTTAGATCCACCCCCTTAACATTTGCTACTTGTAGCTAGAAAAGGGTTCCTAGACACAGCCTCCAGAGATTGTGTACTAGGCAAGCCCCCTGCAGAGGAGAACAATATATATGCAACCCCCCCCAAATCAAGGACAATAGCTACGGCTGAAGCCTGATTGCAATATGATACAGGCTAGGGGGATATAATGTTACACCATTGTTCCCAGCAGCGACCTGAGAGTCAGAGATGCATCCAGGAATCTTCCCCATACTTTTCTCATTCCATTTGAGTGCTGTTTCAATCCATCTCAGTGATTTTCCTGCCTCCTCTATTATCCTGTTAGGGTTTTACGGAAAAATGCTTTAGTTCCACATTGACTTCCATTATGCTCTGAATACATGTTGGGCCTCACCAAGAGTCCAGTCTGCTCAATTCAAGTATTGAGTATTCGAGCAGCTTAATGCTCATTTTGTTTTAGATGAGTTTAAAATAGGATACCACATAAATCTGGGGCTGCAGTCACCTCCCTGCAGCAGCTATTACTCCTAGAACAGGATGTTATCAGGATGCTGTTGTTTTTATAGTTTCTTGAATTTGAGCTACAGTTAGGTCCAGAAATATTTGGACAGTGACACAAGTTTTGTTATTTTAGCTGTTTACAAAAACATGTTCAGAAATACAATTATATATATAATATGGGCTGAAAGTGCACACTCCCAGCTACAATATGAGAGTTTTCACATCCAAATCGGAGAAAGGGTTTAGGAATCATAGCTCTGTAATGCATAGCCTCCTCTTTTTCAAGGGACCAAAAGTAATTGGACAAGGGACTCTAAGGGCTGCAATTAACTCTGAAGGCGTCTCCATCGTTAACCTGTAATCAATGAAGTAGTTAAAAGGTCTGGGGTTGATTACAGGTGTGTGGTTTTGCATTTGGAAGCTGTTGCTGTGACCAGACAACATGCGGTCTAAGGAACTCTCAATTGAGGTGAAGCAGAACATCCTGAGGCTGAAAAAAAAGAAAAAATCCATCAGAGAGATAGCAGACATGCTTGGAGTAGCAAAATCAACAGTCGGGTACATTCTGAGAAAAAAGGAATTGACTGGTGAGCTTGGGAACTCAAAAAGGCCTGGGCGTCCACGGATGACAACAGTGGTGGATGATCGCCGCATACTTTCTTTGGTGAAGAAGAACCCGTTCACAACATCAACTGAAGTCCAGAACACTCTCAGTGAAGTAGGTGTATCTGTCTCTAAGTCAACAGTAAAGAGAAGACTCCATGAAAGTAAATACAAAGGGTTCACATCTAGATGCAAACCATTCATCAATTCCAAAAATAGACAGGCCAGAGTTAAATTTGCTGAAAAACACCTCATGAAGCCAGCTCAGTTCTGGAAAAGTATTCTATGGACAGATGAGACAAAGATCAACCTGTACCAGAATGATGGGAAGAAAAAACTTTGGCAAAGAAAGGGAACGGCACATCATCCAAGGCACACCACATCCTCTGCAAAACATGGTGGAGGCAACGTGATGGCATGGGCATGCATGGCTTTCAATGGCACTGGGTCACTTGTGTTTATTGATGACATAACAGCAGACAAGAGTAGCCGGATGAATTCTGAAGTGTACCGGGATATACTTTCAGCCCAGATTCAGCCAAATGCCGCAAAGTTGATCGGACGGCGCTTCACAGTACAGATGGACAATGACCCCAAGCATACAGCCAAAGCTACCCAGGAGTTCATGAGTGCAAAAAAGTGGAACCTTCTGCAATGGCCAAGTCAATCACCAGATCTTAACCCAATTGAGCATGCATTTCACTTGCTCAAATCCAGACTTAAGACGGAAAGACCCACAAACAAGCAAGACCTGAAGGCTGCGGCTGTAAAGGCCTGGCAAAGCATTAAGAAGGAGGAAACCCAGCGTTTGGTGATGTCCATGGCTTCCAGACTTAAGGCAGTGATTGCCTCCAAGGGATTTGCAACAAAATATTTTGTTTGGGTTTGGTTTATTTGTCCAATTACTTTTGACCTCCTAAAATGTGGAGTGTTTGTAAAGAAATGTGTACAATTCCTACAATTTCTATCAGATATTTTTGTTCAAACCTTCAAATTAAACGTTACAACCTGCACTTGAATTCTGTTGTAGAGGTTTCATTTCAAATCCAATGTGGTGGCATGCAGAGCCCAACTCGCGAAAATTGTGGCACTGTCCAAATATTTCTGGACCTAACTGTATCTAAAGATGCCCTGGCTCAACAGCACTGATAGAAGCTCTGGGAGAGGTGAGTGCAGCGCCAGCACTCTGCTTCTGTCTCCGCTGCGGCATCTTCTATGAAACAAGATGTCATCAAGGGCACAAAAAAGAGTAACACCAGCCTCTAGCACCTCTCTCAAACAAATTGTATTCAGCGAGCAGCACTGGTGTCAAAGACATAGCTTCTACCACCCCCCATGGTAATTCATTTGAGGATGGTGCTTGAGTAACTCATTGCTTCTGTCTCCACCCCCTGACAACATCTTGTTTCACAATTAGAAAATTCAGCAGCGGAGATAGAAGCATAGTGCCGATGCTGCACTCACCTCTCCCACAGCTTTTATCACAGTGGATCCAAGATGCTATGAGAGGTTGGCAATGCAAAAAAACTATAGTATGTGAATGCTGCACTACCCCTGATAATGTCCTATTCAGTGGTGTAGCTACAGTCTGATGGGCCCTGGTGCAGAGTTTGAGCCTGGGCCCCCCTCCCCCTCGTCAGATTTATGGGCCATTGTAGCATTCTAAATCCTATAAAGACATACAAGTTGCCCCCACTCCCTCTTTTATTGTGTAGTAATGTCCCCCATCCTGGGCGACTTCCTGGTAAATATGTCCTCCATCCTGGTAAATATGTCCACATCATGGCCCTTCCTGGTATATGACCCCATCATGGCTATATCCTGGTATATATGTCCACTATCATGGCCCCATCCAGGTATATATATCCCCATCATGACCCCATCATGGTATATCTCCCCATCATGGCTCCATCCTGGTGTATGACCCTGATCATCGATATAGCCTGGCATATATGGCCCCACCCTGGTATATATGTCCCCATCATTGCCCATCCTGATATATAGGCCCCATCCTGGTATATAGCACTCCATTCTGATATATAGCCCCTCATCTTGGTATGTAGCCTCCATCCTGGTATATAGCCGCCTATCCTGGTATATAGCTCAGTCATCTTGGTATATAGCCCCCATAATGCTACATAGCCCACTACCGCACTGCACACAGTAAAAAAAAATAAACAACTGTACTATGTGTCCACTTTGATAACGAGCCATAAGGAATTTTGTATAGCGAGCTAGGATGGATGTGTAGATAGATAGATGTACAGACAGACAGGATGGATGGATAGATAGGATGTACAGTACAGACATACACAGACAGTATACACAGACAGATAGTATTCACAGACAGACAGATAGTATACATAGACAGCTAGTATAGACAAATAGATTAGACAGAGACAGTATAGACAGACAGTATACACAGAAAGTCAGACATATAGTATAGACAGACAGACAGATAGTATACACAGACAAACAGATAGTATAAACAGACATACAGTATATACAGACTGTACACACAGACAGATAGTATACACAGACAGACAGTATACACAGACAGACACATAGAATTCACAGGCACAGATAGTATACACAGACAGTTAGTATTCACAGATACATAGATAGTATACACAGACAGACACATATTATATGTGCCGCCCCCGCGACAGCCGATGGGCTGCTCGGATCCGGATCTGCAGTGGCTTGAGTGGTCTCCGGACCAGAGGCGGGGTCGCGCGGCCTCTCGAAAATAAAAGGGGGGTAGAAAGGGTGGATTTGGATAATGTTTGTGACGCCACCCATGGTTCGTGGTAAAAATTGGGATACCACCGCTGCTGCGTTTAGGGGTGAGGGGAGCGCCCTTGAGCGATGGAATGGCAGCTATTGATGTTAACCCCTCCAAGGGCAGGGGAAGGTGACCCGGGGTTTGGTGCTGGCAGGCTGGGGATCCGTTGGGAGCAAGGGGGCACAGCATACTCACACAGTCCAGAGATACTGACACTGACACCAGGTAAACCAAAGTCTTGAACGCCCTGCAGCCTTAGTCCGAACACGTTGGGTCCGTGCCCTTTTGGCGTTGCTGGTTGGTCTGAAGCCTTGTCCCTTGGCACCGTGTTTACACTTGGTGGATCCCTTTCACCTAGAACTACTCGGGTCCCACTCACCTGCATGGGTAGCAGACTGAGCTTGCTCTCAGGGTTCACGCTTAGGATTTTCTGGATGGTTTGGGGAAGTCCTATCCCTCCGTTGTGCTAGTACCCCGATTTTGGAGCGGGTGGAGAGCGGTTCATGAAGATTCCGTTCCCGTCGGGTGAATTACTGGGCTGCATGAAGCTACTTCCCAGCCTAGGGTCCGCGTACCCTGTCGTGCCCTGGCCCCTGCCAGGTCGTAGCACAAGGCCGCCGGTCTGCCCTCCATGGCAGTATCGTGCCCCTGTCACTACCCACTTTGACCGGGGCTCCAGCTCCTTCCAGGCCAGACCAACATCTGGCACCTGGGACGGTTACAAGAGCCCAGCTCCGCAGCGTGACCTTTCCTGTCACCGTTCACTGGCACTTCTCCCTCCACTTCTCTCCTAATCCTGACACTTCTGGCCCTCCTTCTACCATCCCTTCATCTGGATTGCCCTATTCCCCTCAGGCTGCCCAATGGGTGTTTGGTGGGTGTGGTGCACAGTGTTTCTCAGGATTTGTGTATACCTGTTCTTAGCAACACCAAAGGGACAGGACCCATAAACAAGGAGGAGCGGGTACCATGCAGAAGGGCGGATTGCACGGCACCCTTGTGATGGCCTGATAGGCCAGGACATTACATTATACACAGAGTAACAGACAGTATACACAGACAGACAGTATACACAGACAGACAGTATACACAGTCAGACAGCTACACATTACACACTATACAGGACACATATATCTTATACATAACACATACAGACAGCACATAGTACATGATCACATTATAATCACCTCCTTCTTGGCCTCTTGGAGTTAAGAGGGTCTTTGGAAGCAGCTTCTCTGGCCGTAGCAGTGCAGGCGCCCCTCCCCCTCTCTTTGTGGTGAAGACGGGAGCAGACAGGACACAGAGGAGGGGAGGGCACCCTGTGCTGGAGCCTGTGCACTGCAGGAGCAGGAAGTGACAGTAAACTGCTGCACCCTACGGTGCCTCATCTGTTGTCTGCCGGAAGGGGCCCTGTGCCACTGGTGGCCATGGTACTCACCTACACTGTGCTCCCTCAGCATCCTCCTGCGATGCTAAGAAATGACCAGCATGTAAGCAGCACAGCTCATGATGTCAGTGTCATGCACGGCCACTTACAGCAGTGGCAGCTGTCAGCATATTCTCTGTTCCCCATGTGCAGGATCGTGTCCGTGGGGAGCAATATCCGTGGCCTTAATCAGCCGCCAACCAATTGCAGTACAGGGACCTGACACCTGACTGGCCTCCGTGCTGCGATGTATCTGAAACACCTCTATCTGAATCAGGGGCTGGAGCCAGCGCCCCCCTTGCACTCCTAGGTCCTGTCGTAGTGGCGACCTCTGCGACCGTGGTAGTTATGTCCCTGGTCCTATTCCAGGAGATGTGATAGATGCTGCAGGGAAGTGAATGCAGCCCCACACTCCTGTGTCTTACCGTTTGAGACACCTTTATAACAAATCATCACAGGAACACATTTTGGGATTAGCTAGATAGGGAGAAGTGTAGGGTATTGTATAATAAAGCAAATAAAATTGTTTAGAATGTAAAGATAGTCATTTATAATGGGCATTTTTGGTACCAGACCACCCCTTAAATTATGTACAACCTTAGACATCTCTTAGCAAGACAAAATCATTTTCTTTTCAATCTTTCTTCATAAGGGGACCAACATGGGTAGAACTTGTTTGTTTTTTATTTATACGTTTCAGAGATTTATTGGGATTTGCTTTGCTTTCCTTGGCTACCTGCTGTTTATTTTGTAATTAGCTGATATGATTTCTATTTTTCAGACCCCATTCAGCTTTTGTAGTTTCAAAAGCTTGCGTTGATCCCTCAGATTTATGCATTCTATATGCACTTTTTGTCATTATTAATCTTTTCTAATAGTAGGTGTAAGCCTGTGGAGTTTAATTTGTGTCATCTAATCTATATTTGTTACCTAAAAGAATACAGTTTGCAATCTTATTAACAAATATAGATTTAAAGCGCTCCCATATATCAATTGTGTCACTATCACTGACAGTAACTGCTCCTTTTCCGCTTCCTAAAGTGTAGCCTTCAACATGAGAAAATTGATCTCCATCCCTTTGTATGCTTTTTACCATTTAAAGAGGGCCATTCACCAATTTTAGCATATTAAAGGGAACCAACCAGCAGGATTTTCATATATAAAGTAATGCCGGTGCTATACTGGCTATAGGATGCTGAATGTAAGCATACATTTTGTTCAAAATAAGGATGTTTTATTTCAGGAATATGTGCATGTAAAGTTCTAGCAATACACTGCTATTTTATTGACAGGTGCAACAGGAAGGGAATATGTCGGTCGGGTCTTTCTTGCTATCTATTCACCATAGTACATTATGCATGCACGTCAGATATCTGAGTCTCATCATTATCAACTCCAGCCCCCAGAGATTTATGTCTGGTGACGAGGGTCTGGATTCTGCTCAGACCCTACTTCGTCTGATGCCAAATCAAACTGACAAAGATTTTGGGTATCGGTGTAGATGCTTTCCTCCTGTTGATTGGCACCAGGATTTAGAATAAAGTCTAAGAAAAAAAATGATAAGGTCACAAACAATACATTTTTATTGTTTAAAAATAATGACCGCCAGTTAACAAAAGAAAGGGCATCATATGTGATAAAAATAGAAATCATTGTGACAATACACAGGTACTAGAATTTAAGTTAAAGGGAACCTGTCACCTGATTTGGGGCCTATAAGCTGTGGCCACCACCACTGGGCTCTTATATACGGCATTCTAACACGCTGTATATAAGAGCCCAGGCCGCTGTGTAGAACGGGTCAGATGGGTGGCTCCATTCTCTAGGTGCGGCGCCTCCTCTTTTGGCCATCTTTGTCCTCCTTCTGCTGAAGCCGGGGTGCATGACGTGTCCTACATCATACACACGCGCCGGCATAGAGGTCCGGCGCAGGTGGACTACAGTACTTTGATCTGCCCTGTTCAGGGCAGATCAAAGTGCGTCTGCACAGGACCTTAATGCCGGCTAGTGTCCATGACGTAAGATGCGCCATGCACGCCGGCTTCAGAAGAAGAAGAACAAAGATAGCCGAAAGAGGAGGCGCCGGACCTGGAGAACAGAGACACCCATCCGACCCATCTGCACCGCACCGACTGTTTACGTAAGTATTAAAAAGCCATTTTTACATTCTATACAGCGGCCTGGGCTCTTATATACAGCATGTTAGAATGCTGTATATAAGAACCCACTGGTGGGGGCCGCAGCTTATAGTCACCAAATCTGGTGACAGGTTCCCTTTAAGTTAGTTACAGATGAATAGATGCTGTACATAGATTACAAAATGATTAGAAAAAATGAATAAGAGGTCATACACAAATAATTAGAAGATGGCAAAGTGACGTCCCAGACATACAAAAACAGTATGAGTAATGTAATGTCAGAGCGTGTCAAACAATAATGATTGTAAAGTAAACATATAATGTAGAGTGTGTGTGATTATAAGTAGGACGGTAAAGTGTCAAATCAGATTGAAAATTTAAAGGTAGAGCAGTAATGCTAAACACTAACGAGTACATAATGACAGAACACTGTCAGACTGTATGAAGTCAAAATGCTTGCAAATACAAAGAACAAAGAGACAGTGTGTGTCACATGTATATACTACTGGGGTGGCAGAGTAGTGTCTGGCATAAATAGGGAGGATATTGGTTCAGTAATTGTAGTGAAACAGGGTAACATGAGGCATACATATAGCTATGATATAATGAAATAGCATAAAGCCTCTGTGGCTTCAATATAGCATAGTATATGATGTATTACATAACTCAGATTAAGAACTGCAAGAGATGAAATGGCTGCTAGATAAATCATGCACAAAAGGAAAAGAGTTACCTGGACTAAGAGGAACATGTGAACACATGTGACACCCACCTCAACGCGCGTTTCAGAGTCACCTTCATTGACTCACTAGTTCATAAAAATATGCTCATTCAAATAGTGTAGTGTAGTCTTATGCTACAATATGTGTCAAGTGCATATAAGTAACACAGTTAAATATGAAATATTAAGCAATAAAAAAGTTGCATTAGTGTAACATAAAATGCACTGTGCAAAAAGTGCATGAATCAATTCCAGGACAGAGCAAAGACACAATATTGGGAGATGACCATTATGCTGGTGCATGTATCTAATTTGCATTTTAAATCATGCTAGGAGATAATTGTGGTATTTGCATCAATAATGTTAATAATATAGTATTTTGAACAACCCCATAGCAGACACAATCACATTATGAATATCCCATAATTGGAATTATATTAGGGTAGCTGCTAATGACCCAGTGTATTCAGGCCAAAAGATGACGACAATCACCTCAAAGAAAGCAGTGTAGAGTTTGGTGCCTACCCCAAAGTACAGTTTGGTGTTTCCTTCACCAGAGGATCATTAGCAGCTTCAAGTGATTATGATCTTTGGGATCTTTTGGCTTAATAGTAAATACACTTGGTCATTAGCAGCTTCTTCCATCTCTACCTGGTCATAGTTCGTTAAGCAAAAAAGGAGCAGAGACGAGGGAGATACATCCCTGGTCCATCAGAAGCAGAGGAACTGTCACGTCTCCACCAGGGCCTGCTCCGGTGACATCTGCCCTGGTCACCAGGTGCTGCTCTGCTCACACTGAAGGCAGTGCTGGTGATTGGGGAGAAGCCAGTTCCAGTGGCTCTGGTGGGCGGAGTGTCACATCTCCACCAGGGCCTGCTCCGGTGACGTCTGCCCCGGTCGCCAAGCACTGCTCTGCTCACACTGCTGACGGCCATACCCTTGGAAGGTGGCTCACAGATGGACAGAATCCACTTCACCTATGCATAGGAACCCCTTATCCCTTAGATAGAGGTCTGAAGGAGCAACAAACAGATAGTGCCTATTTATACATCCTCCCATTCCCACCTATAGACTCACACGTTCATTGTAAATACACAAAAGGTACACCTAAGAGGATTCATCCTTTCATTGCACCTTGCCAATCAGGATATCTCCCCAGAGACCTGATTATAATACAAACTTATCTAAGACCTCAGGGATAACTTTCCTTGTTCTCCTTGGTGGCGCTTCCTCCATCTTGCTTCAATTTTTCCTTCTTTCAGACATAATCCTTATGTGGAGCGACTGTACATGACACAGGTCGTGTGGGCCGAAACGTCTAACAAATTTTCTGTCGCCTGTAAATAAAATATCACAGATTTTGCAAAGAAAAATCCCCTTTATTGCTTGCATTTTTTCCATTGAGAGTGCAGTATTTTCTATAGTATAACTGCTCACACTACAGGCAGTGCTGGTGATTGGGGGGACGTCAGTTCCAGTGGCTCTGGTTGGTGGAGTCGCCACACATTCACCAGGCTTGGTCAGGCTGGAACTTGCAGTACTGCTGACTGAATGTAGGGGTGTGTGTCTTCCAGTTAGTATACATGCAGCGATCATGCCTACACAGACTAGACTTTCTTGGGCATTTGCCAAAGCCCTGTTCTGTGCATGCACTGAGAATTTAGTTACATAGCTTGAAAAAATACCTAGGTCCATCTAGTTCAACCTTTCTCCGCAACTTATACATTTTGTCATTAAGTAATTTATAACCGACAATGTTGTGTGTAGTGAGGAAATCATCCAGCCCTTTTTTTTACAAGCGGTTATAGTATCTGCCATTACTACCTCTTGTGGTAGGGCATTCCACAGTCTGACTGCTCTAACTGTAAAGAACCCTTTTCTATTTAGCTGCCAGAATCGCTTTTCTTCCCCTCGCAGTGAGTGCCACCTGGTCCTTAGTATTGTCTTTGGAAGAAATAAGTCATGTGCCAGTCCTTCATATTGACCACACATGTATTTATACAAATAATTGAGATCTCCTCTGAGACGTCGTTTTTCTAAGCTAAAAAAATCCAACTTTTTCAACCTCTCATCATATGGGAGGCCTTCCATTCCTTGTAGTAGTCTAGTTAACTGCCTTTGAACTGATTCTAACTTATGAATGTCCTTTTTAAAATGTGGAGCCCAAAACTGGATCCCATATTCCAGATGTGGCCTTACAAGTGATTTATAGAGGGGTAACAATACGTTGGGATCACAGGATCTAATCTCTCTTTTCATACACCCTAGAATCTTGTTTGCTTTAGCAGCTGCTGCCTGACATTGAGTGCTGCTGCTCAGCTTATTTGTAATGAGAATACCCAAGTCCTTCTCCTGTTCTGTAGTCCCGAGTTTACTTCCATTTAATGTATATGCAGCTATAGGATTACTCCGTCCTAGGTGCATTACTTTACATTTATCAACATTAAATCTCATTTGCCAAGTATCTGCCCATTCTGACATCTTATCCAGATCTTTTTGTAATATTGTACTATCAAGGTCAGTTTTTAATATCCTCCATAGTTTTGACCAATGTACTCTGCATAGGGGTTTTTGAGACAGTGCTGGCCAGCAAAGTCAATAAATGCCATTATCTATGAGGTGTAAATGCTTTCTGTAATGTATGCAAATATCAATGCTTTGTGGAAACAAATGAATTCTAGACTAAGCAAAAATATGGAACAGATTGTCTGCTCATTCCCAGGGTTATTAAAGTGCATATAAAGCATTTTCAAAGGGGGACATTTTTCAGAACATTAATTGACTGTAAAATCAGCAATTTCACAGTAATACAAATTAAAATAAGGGAAATCCAAAAGTCATCATTTCAATGTGCTTTGTGATCTATTTTTGGAAGAGAATGTGTTCACAGCGAAATTAGTTTTAATATGCGTTTAAATACACTGAAGAAATACCGTGAACTTGGACTTGTAGAATCATTATTAAAAGATCATTAGGTATAAATTAAAACATCACCTAGTGTCAGATACTCTGCAGTATGAAGAGAACGAACTACTGGGGGGTGAAGTCCAGTGTTATTGTACCACCAATATTTTCCAAAAGAAAATCTTACACATTAGTTTTCAATATGTTTTGATTACATAGCTATATGAAGGCCCTGAGACCCTGATCTGGAAAACCTTGCATAGCGTGATGGAGATGCATGAGCCTTACGATTCCATTCAATGTCTATGGGACCAATAGAGGTAAATTACACATGGTTTTTGGGGGAGGAAGGGGGCATATAACTCCCTTAAATTCCCCAAAAATGTACATTATTTTGGAACCTAAGCAGTGGCGTAACTAAAGTCCTATGAGTCCATGTGCAAAATTTGGGCCTACACCCTCCACCCCTCATGTCTGTCTGATGTAAGGGTCCCTGTAGCATTCTAAATCATATAAAGACATATGAGTTTCCCCCCTCCTCCAATTCTGTACTAATGTCCTCCATCCTGGGCCACTTCCTGGTAAATATGTCCCCCCATTCTGGTATATATGTCTCCCATCCTTGTGTATACTGCCCCATCCTGGTATATATGTCCTCATACTGGGCTTATCCTGGTATATATATTTCCATCCAGAACCTTATCCTCGTATTTACTGCCCCATCTTGGTATACATGTCCCTCATCCAGGGTCCATCCTGGTATATATGTCCCCATTCTGGTATATATGGCCCCATCCTGGGCTTATCCTGGCATATAAGTCCCCATCTTGGTATACATTTTATAATCCTGGTATATATATCCTCATTCTGGGCCCCATCCTGGTATACATGTCCTCATCCTGGTATATATGTCCCTCATCCTGGCCCCATCCTGCCATGCATGACCCCCATTCTGGTAAATAAGTCCTCATCCTGGGCCCTATCCTTGTATATATGGCCCTCATCCTGAGCCCATCCTAGTATGTATGTCTCCCATCCTTGTATATATGTCACCATCCTTTCATATATGTCCCTCATCCTGGTATATATCTCCTCATCCCAGGCCCCATCCTGGTATATATGATCATCATCCTGAGGCCATCCTGGTATGTATGTCCCCCATCCTGGTATGTTTATCCCCCATTCTGATTTGTATGTCCTTATCCTAGTATATATTTCCATCCTGGTATATATGTCTCCATCCAGGTATATATGGTAGATATGTTCTCTTGGACCCATAATGGTAAATGTGTTCCTCATCCTGGACCCAATCCTGGTATATATGTCACCATCCTGGTATATATGTTCATCATTGTGAGCCAATGCTGGCATGTATTTCCCCTATTCTGGTATATAGGTGTATATGTCCCTCATCTTTTGCCCATCCTGGTATGGATTTCTCCATACAGGGCCCATCCTGTTATATATGTCCTCATCCTGGGTCCCCTCCTGGGATATCTACAGTCATGGCTGAAAGTGTTGGCACCATTGTTCCAAAAAATGAAGAATTTTCCCATAAAATGATGCAGTTACACATATTTTGTAATTAATATGTTTATTTCCTTTGTGTGTATTGGAACAACACAAAACAACTGAGAAAAAAAGGCAAATTGGACACAATTTTTATTTACATCAGTCTTATATCATCTACAATCTGCATCAGGCATCCCTGAGCGAGAGGTGCTGAGTTGATGGCATAGATAGGGATAGGGTTAGTTAACATACTGCAGGTAAGCCCATGAGTCCTTTGAAGCTGAGCATCCACCATGCTGACACCTGCTTTACTGTCCACAAGCACAGATATTTTCTAAGTCCTGCTCTCTAGCATCTACTCCTTGTCTCCGGTACGTGTTTGGTCCTTTTCCTCACGTACCAGAGACACGGGCACACGTAGACCCATTAAAATCAATGGGTCTGCGCTCACATGCGTGTTCTGCCATGGACCGTGTGTACGTGTGGAGCATACGTGTGTCCGTGTGCTCCACACGTCAACATGTCAGTTTTTTCCGACATCACGAGTGTCACACGTCCGTGAAAAACATGCGTAGTTTTTCACAAACGTGTGAAAGAGGCCTAAAATACTTAGAAAACCATGTTTCATTTATACACTTGACAAATACTGTCTACTTTGTGTTAATATATCACACAAAATACCAATAAAATATATTTACGTTTGTGAGTGTAATATGAAAAGATATGGAGAAGTTAAAAAGTTCATGAGACCTGAAAGCTTTTATAAGTCACTATGTATGCTTCCTCAGGAACATAATATAACACAAATTGTCAGTCTATTAACTCCACAGTACGCCTGGATACACTACTCAAGTATCCCACTGACCCCAGTCAGCATTGCTACAAATATGTTACCTCATGGAACGCTCGCATGGGTTCAGATACAGTCCTGAAGTATCCTAGTGGAGCTAATTCTGGCTCCATTCACTTACTCTGGCCAGTTGAAGTGAACCCTCTCTTCTTATAAGGGGTTCCTTCAGAGAGGCTTCAATACTTCTTTACACACTTGCATCCTCTTCACACTGACTCCTGTCATTGCACATACTCTCTCACAGGCTGCTTCTTACAGACTGCCATGTGCCAAACAAACAATCTCGTTATACCAACTGAGACACAGCCATGCATGGAGACATTTAGATAACCAGACTCAACCATCTCTCCAGCTATGGCCAGAGTCACACTTGCGAGTGCCTCGCGTGTAACTCGTGCGAGTCTCTCATTGAATCATCCGGCACGGACTCGCACTCTCCTGACAGGAGCGGGTCGGTTGCATGTATGTCTATGCAGCTGAGACGCTCCTGTCCGGAGAGTGTGAGCCCATGCCGGGTGATTCAATGAGAGACTCGGGCGAGTTATACGCGAGGCACTCGCAAGTGTGTTTCTGGCCTATCTGTAAACATGGCCCTCTCAGCTTCTTAACAAAAACACATGGCATTACAAGTACCAGAATGGACCTCCAGGTTTACACCCCTTCTGTACATACCTGCCATTGGTATGGTGCACAGCATGTATGTATATGTATGTGTGTGTGTTTGCATATTTGTACTGGATGCTCACGAGACTTGTAAGATTCCTAGTTCATTAAAAGGTATGAGCCTGTAAATGAATTGGGTGAACATTACATCAATAGCTTAATTTAATAGGACTGACATGCACAATGCTATTCTTAATGAATCAAGCCCATTGTTCTCAGCAGCACATCACACTGTGTAAACAGGACATGTGCTGTCAATAACATGATCTGTATGGTGACAGAATAATCTATTAGTGATCATTCTAAACCTATTGTTCTTTGTTAACTTTGTGAAGAGGCCTATATACGAGGGGATGCTAAGGCTGGGTTCACACATAGCGACAGCGACAACGACGTCGCTGTTACGTCACCGTTATCTGTGATGTAACAGCGACCTTGTAAGTCGCTGTTATGATCGCTGCTTAGCTGTCAAACACAGCGACGTAGCAGCGATCATAACGTCGCTACATGTGCAGAGAGCAGGGAGCCGTGCACGCTGCTTAGCGCTGGCTCCCTGCTCTCCTAGCTACAGTACACATCGGATTAATTACCCAATGTGTACTGCAGCTACATGTGCAGAGAGCAGGGAGCCGCGCACACTGCTTAGCGCTGGCTCCCTGCACTCCTAGCTACAGTACACATCGGGTTAATTAACCCGATGTGTACTGCAGCTACATGTGCAGAGAGCAGGAGCCGGCACTGGCAGCGTGAGAGCGGCGGAGGCTGGTAACGAAGGTAAATATCGGGTAACCACCTTGGCTACCCGATGTTTACCCTGGTTACATCTTACCGCAGCTGCCAGATGCCGGCTCCTACTCCCTGCTCGCTTCATTTCGTCGCTCTCTCGCTGTCACACACAGCAATCTGTGCATCACAGCGGGAGAGCAACAATAAAAAACGAACCAGGGCTGTGTGTAACGAGCAGCGATCTCACAGCAGGGGCCAGATCGCTGCTCAGTGTCACACACAGCGAGATCGCTAATGAGGTCACTGCTGCGTCACAAAAACCGTGACTCAGCAGCGATCTCAGCAGCGATCTCGCTGTGTGTGAAGCACCCCTAAGTCTGGCTTTGTGATCTTTTTTTGTTTCTCTGGTAACCAATGTTACATCACATGAAAGCCTTATGTGTCTAATCGATGTTTTCAAAATGTTGTGTTTGTTGCTTATGGTAACAGTGTTCTACGCACGCGGGAAAACAAAATGGCGAAGTCTAATGCGATATTCACAGCAACTAAAAGCAGAGGAGTGATGAAGTTCTTGTTTCTGCAAGGAAAATCCGCAAAGGATATTCATGGTGATATTTTGCAGACATTGGGGGATCAATGCCCTTCATATTCTACAGTTAAGAACTGGTTTGCCAAATTTAAAAAGGGCCACTTCAGCACGAATGATGAGGAACATCCTGGACGACCGAGAGTGGTTGTTGTTCCGGAGATCATCGATGCTGGGCACAGCCTCATACTGGAGAATTGACGAATTTCAGCTAAAGCAATAGCAGACATCATTGGGATTTCCCGTGAACATGTTTGTGTCATTATCCATGAACATTTGGACATGAGGAAGCTATCTGCAAAGTGGGTCCCAGCATTTTTGACAATAGATCAAGGAAGCATGCGAGTGAAAACTTCACGGTCCATTTGTCAGCGTTTCTGGACTGATAAGAACTTCCTGGATCGACTGGTCACTATGGATGAGATCTGGACTTATTTGTATGAACCCTGAAAACAAGAAGCAGTCAAAAAAATGGAGGTACAGTGGTTCTCCTCATCCAAAGAAGTTCAGGGTGCAAAAATCATCCACTAAAGTGATGGCGTCTGTGTTCTGGGATAAGGAGGGTGTGCTGCTAGTGGACTACCTTCAAAAGGGTTTCACCATCAATGCAAGGTCTTACAGTAAACTTTTAGTCCAATTGAAGGCTGCTTTGAAGGCCAAAAAGCACGACAAGCTGTCCAAAGGAATTTTGTTCCTGCAAGACAACGCCTCCGCTCACACTGCACAAGCAACCACGGCAAAACTGTCAGAGCTGGGATTCCAGTTTGTTGACCACCCACCTTATTCAACAGATCTAGGTCCCTCTGACTATCATCTGTTTCCAAACCTGAAGAAAACTCTCAAGGATACCAAATTTCACACCATTTCTGATGCCATGGCTGCTATGGATGCCTGGTTTGAGGCACAACCAAAATTCTTCTTTTTGCTAGGCTTACAGAACTTGGAATACTAATGTAAGAAGTGTGTTGACATCAGTGGAGAGTATGTGGAATAAATGTAAAGTTTCATCATCCTATCTTGTTTTTTTCTGAGTAAAGCCAAAGATTTATCAGCAGCCCCTCGTACATGCGCTGGATGAATTTACTAGTCGATTGTTCCCATTTAAAGGACTGAAATTGGATCCTGTAAATGCAAATTCAATGCTTGTGTGTGATGGTGCAATGTTAGCAGTTGGGGCCCGACTTTTAACTTTTGCCCAAGTCCCGACTTTGTCTAAAATCGGCCTGGACCAGAGGTTTTAAACAGCAATATACAGTATTAGGAATACATTATAGAACATTATATTTTCTGCTTCAAAGTTGCATAATGGTAGCTGAACATAATGTGCTGGGAATACCAGGGATTGACTAAATTAGGAACTAACATTATTACTTTCCAAGATGTCTCATAAACAAAGCTTTTGTTCTTACTATCAATCTGACTGCTCTGACAGCATTAGGAAAAAAAAAATAATAAAAGTTTAGTTGGAGTGATATACTGAACAATTTGGAGTGCCTTGCATTTTCTAGGTAATATTGTCTAGAGATTCAAGTACAAATAAATGTAAGCATAGTTTGTATCACTATAGAGCAACCCTGCCTCACTGGCACTGAGTACAATTGTATTATATTGTACTTTAATTGTTCTCATAAAAGAAGAATATTGAATCTAATTGAATATTGCAACAATTGTTGACTTAATCATTGCTTACTGTCTTCACTGGGACACGTTTCTTGTGCTGCACCATCAAGTCCTACAAAATATTAGTGTATGGGAATGATCAGTGTCAACTGGTTAGGTGGTGAACGTGGAGGAATTCAAACAATGAAGATCAACGATATCCAGGCACTCATACAGCTTCAGTGCAGGATCTTTTGTCTTTTTAGCATTTTGGCCCATCTAAAGTCGCTTTACACACTGCGATATCGGTCCCGATATCGCTAGTGTGGGTACCCGCCCCCATCTGTTGCGCGACACGGTGAAATCGCTGCCCGTGCAGCACAACATCGCCCAGACCCGTCACACATACTTACCTGCCCGGCGACGTCGCTGTGACAGGTGAACCGCCTCCTTTCTAAGGGGGCAGTCCGTGCGGCGTCACATCGACGTCACTGAGCGGCCGCCCAATAGCAGCGGAGGGGCGGAGCTGAGCGGGACGTAACCTCCCGCCCACCTCCTTCCTTCCGCATAGCGGCCGGGAGGCAGGTAAGGAGAGCTTCCTCGTTCCTGCGGTGTCACACGGAGCGATGTGTGCTGCCGCAGGAATGAGGAACAACCTCGTTGCTGCTGCAGTAACGATTTTTGAGAATGGACCCCCATATCACCGATGAGCGATTTTGCACGTTTTTGCAACGATGCAAAATCGCTCATCGGTGTCACACGCAACGGCATCGCTAATGCGGCCGGATGTGCGTCACCAATTCCGTGACCCCAACGAGTTCGCATTAGTGATGTCGTAGCGTGTAAAGCCCCCTTAAGGCTAGGTTCACAGTTCCGTTTTTTGCATCAGTCACCTGCGTTGCTTGACGCTTGTGACTGATGCATTGTACAACGGGTGACAAGAAATGGAATTGATTGTCAAGAGAAAGCGGATTCATTTGGTGAAATTATTTCAGTATAGAAACGAGAGAGAGAGAGAGAAAGAGAGAGAGAGAGAGAACGATCAGCTGAATGCTCTGAAAAGCTGGCCACTGGGAGATCAGCTGATTGCTCTGAAAAGTCGGCGGCCGGCTTTTCAGAGCGATCAGCTGATTGTTCTCTCTCTCTATCAGCTGATCGTTCTCTCTCTCTATCAGCTGATCACCCGACGGCCGGCTTTTCAGAGCGATCAGCTGATCATTCTTTCTCTCTATCAGCTCATCGCTCTGGTAAGCCGGCGGCTGGCTTTTGAGAGCGATCAGCTGATCACTCGGCGGCCAGCTTTTCACAGCGATCAGCTGATTGCCCGGCGGCCGGCTTTTCAGAACGATCAGCTGATTGTTCTCTCTCTCTATTAGCTGATCGCTCTGGTAAGCTGGCAGCCGGCTTTTGAGAGCGATCAGCTGATCGCTCGCCGGCCGGCTTTTCAGAGTGATCAGCTGATCGCCCGGCAGCCGGCTTTTCACAGCGATCAGCTGATTGCCCAGCGGCCGGCTTTTCAGCTGATCGCTCTCAAAATCCGGCCGCCGGGAAATCAGCTGATCACTCTCGAAAACCGGCCGCTGGGCGATCATTTCAGTTTAAAACCTGCGTGGCGGGGGGGAGAGAGAAAGAGGAACTGATTTTACAAGATTTCTGACATTTTGCTGGATATGCTGGGCATGCTCAGTAAAAAGTGACAGATTCCTGCAATGGAATCTGTTGCGTGAGGCAGGATAATGGAATCCTGCACTATAGACTTACATTATGCCTCCTAATGGATTCCAACAGAATCCTGCTGGGTGCATTTTTTGCCGCAACAAAAAATGTTGCATGCTGCTGTGATGCCCTGGACTAGCCAGGTAGTCACAGGTAGGCCCTTACACAAACACCTTCCCCTAATAGGGTGACAGCAGCCAACCTACAAAACCCTTGTCACCTCTCTCAGTTTTCAATGGTCACACCAGGGGGTGGAGCCAGGTGGTTGGCCACACCCACCCAGGAGTCCAGAGAGCCTGATACAGGAAACAAACAAGTCAGTTCAGTCAGTACAGTGAAGTGGAGTGGAGTTCTAGTTCAAGTGCAGCAGGCCTGAGGCGTCAGGTCTGCAACGACAACACTGACCGGTGCCGAGGTCGTAGCCCTGGTACCGTGGCAAGGAGGCAGACGGTGGTGGCCGCCTGCGGGATCTGGGATTACAGCCGGTGGAATCGTAAGGGATTGGGACCGGGTAGTGGCCCGCCGATACCGAACCGGGGAACCGATTGGAAATTGGAGCACCAGGGGGGGTATTCAGACCCAGTACGAGACCCAGAAGCCACTGGACCGAGTCGAATTCACTGATTGGGGTCTGGACTTTAGGTCCTTTCCTACCCAAGACCCGAATGAAGACAACAGCCCAACCAGAGGGATAGAAAGCCACCGCCCAGGCATCGAGATCCCACGGGCCAGCGTCTGCGGCACACGGGCTCTGCCGACACACACAAAGCTGGGGAGCGGACTACCGTTGCTAGCAATAGCTAGCGATGTCGTAGCGTGTACAGCACCCTTAAGCCCCTCAATATCCCCAGTAATATGTATGCCCCCCCACCAGCCCCAGTAATGTGTATTCCCCACACGGGCCTCAGTAATGTGTATTCCCTCCACTGGCCTCAGTAATGTGCACGCCCCCTACTGTCCCCAGTGATGTGTATTCCCCCCAATGGCCCCAGCAATGTGTATATCCCTCAGTGGCCCAATGTAATATGTATGCCCATCAGTGGTCCCAGTAATCGGTATGCCCCTCAGCGTGTCCAGTATGTGTATACCCCCATTGGCCCCAGTAATGTATATGCCCCCACTGGCCCCAGTATGTGTATGCCCCTCAGCTTCCCCAATAATATGCATGCCCAAAGTAATATGTTTGCTCCCCAAGTGATCTCTATGCCCTGTAGTTAAGTGTATACCCCCAGTGATGTCTACGTCCTACAGTAATGTGTATGCCTCCCAGTGCCCCAGTAGTGTGTATGTACCCAGTAACATGTATGCTCCCTCCCAGTGTTTTTTATGCTCTAGTGATGTATATGCTCCATCCTCCCCTGTGATGTATTTGCCTTCAGCCTCTGCAGTCATACACTACAGTTGAAACGTTTAGAGTCACTTAGATATTTCCTTATTTTTGAAAGAAAAGCACATTTTTTTTCAATGAAGCTAACATTAAATTAAACAGAGATACACTCTATACATTGTTAATGTGGTAAGTGACCATTCTAGCTGCAAACATCTGGTTTTTAATGCAATATCTACATAGATGTAAAGAGGCCCATTTCCAACAAACACCTCTCCAGTGTTCTAATGGTACATTGTGTTTGCTAACTGTGTTAGAAGGCTAATGGATGTTTAGAAATCCCTTGGAAACCCTTGTGCAAGTATTTTAGCACAGCTGAAAACAGTTTTGCTGATTAGAGAAGCTATAAAACTGACCTTCCTTTGAGCTAGTTGAGAATCTGGAGCATTACATTTGTGGGTTCCATTAAACTATCAAAATGGCCAAAAAAAGAGAACTTTTATGTGAAACTCGACAGTCTACTTTTGCTCTTAGAAATTAAGGATATTCCATGTGAGAAATTGCCAAGAAACTGAATATTTCCTACAACGGTGTGTACTACTACCTTCAGAGGAGAGGTCAAACAGGCTCTAACCAGAGTAGAAAGAGAAGTGGGAGGCCCCGCTGCACAACTGAGCAACAAGACAAGTACATTAGAGTCTCTAGTTTGAGAAATCGACGCCTCACAGGTCCTCATCTGGAAGCTTCATTAAATAGTACCCACAAAACACCAGTGTCAACGTCTACAGTAAAGAGGTTACTCTGGGATGCTGGCCTTCAGGGCAGAGTGGCAAAGAAAAAAACATCTGAGACTGGCTAATAAAAGGAAAAGATTAATATGGGCAAAATAACACAGACATTGGATACAGGAACATTGGAAAAAAGTGTTATGGACAGATGAGTCGAAATTTGAGGTGTTTGGATCACACAGAAGAACATTTGTGAGACGCAGAGCAACTGAAAAGAGTGCCTAACGCCATCTGTCAAGCATGGTGGAGGTAATGTGATGATCTGGGGTTGCTTTGGTGCTGGAAAGGGGGAGATTTGTACAAGGTAAAATGGAGTTTGAATAAGGAAGGCTATCATTACATTTTGCAATGCCATACCCTGTGGACAGCACTTCATTGGAGCCAATTTCATCCTACAACAGGACAATGACCCAAAGCACACATCCAAATTATGCATGAACTACTTAAACTACTTAAGGAAGAAGCAGGCAGCTGGTATTCTATCTGTAATTGAGCTGTTGTGGGAGCAGCTTGACCATATGGTACGCAAAAAGTGCCCATCAAGCCAATCCAACTTGTGGGAGGGGCTTCTTGAAGCATGGAGTGAAATATCTCCAGATTACCTCCGCAAATTGACAGCTAGAATGCCAAAGGTCTGCAAAGCTGGAATTGCTGCAAAGGAGCATTCTGTGCCGAAAGCAAAGTTTGAAGGAGAAAATTATTATTTCAAGTAAAAATCATTATTTCTAACCTAGTCAATGTCTGGACTATATTTTCTATTCATCATGAACTCATTTGATAGATAAAAGTATAATTAATACAAAGGACCGGCACTCCAAATCTTCTGAAATATTTTTGTAGTTTATTCCATCATAATATACAGGCGTAACGCGTATATAGGCGTTACACCTGTATATTATGATGGAATAAACTACAAAAATATTTCAGAAGATTTGGAGTGCCGGTCCTTTGTATTAATTATACTGTGGATGCCTTCCTTGGACACGTGCACCTTGAAGGATTGTGTGCCGCCTGGAACTTCTGTTTCTGCGTAGATAAAAGTATAATTTTTTATGGAAAAGAATAAATTCTCCGGGTGACCCCAAACGTTTGGATGGTAGTGTATATACAGCAGCCTTACAGTACACTGTGTGAGGCCAATGTCTGTTAGTGATGGCCATCATACAGCGTGCCCTGTACAGCCACATGCCAGGGAGGAGCTGGACTGGATACAAGCGGGGAAGGAGAGTGAGGCTGCTGCTGGCTTCTTGATAAAAAGATATGTATAATGTGTCAGTGTGTGAATGTATCATGTGTATATCTATGTATTTGATTGTGTATATATTTGTGTCCATGTATTTTTGTGAATTTGTCTTCAAATATGTATATGTACGTATGCCTGTATGTGTATGCATCTGTGTATGTGCATGTCTGTGAGTGTATGGTGCCCAATGAGACTCACCTGGGGCCCACAAAAGCTTGGAGCCGGCCCTGATACTGTATATGGATAAAAACTGCTGTTTAAGCACATAGTGCAGAATAGAAGAATGATTTTGGTACTGTCAATTTGGAATAGATTGTGGACGCCATGTCACATTGAAAACCATGGCGTCACATCAGCAGAAATACCGCAATTTGGAAATAAACTCTTCAAATCAAACACGGGTGTGTTGAGCATCTTCAACCTACAGCTGCGAGCCCACATCAACATCAGAGAGCCACCATGTGTCGTTAAACGGTTATGGTCAAGGCTTTGATCATTGGGTTTTCCCAATGCCACACAATGGCACAATGTCTTTCTGATCTGCAATATTCCAAACCCGAGAACCCAGTATGCAATACAGTATTTGGCTTTCTCAGTTGTGGGTTAGCCATGTCTATTCACCTATTTTCAGATTCCGCTGCCAGCAACATCTGAATGAACTTTGCTGCACGCCTATTTCTGTTCTCCTTAGGCCTGTTTCACACATCCGGCTTTTCGCCGGTTTGCCGGATCCGGCGCTCTCCCATACAGTGACTACAGTACAGTGACAGCGCAACAAGCGCCGGTCACATGCTGTCATGTGACCGGCGCATGTGACCCGGAAGTTACAGCGCTGTCACTGTACTGTATTGTCTGTACGGGAGAGCGCCGGATCCGGCAAACCGGCAAAAAGCCGGATGTGTGAAACCGGCCTTACAGCAGTTATTTTCATTGGAGTCAGGAATAGTGATGCTAATCCGGAACGGTCATCCCTAAAATTAGCCAAACATATATTTACTAGAGTGTTACAGATCAGGGCTTACCTTCCTGGCGCTATTTCCCTACTCCTTCTTTTGTTACACAGCTCACTGGCGGACACAGACAAAAAAGGGCCCCTGTGCAAGAACAATATATGGGCCCTTTGTAGCTCAAAAACTCTTAAAAGGCACATTTCCACCTGCTTTGAAGGTAGGAATGGGACCTCTTACCTCCCGAGCCCCTGTGCAGCTGCACAGGCTGCACCGATGATATGTCCGCCCCTGACCCAGCTACTCACTTACTCTGTGCGTAAAATAAAAATCATATTGTGATATCATATGGAATTATCTAACACATATGTGCCAAACCTAATTTAAGTCAGCGCAATAGAATATCTATTATTAGTTGCTCAATTCAGCAGAGTATTTGCATCATTTACATAAAGCTGTGAGAAAATGTTAAATTACCCAAGGCATCTAATGTTTAGTGACATATAGTGGCATTTTCTTGCAGAAACAGGGTGAAGATCTTATTGAGAACGCTGACCTTCAATGAAAGAATACATTCTCAGGATGGCACAATTCTTTGTCAGGAGGGAAATCAGTCTAATTAAAACGTGAATGTTTCTATTAAAATACTTGCAACCGAGCTGAAAATGATATTACTCTACGACTCCATCATTGAGGCAAAACAATAATGCATTTGGGAAGAAAATTTTAATGGGGACAAGAAAACATTACAAATAAAAATGCCACGTACTAATACTACATTATATTGGCTGCATTATTACTACTAAATAGTTCACAAGACAGAAGCAGTTCCAAATCTGAAATAATGTAAAAGTAACATAAAATTGCATAAATTAAGCTAACACGTATGGCTAGAATTAATAGGAGAATGAAAAAAATGACAATTATAATTTAGCATTATTATTCATGGTTCTTTTCAGAGATTTACAGGAGGCTCAACAATACATAATCTTCCTGTCACGATTCTCTGTGCAGAGCATTTCACAGACTTGGAGATGCTCTGCGGCACTTACAGATCTGGCAGTGTGTCCATTCCTTTGTGCAGAGCATCTTGCCTTTGGAGATGCTCTACGCCACGGGGCTTAGGCTACCTGCCCATGGGAGATCGTAACTGGGGACTTTTCTGCAGGTATTTCCACAGGTTCATGCAGCAACTCCCCGTAATCTGCAGCTATCCATTGCTGCAGTATATCTGCTGGGTTATTGCGGTAAACCTGCAGAAACAGTACGGATTTTGTGCGGAATTTCTGCGGAATTCCCGCCCTTTATCTCCATAGTGGAGGGGCGGGAATTCCGCAGATAATTCCGCATGGATAATAGACATGCAGTTACGTGCGGCTGCGGGAGATCCACAGCATTTTCAACAGCCGCAAATACCGCAGCATAGATACAGCACTCCCAAAATCCCATAGGATAACTTGGGGAGTGTCTGTACTTGCGTAAACCCACGAATTTATCTAGAAATTCTAGAAAATATGCTGGTATTTTGCAGCAAAATCTACGGTTACTTTCTCCCATGGGCACATAGTCTTACATATCTGACAGTGTGTCCATTCCTTGTGCAAAGCATCTTGCCTTTGGAGATGCTCTGCGGCACTTACAGATCTAGCAGTGTGTCTACTCCTTTGTGCAGAGCATCTTGCCTTTGGAGATGCTCTGCGGCACCGTCATTGATTATGAACTAGCAGCTTGATCACTATACTGGAGTCCTGGTTGGTTCTGGGAGGTGCTGGTTACTCAGCATTTCTCTCTTCTGGATAATTGCTCAGGCTTCTTTACTGAGCATGCTCCCCAGAACTCTGCCAGTTGTATTCTCTGGCTCTGCTGATGCTGAAGATTATGTGTCTGCTAGTACTCTGTTCTTGGTATTCTGGCCCCAGACTGTTGCTGGACTTCTCTCTGCCCGCTCCCTATTCCTGTCATGATCTCCTGTGTTTGACCCCGGACCATTACTTGACCACGTCTCTGCTTGCTCCTGTTATCTATTACGAGATCTCCTGGTATTTAGACCCTCGGTTTGTGACCTGACTACGTTCCTGTTTACCCCTTATGATATGTGACCTCCTGTTACCAGACCCTGGCTTTGCTGACTACCCTCCCATCCATGCGACCCCGTAAGGTAGTGCCTAACGTTATATTTCCGTTAGGAAAAATCTTCTTCGAGCTCGTAGCAGTGAAGGTTGTGTGCCATGGACTCTGTATGGTCACAGACTGAAAGCAATCTGGTTAGGAATAGGGATGAGAGGACCTGTGGATGTCAGGTTCGTTAGTTAAAAGTTTGGTTCGGTCCTCGAACTTGACCCTGAACTCCGTAGAAGTCAATGGGGACCCAAACTACTGTGCTGTAAAATGGTGGTGGTAGAGGCTAGGGGGCTGTAAAAGTTAGCAACATGTAGGTAAGAGCAGCACAATTGCCCTGAAAAAAATGTGGATAGGGAAATGACCATAGAAATCATGCTTAAATAGGACGTAAATCTATATATATAATTGCCTTATTCTGCCTGTCTGTCTTGCTCCAAAATGACGTCATTACAGTGACAACCGTCGCATTGGCCGCTTGGCTCGGCCCGGCCACGCCCCCCCGCACACTGTGCCAGCTCGGCCACCTCCCGCACACTGTGCCCGCTCGGCCACGCCCCCCATACACTGTGCCCGCTCAGCCACGCCCCCCACACGCATTGGCCACTCGGCCCGGTCTCACCTCCGCACACTGTGCCCGCTTGGTCACGCTCCCCATTCATTTTGCCCACACGGCCACGCCCCCGCACACTTTACCCGCTCGGCCACGCCTGTTACGAGGGGGACCCAGGGAAGCGTGCCAAGATGGTATATGGACAGCTTCCGCCGGTCAAGGTCCACTGTGCGGTGTAAGGGACCGCTGCTATGGTGGGAGAAGAGTGAGCGGGTTGCTGCTAGCGATCGTCTGGAATGTCACAGACGATCTGCGTACACCTGTCCGCCCTAACCCGTGAGGGTTGTATGGCACGGGGCTCACAACTCGGTGTACCTGTTGCACGGGGACGCACAGAGGTGCCTACGCACGTGTGCCAGCGGGAGTCACAGGAATATGGCACGAGGGTAGCACAGAGGTGCCCACGCACGTGTGCTTCAGAAACCAGGTGAGTCCGACAGAGATTCAAGGAGCTCATCTGGGACAGGAACACAGCCTGTTAAACGGAATACTGCCGGATCAGCAAGGCAGGGGCGAGACCTGCAAAATACAATGACGTCTGTACAGTGGCGTGGCAGCACGCTGCCAGACATCCAAACATAGAAGGACGATCACGCGCCACCATGATGGCAGGAGGGGTTTTTAAGGAGATGTAGCTCCAGCCAAGGGCGGGCGCGAGACGGATGTGACCCAATCATGATCTGTGACGTCCTGGCCCGGCCAGTCAGGATTCAGCACATCACTAGCCTCGTTATCTGGCCGTGTGATACCAGTGAGCAAATCAGAAGACGTCACGTGGGGCACATGCTCAACCTCCTGCCTCTGGGTTATAAAGGCGGGATCTTCGGTTTCACAATGTGTAGAGCTAAGGGAAGTCTTGCTGCTTCCCTGAGCATCTATCCTTTGCACACTGTGCAACCACTCCGACCCTCTGCGATGCTGAGCAAGAGGGCACGTGGCAGGCAAGGGATGGGAGACCACTCCATTCCTTACAAGGAGTAAACCACTAGGTGTCACCCTTCTGCTGCATCTAGACGGAGGAAACTCCTGCAGTCTCCCAGGCCTATGGCGCTGCTGAGCAAGAGGGCTCGCGGCAGACAAGGAATGGGGGACCACCCCATTCCTTGCAAGAGGAGAGCCACGAGATGTAACACATGCCCCCCACACACATTGGGCACCTATACACCTCCCCCCACGACTACTCCACCTATTAGACACCTCCCCTCAAGGACTACTCCACCTATTAGACACCTCCCCCCAGGACTACGACTCTTATTATACCCCTCTCCCCCCAGGACTACTCCTCCTATTATCCTCCTCTCCCCCCAGGACTACTCCTCCTATTATCCTCCTCTCCCCCCAGGACTACTCCTCCTATTATCCTCCTCTCCCCCCAGGATTACTCCTCCAATTATACTCCTCTCTCGCCAGGATTACTCCTCCTATTATACTCCCCTCCCCCCAGGACTACTCCTCCTATTATACTCCTCTCCCCCCAGGACTACTCCTCCTATTATCCTTCTCTCTCCCCAGGATTACTCCTCCTATTATACTCCCCTCCCCCCAGGACTACTCCTCCTATTATACTCCTTTCCCCCAGGACTACTCCTTCTATTAAACTCCTCTCCCCCCAGGACTACTCCTCCTATTATCCTCCTCTCCCCCTAGGACTACTCCTCCTATTATCCTCCTCTCCCCCTAGGACTACTCCTCTTATTATACTCCTTACCTCCAGGACTACTCCTCCTATTATACTCCTCTCCCCCCAGGACTACTCCTCCTATTATCCTCCTCTCTCCCCAGGACTACTCCTCCTATTATAGTCCTCTCTCCCCAGGACTACTCGTCCTATTATACTCCTCACCTCCAGGACTACTCCTCCTGTTATACTCCTCTCCCCCAGGACTACTCCTCCTATTATTCTCCTCTCTCCCCAGGACTACTCCTCCTATTATACTCCTCTCTCCCCAGGACTACTCATCCTATTATACTCCTCTCCCCCCAGGAAGGCTCCTCCTATTATACTCCTCTCTCCCCAGGACTACTCCTCCTATTATACTCCTCTCTCCCCAGGACTACTCCTCCAACACACAGACACTGCACAAAACATACCTCCTCCCAAAACACACACACACACACACACACACACACACAAACCGCGCAACACACACAGCACCACTGACACACAACGCTGCAGACACACAGCTCTCCACAAACAACGCAACACACAAAACGCAACACACAAACAACACCGCTTTCACACCCCCCCATACCCAGACAACACCCAGAACATTTACAGCGCCCTACACAAACACTTGGTAACTACAGACAACAACATCTATATATATATATATATACTAGAAGGTGGCCCGATTCTACGCATCGGGTATTCTAGAATTTACGTATTGTGTAGTTAATGTATGATTTTTGTTATATATATAGATGTTGTTGTCTGTAGTAACCAAGTATTTGTGTAGGGGCTGTACATGTTCTGGGTGTTGTCTGGGTGTGGCGGGGGGTGAGAGCGGTGTTGTATGTCTGTTGCGTGTGTTGCGTTGTTTGTGGAGCGCTGTGTGTCTGTAGCGTTGTGTGTGTGTGTTGCGCGGTTTGTGTGTGTGGTGTGTTTTGGGGGAGGTATGTTTTGTGCAATGTGTGTGTTGTGCGGTATGTGCGTATATTTATGTATGCCACGGTGTTTGTGTGTTGGGTGTTGTGTGTGTGCAGCGTTGTCTGTGTGTGTGGGTGTCTGTGTAGGGCGGTGTTCGTGGTTCCCAGTGTGTGTGTGTGTTGTGCAGAGTGCGTGTGTGTGTGTGTGTGTGTGTGTTGGGGGGAGGTGTGCACCTCCCATCGTGCTCCATCCCCCATGTTGCGCACCCCCCATCGTGCTCCATTCGCCATACTGCGCACTCCCCATCGTGCACCATCCGCCATGCTGCGCACTCCCAAACGTGCTCCATCCCCCATGCTGCGCACTCCCCATCGTGCTCCATCCGCCATGCTGCGCACTCCCAAACGTGGTCCATCCGCCATGCTGCGCACTCCCAAACGTGCTCCATCCGCCATGCTGCGCACTCCCAAACATGCTCCATCCGCCATGCTGCGCACTCCCCATCGTGCTCCATCCGCCATGCTGCGCACTCCCAAACGTGCTCCATCCGCCATGCTGCGCACTCCCAAACATGCTCCATCCGCCATGCTGCGCACTCCCATCGTGCTCCATCCGCCATGCTGCGCACTCCCAAACGTGCTCCATCCGCCATGCTGCGCACTCCCAAACGTGCTCCATCCGCCATGCTGCGCACTCCCAAATGTGCTCCATCCGCCATGCTGCGCACTCCCAAACGTGCTCCATCCGCCATTCTGCGCACTCCCAAACGTGCTCCATCCGCCATGCTGCGCACTCCCAAACGTGCTCCATCCGCCATGCTGCGCACTCCCAAACGTGGTCCATCCGCCATGCTGCGCACTCCCAAACGTGCTCCATCCGCCATGCTGCGCACTCCCCAACGTGCTCCATTCGCCATACTGCGCACTCCCCATCGTGCTCCATCAGCCATGCTGCGCACTCCCAAACGTGCTCCATCCGCCATGCTGCGCACTCCCAAACGTGGTCCATCCGCCATGCTGCGCACTCCCAAACGTGCTCCATCCGCCATACTGCGCACTCCCCATCGTGCTGCATCCCCCATGCTGCGCACTCCCAAACGTGCTCCATCCGCCATGTTGCGTACTCCCAAACGTGCTCCATCCGCCATGCTGCGCACTCCCCATCGTGCTCCATCCGCCATGCTGCGCACTCCCAAACGTGCTCCATCCGCCATGCTGCGCACTCCCAAACAAGCTCCATCCGCCATGCTGCGCACTCCCCATCGTGCTCCATCCGCCATGCTGTGCACTCCCAAACGTGCTCCATCCGCCATGCTGCGCACTCCCAAACGTGCTCCATCCGCCATGCTGCGCACTCCCAAACGTGCTCCATCCGCCATGCTGCACACTCCCAAACGTGGTCCATCCGCCATGCTGCGCACTCCCAAACGTGGTCCATCCGCCATGCTGCGCACTCCCCAACGTGCTCCATCCGCCATGCTGCGCACTCCCAAACGTGCTCCATCCGCCATACTGCGCACTCCCCATCGTGCACCATCCGCCATGCTGCGCACTCCCAAACGTGCTCCATCCGCCATGCTGCGCACTCCCAAACGTGCTCCATCCGCCATGCTGCGCACTCCCAAACGTGCTCCATCCGCCATGCTGCACACTCCCAAACATGCTCCATCCGCCATGCTGCGCACTCCCAAACGTGGTCCATCCGCCATGCTGCGCACTCCCAAACGTGGTCCATCCACCATGCTGCGCACTCCCAAACGTGGTCCATCCGCCATGCTGCGCACTCCCAAACGTGGTCCATCCGCCATGCTGCGCGCTCCCAAACGTGCTCCATCCGCCATGCTGCGCACTCCCAAACGTGGTCCATCTGCCATGCTGCGCACTCCCAAACGTGCTCCATCCCCCATGCTGCGCACTCCCAAACGTGGTCCATCCACCATGCTGCGCACTCCCAAACGTGCTCCATCCTCCATGCTGCGCACTCCCCATCGTGCTCCATCCCCGATGCTGCGCACCCCCCATCGTGCTCCATCCCTCATGCTGCACCAGCATCAGTCTCTCTGCCCGCAGCATCAGCCTCTCTGCCCGCAGCATCAGCCTCTCTCCTCCTAGCATCAGCCTCTCTCCTCCCAGCATCAGCCTCTCTCCTCCCAGCATCAGCCTTTTTTGTCCCTAGCATCAGCCTCTCTCCTCCCAGCCTACCCCAGCCTCAGCCTCCCCCAGCATCAGCCTCTCTTCTCTCTGCCTCCCCCTCCCAGCCTTCCCCAGGATCAGCCTCTCTCCTCCCAGCATCAGCCTCTCTCCTCCCAGCATCAGCCTATCTTCTCCCAGCATCAGCCTTTTCTGTCCCCAGCATCAGCCTCTCTCCTCCCAGCCTACCCCAGCCTCAGCCTCCCCCAGCATCAGCCTCTCTTCTCTCAGCCTCCCCCTCCCAGCCTTCCCCAGGATCAGCCTCTCTCCTCCCAGCCTCCTCCAGCACGCCGTGCTCCTCTGCCGACACAGATCCGATCGCATACACACACACACACACACACACACCCACACACACACACACACTCACACACACCCGATCGCATACACCCACACACACCCGATCGCATACACTCACACACACCCGATCGCATACACTCACACACACCCGATTGCATACACTTACACACACCCGATCGCATACACTCACGCACACACACATTGACGATATTGCACATACGCGCTCACACTCACAACATCCGGAGATACCACATGCTTCTGGCCATGTGATCCTCCGGCAGGTCCTGGAAGTTCACTGCACAGTATCGCCGCCGAGAAGCAAGCGATATCCCAGGTTGTTGTGAGTGTGTGGATGCGATGTGATGTGTGTGTGAGGTGTGTGTGAGAGTGAGTGTGATCTGATGTGGGTGTGTGCGTGCGTGTGTGTATGTTCCGCCGCTGCAGGACCTTGATGCGCTGGTAACTATGCTACCATGGTTACCAGCGTATCCCGTCCCCCGCTCGCACGGGAGCCCATACCAGCATACGGCGGCAACCCCAGCAATGCGAGGGTATGTGTCGGCTAGGTTAGCGGCGTACGCTGATGTGGGCTCCCGGGGGTACAGTACTCACCTGGGAGTCGTGGCTCCGTGTCGGTCGGTTCGGGGAATGCGTGCGGGGGGCGGGGCCAGAGTTGCATGCATTGCGTGAGGGGGGTGGGGCGTGGCTAAGTTGCCTGGGCGAGCGGCCAATCCGTGCGGGGCCATGGCGAGCCCAGCGGCCAATCAGCTTTGTGTCACCGTAAGGACACAATTTTGGAGCAAGGCAGACAGACAGACAGACAGACAGAATAAGGCAATTATGTATATAGATATATATATATATATATATAGATATATATATATATATAACAAAAATCATACATTAACTACACAATAAATTCTAGTATACCCGATACATTAGAATCGGGCCACATTCTAGTTAATAAAATAAATATGTTACGATTGCACCATAAAGAGTGATTTCAGAGTTCCCCCATAGATCAAAAATTTTAAGAGTGCCCCCAAGAGACTGATTTCAGACTTCCCCCACAGAGCCAAGATTGTAAGAGTGCTGCCACAGAGCCTGTTTTCATCGTTCTTCCACAGAGCCAAAATGTCAGCTCTAGTAGTGTACACTATAGGATAGGTGCTTCAATTAAAAAGCTCAGAATTAGATTTGAGCCCCAGATCCCAAAAAATGAGAACGCCATGGGTCACGGAAAATGGTGACAAAAGCGCGATTCTTTTTTTTTTTTTTTAGGACAAACCTCTGATTTTTTTTTTCACCCCTTAGATAAAAGTAAAAATATACATGTTTGGTATCTACAAACTCATACCAATGTGAGGCATTATACTGACACATCAGTTTTACCATATAGTAAACCCGGTAAAAAAAAATAAATAATAATGGTACAATTGCACTTTTTTCACTATTTCTCCACATTTGGATTTGTTTTCAAATTTTCCAGTACACTGTATGGTAAAAATAATGGTTTCAACCAAAAGTACAGCTCATCCCCCCCAAAAATAAACCCTCAAATGTCAATATTTACAGAAAATTAAAAAGTTTAGGGCTCTTTGAAGAAGGGGAGTAAAAAACAAAAATAAAAAACTGAAAATCTCCCGGGATAAAGGGTTTAACATACAAACATTACCCAAATTCCAAATGTTTTTAGTCCATGTTTGAGTATGAGACCCAAACTTTTCAGTTAGGGTTCCCTCATCACTAATGAACTGTAAGATTTAGTAATATAATATATACCTAGCAGCACAAATATATAGGTTTATGTGGTTAAACATTTAATTTTCTCTTTATTACACCATTTTGTTTAAATTTGGGAGTTAAAATTTGATTTCACATTTTGGATGACAGTAGGGTCTTTGATTACTTTCACACCATCAACGTTCACAGGAATTAGGCAGATCGAATTTCAACATACTCAATATCTTTTATTTTCTAGGGATTAGGATAATCTGAACAACAATTGTAATAGGGTAGTTAGGATGGCTTGGAACAGCTGACAGCTCTTGAGCTCTCTATGAGAGATATGTTGCCAGAATCATCAGGCAGCAGCTCTTCTCTCCGAACAAATGGACCATATGTCCAATCCTTACATTCTCAAATATAATCTTAGTCGGCCGATCCCACCAAAACTGGCAGGTTAAGTTGACTTTTATCTATATAGTATGTATATGGTGGCTTTTATGTGTATGGTCATCTTCAGAAGCTGATCATTTGCAGAAGTCATCAATATACCGTAGTTCAATACTAGTATATGAAATTAATGTAAAAAATAATTGCCGGTGGGGCATATTGGAATTGTTTGTCACTATGTTATAATTTAAGGGTCTATTTTGGTGCATATGACTTTTTCTGACCAAAGTACTTTATTATTTAAATGAAATCTTTATTCTAGCTGGGACTTTTGATAACGAATGGAACTTTACCTGGCAATAGTTTGGTGATTTTTTTTCAGGCTTCTGTATGCTATTGGAAATAGTGCTGTGTATGTCTTTTTGGGAAAAGCACTTTTAGGTCCTAGACAGGATCTAATTGCTTTAGTGAACATGTTCTAATATTTAAATAGGCTGTGAGGTACCTTAGTATTGATGGTCCATCTTTAGGATAAGTCAGTAATATCAGGTGTAACACCCAGTACTCCACCAATCAGTAATTTCTGGTGCTGCAGGTGGCCAGAAGTGCTTAGTTGCAGTTCCATTAGCTGCATAGCAGCTGCAGCAGGGTACTGCACATACACCCCTATTTATTTGAGTAGGGGTTGATCTGCAGTACCCCTCCTCATCCACTGTGAAAATGACAGAGCTGTACTATGCAGCACTGCAACAGATCATGTCTGGTTACCTATGGCACCAGCAACACCTATGGCGATAGATGTTTGATGGACAACCCCTTTAACTCAACTTAGGTTTCCTTTGATGCTGTTATTTTGAAAAATTAAGGTCTCAACCAGTTGTGTCCCACAAAGCCATCTGTCATTACAAAAGGAAATGCTCTACACACTTTCATATTTAGGCTCTGTGCGCACTGGGAAATGGAATTTTCTTGAGAAAATTCCGCATGCCCTCAAAGATTACCGCACCCGCGGTAAAAAACCGCGGGAAACCGCACCCGAAAACCGCATGCGGTTTGCCGCGGTTTGCTGCGGTTTTACCGCGGTATTATTCGCGGTATTGCCGCGGTTTTGCCGCGTGCGGGTTGGGATGTGCTTTATTGCATTCAATGCAATAAAGCACATTGAAGAAAAAAAAAATAAAAATACATTTAATTCTGATAGTAGATAGACAGAAGAATAGATAGAGGGATAGATAGATAGACAGACAGACAGATAGATAGAGGGATAGATAGAGGACAGATCGCTGCATTTCCCACGGTCGGCAGTGAGTTCACATTACCGGCCGTGGGAAATGACCGGTAATTACCTCTGCTGTCTGCTGCATTCAGCGCTGTGTCTGTGACAGTCGCGGCTGGATGTCAGCAGTGCAGGACGCAGGAGCCGGAGCTGTGGATGTCGGAGCTTTGTTTGGGGGGGTTAATAAAATGGTGAACGAGGCTTGTTGGTTTTATTTAAAATAAAGGATTTTTCGGTGTCTGTGTTTTTTTCACTTTACTTACGGGTTGATCATGTCAGCTGTCACATAGACGCTGCCATGATCAAGCCTGGGGTTAATGGCGGTGGTCCCCCATCACCATTAACCCCTTGTATTACCTTGTCACCACTGCTACACGGTGGCAAGAAGAGCCGAGGACACTCCGGTACTGCCGCATATTGCATGCGACAGTGCCGGGGCAGCTGCGGCTGATATTCTCGGCTGCCGGAGGGGGAGTGAGGCGGGGGACATTACCCCTGCCCCTCTCCCTCCCCAGCCTGAGAATACCGGGCCGCCGCTGTGTGCTTACCTCGGCTGGAAGGTAAATATGCAGCGGAGCCCACGTTCTTTTTTTCCTATATTTCCGTTTTCTTTCTATGTGTGTTCTATGTGTCTGTGTTCTATGTCTGTGATGTGTGTGTAATGAAAAGCATAACTGCTATAGGAATACTAGACTGAAAAATACAATGGACTATGTGAAATAAGTGAAAAATATGAAAATGGTATCTGCATAACTGCTATGAAAAATAGGAATGAGAGATATTTAGCCATTGTATTGATCAATGCAAAGGAGCCCCAAAACCAAACGCCAAGGTAATCTCTATTTTTGGGGTCCCTAACCTATGTGTAACCTCACCTGCAGTTAAAAACTTGCTCTGTATGGGAAGCAAGGGACCAAGCTATATATGTGTGTGAAATAAGACACATGGCTATGGGTGGGGCAGGGTTCTCAGACAAAAAATGCATACTAACTAAAGAATGTATGTCTGGAACACCAATGGTGTGAACAGGGTGCAAGACTCAAAAATATACAACTAAACAATAGGATAAAGAGTTGCACACCAGTCACAATGTATAGGGGAATAATGAAAAGCATAACTGCTATAGGAATACTAGACTGAAAAATACAATGGACTATGTGAAATAAGTGAAAAATATGAAAATGGTATCTGCATAACTGCTATGAAAAATAGGAATGAGAGATATTTAGCCATTGTATTGATCAATGCAAGACTCAAAAATATACAACTAAACAATAGGATAAAGAGTTGCACACCAGTCACAATGTATAGGGGAATAATCATTATTCCCCTATACATTGTGACTGGTGTGCAACTCTTTATCCTATTGTTTAGTTGTATATTTTTGAGTCTTGCACCCTGTTCACACCATTGGTGTTCCAGACATACATTCTTTAGTTAGTATGCATTTTTTGTCTGAGAACCCTGCCCCACCCATAGCCATGTGTCTTATTTCACACACATATATAGCTTGGTCCCTTGCTTCCCATACAGAGCAAGTTTTTAACTGCAGGTGAGGTTACACATAGGTTAGGGACCCCAAAAATAGAGATTACCTTGGCGTTTGGTTTTGGGGCTCCTTTGCATTGATCAATACAATGGCTAAATATCTCTCATTCCTATTTTTCATAGCAGTTATGCAGATACCATTTTCATATTTTTCACTTATTTCACATAGTCCATTGTATTTTTCAGTCTAGTATTCCTATAGCAGTTATGCTTTTCATTATTCCCCTATACATTGTGACTGGTGTGCAACTCTTTATCCTATTGTTTAGTTGTATATTTTTGAGTCTTGCACCCTGTTCACACCATTGGTGTTCCAGACATACATTCTTTAGTTAGTATGCATTTTTTGTCTGAGAACCCTGCCCCACCCATAGCCATGTGTCTTATTTCACACACATATATAGCTTGGTCCCTTGCTTCCCATACAGAGCAAGTTTTTAACTGCAGGTGAGGTTACACATAGGTTAGGGACCCCAAAAATAGAGATTACCTTGGCGTTTGGTTTTGGGGCTCCTTTGCATTGATCAATACAATGGCTAAATATCTCTCATTCCTATTTTTCATAGCAGTTATGCAGATACCATTTTCATATTTTTCACTTATTTCACATAGTCCATTGTATTTTTCAGTCTAGTATTCCTATAGCAGTTATGCTTTTCATTATTCCCCTATACATTGTGACTGGTGTGCAACTCTTTATCCTATTGTTTAGTTGTATATTTTTGAGTCTTGCACCCTGTTCACACCATTGGTGTTCCAGACATACATTCTTTAGTTAGTATGCATTTTTTGTCTGAGAACCCTGCCCCACCCATAGCCATGTGTCTTATTTCACACACATATATAGCTTGGTCCCTTGCTTCCCATACAGAGCAAGTTTTTAACTGCAGGTGAGGTTACACATAGGTTAGGGACCCCAAAAATAGAGATTACCTTGGCGTTTGGTTTTGGGGCTCCTTTGCATTGATCAATACAATGGCTAAATATCTCTCATTCCTATTTTTCATAGCAGTTATGCAGATACCATTTTCATATTTTTCACTTATTTCACATAGTCCATTGTATTTTTCAGTCTAGTATTCCTATAGCAGTTATGCTTTTCATTATTCCCCTATACATTGTGACTGGTGTGCAACTCTTTATCCTATTGTTTAGTTGTATATTTTTGAGTCTTGCACCCTGTTCACACCATTGGTGTTCCAGACATACATTCTTTAGTTAGTATGCATTTTTTGTCTGAGAACCCTGCCCCACCCATAGCCATGTGTCTTATTTCACACACATATATAGCTTGGTCCCTTGCTTCCCATACAGAGCAAGTTTTTAACTGCAGGTGAGGTTACACATAGGTTAGGGACCCCAAAAATAGAGATTACCTTGGCGTTTGGTTTTGGGGCTCCTTTGCATTGATCAATACAATGGCTAAATATCTCTCATTCCTATTTTTCATAGCAGTTATGCAGATACCATTTTCATATTTTTCACTTATTTCACATAGTCCATTGTATTTTTCAGTCTAGTATTCCTATAGCAGTTATGCTTTTCATTATTCCCCTATACATTGTGACTGGTGTGCAACTCTTTATCCTATTGTTTAGTTGTATATTTTTGAGTCTTGCACCCTGTTCACACCATTGGTGTTCCAGACATACATTCTTTAGTTAGTATGCATTTTTTGTCTGAGAACCCTGCCCCACCCATAGCCATGTGTCTTATTTCACACACATATATAGCTTGGTCCCTTGCTTCCCATACAGAGCAAGTTTTTAACTGCAGGTGAGGTTACACATAGGTTAGGGACCCCAAAAATAGAGATTACCTTGGCGTTTGGTTTTGGGGCTCCTTTGCATTGATCAATACAATGGCTAAATATCTCTCATTCCTATTTTTCATAGCAGTTATGCAGATACCATTTTCATATTTTTCACTTATTTCACATAGTCCATTGTATTTTTCAGTCTAGTATTCCTATAGCAGTTATGCTTTTCATTATTCCCCTATACATTGTGACTGGTGTGCAACTCTTTATCCTATTGTTTAGTTGTATATTTTTGAGTCTTGCACCCTGTTCACACCATTGGTGTTCCAGACATACATTCTTTAGTTAGTATGCATTTTTTGTCTGAGAACCCTGCCCCACCCATAGCCATGTGTCTTATTTCACACACATATATAGCTTGGTCCCTTGCTTCCCATACAGAGCAAGTTTTTAACTGCAGGTGAGGTTACACATAGGTTAGGGACCCCAAAAATAGAGATTACCTTGGCGTTTGGTTTTGGGGCTCCTTTGCATTGATCAATACAATGGCTAAATATCTCTCATTCCTATTTTTCATAGCAGTTATGCAGATACCATTTTCATATTTTTCACTTATTTCACATAGTCCATTGTATTTTTCAGTCTAGTATTCCTATAGCAGTTATGCTTTTCATTATTCCCCTATACATTGTGACTGGTGTGCAACTCTTTATCCTATTGTTTAGTTGTATATTTTTGAGTCTTGCACCCTGTTCACACCATTGGTGTTCCAGACATACATTCTTTAGTTAGTATGCATTTTTTGTCTGAGAACCCTGCCCCACCCATAGCCATGTGTCTTATTTCACACACATATATAGCTTGGTCCCTTGCTTCCCATACAGAGCAAGTTTTTAACTGCAGGTGAGGTTACACATAGGTTAGGGACCCCAAAAATAGAGATTACCTTGGCGTTTGGTTTTGGGGCTCCTTTGCATTGATCAATACAATGGCTAAATATCTCTCATTCCTATTTTTCATAGCAGTTATGCAGATACCATTTTCATATTTTTCACTTATTTCACATAGTCCATTGTATTTTTCAGTCTAGTATTCCTATAGCAGTTATGCTTTTCATTATTCCCCTATACATTGTGACTGGTGTGCAACTCTTTATCCTATTGTTTAGTTGTATATTTTTGAGTCTTGCACCCTGTTCACACCATTGGTGTTCCAGACATACATTCTTTAGTTAGTATGCATTTTTTGTCTGAGAACCCTGCCCCACCCATAGCCATGTGTCTTATTTCACACACATATATAGCTTGGTCCCTTGCTTCCCATACAGAGCAAGTTTTTAACTGCAGGTGAGGTTACACATAGGTTAGGGACCCCAAAAATAGAGATTACCTTGGCGTTTGGTTTTGGGGCTCCTTTGCATTGATCAATACAATGGCTAAATATCTCTCATTCCTATTTTTCATAGCAGTTATGCAGATACCATTTTCATATTTTTCACTTATTTCACATAGTCCATTGTATTTTTCAGTCTAGTATTCCTATAGCAGTTATGCTTTTCATTATTCCCCTATACATTGTGACTGGTGTGCAACTCTTTATCCTATTGTTTAGTTGTATATTTTTGAGTCTTGCACCCTGTTCACACCATTGGTGTTCCAGACATACATTCTTTAGTTAGTATGCATTTTTTGTCTGAGAACCCTGCCCCACCCATAGCCATGTGTCTTATTTCACACACATATATAGCTTGGTCCCTTGCTTCCCATACAGAGCAAGTTTTTAACTGCAGGTGAGGTTACACATAGGTTAGGGACCCCAAAAATAGAGATTACCTTGGCGTTTGGTTTTGGGGCTCCTTTGCATTGATCAATACAATGGCTAAATATCTCTCATTCCTATTTTTCATAGCAGTTATGCAGATACCATTTTCATATTTTTCACTTATTTCACATAGTCCATTGTATTTTTCAGTCTAGTATTCCTATAGCAGTTATGCTTTTCATTATTCCCCTATACATTGTGACTGGTGTGCAACTCTTTATCCTATTGTTTAGTTGTATATTTTTGAGTCTTGCACCCTGTTCACACCATTGGTGTTCCAGACATACATTCTTTAGTTAGTATGCATTTTTTGTCTGAGAACCCTGCCCCACCCATAGCCATGTGTCTTATTTCACACACATATATAGCTTGGTCCCTTGCTTCCCATACAGAGCAAGTTTTTAACTGCAGGTGAGGTTACACATAGGTTAGGGACCCCAAAAATAGAGATTACCTTGGCGTTTGGTTTTGGGGCTCCTTTGCATTGATCAATACAATGGCTAAATATCTCTCATTCCTATTTTTCATAGCAGTTATGCAGATACCATTTTCATATTTTTCACTTATTTCACATAGTCCATTGTATTTTTCAGTCTAGTATTCCTATAGCAGTTATGCTTTTCATTATTCCCCTATACATTGTGACTGGTGTGCAACTCTTTATCCTGTTGTTTAGTTGTATATTTTTGAGTCTTGCACCCTGTTCACACCATTGGTGTTCCAGACATACATTCTTTAGTTGTGATGTGTGTGTGTCTGTGATGTGTTTGTGTTTACTCTCTGCACGGCTTCCTCTTCCTGTAATGACATCACTTCCCTGCAAAACCGCAAGCAAGTGATGCACATTACCGGAGGTAAACCGCAAAATACCGCAGGGAATAACGCAGGAAAACGCAGTGAACCGCACAGAATTTGCTGCCTGCGTTATTCCCTGCGGGATTTCATGATTAACATTGAGTCAATGGAGTGAAATCCCGCAGCGATGTGCGGAAAAGAAGTGACATGCACTTGTTTTTGCTGCGGGATTCCCGCAGCAAAACATGCAGCTGTCAAATTCCGCCCAGTGCGCACAGGATTTTTTTTCTCCATAGGATTTGCTGGTGATTCACTGCAGAGATGTTATGAACATTTTCTGCAGCGAAACATGCAGCAAATCCGTGGAAAATCCGCGGCAAAATCCGGTAAGTGCGCACATAGCCTTAGATGGGAATATCAAAAATTAATATTACCGTTGAAAAATACACTAGTGACATGATGAGTGACAAATCACAATTTTTTCACCACATTTTTCATAATTGTTGTACAACATAAGATAGGTCCCCTTGAGTCTCCTTAATGATTCACTATGCAAAGTTTAGTCTTACAAGATGCTACGTGCAAAAAGGTTTTGTTGTTTTCTACCTTCTAAAATGAGATGCGTGTAAAGTTCGCCCCTAAAGAGAAACAAAAAGCACGAAGATGTCAAAGGTTTTGCCGCATTATTTCAGGTTGAAATGAGATGGTTCTGTGACTGGTAAACCACTGGCGTGCTTAAGACCAAAGATTGTATTAAACTCAATGTTAGCAGTGAAGTCAAGCAGATCAAATGATATTTGAGAATAATAATACTCCACAGTCTGACATTAAGCTTTAGGAGTAATAACCATCGTTCCCTAAGGAATAAAAATCTACTGAACAATAAAGCACGAAAAATAACTTAGCTTTGTAAAGTTTGTCATGCATTTTGTAGGGGGTAGGCAAATTACCTCACTTCTATTGAGTGTGGACTACGTTTTATATCATTATATGTGTATCCTATTGTGTCTTGGTTAGATTTTATCCTATTGTGTCTGAGCATGTAATGTATGTCAGTTGGGTTAATTACGGAAAAGTATTGTGTCTTGTTATATAACATGTCATGGCTGCCGAGCAATATTGTTTATACAGTGGAACTTCGGATTAAGAGTAACTTGGTTTGAGAGCGTTTTGCAAGACAAGCAAAGGTTTTTAAAAAATTGTAACTTGGTTTAAGAGCAATGATTTGGATTAAGAGCAAATTCTCATCGTGTACACTTCCGGCTCTGTACTTTCACAGCGCTCTGACCCGCTCTGGCGCACTCTGTGTAAACCTACTGGAGGTAACTTTCTGTACATAAGTACTGTATACAGTATACCATTGTACAGTACAGTATATACTATATAGCACGTCTATCAATTTGCATTTGTGGATACAGTACTGTACTTTCTTTTTGCTAACCAATACAGCACATTGCTTGTACTCTAATCTGCCTGTGCAGTATTTATACCCCACATTTGGATTAGTTCAGCCCTTATTTTGGGGAGAATAGATTTGGGGGTGTTTTTTTGTGTAATGTACTAGAATAAAGTTTGTCATATTCATACATCATTTTTTCTTTCTATACTGTACCTCCCGTACACCAACAATTTTATTGTAAGCTAATGTGCAGTTTAATTTGCTTTATATGTTCTTTACTGTACTGTACAATATTTTGTATTAGTGTACTGTAATAATTCTATATGAACACAGTACATTATTTTGAATTACTGTAATAAATAGTATTAATACAGTAAATATTTTTGGGTTGTGGAACAAATTGTCTGTGTTTCAATTATTTCCTATGGGAAAATTTGCTTTGATATAAGAGTAACTTTGTTTAAGAGCGCACTGCTGGAACAAATTGCTCGTAATCCAAGGTTCCACTGTAATGTGTTTTATGTAATATTAAGGGGAAATATTGTATTGTAATTATGTAATGCATAAGAATGTTTTAAGGTAAGATTTAGTGAAACGTAGGGACCAAGTGTGCAGGAGAGGGTTAAGTGGTAGATAGAGTGTGTTACCAATAGGAAATGTTATGCGCAGGTGTTAGCAGGCCAGAGAGATATACTCTACTAACCTAGGAGAGAGTTGGTTAGGCAGACAGGCCAGGGAAAGGAAGTTCAGTTCTGCATAGGGGTTCCTGGGACTATCCAGGTACTCTTCTCCATTGTGTCCCAAGGACACAGCAAACCGCAAAGGCAAGAGGTGGGGAACACAGAAGTCAGACTCAGCTGCTGAAGAGCTAAAACCCAAAGCGAGGGCTAAACAGAAGTTTACTCCATAGAACTGTTCAGCAGAACAGTAACGCAGGAGGAAAGAGGCATGTTTGTCCGGGAAAGTTTGTTATGAAGTTATCGCTCATGAGGATTATATGCTAAATAAAGAAGTTAGAGTTTGAGTTAAAAGAAAATTGTTTCTGTGAGGAGCTGCACAAGTACGACTATAACAGTGACCGGCTACGGGGTGGTGGATGAGCCGCTGAAGACGCAAGTAAGTATCACACCCTCCCCGGCGGGGCGGAAGACATCTACAGCACTAGGTTCAAGAAGGAGAGTGGAGCCCTGTCGGCCATCACCAGGCTGCCCCTTCACATTCTCCATGAAAAGATCAGTAAGGCCCGTTTCACACGTCAGTGAAAAACACAGACGTTTTTCACTGGCGTGTAAAACACGCACATGTCCCTGCGTGTGCCGAAAATCATGGCACACGTGGGTTGTCTAAGTGCAATCCGGGCTCCGTTCTCCGTGGCCCGTGATTGCACTTAGAGATTCACTCACCTGTGCCCGGTCCCGCTGTCCATGGTGCTGATCGCTTCCGCGACGCAGCATCCGGCCGGCAGTGACCCCCGCAGCAGCTGCTTCCGGGTCGGCTGTGTCGTGCATAATGAATATGCGTGACAGTAATCAGCCGGCACAGAAGGAGCAGGGTGAACGGGCTGCAGAGGACATCGCTGGACGCCGGGTGAGTTAAAATGTTTATTATTTTAAATGCACGTTTTTTTCTGGCACGTGTTTCACGGACCACACCACTGCGTGGTCCGTGGAACATCAGTGATGCCAGAAAAAAATGGACATGTCTCCATGCAGCAATCAAGCGCACGCTGGTACGCCACATGGAGACACGTGCAGTGAAAAATCACTCACGTGTGAGCAGACCCATTCATTATAATGGGTCTGCGTATGTCCGTGATTTTGGTACGTTTAAAAAAAAAGCACAAACGTCCCAGAATCACTGACGTGTGAAAGGGGCCTTATGCACGTTTTTTTATGCTGATGCTGCAACAAGTGAATGCCAGGGATCCTTCAGAAATAACTTTTAACACTGAATAGACAGTAATTATATAGGCAGGATGCCATTCATTTCTAACTTGTATATCACTTGTAACTTATATTTTCTGGGTATGCTAAAATAATGCATGGAACTAACTTAATTATTATAGGCTTTCTATCAATTTGGATATTGCTTTACTTGAACTGCAGGATCAGCTGAGAATATCTGTCTTTTTTAATAAAAAGCACCACTCCAGCATTTTGTTTTAGTGCAGTGCTGGAGTGAAGCTACTAACGTAAATAATATAGTATTATACTCACCACCCACTGTCTTCAGCTCTTCCTGGCTCCGCTCTCAATGCATGTCTATGACATCCTCGAACTGGCTCTCATAGACCTACATTGAGTTTTGATTTCTAGATCGAACAGTAAACCATGGAGCAATCTGGCATGTCACAATGTGCTGTAGATCTACTGAAGCGGCCTCAACAACAGAAGAAAACAGTGGCTCAAAAGTAAGACACTAAAGGGGGCTTTACACGCTACGATATCGTTAATGTTTTATCATCGGGGTCACGTTGTTAGTAACGCACATCCGGCGTCATTAACCGTATTGCAGCGTCTAACACTTACCAGCGACCTTAAACGTCCTCCAAAGTGGTGAAAATCGTTCTCCATGGAGAGGTCGTCCTAAAACCAAAAATTGTTAATGGTTGTTTATAGATGTTGTTCCTCGTTCCTGCGGCAGCACACATTGCTGTGTGTGACACCGCAGGAGCGAGGAACCTCACCTTACCTGCGTCCAGCCCGCAATGAGGAAGGAAGGAGGTGGGCGGGATGTTCATCCCTCTCATCCCCGCCCCTCCGCTTTGATTGGCTGGCCGCTTATTGACGTCGCGGTGACGTCGTCGTGACGCCAAACGCACCTCCCCCTTGAGGGAGGGATTGTTCGGCACTCACAGTGACGACGCCGACCAGGCGTGTGACGCTGCCGTAGCCATAATGTTCGCTGCGGCAGTGATCACACGATATCGCATGCACGACGGGGGCGGGTGCTTTTGCGTACGATATCGCTAGCAATTGCTAGAAATATCGTAGCGTGTAAAGCCCGCTTAAGTGCAGGAATTTTAAGCAATCAACGAAGGTCACAGGACGAGTTCACACTGGAACATACAGTTTGGGAGAAGTGTGGCTTCTTTTTTAGTGAGACAAGTTCTTTAGAATAATAATTCGCCCTACCTGTATGATGGAAACAAATACCACTCATCAAGTTAAACAATACAGCGTATATATATATACTGCTCAAAAAAATAAAGGGAACACCAAAATACAAAATCCTTGTTTAACCCCTTAGTGACGGAGCTAATTTTCACCTTAACCCCTTCACGACCGGCCGATTTTTCGCTTTCCGTTTTTTTTTTTCGCCATTCTTTTTCTGAGAGACGTACCTTTTTTATTTTTCAGTCAATATGGTCATGTGAGGGCTCATTTTTTGTGGAACGAGCTGTACTTTTAAATGAAACCATAAGTTTTACCATATAGTGTACTGGAAAACGGCAAAAAAAATCCAAATGCAGAGAAATTGCAAAAAAAGTGCAATAGCACTATTGTTTTTGAGATATTTTATTCACTGTGTTCACTATATGGTAAAACTGATGTGTGGGTGTGATGCCTCAGGTCAGTGCGAGTTCGTAGACACCAAACATGTCTAGGTTTACTTTTATATAAGGGTTTAAAAAAAAATCGGAAGTTTGACCGAAAAAAGTGGCGCACGTTTTACGCCATATTCCGTGACCCGTAGCGTTCTCCTTTTTCGGTATCTATGGCTCAGTGACGGCTTATTTTTTGCGTCTCGAGCTGCCGTTTTTAACGGTACAATTTTTGCGCAGATGCTACCTTTTTATTCGCCTCATAGCATTTTGCGCAAAAGTTGTGGCGACAAAAAAACGTCATTTTGGCGTTTGGAATTTTTTTTGCCGCTACGCCGTATACTGATCAGATTAATTGATTTTATATTTTGATCGGGCGTTTCTGAACGCGGTGATACCAAATGTGTGTATATTTTTTTATTTTTTTAACCCTTTAATTTTCAATTGGGCGAATGGGGGGTGATTTGAACTTTTAGGTTTTTTTGTTTTTTTTTAATTTTTTAAAACTTTTTTTAACTTTTTTTTTTTATTTTACTAGTCCCCCTAGGGGGCTATTGCGATCAGTAATCCGATTGCTCTGCACTATCTGCTGATCACAGCTACACAGCTGTAAACAGCAGATACGCTCTCTTTCTCTTTTGCTGTGCCGCTGGCACAGCGAAAGTGAAAGCAATTCATGTGTAGTACAGGAGTCATCACATGACACTGTGCTACCATGACAACTATCGGAAGTCACGTGATCGCGTCACGTGACTTCCGGTATCGGGCGGTAAGTAAAAGTTTACCGCGATCACGCTTATAATGGCGCTGTCACATATTGACAGCTCCATTTAAGGGGTTAAACGGCACGAGCAGATAACGATTCTGCTCGTGCCTAGCAGGCACACATCTCAGCTGTGAAAATCAGCTGAGAAGCGTCGATCGCGGCAGACTGAGGGCAGTAACATTATTACCGCTAGGACGTAATGTTACGCTCCGCGGTCGTTAAGGGATTAATGACCAGACCAAATTTTGCAATTCTGACCAGTGTCACTTCATGAGGTTATAACTCTGGAACGCTTCAACGGATCCTGGTGATTTTGAGATTGTTTTTTCGTCACATATTGGACTTCATGTTAGTACCAAATTTAGGACAATATTTTTTGCGTTTATTTATGAAAAAAAATGAATTTTGGCAAAAATTTTGAAAATTTAGCAATTTTCAACATTTGAATTTTTATACCGTTAAACCAGAGATTTCTGTGACACAAAATAGTTAATAAATAACATTTCCCACATGTCTACTTTACATCAGCAGAATTTTGGAAACAACATTTTTTTTGTTAGGAAGTTAGAAGAGTTCAAAGTTTATCAGCGATTTCTCATTTTTACATCAAAATTTACAAAACCATTTTTTTCGGGACCACATAACATTTGAAGTGACTTTGATAGGCCTAGATGACAGAAAATACCCAAAAGTGACACCATTCTAAAAACTGCACCCCCCAAAGTACTCAAAACCACATTCAAGAAGTTTATTAACCCTTCAGGTGCTTCACATGAACAAAAGCAATGTGGAATGAAAAAAAGCAAAAATTAAATTTTACCTAAAAATGTTGCTCTAACCCAAATTTATTCACTTTTAGAAGAAATAACACAACAAAATAGACCCCAAAACTTGTTCCCCACTTTCTTATGAGCGCGCCGATACCCCACATGTGGTCAGAAACCTCTGTTTGGACAAATGGGAGGGCTCGGAACAGAAGGAGCAATATTTGAATTTTGGAAAGCAAATTTGGCTGAAATAGATTGCATTTACAGGTCCGCTAAGGTACCTAAACAAAAGAAACACCTCCCAAGTGATGCCATTTTGGAAACTATACCCCTCAAGGCTTCTATCTAGGGGTATAGTGAGCATTTTGGATCCACAGGTACTTCACAGATTTTGTTAACGTTACGTTGTCATATTGAAAATTTTAATAATTTTCTCAAAAATGTTGCTTTAGCATCAATTTTCTCACTTATTCAAGAGGTAATTCCAAAAATTTGACCTCAAGGTTTGTTACCCACTTTTTATGAGCGCGGTGATACCTCACATGTGGTCTGAAACCTTTGTTTGGACAAATGGGAGGGCTTGGAACGAAAGGAGCAATATTTGAATTTTGGAAAGGAAATTTGGCTGAAAAAGATTGCGGGCACCATGTTGCATTTGGAGGTCAACTAAGGTACCTAAACAGCAGAAACCCCACACAAGTGACCCCATTTTGGAAACTAGGCCCCTCAAGGAATTTATCTAGATGTTTGGTGAGTACCCTGAACCCCCAGGTGCTTCACAGAATTTTATAACGTTGAGCCATGAAAATAAAAAAATAAAATTTTACCACAAAATTGTTATTTCAACCAGGTAGCTTTTTTTCACAAGGGTAACAGGAATAAAATCACCATGAAATGTATTGTGCAATTTCTCCTGAGTTTGGCGATACCTTATATGTGGTGGAAATCAACTCTTTGGGTACACGGCGGGGCTCGGAAGGGAAGGAGTGCCATTTGACTGCAAAATTGGCTGGAATCAATAGCGGACGCTATGTTGCATTAGGAGAGACCCTGAGGTGTCTATACAGTAAAGCTCCTCAACATGTGGCCACATTTTGGAAAATAGACCCCTGAAGGAATGTATCTAGATGTTTGTTAAGTACCCTGAACCCTCAGGTGCTTCACAGAAGTTTATAATGTTGAGCTGTGAAAATAAAAAAATACATTTTTACCACAAAATTGTTACTTTAACCAGGTAGCTTTTTTTTACAAGTGTAAAAGGAAAAAATTCAGCATCAAATTTATTGTGCAATTTCTCTTGAGTATGCTGATACCTTATGTGTGGTGGAAATCAACTGTTTGGGTGCACAGCAGGGCTCGGAAGGGAAGGAGCGCCATTTGACTGCACAATTGGCTGGAATCATTAGCGGACGCTATGTTGCATTTGGAAAGCCCCTAAGGTTCCTAAACAGTAAAGGTTTCCCACAAGTGACCCCATTCTGGAAACAAGACACCTCAAGACTTTTATCTAGGTGTATAGTGAGCAGTTTGAATCCAAGAGTACTTCACAAAATTTGATAAGCTTAGGTTGCCATATTGAAAATTTTCATTTTTTTCACAAAAATGTTGCTTTAGCATAATATTTCTTACTTTTTCAAGATGCAACAACAAACCGTGGACCCAACAGGTTGTTATCCAATGTCTTATGAGCACAGGGATACTACACATGTGGCCTAAAACCTCTGTTTGGATAAATGGGAGGGCTTGGAATGGAAGGAGCACCATTTGAATTCTGGAAAAGTTGAAATAAATTGTGGGCACCATGTCACATTTGCAGGGCCCCTTGGGTACCTATACAGCAGAAACCCCCCACAAGTGACCCCATTTTGGAAACTGGATTTTATTCAGGAGTATAGTAAGTATTTTGAATCCAGAGGTACTTCACAAAAATGTTGCTGTAGCAACAAATTTCTCACTTTTAGGCTATGTGGCCATGATCCAGCGACACGGCGTCTAGTACACAGTGTCAGCCTTCCTGCAGAGATGTGAGTGTTGTCCACGGGAGAACGCAGCTGCCCATGCCCACGATTTGGGTTCAGGGTGCTATGGAGCTCTATGCTACCTGCAGAGAACACTCTCGTCTCCGCAGCATAAATTGACATGCTGAGGCTCAGGAAGCTGCACCACAGGTCAGTGTATGCTGCGGAGAAAAGAAGCACAGTGGGCATGGGATTTCTAAAAATCCTTCCACTGTGCTTCTACTGCACAACGCAGCGTTATGGATGCAGGGAAAACACTGCGCCCAAAATGCTGCAAACTCTGATTGTGGACACACAGCCTAAAATGCTACAATGGATGAATGGATAGATGTCAAACATATATAACGTCCCACCCCCTGCATATTCCAAGCTGGCGCCCTTTAGTGCCTTTCATGTGGCACTAAAAGGTGCCTAGCCTTGTATTTAGCCCCCCAAAAAATTAATAATTAAAATAAACGACGTGGGGTCCCCCCTATTTTTGATAGCCAGCTAGGGTAAAGGAGACAGCTGTAGCCTGCAAACCACAGCTGACAGCTTCACCTTGTCTGGTGATCAATTTGGAGGGCTCCCCAGGCGGTTTTTTTTTTAAAAAAACAAACAAACGTGGGGTCCCCACCAAATTAGATCACCAGCCAAGGTGAAGCGGACAGCTGGGGTCTGGTATTCTCAGGTTGGGAAGAGCCATGGTTATTGGACTCTTCCCAGCCTAAAAATAGCAGGCCGCAGCCGCCCCAGAAGTGGCGCATCCATTAGATGTGCCAATTCTGGTGCTTCGCCCCAGCTCATCCCGCGCCCTGGTGCGGTGGCAAACGGGGTAATATATGGGGTTGATACCAGCTGTAATGCCACCTGGCATCAAGCCCTGGGGTTAGTGATGTCACGGGATCTAAGCAGATACCCGACATCACTAACCCAGTCAGTAATAGAAAAAAATAAAGACAAAAAAAAAAATTATTTGAAAAAAAACTCCCCGAAACATTCCTCTTTCACCAATTTATTGAAAATAAACAAATTCCGGTCGCTGTAATCCATTTTGGAGGTCCCTCGACGACTCTGGACCTTCTAGAATATGGGGGGCACGTTCAGGGAAAGTATCCCTCATTTTCTGGAAGAGCAAGCTCTCCATGAGCCGTGTGGGTGCAGCAATCTGAGAATACTGCACTCACACTGCCCCGGTCCAACCTAGGGCAGAGTGACATGCAGTAACCTCATTCCAGAATATGAGGAGCACGCTCACAGAACGTACCCCCCATTTTCTAGAACAGCAAGCTCTCCATGTGAGGAGTGTAGCTGCAGATTACTGCACTCACTCTCCCCCGGTCCACAGTGCAGCAGTGAGGTCAGCATCCCTGCTTGCAAGGATCCAGCTGACAGCTGCTGTCTGCACATGCACCACCAGCTTTCTAGAAGGAGGCAGAGTGATCGCGGGGACGGAGCAGAAGCCAGGTAACGGGGGGCTGACGGCGGGAGACCTGGCGACAACTTTTCTGTCGCATGTGACGTGTCATATGCGGCAGAAAGAGCAGGATGAATGTGGCTGGGCACTACTGTGCGCTGCGCGCCGCTATCTTGCATGCTCCGGCGGGAGGAACGGGGGGCTCTTTGGAGAACCGGAGGGTGCTCCGGGGGACCAGAGGGCTCCGGTGTAGCGGAGGAGGGGTCAGGGGGAGGACATTTCCCTCCGATCTGAAATGTTTGATCATTTCCCTCCGATCTGAAATGTTTGATCATTTCAGATTGGAGGGAAATGAATGCAGAGCCGGTGGTGGCGGCAGTTTTCTATGCGCTTCGGCGCCATTTTGACTTCCGGAGGGGGGGTAGGGGTGGGGGGGGGACTCTCCGGTACCGGGGGCTTTGGGGGCACTAGGGGTTGATATTTCTTTCTCATCTGACATGTTTGATCACGTCAGATGAAAAAGAAATCAGTTTTACCGGTCATTTCTTTTTTTTTCATGTGTTCGTCGGTAGACGGTGTATACCGGCGATCACATAATCGGGGTCCAAAAAAAACACCCCGATTCATAATCTGGGGGGTCTCAGCTACCCCCGGTAGCTGAAACCCCCGAGATTTTCGCTCGCTGGGGGGCGCTACAGGCTTTTTTCGGCCCGCTGCTTTAAAGCGGCGGAACAGAATAAGTACCCTGTTTTGCCGCCGCTTTAAGTCGTACGGCCGTCGTTATGAGGTTAAATGTTCTCTTTTAATTTTTGAGCAGTATATTTTTAAGGTGCAAAAATCCTATATAGTATCAGATATCTCATTCTTTATATATACTTATTATTTTTGCTTAATAATTGTATAGCCTGTAATTATGTTTCTTTATAAAATCCTGTAGCAAACTAAATATAACACTAAATGCACAAATACACATTAGTGTAAATTTAACACAGAAATATTGGCAGAATAGACAGAAGCCTAATGTGTATTAGGGCTCCGAACTCTCCCACAATAGATGATATCAGGGGACAGAAGAATTTGGCCGTTGGGATTTCAGTGTCAATTCTTTTGCTTGTCAGGGATATTGTCGCATCTACACTTGAATCTGCTCCTGCGACACCTGTTTCTGTTACCGTATTCTTTCTGTCTCCAACGCTGATGATGGAAGAAATGTCAGGACCATAAGGACAGGGTCTGTGCAACTAGAGATAATAATGTGGATGAGACTTGTAGCGCTACCCAGTCTGTTTTCATGGAGGGGTGTACTGTCCACCAGGAGTATTCAGCTGCCTGCTGTATCCTATGTGACATGACAGTGGAGCAACCCACGGGGCCTGGGAAGGTACTCGTCACCGGGCCGGTGAAGGGTCACGGGTGGCCTGCCTGGTTTTGTGACCCCCAAGGTTTCCACGGAAGGGGGATGGATAGGATGGAGAGGATGAGGGTAGTAGTGGATGAGGGTGAGGATGATTGTCTCGTGACGCCACCTGCGGTACGCAGCCAGAAATTAGCCACCGCTGCTGTCCCTGTCCTCCAGGGTGGTTGGTTGTGGCAGCAAAGATGGTTCTGCTCCCCACATGTGGAGTGGGCCCCAGGGAGGATGATCACGGGGGGTAGTGGCTATTGGCGCCGAAGTCTATGCGGTTCAAGGTTTCTTTACTCACATTCCAGTTGCTACCCCTAGCGTACCGGTCTCTGCCGTGCTGGGCCCCATTCGATCCTGAGCAATTCGAGGTCACCACCGGTGTTCCCACTGTGAGTCCTTTCTAATCGGGGTCCCTCCAATCCCAGTGTGTAAACTGTGGAACGGGCTGCGGGTGCTTCCTGCACTCTCCTCAGACCCTTCAATCCCATGTAGCTGTAGAGAACCCGGGCTGAGCTACCTGCTCCAAGTCGCGGGTACTATGGCGCTCCCAGAAGTGTGAGGTAAAAGAAGAATGGACCGAAGTCCCAACTGTGTCCCTCATTCCAAGCTGTGCCCGGGGATGACTGGTTATTTGTGAAGATGCTCTTTCCCTTTTCCCCAAGTGGTGCCCGCCTCCCAGGTGGTTGTCCTAGGGACTGAGAAAGTGTCATGCCTCTTGATGGCCACCCCCCTGTCTACACTAGTCCAGTCCCCAGTGGGTAAGCACCCAACTGTGTTTGGTGTATGAATGTGAGAAACACCAGCGATTAACCTCTTAGTTACCCAGGATGAGTACTACATCTTAAGTGAGATTCAGTACCCTGTGGCGACTGAAGCCTTAGGTGCGCCACAACAGCACCATTCCTTATTTGAGCTCCCTGCATACTGCACTTATACTTTATAACTTACACTACTTAGGTTTAGTCCTGCTTCACAACTCATGCACAACTTATTTATACACATCCTTAACCCCAGTCCATATTGTGACTATTTGACTACATTACAATTTTGTTCTAGATCCTGACCTCTTGTTACTGACCTAGCATTCTGACCATCCTCTGCCAGCTAGCTCCACCAGCCAGCAGCTACTTTGAGTATGTTAGCTAGATAGCCCTGTATGAGTACAGATCCATGTATATTGGATGAAAGAAAAAAAAAAACGGTGTGGAAAGGCTTATGCAAAGTCTGTTCATGGAAGCCCTGTTAAGAGCTGCCAGCCTTCATCTGATAGTGCCTCCTTTTAGAGGAGTAGAGCAGTCGTTTGACTTTTGACTAGAGATGAGCGAATCGGTCCCGGTTCGGCTCGAGGTCGGTTCGCCGAATGGAGGTCCCGTTCGAGTTCGGCTCGTCGAACGTTCGACGAACCGAACTCGAACTGCATAGGAAACAATGGCAGGCAATCACAACCACATAAAAACACCTAGAAAACACCCTCAAAGGTGTCCAAAAGGTGACAAACAACTCACAACACAACACAAACACATGGGAAAGTGACAAGGACATATACTCATGCGAAAATAAAACAGCTGGACAAGGAAAAAGAGGAGGACACACAGATATATGAGTATATGCAAGGAAACATCGATTCCATTATTGTGCAACTTGAGCCCTGCTCATTTTAGGCTTCCAATCTTGATAAATTGCCTGAGCTCGCCACGTACGCCTTGGGGATCTTGTCGTGTCCTGCAGCCAGCGTTCTCTCGGAACCTGTCTTCAGTGCTGCTGGGGGTCTGCTGGCAGATAAGCACACGTGTCTGTCCACTGACAATGTGGACATGGCTCTCAGAGGACTTTTCTTCCCCTGGGTCAGCCAGGGGACGGGAAAGGCACGCGTATTTTTGAGAGTGCATCATGCAAAGCATCTTTTTCTTTTTCAAAAGGGGGCTCAACCGATGCCAGTCAAGTGTGGTGTGTGTGGCCCAGTTAGTGGAAACGAGGGAGACTGTGGTTGGAGTCCCCTCGCTGTGTTTCTAAAAGAACCAAGATGAACAAGTCATGGCTCTCAGAGGACTTTTCTTCCCCTGGGTCAGCCAGGGGACGGGAAAGGCACGCGTATTTTTGAGAGTGCTTCATGCAAAGCATCTTTTTCTTTTTCAAAAGGGGGCTCAACCGATGCCAGTCAAGTGTGGTGTGTGTGGCCCAGTTAGTGGAAACGAGGGAGACTGTGGTTGGAGTCCCCTCGCTGTGTTTCTAAAAGAACCAAGATGAACAAGTCATGGCTCTCAGAGGACTTTTCTTCCCCTGGGTCAGCCAGGGGACGGGAAAGGCACGCGTATTTTTGAGAGTGCTTCATGCAAAGCATCTTTTTCTTTTTCAAAAGGGGGCTCAACCGATGCCAGTCAAGTGGGGTGTGTGTGGCCCAGTTAGTGGAAACGAGGGAGACTGTGGTTGGAGTCCCCTCGCTGTGTTTCTAAAAGAACCAAGATGAACAAGTCATGGCTCTCAGAGGACTTTTCTTCCCCTGGGTCAGCCAGGGGACGGGAAAGGCACGCGTATTTTTGAGAGTGCTTCATGCAAAGCATCTTTTTCTTTTTCAAAAGGGGGCTCAACCGATGCCAGTCAAGTGGGGTGTGTGTGGCCCAGTTAGTGGAAACGAGGGAGACTGTGGTTGGAGTCCCCTTACTGTGTTTTACATGCTTTTAGAAGGGCATGACATGGCTTAGAGGTTGACTTTCAGCATCTGGAAACTGTTGGCTACCAAAATGCTGCCTTTCCAACCTTTTTAACCGAGGATTTTCGAGACCTTATGCCCATCGCAGTGCCCCAAGAGCCGATGCCCAGGCGCCACTCCTTCTCCAACAAAGGCGTGCACGCGCTACACCAGCATGTCGCACTAAACATCACTGATTCCTTGAGAAACTCTGTGTGACAGGGTGCATTTCACCACAGATAATTGGCCCAGTAAGCATGGACAGGGGCGTTACATGTCGCTGACTGGGCAATGGGTTACTGTGGGGAGAGATGGAGAAGGGTCTGCTGTACAAGTCTTGCCGTCCCCACGAGTTGTTTCAATCCTTCTTCTGTATGTAGAAGTTAATACACTGCTTCTGCCTCTTCAACCTCGTGTGGGTCCTCCACCTTGGCGCAAACCCTGTGTGGTCAGGCCACCCTTCCTTGTAACTGCGCACAAGGACTACCACACACCTCCTTACTATGCTGGCAGCAGAGCTCAATGCCATCAGGCGGTCAAAGGTTTACTTTGAAATGTATGGGAAATGTGAGTCACACCGCTGAGAAGTTGTGGACGGTTAGCTCTGGAGACCGAGTTTCATCAATGGTTGTCTCCACTCAACCAGCAGCCAGGGAAGGCCGGGTGCGACAATGATGCAAACATGGGTGCGGCCCTTCACTGTGACAATGTGACACACGTGCCTTGTGTGGTTCACGTGTTGAACCTGGTTGTCCAGCAATTTTTAAAGCACTATCCTGGCCCACATGGCCTTCTGCAGAGAGCACGGTGTAACGCCTTCCTTGATCCACACACTCAGATGGGCTGTAAATGATAGGCTAGAGGGAAGCCACTCACCAAGCAGGACCCCTAGAACCCTGAAACCCTTTAACCCCTATACAGGGATTAGGAATTACACAGGGCCCAAGGTGATTAATACCTGTGGAAGGCTGCAGTTCCAGAGAATAGTAGTCAGGCAGGGTCAAAACATTAATTGAGTAACAGGAACAGAATGGGACGGCCAGGACTTAATCAGAAAACAAGCAGAGGTGAAATGCGGATCGGCCAACAAGGTACATAAACAGCAAGCAGGAAAAGTAGTCAGGTAACAAGCACACAAAATCATAAAACTGAACTGGGGGTAAAAGCAGAACTATGTCTGGCAGTGGTCTGCAGACAGGATGGGCATAAAAAAGGGTGTGGTGTCTTCCCATTGGTTGTAGCTGAATGATGGTATTTCATCTGTGAGATACCCACCAGCTACATTCAGCCAGAGATTCTGCATCTGTCAAGGTAATGCAGCCCAGTGGGTGAGCATAACCTGCGTCCACCTGCGCCGCTGGCATCGACTCCTCTCCCATCATCAGCACTATGCATGAAAGGAACACGTTGTCACCTGGCGACCGGAGTACAAATTGACGGAGCGGACTCCGTTGGTGACTTAACAGCCGTGTGCGGCAATGATGCAAACCTGGCTGCGGGCCATCGTCAGGGCAATGTGACACACGTGCCTTGTATGGCTCACGTGTTGAACCTAATTCTCCAGCAATTTTTAAAACACCATCACGGCCTACATGGCCTTGTGCAGCGGGCACGCTCGCTATGTGCTCACTTCCATCGTGCGCACACAGCAGCTCAACAACTTTCGTCGCTACAGAAGTCTTTAGGTCTGGTGGTTAAACGCCTGAAATGCGATGTGCCCACACGCAGGAATTTGAATCTGCACATGTTGCAGCGTTTGTGGCAGCACCGCCGAACCCTGCTGCAATACGTTATGACATATAGCCTGGGATAACTTGATCCAGAGGTGGTGCAGATCACGCTGCTGGAGTGGTGTCAGATCAAGGACCTATGCACCCTGCTACACAGTTTACAAATGTCGACGAAGATGTTTAGCACTGGCAATGTCATTCTCAGCGTGACAATTCTGGTCATCTACATGATGGAGCACACTGTAATTATTATTCGGAGTCAGGTGTTGGGACAAGAGGAAGGGGAGGAAGTACAGGAGGAGTCAAATGCGGAAGGGATAACAAGATCTACGAGGTCCAGATGGTCAGCGGCACCTATGCGGCAGTCATGGTGAGGGAGAGGGATTAACAAGGGCGCATAGTATCAGCAAAAAGTGTTGAGGAAGGTGCAGGAGCCCATGAAGAAATGGAGGACGAACTGGCGATGGGCATGGAAGACTCAGCAGATGAGTGAGAGCTTGCTCACATTTCGGTTGTGCGAGGTTGTGGGGAGAGGGCAGAGGAAGGAGGCACGATTCTCACCTCTCTGCCACCAACACACCAAGGACTTGGTCCTCCTGGATGCACAAGACACATGAGCGCCTTCTTGCTGCACTACCTACAACATGACCCTCGGATTGTACGAATTCAAAGTAATCCAGAATACTGGGTTGCCACACTGTTAGATCCCCGGTACAAGACAAAATTTGGCGAAATAATTCCTGCCATAGAAATGGACGCACGTATACAGGAGTATCTGCAGAATGTGGTACGCAATCTTAGATCTGCTTTTCCACTAAACACCAGTGCTGCACAGAGTGAATCTCAACGCTTTGTCATGGATAGGAGGAAATGGTCTTTTACTTGTCCACATCTGAGGGACCGAGGGCTGGCTGCTGTGCTGAGATGGCGTTGAGTACGGTGTCCCTGCAGAGTTGCACTTTTGGTCATATACCAAAATGAGTTGAAAAAGGACAGATGCTGGTGGAAAGGGGAACAGGTGTGTTGGAAAGGGGAAAAAAGTTTTGGTCCGTGGATTTGGTGGTTAAGCAACAGTAACATTTGCTGAAGAAACACCATCTGTTACAGTGGGACTGGCAGATTTGGATAAAGTGGTATATACTATGCTACCGCTATATAACGAAAACTAATAAGAAAAGAAAGAGAAAGGTATATATCCCCATCAGCAGTCAGTGTCCACCGTGCTCCCAGTTGGAAAAGGAGAGGTTGGCAACTGGAAGGTTTGGTGGAGGATACAGAGCTGTGTGGCTATGAAACTAATAGTAGCCTGAACCGAGTTAGACGCCATTCGGATCTGGAGACTGGGAGCCCTGTTAGCGTCACAGGGTCCACATGCCCACCCAGCCCAGGAACTCCCTGTTAACAACACAGGGGCCATTGAGTACGCTGACCGTGTGCGTAGGGGCACACCTGTGGACAGCAGGCGCATCAGCAGCAGCAGGCCTGTTAATGCCACTGGGCTGCACAAGCAGGACTGGTAGGACAGGAGCTGGTCTTAACCGTTCTGCGTTACCAACTGTGGTGGTGGCCTGCATTGACACCCTATCCCTGCCTACCTCTGGCCTAAAGCCGCAATGGGTTCAACACATGGAGGTGTGCTCTTTCGGAGCATAATAGAAGACTGCGCACCTCCTTGTTGGCTCCAGCCCCTTTTATAACCTGGGTCCGCCCCAAACCAGGGTGAACCACAATGCACCTCCTGGAGACAAAAGTAGAGTGACACGTCATGAGTGGCATAACTAGCGTCCTATTTGGAACCGCAACTTCAATGATGACCTCATGGCTGCCATGACCCAAACACCTCACCAGTCATCGTCTGACCATCAATAATGCGGTGACAAGTCATAGGGGTGGGCCTCTGCAAGCCATTTGGGAGGACACCTGATGCCCTGTGGTCTATATGGGACCCCCACATCAGGGGCAGGGCCAAAGAGTTCATTACCGGACCTAGTCTCTGATGCAGTAAGTGCCTGAGCATGCTCAGTAGCATGAAATACAGTCTCTGAAAAAAGACTATCAGCTTTAGCATGGTGTCTAGGCACAAAACAGGACTTAGACCCGGCACGGAATGCAAGCACCTGTGCAAAGAGGCTTTTCACACTTAGTGTGGGAGCATGCGCTGTATCCCGAAATGAAGACTTAGTGTCAGGAATGGCACAGTCAGGCTGAGCATACTCACTAGGCGAAACACTGTAATTAGGCTGCAGCTGGGGTAAATCGGCACACGCATGCGCACTAGCTGCCTCTCCACACTTAGACGTGGAGGAGAAATTGCTCTTGGAGATGCTGTCTATGAACAGAAGGAAAAGCTAAAGGAAGCCTGACTTTCTATCCCTCCGAATTATCAAATGCAGCAATGAATTCCCTGAGTTTGCTATAACATTAGCGTAGCAAAATGTGCATGAGGGTGTCATGCACAGGTGCTATAAATAGCTTGGCACCAGTGGGGCACTAATGGAATACAACAGCCAGTTCTATGATGCCACTAAATGGCAGTATTTTTTGCTATCATTATAGCTCATTAAAAACAGAGCAGGAGGGTGTCATGCAGAGGTGCTGCACATAGATTTGCACCAGTGGGGCACTAATGGAGTACAACAGCCACTTCTTGTATGCCACTAGGTACACTGAGTGTTTGCTAGTATAATGGCTTAGTAACAATGAGTTTGAGTGTGCAATGCAGGCAGAGGTGCTGCAAATATCTTTGCACTAGTTTGACTACACAAAAGTACAATAGCCACGTTTAGATTGCCACTAGGTACACTGAGTGTTTGCTAGTATAATGGCTTAGTTAAAAAGAGTTTGAGTGTGCAATGCAGGCAGAGGTGCTGCAAATATCTTTGCAATAGTGTGACTAGACAAAAGTACAATAGCCACGTTTAGGATGCCACTAGGTACACTGACTGTTTGCTAGTATAATGGCTTAGTTAAAAAGAGTTGGAGTGTGCAATGCAGGCAGACGTGCTGCAAATATCTTTGCACTAGTTTGACTACACAAAAGTACAATAGCCACGTTTAGGATGCCACTAGGTACACTGACTGTTTGCTAGTATAATGGCTTAGTTAAAAAGAGTTGGAGTGTGCAATGCAGGCAGACATGCTGCAAATATCTTTCCACTAGTTTGACTACACAAAAGTCCAATAGCCACGTTTAGGATGCCACTAGGTACACTGACTGTTTGCTAGTATAATGGCTTAGTTAAAAAAAGTTTGAGTGTGCAATGCAGGCAGACGTGCTGCAAATATCTTTGCACTAGTTTGACTACACAAAAGTACAATAGCCACGTTTAGGATGCCACTAGGTACACTGACTGTTTGCTAGTATAATGGCTTAGTTAAAAAGAGTTGGAGTGTGCAATGCAGGCAGAGGTGCTGCAAACATCTTTGCACTAGTTTGACTACACAAAAGTACAATAGCCACGTTTAGGATGCCACTAGGTACACTGAGTGTTTGCTAGTATAATGGCTTAGTTAAAAAGAGTTTGAGTGTGCAATGCAGGCAGACGTGCTGCAAATATCTTTGCACTAGTTTGACTACACAAAAGTCCAATAGCCACGTTTAGGATGCCACTAGGTACACTGACTGTTTGCTAGTATAATGGCTTAGTTAAAAAGAGTTGGAGTGTGCAATGCAGGCAGACATGCTGCAAATATCTTTCCACTAGTTTGACTACACAAAAGTACAATAGCCACGTTTAGGATGCCACTAGGTACACTGACTGTTTGCTAGTATAATGGCTTAGTTAAAAAGAGTTGGAGTGTGCAATGCAGGCAGAGGTGCTGCAAATATCTTTGCACTAGTTTGACTACACAAAAGTACAATAGCCACGTTTAGGATGCCACTAGGTACACTGACTGTTTGCTAGTATAATGGCTTAGTTAAAAAAAGTTTGAGTGTGCAATGCAGGCAGACGTGCTGCAAATATCTTTGCACTAGTTTGACTACACAAAAGTCCAATAGCCACGTTTAGGATGCCACTAGGTACACTGACTGTTTGCTAGTATAATGGCTTAGTTAAAAAGAGTTGGAGTGTGCAATGCAGGCAGACGTGCTGCAAATATCTTTCCACTAGTTTGACTACACAAAAGTACAATAGCCACGTTTAGGATGCCACTAGGTACACTGACTGTTTGCTAGCATAATGGCTTATTTAAAAAGAGTTGGAGTGTGCAGAGGACAGGAGGGTACAGTGCCAGGATTGTGGGGCTCTGGGTAGAGGAATGGAAGCCTGCCTTTCTATTCCCTCCTAATGTTGAAATGCAGCGACGAAATCCCTGACCTTGGCTACACAGACGCTGTCGCTGTTTTCAGGACCTGTCACCTATGGCTCTGACCCTACCGGTTTGAGCCCTTAAAAGGACTGATAGAAAGTGCTATCCCTATGCTGTCCAGCGCTGTGTATGGAGCGCATACAGCTGTATCAGCGATAGGACTCAGGACGGAGCTGCGACAGTGATGTCTGACACCAAGGACGCAGAAGAGATAATGGCGTCCTGGAGGAAAATGTCTGGTTTTATAATGCAGGGACATGTGACATGGACATCCTATCACACATGCCGTTGCTTCTCTGGCTAAAAGTCCACTTAGCTGTGTGTGTGTCTGGGATTGGCTGACATGCTGGCCCGCCCCACAAGACGCGCGCGCTTAGGGAAGGAAGACAAGGGAAAAAAAAAAAAAATGGCGATCGCCATTATAGAAACAGCAGTGATCTGAAGGCACTGTTCCCGCACACTATACACTGAAATGTCATAATAGTGTGAGTCACAGAGTGACTTACACTATTACAGCGGAAAGCCAGCTAGGAATTAGCTGTTTTTTTGCTGCTAGAACCGTTCTCGAACGTTTCTAGAACTATCGAGCTTTTGCAAAAAGCTCGAGTTCTAGTTCGATCTAGAACAGGCCCCAAAATCACTCGAGCCTAGAACTGGAGAACCTCGAACCTAGAACCGCGGTCAACTCTACTTTTGACTACCACGTGAACTTCAGAATAAGCAGAAATTTGCTGCATCAATTTGTAAGGTCAAGAGGAAAAACAAGGAAAAAAGGTAGAAATATGAGTAATTACAATTATTTTTCATTGCTTATCTGTTTAACTACTGTACATTTTCCTGAACCACTTTAAAGGTTATGTCACTTTTGCCACTAATTCTAAAATGAAAAATGAAGCAAATTAGCTAGGAGACTTAATTATAAATGTTATATTTCTTTCTGTCGTCATCTTCTATAAAGACCAAAATGTTTCCACTGCAAAAGACAAAAAATAAACTGTGTAGTCTGATCCCACAATCATCATGTTGCCTTCTACAGTTAGGTCCAGAAATATTTGGACAGTGACACAATTTTCGCGAGTTGGGCTCTGCATGCCACCACATTGGATTTGAAATGAAACCTCTACAACAGAATTCAAGTGCAGATTGTAACGTTTAATTTGAAGGTTTGAACAAAAATATCTGATAGAAATTGTAGGAATTGTACACATTTCTTTACAAACACTCCACATTTTAGGAGGTCAAAAGTAATTGGACAAATAAACCAAACCCAAACAAAATATTTTTATTTTCAATATTTTGTTGCGAATCCTTTGGAGGCAATCACTGCCTTAAGTCTGGAACCCATGGACATCACCAAACGCTGGGTTTCCTCCTTCTTAATGCTTTGCCAGGCCTTTACAGCCGCAGCCTTCAGGTCTTGCTTGCTTGTGGGTCTTTCCGTCTTAAGTCTGGATTTGAGCAAGTGAAATGCATGCTCAATTGGGTTAAGATCTGGTGATTGACTTGGCCATTGCAGAATGTTCCACTTTTTTGCACTCATGAACTCCTGGGTAGCTTTGGCTGTATGCTTGGGGTCATTGTCCATCTGTACTATGAAGCGCCGTCCGATCAACTTTGCGGCATTTGGCTGAATCTGGGCTGAAAGTATATCCCGGTACACTTCAGAATTCATCCGGCTACTCTTGTCTGCTGTTATGTCATCAATAAACACAAGTGACCCAGTGCCATTGAAAGCCATGCATGCCCATGCCATCACGTTGCCTCCACCATGTTTTACAGAGGATGTGGTGTGCCTTGGATCATGTGCCGTTCCCTTTCTTCTCCAAACTTTTTTCTTTCCATCATTCTGGTACAGGTTGATCTTGGTCTCATCTGTCCATAGAATACTTTTCCAGAACTGAGCTGGCTTCATGAGGTGTTTTTCAGCAAATTTAACTCTGGCCTGTCTAGTTTTGGAATTGATGAATGGTTTGCATCTAGATGTGAACCCTTTGTATTTACTTTCATGGAGTCTTCTCTTTACTGTTGACTTAGAGACAGATACACCTACTTCACTGAGAGTGTTCTGGACTTCAGTTGATGTTGTGAACGGGTTCTTCTTCACCAAAGAAAGTATGCGGCGATCATCCACCACTGTTGTCATCCGTGGACGCCCAGGCCTTTTTGAGTTCCCAAGCTCACCAGTCAATTCCTTTTTTCTCAGAATGTACCCGACTGTTGATTTTGCTACTCCAAGCATGTCTGCTATCTCTCTGATGGATTTTTTCTTTTTTTTCAGCCTCAGGATGTTCTGCTTCACCTCAATTGAGAGTTCCTTAGACCGCATGTTGTCTGGTCACAGCAACAGCTTCCAAATGCAAAACCACACACCTGTAATCAACCCAAGACCTTTTAACTACTTCATTGATTACAGGTTAACGAGGGAGACGCCTTCAGAGTTAATTGCAGCCCTTAGAGTCCCTTGTCCAATTACTTTTGGTCCTTTGAAAAAGAGGAGGCTATGCATTACAGAGCTATGATTCCTAAACCCTTTCTCCGATTTAGATGTGAAAACTCTCATATTTCAGCTGGGAGTGTGCACTTTCAGCCCATATTATATATATAATTGTATTTCTGAACATGTTTTTGTAAACAGCTAAAATAACAAAACTTGTGTCACTGTCCAAATATTTCTGGCCCTGACTGTATGTGTCTCCTGCTTATTGAATTCTTATTAGCATACATACACACATTTACAGCACAAGTCTAAAGGGTGCTTTACACGCTGCGACATCGCTAACGATATATCGTCGGGGGCACGGTGTTTTTGACGCACATCCGGCATCGTTAGCGACATCGCAGCGTGTGACAGCTAGGAGCGACGATGAACGATCGCAAAAACGTCTAAAATCGTTGATCGTTAACACGTCTCTCCTTTTCATAATATCATTGGTAGTGCATGCCGCTGGTTGTTCGTCGTTTCTGTGGCAGGACACATCGCTATGTGTGACACCGCAGGAACAACGAACATCTCCTTACCTGCGTCTACCGGCAATGAGGAAGGAAGGAGGTGGGCGGCATGTTCCGGATGCTCATCTCCTCCCCTCCTCTTCTACTGGGCGGCCGTTTTGTGACGTCGTTGTGACGCCGAACGCACCTTCCCCTTTAAGGAGGGATTGTTCGGCAGCAACAGCGACGTTGCAGAACAGGTATGTGCATGTGACGCTGCCATAGCGATAATGTTCGCTATGGCAGCGATCACCACATATCGCACCAACGTCGGGGGCAGGTGCTATCGCTCGTGACATCGCTTGCAATCGCTAGCGATGTTGCAGCGTGTAAAGCACTCTTTAGGTCATTGCAGCTTAGATGGCCATTATTGTACACTTTCCAACCGTCCTGATATTGCCAGGACAGTCCTGTGAACTGGTCCACAAAATAAGCAGAGCGAAGTAAATCCATATCTAAGGCCTCTTTCACACGTCAGTGAAAAACACACACACACACACGTATGGCCCTCCGTGTTCCGTGATTTTGGCACATGTGTGTTATCCTTGTGCTATCTATGATGCACATGGAGATTAGGAACTGTATACTCACCTGTCCACACCACTGCTGTCCATGGTGCTGCTGTCTCTAGTACTGCAGTCACAAGCGCTTCTGGGTCCGTGGTGCAATGAATATGCAATGAGCATAATGAGCATTTTGTTTCATAGACACGTGTTTTCTTTGATGTCACAGTGGTGTGATCCGTGTGACATCAGTGATGCAAGAGAAAAACGGACTTGTCTCCAGGTGGGGCACATGGACATGTGTATGGGCTGCACGGACATACGCTCAGTGAGACACCACTGATGTGTGCGCAGACCCATTGATTTTAATGTGTCTGCGTATGTCCGTGATTCTGGTATGTATAAGAATGGTGACATATGTACCGGAATCACTGACATATGAAGGGGCTAAAAGAGGGATTTACTGAGAATTCCTGTGGAGTCCTGGAACTGAACTTAATTGACCTCTAAATAAACTCTGATTGTGAAGAGAATAAATGTTATTGAAATATGTTCTCTACAATGCAGATTCTGGATCTAACACAGACAAAGAGCAATACATTCTTGGATAACAATTGCATATACTTCATGCCCTTGTGCATTTACTAATGTGCTTGGTGGGAAAACTGTGCAAACAGTAATACCTTAAGTAGTATCTTGTTTCACATTTCCAGTAATGTCCACTGGTGACATCTATTGATGGGGCTTAATATGATATAAGTCTCCTGAATGTGACATATTGCCATTTATAATTTTCCTCATAATGTACGGTATTTTCTGAAAATGAAAACTCTCTTCTAGTCAAAGTTTTGAGATCCGGCATAACTTACTGGAAATTCAATGTTTTTCAAGTATGAGCAATGTGTTCTTGTTATTCTAAAGACATTCAATACTAAAGATCAATATTCTTCCATGAATAAATGAGGGAATTTGAAAAGAAGAGGCCAGTGTACTGGTGAAATCATAGAGCCACATGAAATTTGTAATAGCTTAGGAAGCTATGTTCAATATGGATTCAGGCCAAGACATAAATATTCTCTGGCTCATTCTACTCTTCTTAGCATTTGAATTGAGCCAGTATGTAGATATTTACTGGAGCTTTAAATATTTCCTTTTCTTTAGTTCAGAACTTCAGTTCTTTGGAATTTTAAAAACTCAATTCCCTGAAAAACATTTGTCAAAAGTTTTAAACAACTGGGAGATGTCTCTTAAAGGCCCTAAAAGCTAAACTGACATGAAGGCATTCATTTACTAGTTGTCCTTACCTTAAGGGGGCTTTACACGATGCGATATCGCTAACGATATATCGTCGGGGTCACGTCGTTAGCGACGCACATCCGGCACCGTTAGCGACATCGCAGCATGTTACACTAATGAGCGACGATCAACAAGCGCAAAAACATGAAAAACCGTTGCTCGTTGACACGTCGCTTCCTTTCCAAATATCGTTGCTGCTGCAGGTACGATGTTGTTTGTTGTTCCTGTGGCAGCACACATCGCTATGTGTGACGTCGCAGGAACAACGAACATCTCCTTACCTGCGTCCACCGGAAATGAGGAAAGAGGGAGGTGGGCAGCATGTTCCGGCCGCTCATCTCCGCCCCTCCTCTGCTACTGGACATCTGCAGTGTGACGTCACTGTGACGCTGCATGAACCGCCCCTTAGAAAGGAGACGGTTCACCGGCCAGAGCAACATCGCAGAGAAGGTAAGTCCGTGTGACAGGTGTTAGCGATGTTGTGCGCCACGGGCAGCGATTTGCCCGTGTCACACAACCGATGGGGGCCGGTACGCTCGCTAGCGATATCGGTACCGATATCGCAGCGTGTAAAGTACCCTATAGTCTTGCTTCTTCCAACCCCCCCAGAAGTGTGCAATCTTTAAAGAAGCACTTCCACAAAATGTTTTAGTCTTTAAGGCTCTCAAAATGTATATGTATTGTAGTGCAAGTGTGTTAAAGGGAATCTGGCAGCAGATTTTTGCTACTTCACCTGAGAGTAATATGATATAGTCAAAGAGATCCTGAATTCAGCAATATATCCCATAGATTACTGGATACAGCAGTTCTGACACAATCAATGTTTTTAGATTTAGAAATTCAGTAAGCCTCAGAGTACTGACCTTACCCACACCAGGCTCTCTATAGACATTATACATTGACATTGAGGTGCCAATCAGAGGAGGGGGAGTTTCTGAAAACATGGCACAAGCCAGCTAATTACAGCAATGATAAGGTAATGCTGCTAAACAAACATTGCAAAAAATACCAAAGACCTTGACAAGAGAACCATTGCAGAATTCTCTGTGTTAACCCTGATAGCATTCGGTCTTCAGATTACATAGTAAAACCCTGCTGACAGATTTCCTTAGTATACTCACCAATCACTGTCTTCCTCAGTTCCCAGTGTCTGGTCCTCTTCTAACTCACATGACTAAAATTACGACTTGCTGGTGTTACGCTCAGACAAAGGGATGTCCACCGCATGGCACTATTCAGAGGTACAATGGGGATGGAAAAGGAAAAGAAGACCCTGATGATAAGGAGCGAAGGTCAGAACACCTCCTGTCACTAAAGCTGGTGTCACACACAGCGACAACGACAACGACGTCGCTGCTACGTCACCATTTTCGGTGACGTTGCAGCGACGTCCCGTCGCTGTCGCTGTGTGTGACATCCAGCAACGACCTGGCCCCTGCTGTGAGGTCGCCGGTCGTTGCTGAATGTCCAGCTTCATTTTTTCGTCGTCACTCTCCCGCTGTGACACACACATCGCTGTGTGTGACAGCGAGAGAGCGACGAAATGAAGCGAGCAGGAGCCGGCACTGGCAGCTGCGGTAAGCTGTAACCAGCGTAAACATCGGGTAACCAAGGGAAGTCCTTTCCCTGGTTACCCGATGTTTACGCTGGTTACCAGCCTCCGCTCTTGCTGCCAGCGCCGGCTCCTGCACTGTGACATGTGGCTGCAGTATGCATCGGGTAATTAACCCGATGTATACTGTAGCAAAGAGAGCAAGGAGCCAGCGCTAAGCAGTGCGCGCGGCTCCCTGCTCTCTGCACTGTGACATGTAGCTGCAGCACACATCGGGTTAATTAACCAGATGTGTACTGTACCTAGGAGAGCAAGGAGCCAGCGCTAAGCGCGGCTCCCTGCTCTCTGAACATGTAACACAGCGACGTTATGATCGCTGCTTCTGCTGTGTTTGACAGCTAAGCAGCGATCATAACAGCGACTTACAAGGTCGCTGTTACGTCACCGAAAATGGTGACGTAACAGCGACGTCGTTGTCGCTGTCGTTTAGTGTGAACCCAGCTTTACCTGTGTCTGAACATTGAGCTCCCTTAACATCCCTATACCAGTTCTCCCCTAATCACCCTCACGTGCCTAGTCCCTATGTGTCCCTCCACTCACTATGACTAGTGCAAAGGCCAGTGAGTGCACTAGACTATAATAGCCCAACACAGGGGAAGGTAGACAGACAGGGGAACATAGACAAAAAGGATACACTACAACATCAAAGCTGCAGCCAGACACCAGGACTCTAGCAGCAACAAGAAGCTTCCTTACTCCAATGTAGTCAGTTCAGAATGAATCTCTATAACCGACTTCAAGTGATGGAACATGTGACTATTTAAGGTGGAGAGGAGTGGTTACAAGCCGGCTGCACCTGAGATTGGAGTAACAAGGAACCACCAGCAAGGAACGAGTCATTAAAACTTCCCACATCAAAAGAAAGCAAACTACGTTTAAATCCCAGAGTCTCACATAGCAATATGAGACTCAGATCTCAAACCTGTCACGAGTCTCCCAAGGACAGGAGCCCATAATAACAACTGGATCACACTAGGGTTTATCCATGAGCTGGAAGTTCCTTTAACAGTGTAAGCTTAACACCTTTGTGACCAAGGTACGTTCTTGGTCATGTCGGGGTAATCACTGCCAGCTACTGCGGTGAGCCGGCAGTGATCCTTACACATGTCTGCTGATTTGAACAGTAGACATATGTGGGTTAGAGGCACAGGTGTATCCGCAATCCACCTGCACTTGTTAACCCCTTAGAGTACACTGTCAAAACGGGGAACGCATCATTCCTCACTGCCATCGTAGGCCACATGACGCGATCACGGGGAGCCGATGGTTGCCATGGTAGCGACGGGTCATGTGATGACCCCTGTCGCTAACATGACGCATTTCCTGTCAGAGCCAACAGAGCATCGACACTCACAGGAAAGAAACATTTCTGTAGCTGTGTAGCTCTGATCAACAGAAATGCACAAGCAATCAAACTATGTAGTGATAAAGTCCGCTAGGGGTACTAGTAAAATAAAGAAAAAAGTAAAATAAATGTTTTTAAAAATATGAAAAAAAAACAAAAAACAAAGTTTAAATCACCTCCAATTAGCCCCATTGAAAATAAAAGCAGTTAAAAAACTATACACAAATTTGGTATCATCACGTTCAGAAATGCCCAATCTATCAAAACATAAAATCAATTAATCTGATCTGTACACGGTGTGGCGAGAAAAAAATTCCAAATGCCAAAATTACGTTTTTTGGTTGCCGCAATTTTTTTTTAAAAATGAAAAATGGGCGATCAAAATTTAGCATCTGCACAAAAATGCTATAATGAAAAAGTCAGCTCAAGATGCAAAACACAAGCCATCACTGAGCCCCCGATCCTGAAAAATGAGAATGTTACGAGTTTTGGAAAATGGCACCAAAAGTGCAATTAGTTTTTTAGACAAACTTCTGATTTTTTTTTTACCTCTTAGGTAAAATTAAAAGTACACATAATTGGTATCCACAAACTCGTATTAACAGGAAGCATTATATGGATACATCATTTTAACCATATAGTGAATGAATAAATAAAAAATGAATAAAATATCCCAAAACCAATTGTGCAACTGCACTTTTTTTTGCAATTTCACCGCACTTGAAATTTTTTCCCATTTTCAAGTACACTATATGGTAAAACTAATAATTTCTTTCAAGATTACAACTTATCCCGCAAAAATCACGCCCTCATATGGCAAAATTGACAGAAAAATAAAAAAGTTAGGGCTCGCGGAAGAAGTGGCGCAAAAAACAAAAATGAAAAATGGAAAATCGCCTGGGGTGAAGGGCTTAATTGAGTTTCCCCATGGACAAAGTTCATTTTAAAGTTGATGTTAATCAATCAAAAGATTTTGGAATAATAAAAATATCCTAATTTGGATGTGTTTTTTGAAGAAATGTTCCTTTTCTGAGATAATCTTATATATGTGTCCCTGCTGTGTACTGTGTAATGGCTGTGTCTGACCGTACAGGGACATGGTCTGATCATACCACATCTCCTAGGCAGAGGAGAACGCCAAAGAGTATACAGATATTACAGCATTGGATCATAGCTGATTCTTTTTGTAAGGTAAAAAATTTCCCTGCCTGCTTTTAAAAAATGTTCTACCAGAAAGAATAATTTGCAATCCCAAGCTGTAATGTCTATATACTTTATTACCGTACTTCCTCCCCTGCCCAGCAGATGTGGTATGATCAGATCATATCCCTGTACGGTCAGACACGGCCATTACACAGCACATAGGAGGGACACATTTACAAGATTATCTCAGCACAGGAACATTTTTTAAACACATCCAAAGGTGGAAATCATTATTTCAAGATCTATTGATTAAAATTAACTTTGTTCATGGGGAGTCTCCTTGACCCCTTCACCCCCGGCCACTAAAACACCCTAATGACCGGGCCATTTTTTGCAATTCTGACCAGTGTCACTTTGACAGGTTATAACTCTGGAACGCTTCAACGGATCCTGGCGATTCTGACATTGTTTTTCGTGACATATTGTACTTCATGTCAGTGGTAAATTTAGGCTGATATATTTTGCATTTATTTGTGAAAATTTCAGAAATTTTGCAAACATTTTGAAAATTTTGCAATTTTCAAACTTTGAAAATTTATGCCTATAAATCTGAGAGATATGTCACACAAAATAGTTACTAAACAACATTTCCTACTTATCTACTTTACATCAGCGCAATTTTCGAAAAAAAAAAAAAATCGTTAGGAAGTTAGAAGGGGTCAAAGTTCATCAGCAATTTCTCATTTTTCCAACAAAATTTACAAAATCATTTTTTTAGGGACCACATCACATTTGAGGTGACTTTGAGAGGACTAGGTTACAAAAAATACCTAAAAGTGACCCCATTCTAAAAACTGCACCCCTCATACTGTTTAAAACCACATCCAAGAAGTTTATTAACCCATCAGGTGTTTCACAGGAACCAAAGCAATATGGAAGGAAAAAATGAAAATTTTACTTTTAAAAACAAAAATGTTACTTTAGCCATAAAATTTTGCGTTTTCACAAGGGAGAAAAGAGAGAATGCACCATACAATTTATTGCGCAATTTCTCCTGAGTACGCTGATACCTCATATGTGGTAAAATACGCCATTAGAATTTTTGAATGCAAAATTAGCTACACTCATTAGCGAACGCCATGTCGGGTTTGAAGACTCCCTGAGGTGCCTAAACAATGGAGGTCCCCCACAAGTGACCCCATTTTGGAAACTAGAGCCCTCAAATAATTTTTCTAGATATCTGGTGAATAGAGTTGAGCGCGGTTCGAGGTTCGAGGTTCGAGGTTCTCCAGTTCGTGGCTCGAGTGATTTTGGGGGCTGTTCTGGATCGAACTAGAACTCGAGCTTTTTGCTAAAGCTCGATAGTTCTAGATACGTTTGAGAACGGTTCTAGCAGCAAAAAGACCAGCTAATTACTAGTTGGCTTTCCGCTGTAATAGTGTAAGTCACTCTGTGACTCACACTCTTATGAAATTTCAGCGTATAGTGTGCGGGAACAGCGCATTCAGATCACTGCTGTTTGGATAATGGCGATCGCCATTTTTTTTTTTTTCCTTGTCTTCCTTCCCTAAGCGCGCGCGTGTAGTGGGGCGGGCCAGCATGTCAGCCAATCCCAGACACACACACAGCTAAGTGGACTTTTAGCCAGAGAAGCAACGGCATGTGTGATAGGATGTCAATGTCACATGTCCCTGCATTATAAAAACGGACATTTTCCTCCAGCACGCCATTATCTGCCTTCTGTGTCTTGGTGTCAGTCACCGCTGGCGTAGCTCCTGTCTCCGATACTGCTGTGTACGCTCTATACACAGCGCTATACAGAATAGGGATAGAAGTTTCTATTAGTCCTTGTAAGGGCTAATACTGGCAGCGTCAGAGCCATAGGTGACAGTCAGGTCCGTGAAAACAGATTTTAACAGCTACACAAGATGACAGCATCTGTGTAGCTAAGGTCAGGGATTTCCTCGCTGCATTTCCCCATTAGGAGGGATAGAAAGGGAGGCTTCCTTTTCTCTACCCAGACCCACGACCCTGCCACTGTACCCTCCTGCCCTTTGCACACTCAAACTCATTGTTACTAAGCCATTATACTAGCAAACACTGAGGAAACTTAGTGGTATCCTAAAAGTGGCTGTTGGACTTCCATTAGTGTCCCACTGGTGCAAACCTATGTGCAGCACCTCTGCACTGCACACTCAAACTCATTGTTACTAAGCCATTATACTAGCAAACACTGAGTAAACTTAGTGGCATCCTAAAAGTGGCTGTTGGACTTCCATTAGTGTCCCACTGGTGCAAACCTATGTGCAGCACCTCTGCATTGCACACTCAAACTCATTGTTACTAAGCCATTATAGTAGCAAACACTGAGTAAACTTAGTGGCATCCTAAAAGTGGCTGTTGGACTTCCATTAGTGTCCCACTGGTGCAAAGCTATTTGCAGCACCTCTGCATTGCACACTCAAACTCATTGTTACTAAGCCATTATACTAGCAAACACTGAGTAAACTTAGTGGCATCCTAAAAGTGGCTCTTGGACTTCCATTAGTGTCGCACTGGTGCAAACCTATGTGCAGCACCTCTGCATTGCACACTCAAACTCATTGTTACTAAGCCATTATACTAGCAAACACTGAGTAAACTTAGTGGCATCCTAAAAGTGGCTGTTGGACTTCCATTAGTGTCCCACTGGTGCAAACCTATGTGCAGCACCTCTGCATTGCACACTCAAACTCATTGTTACTAAGCCATTATACTAGCAAACACTGAGGAAACTTAGTGGCATCCTAAAAGTGGCTGTTGGACTTCCATTAGTGTCCCACTGGTGCAAAGCTATTTGCAGCACCACTGCATTGCACACTCATTGTTACTAAGCCATTATACTAGCAAACACTGAGTTAACTTAGTGGCATCCTAAAAGTGGCTGTTGGACTTCCATAAGTGTTCCACTGGTGCAAACCTATGTGCAGTACCTCTGCATTGCACACTCAAACTCATTGTTACTAAGCCATTATACTAGCAAACGCTGAGTAAACTTAGTGGCATCCTAAAAGTGGCTGTTGGTCTTCCATTAGTGTCCCACTGGTGCAAAGCTATTTGCAGCAGCACTGCATTGCACACTCAAACTCATTGTTACTAAGCCATTATACTAGCAAACACTGAGTAAACTTAGTGGCATCCTAAAAGTGGCTGTTGGACTTCCATTAGTGTCCCACTGGTGCAAACCTATGTGCAGCACCTCTGCATTGCACACTCAAACTCATTGTTACTAAGCCATTATAGTAGCAAACTATGCTGCCAGTTTAAGGGCCGTAGTTGCATTGTCAGGGATAGTTATTGTTGTTTATTCTGCTGTTAATAAAGATAGACCACCGCTGCAATCTACACCACCTCTCAATTTTTACTACCACATTTTAAGTGCACAATCTTGTCGCAATCAAAATGAGTGGCAAAATGACAGATGCTGGTGGAAAGGGGAAGAGGCGTGTTTGAAAAGGAAAAAAAAGGTTTTGTCCGTGGGGAAGGTGGCAAAGCTCCATTAACATCTGCTGAAGATAGACCATCTTCCAGCAAAAGTAAGATGTCTACTACTTACCGTGGACAATCCGATGTGCTCCCTTTTTTACGGACACGAACAACTGGAACAAAGGTAGATGATGGCAAAAAAAAGAAAATGCTTGAATGGATCTGAAGTGGTCCAACAAGTGCCCTCTCCTCCACCTCAACTACCGCATCCAAAAAACACCAGTCCTCTGAGTTGTCATCCCAATCACACTTGCTTTTTCCCAGCTCTGAAGTCTCCATCCGCCCTGCACAGTATGGTGGAACTGAGATGGCTGAGTCTGCAGAGCTGTTCAGTCACACTATAGCCTGGAAATTAGAGGTCTGCTCCCAAGCTACAGTGAGTACAGACCAGGAAATGGTCTGTAGTGATGCCCAGAACCTTTGTGACTCAGATTCAGGCCGTGATGACCAAGTTTCTGAGCATAATGTTGACCCTTGTTCACAAACTGAAACACCTGTTGTAATAGACAATGAGGAACATACTGATGACGATGAGACGCAAATACCAGATTGGGATGACAACTTAAATATTCGGTCAGGGCAAGAAGAGGCTCGGTCTGAGGGTGATGGGAGTGCAAATACAACAATTGATGAGGAAGTTCTAGATCCCACCTACTGTCAACCCACAATCAGGCCCTCGAGGAGGTAAACAGAGACGGTGGAGGAGGATGCAACTGACGACGAAGTTACCTTGCGCCTTCCTGGACAGAGTAGGAGTACTGGTAGCACGTCTACAACTGCATCCTCAGCCACCACTGTGCCTCTGAGTACTAGTCGGGCTGGATCAGCAGGTCGCATGCCCTCTAAGCCTTGCCTAGCCTGGTCCTTTTTTGACATAGCAAAAGATCGCCCAAATTATGTGATCTGTAAAATTTGTCGTGATTCTGTTAGTAGAGGGCGAAACCTCAGCAGTTTGACAACTTCTTCCATGAATCGTCACATGAATAAATATCATATGTCCCAGTGGGAAGCTCACCGTGCTGCAATGCGGCCTAGCAGAGCGAACCATCCACCGCCTGCCCCTTCCAGTGCATCCGCGCGCTCTTCACCTTCTAGGACTGTGGGGACAGCTGTCACACCTGGTTTTCCACGCACAACTTCCACCACTGTAACTGCAACAGGCAGTTTGCTTGGTAGGTCGTCAGTTGGTTTGGAAGGGGAAACAAGTGCGTGTGAACAGCTCTCTCAGACATCGATAGCACCAACGTTGGATGAAGGCAACATCATGTCTACGCCTGCACTTTCCTCACAAACCTGCATTTTTCCAGGGACACCCTACTCAACACCGTCTACACACAGCAGCCAGATCTCTGTCCCTCAGATGTGGACAAATAAAAGGCCATTTCCTGCGACCCATGACAAAGCTAAGAGGTTGACTTTATCCCTCTGTAAGCTCTTGGCTACTGAAATGCTGCCTTTCCGCCTGGTGGACACACAGGATTTTAGAGACCTTATGTCTGTCGCTGTGCCCCAGTACCAGATGCCCAGTCGCCCCTACTTCTCTAAGAAAGGTGTGCCCGCGCTACACCAGCATGTCGCACACAACATCACCGCTTCCTTGAGAAACTCTGTGTGTGAACGGGTGCATTTCACCACCGATACTTGGACCAGTAAGCATGGAAAGGGATGTTACATGTCGCTGACTTGGCACTGGGTAACTATGGTGATAGATGGTGAAGGGTCTGCTGCACAAGTCTTGCCGTCCCCACGACTTGTGTGTCAATCCTCTGTCTGTCCAAGTTCCGCCACTGCTTCTGCCTCCTCCACCTCATCTGGGTCCTCCACCTCCACCCCAAGCCTGCCTGGTCAGGCCACCAGCGCTCTCACTGCGCAGAAGGAATCACGCACCCCTCATTACTATGCTGGCAGCAGAGCGCAACGGCATCAGGCGGTCTTTAGCTTGGCATGTCTTGGAATTAGGAGTCACACAGCGGCTGAGTTGTGGGCAGCTCTGGAGACTGAGTTTAATAAATGGTTGTCTCCACTCCACCTGCAGCCTGGTAAGGCCGTGTGCGACAATGCTGCAAACCTGGGTGAAGCCCTTCACCTGGGCAAGGTGACACACGTGCCTTGTATGGCTCACGTGTTGAACCTTGTTGTCCAGCAATTTTTAACACACTATCCCGGCCTAGATGGCCTTCTGAACAGGGCATGAAAACTGTCTGCTCACTTCCGCCGTTCAACCACCGCTGCTGAGCGACTTGCATCGCTCCAGAAGTCTTTTGGCCTGCCGGTTCATCGCCTGAAATGCGATGTGGTGACACGCTGGAATTCGACTCTCCACATGTTACAGCGACTGTGGCAGCACCGCCGCGCCCTGGTGCAATACGTCATGACGTATAGCCTGGGCCAACAAGATGCAGAGGTGGGACAGATCATTCTGATGGAGTGGTCTCAGATCAAGGACCTATGCACCCTTCTGCACAGTTTCGACATGGCGACGAATATGTTTAGCGCTGACAATGCCATTATCAGCATGACAATTCCAGTCATTTACATGCTGGAGCACACGCTAAACACTATTCGGAGTCAGGGGGTGGGACAACATGAAGGGGAGGAACTACAGGAGGATTCATATGCACAAGACACAACAACATCACCAAGGTCCAGACGTTCATCATCACCAACGCGGCAGGCATTTGACCATGGGGGACAGGGATCAACAAGGGCGCATGATAGCAGGCGAAATGATGAGGAAGGTGCAGGAGAACATGAAGAAATGGAGGACGAACTGTCCATGGACATGGAAGACTCAGCGGATGAGGGAGACCTTGGTCAAATTTCAGTTGAAAGAGGTTGGGGGGAGATGTCAGAGGAAGAAAGAACGGCTAGCACCTCTATGCCACAAACACAGCGTGGACTTGGTCCGCATGGCAGCGCAAGACACATGAGTGCCTTCTTGCTGCACTACCTCCAACATGACCCTCGTATTGTCAAAATTAGAAGTGATGATGACTACTGGCTTGCCACACTATTAGATCCCCAGTACAAAGTCCAAATTTTGTGACATAATTCCAGCCATAGAAAGGGACGCACGTATGCAGGAGTATCAGCAGAAGCTGTTACTCGATCTTAGCTCGGCTTTTCCACCAAACAACCTTGCAGGTGCAGGGAGTGAATCTCCCAGTTGTAACTTGACAAACATGGGACGGTCTCGTCATCTTCAACAGTCTACCCGTACCAGTAGCACCGTATCTGGTGCTGGTAACAGCAATTTTATTGAATCTTTTCATAATTTTTTTAGACCCTCCTTTGCAAAGCCACCAGAGACAAGTCTAATACATAGTCAACGGCTGGAGAGGATGATACAGGAGTATCTCCAAATGAACATCGATGCCATTACTTTGCAAATGGAGCCTTGCTCATTTTGGGCTTCAAATCTTGAAAAATGGCCAGAGCTCTCCACTTACGCCTTGGAGATTTTGTCGTGTCCAGCTGCCAGCGTTGTCTTTGAACATGTCTTCAGTGCTGCTGGGTGTGTGCTGACATAAGCGCACGCGTCTGTCCACTGACAATGTGGACAGACTAACGTTCATCAAAATGAACAAGTCATGGATCCACAAGGAATTTACTACCCCTGTGTCATCCTGGGGAGAGTAAATGCTTGTGTATTTTGAATGTGCTTGATGCAAATCTAGCTGTGAAGTGTACAACTAGGGCACAAGTGCTGCCACTGATGGGGTGTCTGTGTGGCCTAATTTTTGAAAAAAAGGGAGACTCTTCTTGGAGTAACCCTTGCTGCATTTTTAAAAATGATCCAAGATGCACAGCGCTGGGATCAGGAAAGACTTTGCTACCTACCCCGGTGTCATCTTGGTGACGGTTAAGTATGGCGTATTTTTGAATGTGCTTGATGCAAATCTAGCTGGGAAGTGTACAACTGGGGCACAAGTGCTGCCACTGAAGGGGTGGGAGTGTGTGTGGCCCAATTTTTGGAAAAAAGGGAGACTCCGCTTGGAGTAACCCTTGCTTACATTGTTTTTAAAAATGATCCAAGATGCACAGAGCTGGGATCAGGAAAGACTTTGCTACCTACCCCGGTGTCATCCTGGGGACGGTTAAGTATGGCGTATTTTTGAATGTGCTTGATGCAAATCTAGCTGGGAAGTGTACAACTGGGGCACAAGTGCTGCCACTGAAGGGGTGGGTGTGTGTGGGGCCCAATTTTTGGAAAAAAGGGAGACTCCGCTTGGAGTCACCTTGCGGTGTTTTACATGATTTTAGAAGGGCGTGCCATGCCTATATCTGTGTCTCCTTCTCTTTTTCCTTGTCCTGCTCTTTTGTTTTCGCATGAGTATATGTCCTTGTCACTTTCCCATGTGTTTGTGTTGTGTTGTGAGTTGTTTGTCACCTTTTGGACACCTTTGAGGGTGATTTCTAGGTGTTTTTATGTGTTTGTGATTGCCTGCCATTGTTTCCCATGCGGTTCGAGTGGTTCGTCGAACGTTAACCGAACTCGAACGAGACCTCCGTTCGGCGAACCAAACTCGAGCCGAACCGCGACCGGTTCGCTCATTTCTACTGGTGAACACTTTGAACGCCTGGGGGCGTCACAGAAGTTTATAACATTGAGCCATGAAAAAAAAAAAAAAATGTTACCACAAAACTGTTGCTTCAACTAGGTAGGTTTTTTTTCACAAGGGTATCAGGAAAAAATGCACCATAAAATGTATGTGCATTTTCTCTTGAGTACACAGATACCTCATATGTGGTGGAAATCAAATGTTTGGGCACACAGCAGGGCTCGGAAGGCAAGGAGCTTGTTTTGAATTTTTGAGTGCAAAATTAGCTGGACTCATTAGCGGACGCTATGACGGGTTTGAAGACCCCCTGAGGTGCCTAAACAATGGAGCTCCCCCACAAGTGATTCCATTTTGGAAACTAGAGCCCTAAAATAATTTTTCTAGATGTTTGGTGAACACTTTGAACACCTGGGGGCTTCACAGAAGTTTATAACGTTGAGCCGTGGAAAGAAAAAAAAATGTTACCACAAAACTGTTTCTTCAACTAGGTAGTTTTTTTTCACAAGGGTATCAGGACAAAATGCACCACAAAATTTATCATGCATTTTTTCCTGAGTACGACGATACCTCATATGTGGTGGAAAGTAATCATTTGGGCGCATGGTGGGGCTCAGAAAAGAAGGAGCGCCATTTGACAACAAAATTGGTTGGAATCATTAACGGACGCCATGTCACATTTGGAGACCCCCCTATGATTCCTAAACAGTGGAGCTCCCTCACAAATGACCCCATTTTGGAACTAGACCCCTCAAGTAATTTATCTAGATGTTTGGTGAGCCCCTTGTACCCCCAAGGACTCCACTGAAGTTGATATCGTTGAACCGTGAAAATTATTTTTTTTTTACCACAGAATTTTTGCTTCAAGCAGGTAGCTTTTTTATTACAATGGTATCAGGAAAAATGCACCATAAAATGTATTGTGCAATTTTTCCTGAGTACACAGATACCTCATATGTGGTGGAAAGTAATTGTTTGGGTGCAAACGCACAGACGCCGTGCACTGATCGGCCGCTGCAGGACACACGGACTGATGAGATACAAAAAGCGACCGGGGATACGTAAAAAAAAAGTTACGCCGAAAATTGACCACGGATTCGTTATGTGCATCCCTGATCAGTGCTCAGCCGCTGCAGGGCGCACACAAGGATGAGATGCAAAAAAACCGATGCAAGATACGGACAAAAAAAAAATCCCGCCGAAAAATTGCGGGACGCACGGACGGATAAGGTGGAAAAACGGACAGGGGATAAAAAAAAAAAAAAAATTATACTCACAGTACCCAGAAGATTTGCAGGAGGATCACTGACCAGAGGAACTGCAGGAGGAATACAAGGCAGAAAGTGGACAGTTTCTTACAGAAGAACAGCAGGCATGAAGTTGGACAGCTCATCAGAAGACCCAGGAAGGACCCAGGAAGGACCCAGCGATGGAGGCAGATGTGATCGGGCCAGTGAAGACCTCAGACGACCCGGTGGAGGCAGGTAGGGAACGTCGGAGGGAGAGCAGATGGAGAGGGGGAAGGGGAGACCGGAGAAGCAGAGGCAGAATGGGAGCAGAATAGAGATCATGGTGGGGGCAGATCTCGGCAGGGGGCAGATCGCGGCAGGGGGGCACATTGGCAGGGGGCAGATCGCGGCGGGGGCAGATCGCGGCAGGGGGCAGATCGCGGGAGGGGGCAGATCACAGAAGGAGGCAGATCCCAGCAGGGGGGCAGATCGCAGCAGGGGGGCAGATTGCGGTGGGAGCACATCGGGAGTACATCGGCAGGGGGCAGGGCCATCACGGGAGTGCGCAGAAGCCATCATGGGAGCGCGTAGGGGGCCATCACGGGAGCGCGCAATACTCACGTGAAGCAGGACAGGCCTGGGAGGGCGGTCACCTCCAGATCAGATCGCCCCACTGCACGCTGATTGGAGCGATTGCGCGCATCATTGCGCGATCACTCCAATCAGTGCTGCAGGGGCTTGGGGGTGCCATGTTTGAGCTCCAGTTATGATGTGCTGCAGCTGCTGCGGCACCTCATAGCAGTATCTCACAGTATCGCACTGGTTCAGGCATTGTAATAACCAAAACCAGTGCGAACAATGTGGTTGGCGGTTCAGATTTGAACAGCCAATCACAACGATCGTCGATGGGGCGAGGCGATGCCATGCCCCCTGGGGTCAAGCAAAGGTCTTCTGCTGTAAGAAACAGCAGGGGACATTATTTGAAAGCCGTTGCTATGGCCACGGCAATCAAATGAATTTTAGGCAGTAAAGTTACGTCCCTGGTCGTTAAGTCACGTAAAAATAGGACGTAACTTTACTGCCCACGGTCGTGAAGGGGTTAAAGGAGCCTCTTTATGACACTCTATAAACTTACATTTTAAAGTAACTTAAGGTACAGTACATGCATAGACCCCAGTGTGATCCAGAGAGTCAGTATTTTAGTCATGTGAGTTAGAAGAGAACCGGAGAGATGCTGAAAACTGCGAAATACCAAGTTTGATAAGTATATTAATGGATTTATTCTACATCACACATATATTTAGACAGACATAGGAAATAAAACAAATTGTGTACTTCTTTAACTTCTTCCAGCCATGGACAATTTTTGTTTTAGTACTTTTATTTTTTCATACCCTTCTTTCAAGAGCCGCTACTTTTTTTTTATTTTTGGTCAATATAGTCATATGAAGGCATGTTTTTTGTTTGTCAAAATATAGTTTAACGTAACACCATTCAAGGTACTGAAAAATGGAAAAACACTCAATTCCACTATTGCTTTTTGAAGTTTTGTTTTAATGTTGTTGATTGAGTGGTATAAATAACTTTGAAACATGATTTTTCAAATTGGCACAGTTATTGAAATATCAAGATTTTTTACTGTTATTACTTATTATTATTATTATTAGTGTTATTCAAACAAAAATTCTGACATTTGTAAAACATAAAGTTTACTGATGTGTGTGTGACCATTTTCTCAGACCACTAACTTTTATTTTTCCACTGATGGAGCTGTATAAGCCTTATAAGATATTTTGTATGTGATGAGAAGTAGTTTTTGTTGGTACAATTGTGTATATACTGTTTTTTATTGCATTTTTGAGGAAAGGTGCAACAACCCAAAAACAGCAGTGAGTTATTTTTATAGATTAAACTTTTGCAGACTTGCTGATACCAAATATGTATTTTGCTTTACATTTTTTTAATTTATTTTTAAAAAGAACAAAGAGAGGGTGAATTGTATTTTAATTGAAAATTTTAAAAAGATTTTTAAAAACTTTTTTAAACTTTTCTGTTTATTTTTACTCATAGGTTATGACTAGAGTTGAGCGATGTTCGAGGTCCGAGGTTCGCCAATTTCATGTTCGAGTGAATTTGGGGGGTGCTCGAGATCGAACTCGAGCTTTTTGCTAAAAGCTCGACAGTTTGAGTTACGTTTGAGAACAGTTCGATCACCATAAACGTGGCTTTTCACAGAAAGGCTTTGTGCACATGTTGCTATCTGCATGCGTCCTGTGTACCCAGCACAATCCCTCCTCCTTTCCTACTCACCAATCACGGGCGTCTCGCTCCACGTCTGTCACAAATCTGCGGCGTCTTTTCCTCTTTAGAAAATGGCTACCGCTTCATTAGTCAATTAGTTATTCTGTGCTTTCGTCGCCCACCGGCGCCCATGATTGGTTGTAGTCAGACACCTCCTCAAGCTGAGTTACAGCTGTCTCACTGCAACCAATCACAGGCGCCGGCGGGCGGGTCTATATCGTGCAGTAAAATAAATAAATAAATAATTAAAAAAAAAAAATGCGGTTCCCCCATATTTGATACCAGCCAGGATAAAGCCGCACGGCTGGAGGCTGGTATTGTCAGGATGGAGAGCACCACGGTATGGGGAGCCCTCCAGCCTAACAATATCACCCAGCAGCCGCCCGGAATAGCGCATCCATTAGATGCAACAGTCCCGGGGGACTGTACCCAGCTCATCCCGAATTGTTTTTGTATGCAAGCCAGGTACAGCAGGCACCTATGGGCTGCCCCCAACCCCCAGCTGCCTATTTGTACCCGGCTGGGAACAAAAAATATAGGGAAGCCCGTTTTTTTTAATTATTTCACTTATTTCATGAAATAATTAAAAAACAAATGACGTGGGCTTCGCCATATTTTTGTGTCCAGCCAGGTACAACTAGGCAGCTGGGGATTGGAATCCACAGCACAGGTTGGCCTGAGCTTTCTGGGCCCCTCTGCTGTGAATTGCAATCTGCAGCCGCCCCAGAAAATGGCGCTTTCATAGAAGCGCCATCATCTGGCGCTGTATCCAACTCTTCCAGCAGCCCTGAAGCCGGGTGGCTTGCTGGGTAATTATGAGTTAATACTAACTTTGTTTTACTAGCTAGTATTAAGCCAGAGATTCTTAATGTCAGGCAAGTTTGACCCATCCATTAAGAATCTCCAATAAAGGGTTAAAAAAAGACACCACACAGGGAAAAAATACTTTAATAGAAATAAATACACAGACACACTTAGAGACTCCATATTTATTACTCCCTCTTATCGCTCCACGATCCATGGTCTTCTGTCTTCTTTCTCCTTCAACCCAGGCAGCTCTGCTATATCAGACAGCGCTGCATGGGAGGAAGGATGCTGCTGCTCCGTGCAGACTTTTCACTCCGTGAGTGAGAGGAAGCTGCTGGCTGTAAGCGGTGACATCACCGCTGACAGGCGTGTTGCTATAGCAATGGTGATCTCCGTTATTGACCGACTGTGGCAGCCGGTGAATAACGGAACGGGGAAGCAGAACGGGGAGTCGACCATGTGCCAGAGCATCTCGCTGGTACACAGGGATGCACAAATGTGCACTGCGTACCGGAGAAATGCAATGACAGGACCTAGCATGACGTCTAGCCATGTGACCAGTCTGTAGCCAATGAGATAATAGACACGTGACTGGTCACATGCTATGTTGACGTCACGGTAGGTCCTATCGTCAGTGCTGGTTACCGGGATGACTCAGCGATTATTGGAAGGAAAAGTGGCGGGAGACAGAGTGCAGGACGCATTGCGGGGACAGGTAAGTGTTATGGCAATGTTTATTAACTGTATGTGTACATTTATAATGTGTTTTTATGTGTTTGTGTTTGCCTGCTATTGGTTTCAATGGGGCTCGAGAGGTTCGTCGAACGGCTCGCCGAACCGAACTTGAACGCGGCCTCCGTTTGATGAACCGAACTGAACTCGAGCCTCTAGAGGCTGGCTCATCTCTAGTTATGACTAGGGATGATCGAATACCTCAAATATTCGGCTTCGCGAATATTTGCCGAATGGTTCGCCTCTATTCGACTATTCGCGAATATTCGATGTGCAATGTAACTCGATGGGAAACCTGAATAACGACTATTCGGAACTATTCGGGCTTCCCATAGACTTACATTGCACATTGAATATTTGCAAAGTGGCGACCTATTCGTATATTACATATATATTCGTATATTATTCGATATTCACAAATATTTGAGGTATTCGACCATCCCTAGTTACGACAAATTTGAAATCGCCTGTTTGCACAGATTTTCCCTGAACATTTAATTTGCAGAAAAGTTATTCTCTAAATTAAAGGTACCTTATTATGCTGTTTGGTCTCTCCAAACCAGTTTTCCCTGTGAGTCAGGAATTCCAACAATGCGCAGGCCCTGGATTTAGCTATGCAGGCACAGTGACCTTCACGGCCTATGGCGGGAAGTCGCGGCCAGTGATCAATCTAGGCTGGAAGTTCCAGTCTTGAGTAAGCCCCAGAGCATGTTCAATAAACTCTGGTGTTTGCTCATAACTAGAAACCACAGCCTAGAGTAAAAATTTATCTGGAGATGCAAAGCGACAAAGGACGACTAGACAGCATGCAGCTATAAAGGTGAGTTTGCCGGCCTTCTATTGTTCAGCAAGATAGCAGCCACAAATGGCTGAAGTAAAGATGGACAAGAAAATCGCATTTCTGCTATGTGGTGTTAAAGATTTTCAATTTGGACTTTATATTATTCAATAAAAATTTTGAAATGTCATCATTTTCATAAAAAATACTGAAGATCTATATGCTTATAGAAAGTCTGTCAGTTCTCCTGTCATGTCTGGTTTATAAATGTCTATATTAACCATAAAATAACAATTCTGGAGTAACTGCTCTTAGAAATCTGCACTGCATTATGTCTTGTATTCCTCCAGGAAATGTATTAATACATTGACAACTAGATGAGACCATTCCCTTCATAATAGTAGTATCCTAACACAGTAAAATACTGTACAATTAGTTCTAATAGGGATAATGTGTGTAAGGTCATGCCCCACTGAATGGGGGAATGTCAAAGCTTAGCTGTCAGTTCATTGATACATTGATATATTGAGCCATGAGGCTCAGTAGAAAAAGAAAACATTGCAAAGTTTTAAAAAATATATATTCAAGAACTGTTAAATTGTGAATAAATATTTTACTGAAACAGACATGTCAGGAAAGTGGAAAGGTCTTCTGAAATTTGTAACTATATTTATATTTTATTAAAGAAATTATTTCTCTGCTTTACTCTGGTTTATTTACTATTTTGTAATACTAAGTAATAGTAATTCTTCCATTGAGGAAGAGGATGGCAAAATTGCACAACTTTTTTTTTAATTAAAAGCTGTATTAATCTGTCTTCAGTGGCTCCTCCTAGTGGCAGCTTTGTCTTGCCAAAAAGCGTGCATACCTTTGTCACTAGGTCATATCCCATTACAGTTTGAAGCTGTCAGCACTGAAAGGACAATGGCAGTGAGAATGATATGCTACCCATACTTAATTTATTTACTAATTTAGGGGGGAAAAAATAAAGGAAACGCAAAATGTAGAGTTCTAAGGAAAAGTACATATGACTTAGAAAAAAACTCCTAAGCATAAACACAAAATACACAATAATTAATTACACAAATTGATACTATTTATTGAAATCTACAAAAAACACAATATAGTTAAAATCAATAAAATACATGGAAGAGTAAGGTGGATGTTCACAAAATACACGATTAGCCGGTACATTGTAAAACATAATGGTCAAGAATAACAGTATTAGTGTCACACAGAGGTTTTTACAAACATCGTCGACTGTCATGGTGGTATCGGGATATGTTCAGACTACAGATTCTGGCACACTGTGCCTGATAACTTCTCTGATGTAAGTGATCAGCGCAAGCACACTCAAGCGTCGACCAAGAAAGTGGGAGTTCATAGGTAGGCTAGAAAGAGTTCATCTCTGCTGGTCTGCTTTTTAGTCTCCTTTGATCAAATGTGGGTGAGCCAATCACATCTACTCCCCTCCTATATATGCCTGATAGATCCCTCCTTCTATGTGAGCTTTAGCTTATTTAAGCTGGTCTGGTAAGGTGCTGTGATCCAGACTAACTGGTGGTTGTAGTATTTGTTGCTGTGTCCAGTTTTGGAGTTAACCCTTGTTGTCTTTCATTGCTACCTTTTTGCTCTTGATTTTCTCCTGAGTCTCTCATTGTTTATTCCTATGAGTTTGCAGTGTGTCAGAGTTTTGGTTTTCCCCTGTCTGTCTTTATCTGTAGTTCTATCACACTCCTGCTCCTTCCTTCCCTGGTGGGAGGGGGAATAAGATTAGTTCTAATCAGGAGCAAAGCCAGGCATGAAACTCAGGCAACACCACCATTAGGGGAAATCTTGAGGTTAGGACTAGCCTAGGGTACCCTAGTATGAGGGACAGCAAAGGAGCTCTTGTCCCTCACTATCCTTCAGTCACATTGTGACATTTAGGCCATAAGGTGGTACTACTTACAAAAGTTATATGATAACAATAATAAGGCACAAGTGATGCAAAGATTATACAATAAGGCAAACAAAAACAACAATTAGTGTAAGTATCATAGAGCGCATAATTAAAAGAATGAAAGATTTCATTACCAAATAATACTAACCATTAGTTGGTATGGACATCATGGAAACATCGGTCAGCATCTCAGAGGCTGATGTGCGTTCTGCTCCCTGGTTTCCTCCGGAACTACTAGATGAATGTGAGGATGTAGTGTAGATGAAGTGTAGTGTAGATGAAGGCTGAGAATGTAGTGTGTTCCAGAGTGGGACACATAGAGCAGTTCGTTTCAGAGTGAGGCACAGATGCATCAGATCCCGTGGGATGCTTGAGTGAATGCCAGGAGCTTGACTTCCGGCTTCGAATTGCAGCGTCACCGGCAGCATGGCAACAGAGGACACTGTGTGGAGGCACGTCAGGCCCGTGTTACTCGGCCGGGGATGCGAGAGCACGTCACCGGTTGCCAGGCAACCAACACACTCTGATCACGCTTTTAATTGGACGCGATTACCCTGGAGTGAATACTTCCGGGGGTAACATTTAATGGAATAGCTCTGTATTTGTTTGAAATGGTGCCTGTACCTCTTTGTATGGGGATGTTCGTATAAGTGTGTCTTGTATGACTTATACCTATTTTTTGAGTCCATAAGAGTATTTTGAAGGGGACTTTCCTGGAAGTAATTGACTATGATGGAGGGTTGTAGTTAAGGTGTATGGGCGCACTATGAAAAGGGACCTGGTTGGGATAATGGTCCCTTAGCACCATTCTGCTATCATGGCATCTGAATAACAAATAAATTGCATCAGCCTTCTGATGAACCACAGGGGAAACGTGTTGAGGCATGGGTTCTTTTATCAAGCATCAGACTGATAAGTAACTTTGGATTACTCCCCTGATTTATTTGTCCTTATTGTAAAGCCCTGGATGCACTTTATTTAGGGTACCTTCACACTTTAGCGATGCAGCAGCGATCCGACCAGCGATCTGACCTGGTCAGGATCGCTGCTGCATCGCTACATGGTCGCTGGTGAGCTGTCAAACAGGCAGATCTCACCAGCGACCAGTGACCAGCCCCCAGCCAGCAGCGACGTGCAAGCGATGCTGCGCTTGCACGGAGCCGGCGTCTGGAAGCTGCGGACACTGGTAACTAAGGTAAACATCGGCTATGGTTAGTTACCAGCGCACACCGCTTAGCTTTGCTCTCCTAGCTACAGTACACATCGGGTTAATTAACCCGATGTGTAATGCAGCTACATGTGCAGAGAGCCGGAGCCGGCAGCACAGGCAGCGTGAGAGCTGCGGAGGCTGGTAACTAAGGTAAATATCGGGTAACCACCTTGGTTACCCGATGTTTATCTTGGTTACAGCTTACCGCAGCTGCCAGACGCCGGCTCCTGCTCCCTGCGCGCTTCATTTGTCGCTCTCCCGCTGTCACACACAGCGATCTGTTTGTCACAGTGGGAGAGCGCCTTTGAAGAAAACGAACCAGGGCTGTGTGTAACGAGCAGCGATCTCGCAGCAGGGGCCAGATCGCTGCTCAGTGTCACACACAGCGAGATCGCTAATGAGGTCACTGCTGCGTCACAAAAAGCGTGACTCAGCAGCGATCTCGGCAGCGAGCTCGCTGTGTGTGAAGCACCCCTTAGGCAGGGGCACTTTCTTCTCACTGTATCTTGCAGGGTGAGTCAGGTGAGGTTAGAGACAGTCGATGGTGAGTGGATGTGCCTATCGAAATTCCAGGGTGCCAAGCTCTGCTGTCAGGTGGTGCACAGGAGGGAGGATTTATCGTAGGGTGTTATCACTATTTTCCTCCTCCTATTACCTGTGCACTAGAAATCATACTATAGATTGATTTAATGGTTCTGATTTAATTGATGTGTCATATACGGATTGAATTTTAATGTGATTTAATAAAGTATAGTTTTAAGAAGGTAGTTATTGTTAGCTATGGATGAATGTGTCCTAGTACAGTTTGTGATTGTCAGCACTAAATAAATAGTGCCAGTTTCGTGGATTTGCTTCTCACATTGCCCTTTATTCATACATTTTCTGGAGGAAAGATAAAGATATTGAGAAAAAGTACTGGCAAATTGCTATTTCAATGGTAATATGCGTATTTACTAATACAGCATTATCAGGATAGCTGACAGGGCTCACTCACAATTTTACCTAAGAACACAGCAACAAATGAATGGTATCTAAACATCCTCCAAGAGCAACATCTCCCAATGATCCAGGAGCAAGTTGGTGATGAACAATGGTTGTTCCAGCAGGATGGAGAGCATTTCACAAGACAAAAGTGATAACTAAGTGGCTCAGTGAACAAAACATTGCTATTTTGGGTACATGGCCCATGGCCAGGAAACTCTCCACGTCTCAGTTCCATTGAGAACTTTTCATCAATCCTCCAAACACGGATGTACAAACAAAAACACAGAAAATTTGATTAACTCTCATCACTTATTAGGCAAGAATGGGTTGAAATTAGTCAAGATTTGGCCCATAAGTTGATATCTAGCATGCCAGGGCAAACTGCAGAATTCTTAACATTAAGGATTAGCGCTGTAAATGTTGAGTCTTTGCATTTACTAGGTGTATTTGTCAATAAAGATAAAAATTTATGACATGTTCATATCAGTATATCATTAGCAATAGAAACCTCTCACTAAAAGAACTAAAACACTGAAGAAGCAAACTTTTTGAGAACACAAATTTGTTAAAGTCTCTAAACTTTTGTCCATGGCTGTATTCCACAATTTATGAAAATAACAGCCTAAGGGCAGCTTTGCACGTTGCAACATCGCACGTGCGATGTCGGTGGGGTCAAATCGAAAGTGACGCACATCCGGCGTCACTTTCGACATCGTAGTGTGTAAATCCTAGATGATACGATTAACGAGCGCAAAAGCATCGTTATCGTATCATCGGTGTAGGCTCCGACTTTTTCAAAATTACGCTGCCACGACAGGTACGATATTGTTCCTCATTCCTGCGGCAGCACACATCGCAGTGTGTGAAACCGCAGGAGCGAGGAACATCACCTTACCTGCCGCCGGCGGCTATACGGAAGGAAGAAGGTGGGCGGGATGTTTACATCCTGCTCATCTCCGCCCCTCCGCTTTGATTGGCCGCCTGCCATGTGACGTCGCTCTGACGTTCTACGACCCGCCCCCTTAGGAAGGAGGCGGGACGCCGCCAGAGCGACGTAGCAGGACAGGTGAGTGCATGTGAAGCTGGCGTAGCGATAATGTTCACTACGCCAGGAATCACAAGATATTGTTGCTGCGACAGGGGCGGGGACTATCGCGTGCGACATCGCAGCATCAGCTTGTGATGTCGCAACGTGCAAAGCCCGCCTAAGTCTTTGTTCACATTCTGTTTTTTGTTTACTTCAGAAGTATGCATTACGAATATTAAAGAAATTATCCACTACCCTTACTCATTTCATTTTTATTCATCAATCATGCCATTATGTGCCACTAAAAGCATCCATGCTCTTATTACTCTAATATAATATTTTAATCATGCAGATATCATCACTTGGTATTTCCCAGCAGCAGCTCTGATGTTAACTCCAATCTTTTTCCCTCCCCAGCCTTACTTTCTGCTAATACTACAAGGTCCATTATGCATTTCTGCAGCATGTGAAATTGCATTTAGCATGCCCCCTCCCTTCCTGTGCTGCTGAAGATATTTGGAGATACCAAGTGTCAGAGCATCCCAGGGTAGGTACCACCCCAGCAGGCAATTGCCAGATAACCAGAAGAGCCCTGCCACTGTGTTTGTTTCTAACAAATTTCAGCACTTTTCAACTGTCCATGTCAATGATTGGACTACCTAAATCCTTTGCTTTTGAAATGCAGATCACAGCACTTCACTAGGTGTCGGCCCCTCCTGTTTCTGCTGAGTAAAACTGTCAGCTCACCTTGTGTGAGACTAATTTAATTTACTTCAAAACATCCACACCCACCATAAAGAGCCCAGTTACAACTTTCTTTCATTTAGTCAGATTTCTGTGTCAGAAAAGGAAGTATCAGACATAACAGAGGAGGAAGAAGAATCTGCATAATACTCCAGTTCTATGTGATCCCTGCTAAGATGCGCTCATAGAAGCGATATATCCAATACAAGTATATTACAAAAGCTATTGTTTAGTAGAACTATTGTGACGCCCTGGGCAAGCCAGGGGTCACAGGTCATGACACCATCACACACCCCACATTCCCTGCAGGCACAACAAGGTCAGAACACAAAATCCTTGTTGCCCTCCTCCAGGGGCTGATGTCCACACCAGGGGGTGGGCCAGGCGGTTGGCTCCGCCCACCGAGGAGTTCACGGTCCTGGAGGCGGGAAAACCAGGCAGATAGAGTTTAGAGTTTAGAGTTGAGAGTGGAGAGTGTAGAGTGGAGTTGGAGAGTTGAAGGAAGGGAGAGGGAAGTGGTAGAGGAGCAAGTGAAAGGAGTTGAAGTGAAGGAGAAAGTGACAGCAACAGAGCCTGAAGTTGGTCCAGGTGTGTGCCCTGGACTGAGACAGCAAGGTTGGCAGATGGCGGTGACCGTCTTCAGGAGTGGCCTATTGGAGTCTACCGTAAGGACCGTGGATGGGTGGTGGCCCGGCAGTACCGGACTGGTACACAAAGAGAAGCCAGCACCAGTGGCAGGGGCCTTTCGGATCCCGGCAAGGCTTGGAGTCGCCGTACAATTTGCCAAATCCATCAGTGAAGGGGACCTCCGGGTCTCCCAACAGCCAAAGTCCCGATTGAAGGCAACCGTCCAACCATATTGGAGAGACACCGCCACCGCCAAGGCACCAGTTTCTCAGGGCCAGCGCCTGCGGGCAAAAGAGGAGCTCCTCCGGCTCATATCCAAGCTGGGGAGCGGGTTACCGGTGGGAATCCATCGCTACCAACAACCGTATTTAGGTGCAGGGAAGAGACAGTCACCGCTAACTTGCAGGGAACATCAACACCGCAGCCGTCCGAGGGACCCGTCCAACCAGCCGCTTGTTTACCGTGAACTGTGTCATCATCCTTGGGCTGAGTGACTACCTCCGTGCCATGCGGCACAGCGCTGCCCCTGCGTCCCTGCACCTCAACAGGCCCCATAACCCGCCTGTCAACCATCCTAACTCCCCATCATCGGGCCCCGGGACCACAAACCCCCTACCCACGGAGGGGAGGGCCAACATCTAGCTGCTCCATACCACAACTCCCGGGATCCCCATACAGAGCAGCGGTGGTGTCCACACAATCACCACAACCGTGGGTGGCGTCACGGACAATAAATCCCCAAAACCAATCCCCTTTTCACTCACGGGCGAGGAGCGCCGCTCGAGTCGCCGGGATCCGGGCCATCGCTCGAGCCACCGAGCAGCAGCGGCAGCAGCGGCAGCCGGACCCGAGCAGTGGGAGAGCGCGGAGTCCCCTCCTCCGCCCGCGACCCTATGATACATGGCAAGGGGGTGAAAAAGTAGTGGAAACCCTTTTAAGAATTATTAACTATCACCTTTTCCTCTCATTCTTAGGCTTGGGTGACTTGACCGTATTTTCTCTCATCGGAGAAAATCATTCCGATTTTGCTAATTACACTCTGATCAGAGTTTGATCCTAATGTGATGAGAGTGTAATTAAACTTTCTTGGATGTGGAGGATATGGAAAAAAAAATGTCTCGATCTTCTCCATTCAGTCAGTATGTGGAAATCAGATGGCACTCGGATATCATCAACATAGTTGGGTCCAATTTTTTTTTACAGACCCATTGTGGTCCAATTTATGTACACAAATCATGCATGTTGAGATTTTTACCTTGGACAGATTCAGTCCGAGGAAAGAGGCAAACATGTGCATGGCCCCATATAATAACATTGGTCTAAGTGCAATCTGATGTTTGTTAGACCACACTCAAATGTGAAAGTCTTAATAGGGATGAATAAAAAAAAGTAAAATATAGACAACTCCTTGAAACCCCAATAGCATATATAAAAAAATGAGCTAATGTTTGCTCCAATCTTTTGACTGTCAGATTAGATTAAAGCAGGAAAACAAGTAAAAATAGGTTGTTTTTATTTTCAATCAGTTGAAGCACTGTGTGAAAGTAATTATACGGTGCGAACCATGTTGATACAATTGACTAAGTACAGTAAAACAACCGTTGACAACTGCAAATGTTAAATGGAGCAATAATTGCACACATATATTTTTTCCATGTAATGAAATCGTTTTCAATTTAGTCTACAATGAAAAATCTATAGCGATAAGATGTTGTAATAGTTTCTTATTAATACTATTTTTCACACATTAGCTTTACATTTCAGTAAAGTGGTCATTTTCATTTTCTTCAAATTTTTTATTTTTTAGTATTGTTAGTAATGTATATATAATATCTTGTTACATTTTCTTAAAATAAAATAATTTTTCTCTTGTTTCTGCTGTGTTCTATTGCGGCTATTCATTGATTTCCCTGTTGGGTAGTGCTAAGCTCATGCTTCAAAATCTCTGTCAATGTTGTCAAGTAACACCAAATAGCATTTCTATTCCCGATAGATGTGAGACTTCAATCAATGTACCTATACGTTCTGTACTTCATTTCCCTAAGAAATCTTTGTTTAATGGATCATAAGGCAATAGAATTCTCCCTTGTGGACTACTGATCTGACTGATGTGATTTTTATATTGTAATGTTTGCTACCAATTGTTATTTTTCAGTCTGTGCCACATGCTATACAATTGTTCTACAGGTGAATAAATTGATGAAATGTACATTTTATTTATATTCCACTGAGCGAATGAATCGGCTGTTATCTATTACCTAGGTAATTTACAAAGTAAAGCATAGATTCAAACGTAGCCTATATAACTAGGTATCCATTATTCCCATGGTGTCATGGGGAAGTATGGAAGAAACCGAGGCTCCTAGGCTGACCCTGAGACTGTGGTCCCTGCGTTATCCCTTATCTCAATGGTAGGCTCGATGGTAGACAGGTTTGAGCCTCCAACGTGGCCCTGTCTCCTGTCCAAGCCCTGATACCACTTCCCCCACCCAGGGAGCAAGTTGGCTACCCAGAAACCAAAACCCCACAAGTAGTAACAAACAAGGGTAAACGGAAACATGTACATACAGCAATCAAAACACAGAGGAGCAACAAAGTGTGAACAGGGGAATAATGAAAAAGGGGAGGAAGTAACGCACAATAGGGGAACACTCCACCACTGACAAGCGTAGCACAAATCACCATGAATAGGAGTAGACAACAAGATCGAGGTTCACATGAGCTATCACCGGCATAAGAAGGAAGAAAGGCGTGCTTAATAAAGGAAGGCGACAGCTGCACAGGCAATCAGCAACCTGAGCATTTAGATCTTGCTCACCAGACTGCAGGAATTAAGGGCGGCATCACACGCTACGATATATCGGGTGATATATCGTCAGGGTCACGGATTCCATGACGCACATCCGGCATCGTTAGAGATATCGTAGCATGTGACAGCTACGAACGACTGTGAATGAGCAAAAATACTCACCTTATTGTTGCTCGCTGACACGTTGTTCATTTTCATAAAGTCGTTCCTCTTCTGTGCGCCGGTTGTTCGTCGTTCCCAAGGCAGCACACATCGCTCCGTGTGACACCCCAGGAACAACAAACAAAGCTTACCTGCGTCCCGCCGGCAATGCTGAAGGAAGGAGGTGGGCGGGATGTTACGTCCCGCTCATCTCTGCCCCTCCGCTTCTATTGGGCAGCCGCTGTGTGACGTCGCTGTGATGCCGAACATCCCTCCCCCTTCAGGAAGAGGATGTTCGCCACCCACAACAACGTCGTTAGGGAGGTAAGTCTGTGTGATGGGGGTCTAACGACTTTGTGCGCCACAGGCAACAAATTGCCCGTGACGCACAAACGACGGGGGTGGGTGCGATCGCTCATGTGATCGCACGATACATCGTCCCGTGTCACGCCGGCCTAACTCCTGCAGAACTGAAGACCAGTGAACCTGAAGCAGCTGATGCCTGACTCTGACTGGACACTCCACCAGACCCAGGTTGGTTATCATACTGTGCAGTGTGAACACAGTCTGACACCAAAGTACCAACAGATGTGTGCAGAGCTGAACATTGCATGACACATAGCTACAATTAATATCATTCTCATTTAAAAAAAAAAAAAAAAAAATCTAACCTAATTTAAAAATGTTTTATGTTTCTTACATATTTATCTGTAATATATTAAATGTTTAAAAAATCTAAGTCGAAAAAATGCCCATGACTTTGCTTTTGAAAATTTTTTTTTTTATCTGTGCTAAGTCCTGTGCAGGAGCCCAATCCTTCATAGAGTCCCACTAGGAAAAATCAAATCAGTTAAAAGCAACAAAATCCTAATTTTTACAAAAAATAAGAATGATGGCTTATATTCATGGAACCAGTGGCTTATTTTTAAACCATATAAAAACTATATATATTTTTGCAGTGCAGAAATAAATCTTTAAGAATGTTTAGATTTCTTACCCACCAAAGTCCAAAGAAACCCCAAGGAGGTATTAATGTTTCTAAAAAAAATTGAAACAACAGGGGAAGGCCCGTTCACTATGGCCCATGAAAACCAATGGGTAGCATCATAGGGCTCCAACATATCCAAAGTGGCAATATAGATATGGAAGTGCTATTCTTCCTCCATCAGTATTTTTTCCAATAGGATTAAGAGGGGAATGACATTGCTGATGCTACAATTGCCTTCACTTAAGCCCGCTTTACACGCTTCAATATATCTCACAATCCGTCGTTGGGGTCAAGTTGTAAGTGACGCACATCCGGCATCGTTTGTGAGGTATCTGCATGTGACATCTACGTGCGATCAGGATTGAACGCAAAACCGTTGATCGCAAACACATCGTATCTTTGTCTAGAATTGAACGTTTTGTTGTACGAACCTAGTCTGTTGAAACGTGTGGCATCCCTCATACGATTTTGATGTCTGAGGCTATGTGCGCAGGTGTGCGCTCTGCACCGCAGCTTAAAAAAGGTCCGCTTCAGAGCGCAGCTGAAAAGCTGCGTTCTGAAGCGCCTCACAATGTCTGTCATTCACTAATCTCTGTCAATCGGTCACTATCTCTGTCCCTCTCTCTCTGTCCATGTCAGTCTATCTCTCTTACCCCCTCTCTCATACTCACCGATCCCCGATCACCGGCGCCTATGATTGGTTGCAATGAGACACGCCCCCATGCTGAGTGACAGGTGTCTCACTGCACCCAATCATAGCAGCCGGTGGGCGTGTCTATACTGTGCACTGAAATAAATAATTAAATAATTAAAAAAAACATTATGGGGAGCCCCCCAGCCTAACAATATCAGCCAGCAGCCGCCCAGAATTGCCGCATACATTAGATGCGACAGTTCTGGGACTGTACCCGGCTCTTCCCGATTTGCCCTGGTGCATTGGCAAATCGGGGTAATAAAGAGTTATTGGCAGTCCATGGCTGCCCATAACTCCTAGATTAATCATGTCAGGCGTCTCCCCGAGATACCTTCCATGATTAATCTGTAAGTGACAGTAAATAAACACACACACACACGAAAAAATCCTTTATTAGAAATAAAAAACACAAACATATACCCTGGTTCACCACTTTAATCAGCCCGAAAAAGCCCTCCATGTCCGGCGTCATCCAGGATAGTCCAGCGTCACTTCCAGCTCTACTGCATAGAGGTGACAGGACCTGCAGAATACACCGCCACTCCTGTCACCTCCACGCAGCTACTGAGGTGAGTAGCGCGATCAGCTGAGCTGTCACTGAGGTTACCCGCGGCCACCACTGTATCCAGTGACAGCGGGGAACCTCAGTGACAGCTCAGCTGATCGCGCTATTCCCTTCATTAGCTGCATGGAGGTGACAGGAGCAGCGGTGTCTTCTGCAGCTCCGGTCACCTCCATGCAGCAGAGCTGGAAGCGACGCTGAACTATCTTGGATTACGCCGGACATGGAGGGCTTTTTCGGGCTGATTAAAGTGGTGAACCAGGGTATATGTTTGTGTTTTTTATTTCTAATAAAGGATTTTTTTTGGGTGTGTGTGTGTTTATTTACTGTCACTTACAGATTAATCATGGAAGGTATCTCGGGGAGACGTTGAAAGGAAAAAGAGGGCGATCCGGCACAAATCCTCCTTATGTTAAAACATCCAAGGCTTTATTAAGACATCGTTAAAAACATCGTGAAGACTGAAAATCCACTTAGATGGTAAAAGTAAGGGTCATGATAGCTTAACGCGTTTCGGACTATTAATAAAAACAAACAAGTCCTTAATCATAAGTTAAGACACCTGCAATGATTAATCTAGAACTTATTGGCAGCTATGGGCAGCCAATAACTCCTTATTACCCCGATTTGCCAAAGCACTAGGGCAAATCGGGAAGAGCCGTGTACAGTCCCAGAACTGTCGCATATAATGTATGCGGCAATTCTGGGCAGCTGCTGGCTGATATTGTTAGGCTGGGGAGCTCCCCATCCTGAGAATACCAGCCTTCAGCCATATGGCTTTATCTGGCTGGTTTTAAAAATGGGGGGACCGCACGCCGGTTTTTTAAATTATTTAATTATTTATTTCAGTGCACAGTAAAGACACGCCCACCGGCTGCTGTAATTGGGTGCAGTGAGACACCTGTCACTTAGCGTGGGGGCGTGTCACACTGCAACCAATCATAGGCACCGGTGGGCGGGGAAAGCAGGGAATACAAGATTGTTTAATGAGCGGCCGGCTTTTTCAAAATAGTAAAAGCCGCCGGAGCAGTGTGAATGCCGTGCAGCGCCGCGCCGGAGATCGGGGATCGGTGAGTATATGAGAGAGGGCTGCTAACTTCAGTCACTCAGAGGATTAGCGGTCACCGGTGAGTCCTTCACTGGTGACCGCTAATCAGGACGCGACACAGACAGAGCCGCGGTATGACAATGAAGTCGGGTGAAGTTAACCGGGGTTCATTCTGATCATGCGGCTCTTTCTGTGTCTGCTGTCATCTGCCATTCAGCTCTGCTACATGGCTGTCTGTGTCTGCTGTCAGCGGCCATGTAGCAGAGCTGAATGGCAGATGACATAGTAAAAACGCATCCCTACACATTACACACGCTTGGCAAGTCAATAAATTAAAAAAAAAAAAAAAAAAGGGTGCCCAATGCATACGTCACAGAACACATGATCTAAAGTATCGCACACAAAATTGATCAATTTAACATAGACTACTAACGCTCGTGTGACAGCAAATGAACGACCTACGTGCAATCTCATAAGATCCCGTATGCAACCTGGGCGTGTCACATCGCAAATGCGATTGTACAACTAATTGCAATGTGTAAAGCAGGCTTTACACAGAACTCAAGGTAGGACAAGCTACAGTTTTTCATCTGCATGTTGCGATGCCCCTGACTCTATCCAGGTGTCACAGGGAACTGCACCCCTATCTTTCATGGTGCACAACCCACCCTCCATAGTTCTGGGTTCCTGCACACTGGTATTGTTTCCATCAGCACTCAAATCCTAACCACACCTCACACCACACCCTGTCAGGCACACCAGTGGGTGGTCTAGCTGGAAAAAGGCCACCCGCCTAGGGGTCAGGCAGACTGGTGGGAGGGAGCAAGTCAGATCAGTAGTAGCCCTCAGACAGTGAGGAGCTGGAAGAGTTGCTCCCTGTGTGACCTTGGATGGGTCGCAGACGGTTGTCTGGGACCAGAGGAGTCGGAGACCCGGTCGCAGGGTATTGGAGGAGGTATAGCAGACTTAGTTTTGGAAAACGGTTGGCACCAGAAGTCCAGTAACCGTGCCGGTACCGAGCAAGGTGGGGTACAGGACCCTAGATCAGGGAGTAGCTTCACGCAACCTGGTAATTAACCTGTGGAGGAAAGTCTCTTTATGAACTTTCTCTCAGAGATCGGAGGCATCAACACAATGGGGGGATAGGGCTTTCCAGCTTATGCAGCCCACCGAAATCCCAAGTGTAAGCCATCGAGAGCACAACTCCACTATTTCAATATAGGGAGCAGGACCCTGACAGCTTCAGGCCGAAGGGTCACTCAGGATCTTGGGGTCCTCATAAGGTTAAAGCAATATTCCTCTCCCTCTGTTAACCATAGAAATGCCGCAGTTACAATTGACAGAAACATCTAGGTCAGTGATGGCGAACCTATGGCACGCGTGCCACCAGGGGCACGCTGAGCCCCATTCTGTTGGCACGCGTGCTGTCGCCCGATCCTGCAGTTTTGGTCTGCTAGTGCAGTCGCGCTGGCAGATCAAATCTGTGTTGGAGCGGAGGAAACATTTCTCCTCCGCTCTGACACTCCTCCTCCCCCAGGCTGCAGGTGTGTTGCCTAGGAGACGGAGGAGCGTCAGAGAGTGGCGCCAGCGCCGTCTGCTGACCGCGTGGAAACTGAGCAGCGAGCAGCGGTGGAGCGGGTGCAGGAAGGTAAGTAGTGTTTTGCTTTTTTTTTTTATAACTCGTGTGCGGCAGCGCCAGCATGGGGTGGGTGAACGCACATGGCAGCGTGGGGTGGGAGAGTGGGAACGCACATGGCAGCGTGGGGTGGGAGAGGGGGAATGCACATGGCAGCGTGGGGTGGGGGAACGCACATGGCAGCGTGGGGTGGAGGAATGCACATGGCAGCGTGGGGTGGGGGTGGGGGAACGCACATGGCAGCGTGGGGTGGGGGTGGGGGAATGCACATGGCAGCGTGGGTGGGGGTGGGGGAACGCACATGGCAGCGTGGGGTGGGGGAACGCACATCGCAGCGTGGGGTGGGGGAACGCACATAGCAGCGTGGGGTGGGGGAACGCACATGGCAGCATGGGTGGGGGAACGCACATGGCAGCGTGGGGTGGGGGAACGCACATGCCAGCATGGGGTGGGGGAACGCACATGCCAGCATGGGGTAGGAGAACACACATGCCAGCATGGGGGGGGGGGGGACATGCATGCCAGGATGGGGGGGAGACATGCATGCCAGGATGGGGAAACATGCATGGCAGGATGGGGAAAACATGCATGCCAGGATGGGGGGGAAACATGCATGCCAGGAGGGGGGGGAAACATGCATGCCAGGATGGGGAAACATGCATGCCAGGATGGAGGAAACATGCATGTCAGGATGGAGGAAACATGCATGCCAGGATGGAGGAAACATGCATGCCAGGATGGAGGAAACATGCATGCCAGGATGGAAACATGCATGCCAGGATGGAGGAAACATGCATGCCAGGATGGAGGAAACATGCATGCCAGGATGGAGGAAACATGCATGCCAGGATGGGGAAACATGCATGCCAGGATGGGGAAACATGCATGCCAGGATGGGGAAACATGCATGCCAGGATGGGAAAACTATGTATGCCAGGATGGAGGAAACATACATGCCAGGATGGAGGAAACATACATGCCAGGATGGAGGAAACATGCATGCCAGGATGGAGGAAACATGCCACGATAGGGTACATTTACCAGGAAGGGGTAAATTAACCAGGATTGGGAACATTTACCAGGAATGGGGTACATGCCGGGATGGGGGAACATTTACAAGGATGGGCAATATGTCAGGATGGGGTACATTTACCAGCATGGGGGAACATGCCAGAATGGGTAACATTTACCAGGATGGAGGACATTTACCAGGATGGGGCCGTGATGGGGACAAATATACCAGAATGTAGGAAATATATATTAGGATGGGGGACATGTTTACCAGGAAGTGGCAGAGGAAGGGGGACAGAACTACACAATGATGGGGAGGGGAGCCACTCGTACGTCTTTATGGGATTTCAAGATGTTCAGACTTTGAAATGTAGATGTGGATTACAGGGTGACATCTGATTGCATTTCAGGCTAAAATCTCTGTCTAATATGCCGCAATTTTTTTCCAGAAAGATCAATCCAACTGCTGTCTGGAAAGGGCAGGGGCTCAGCTCCAATGTGTGGTAAGCATGCATGAGCGTGATGCCCCCTGCTGAAGAGAAGACGGCAAAGGTAAGATTAAAATCAATTCTTTATATAATAGGATTGGTTGGCACTTCGGAAAAAAAAATGGGTTTAGGGCTACAGTTTGGGCACTCGGCCTGTAAAAGGTTCGCCATGACTGATCTAGGTGATTATGTTCGGATCCGCGGTGGCTCAAGGGGCGTCCGGACCCGGGGGTTGTGCGGCCACTCCAGTTAAGGGGGATATTTACAGGGGATGGTGTATTTACAGTTCGTGACACCACCCGTGGTGTGAGGTAAGGTGAAGTACCACCGCTGCAGCTGGGGAGTACCCAGTGGCGATGTAGTGGGCAACCAGGTGTTTAACCCCTGCACGGGTAGGGGGGTGCCCAGAGACTCGGTGATGGTGACAGGGGTGTGCGGTTGGGGAGGTAAGGGTCACTTGTGTATTCACTCAGTCCAATGACGCTGACACTGACAACTTAGTAAACCAAAGTTCTAGACACTGCTGCCGCTGAAGGGAGCACGTTTAAGTCCCATTTCTGCTGGTGTTGCCTGTTGATCTGTGACCTTTCCCTTGACACCTTGTTCTCTTCCTAGTTCTTGAAACTAGTTGGGTCCCGCTCCCCAGTGCAGCTAATTGAGGGCGCTTTTGCTCTCAGGGTTCACGCTTGGGATTTTCTAGACCGTATATGTGGAAAGTCCTATCCCCCTCATTGCGCTAGTACCCCAATTTTGGAGCGGGTATAGAGTGGATCTTGAAGGCTCTGTTCTCATCGGGTAAATTGTCAGGTTGCCTGAAGCTACTCCCTGATCTAGGGTCCACGTGCCCCGTCATGCCCTGGTCCCAGCCTGGTGATGGTACAAGGCCACCGGCTGTCCTCCACGGCAATGCTGTGCCCCTTGTCACGATCACCTGCGACCGGTGGTCCAGCCCCTAACTGGCCCACACCAACGTCTGCTACCTAGTACTTCCAAGGAGCCTGACCTCCTCTCTCCTTCACTTCCAACATTACTCTGGCCTACTCGTTACACTCCTGACCTCCCCTTAACCAACCCCCTACGTGGGCGACCCTATTCCACTCAGGCTGTCCACTGGTGTGTCTGGTGGGTGTGGTGCTGAGTGTTCCTAGGATTTTGATTAGCTGGTTTTGGCAACACCAATGGTTAGGGACCCGTAACCAAGGAGGAGGTGGATATTGCACAGAAGGGCAGATTTCACAATACCTTATGACAACCTGATAGGCCAGGGTGTCACAATTAAACAACCTCAATCAGTGCTAAACCGAATTTTGCCAACGCAGCAAGAGAGTTGCTATAATGTGCACCTGAAACCTACAGCTTTTTTGCCCATTGGGGGCACTACTTAGGTAATCATTGGCACTAGAAAAAAGCAGCACTGAGGAACAAAGCTCCTTAATTATTTAAAATATTTGCAGGGATACTTTTTTTTCCCAGCAAGTATTGCTCCCTTGCTCTTATATACAATAAAAAGTATATAGTGATACAATGTTAGCCAGAAAATGTTATGTAAATATTTCTATAGTCAAAAAAAGACAAAAGGTATTTTATGTGTGATGCCCTTATTGGCTAACCAGAGAAATTATATTTGCAAGTGTTTACAGCACATAGATCTTTACAAAAGTATCACTGAGTAAGGAGTATTTTTTACATTGCGACATCGCTACTGTGATCTCGTCGGGGTCAAATCGCACATCCGGCACCAGTAACGACGTCGCAACGTGTAAAGCCTAGATGCACCAATAAACGATCACAAAAGCGTCGTAAATCGGTGATCAGTGTAGTGTCGGTCATTTCCATAATTTCGCTGCAGCGACATGTACGATGTTGTTCCTCGTTCCTGCTGCAGCACATATCGCTGTGTATGAAGCCGCAGGAGCGAGGAACATCTCCTACCTGTGTCCCGCCTGCAATGAGGAAGGAAGGAGGTGGGCGGGATGTTTACGTCCCGCTCATCTCCACCCCTCCGCTTCTATTGGCCGCTTGCCGTGTGACGTCGCTGTGACGCCGTACAACGCTCCCCCTTAGGAAGGAGGCGGGTCGCCGGCCAGAGCGACGTCACAGGGCAGGTAAGTCCGTGTGAAGCTGCCATAGCGATAATTTTCGCTACGGCAGCTATCACAAGATATCGCATCTGCGACGGGGGCGGGGACTATCATGCTCGGCATCGCTACAATCGGCTAGAGATGTCGCAGCGTGCAAAGTACCCCTTAGGCCTCTTTCACACTTCAGTGAGAAACACACATATTTTTCACTGATGTGTTAAAGACGCTATGGCCCTCTGTGTGATGATATTTTGGCACACGTGTCTTCTCCGTGTGCTATCCGTAATCCATGATAGCACAGGGAGATCAATTTCTTCTATACTCACCTGTCCATGCTCCTGCTTTCTGTGTTGCTGAAGTCTCCCACGCTGCTCTTGTGGCGCCCCTGAGGCTCTGTTCGCCCCACCGTACTGCACCTCAATTAAGGTGCGGTATCTATCTCAGGTAAGGGGGGTTTAATCACCGGTGTTCCACATTCACATTCTACATACAACTTAGTAGCCTTCACACATGGTGGGTGGCTCAGGGAAGGCACGGGGTGGCCATCACGATCATGGGAGTTCCCTGGTGACTGAGGCCAGACACTTAGTGGGCAGGTTCCACTTGGGGTAGAAATAGGCGCAACACACTCACATCTAAAATAGATCTGTCAGGACCATAGTTCTGGCAAGACATCTCTGGAAAACTTGAACTTTGCTAGGCCTGGGGCTTGGATCAGGAGCTCAACCAGGGTACCTAACTGCTGAGGGGGATACCCTACAAATAAGATACCCTCTCTCTCCTCTTCTCAAATAAGATACCCTCTCTCTCCTCTTCTCAAACACCGGTGGTGGCCCCTTTACTTGCCTGGCATTGAGCGGAGCCCATCACGGCAGTGACCAGTACTACTGAGCTGGCGACCGAAGCTGTGGGTAAACCACACCTTTAACCTGCAGAGACTGTGTTGGCTTGTCATTACCAGTGTCACCGCCCAGCACCAGGTGCCAACCGCCATTACCTCCCCTCTTCATCCACCCAGGGCCCGCTCCACCTGTGGCGTGCAACACCATCCCGGATGCCTTAACACCTGCCCCGGTGAGGAATTCTGCAGTGGCGGCTTCTACTGGCCGCAATCTACAGGTGGCATCAAGACAAACTCTCCCAAATACCCCGCTTCCCCCACTATTTACTGTACGCCTTAGGGCAATGGAACCGGGCAACAAGGCCACCCTTGACATCGCCTGCCCTGACCCGAAACGGCCCGGCGATGAGTAGGTTAACCACCTGCCCTGTGGGGCACTACACAGTCTCTGTCCGCTGCTGTCTGCCCTCTGCTGTTACTTACAGGTCGCGGTGCAGTGAATATGCATGAGCATAATTAGCCGGCCTGGACGCAGGAGACAGCAGCACAAAAAACAGCATTACTGGAGACAGGTGATTATAAAAATCATTTTATTTTCCAGATATGTGATTTCTCTGGTACGTGTAACACGGATCACAGAGAAAAACAGACTTGTCTCCATGCGGAACACACGGACACGGGTGTGTGCTGCACGGAAACACGGTCAGTGAGAAATCACTGATGTGTACACAGACACTTTGATTTTAATGGGTCTGCGTATGTCTGTGATTCTGGTTTGTATAAAAACAGTAACATATGTACCAGAGTCACTGACATGTGAAGTGGGCCTTAAGAGTAGAGATGAGCCACCCCCCGAGAGTTCGAGTTTGGTTCGGTTCGTCGAACGGTGCCCCGTTCGATGAACTGTTCGACGAACCGTTCGACAAACCTCTCGAACCCCATTGAAAACAATGGGAGGCAATCACAAATACATAAAAACACATTATAAATGTACACATACAGTTAATAAACATTGCCATAACACTTACAGGTCCATGGGATGCGTCCTGCACTCTGTCTCCCACTGAATTTCCATCGGTAATCGCTGCGTCCTCCCGGTAACCAGCAGTGATGACAGATCCTATCGTGACGTCAAAATAGCATGTGACCAGTCACGTGTCTATTATCTCATTGGCTACAGACTGGTCGCATGGCTTTGACGTCATTCTAGGTCCTGTCATAGCATCTCTCCGGTACACGGTGCACGTTTGTGTATCGCCGTGCACCAGCGACATGCTCTGGCACACGGTCAACTCCCCGTTCTGCTTCCCCGTTCCGTTATTGACCGGCTGACACAGCCGGTCAATAACAGAGATCACCGTTGCCATAGCAATGCGCCTGTTAGCGGTGACGTCACCGCTAACAGCACACAGCGGCACCGGGAATCACGTGATCGGAGCACCGTTGCTATAGTAACCCGTCTGTCAGCGGGGACGTTACCGCTAACAGCAGCAGCACTGATCACTCACTGAGTGAAAAGCCTGCACGGGGAGCAGCAGCGTCTTTCTCCCATGCAGTGCTGCTGATGTAGCAGAGCTGCATGGGTTGAGGGAAAAAGAAGACAGAAGACCATGGATCGTGGAGGGATAAGAGGGAGTAATAAACATGGAGTCTCTAAGTGTGTCTGTGTATTTATTTATATTAAAGTATTTTTTCTCTGTGTGGTGTCTTTTTTTTAACCCTTTATTGGAGATTCTTAATGGCTGAGTCAAACTTGCCTGACATTAAGAATCTCTGACTTAATACTAGCTAGTAAAACAAAACTAGTATTAACTCATTATTACCCAGCGAGCCACCGCCATCAGGGCAGCTGGAAGAGTTGGATACAGCACCAAAAGATGGCGCTTCTATGAGAGCGCCATTTTCTGGAGTGGCTGCGGACTGTAATTCGCAACAGGCGGCCCAGAAAGCTCGAGCTAACCTGTGCTGCGGATCCAATCCCCAGCTGCTTAGTTGTATCTGGCTGGACACAAAAATGGGGCGAAGCCCACGTCGTTTTTTTTTTAATTATATCATGAAATTCATAGAATAATTAAAAAAAGGGCTTCCCTACATTTTTAATTCCCAGCTGGGTACAAATAGGCAGCTGGGGGTTGGGGTCAGCCGTACCTGCCTGCTGTACCTGGCTAGCATACAAAAATATGGCGAAGCTCACGTCATTTTTTTTGTAGTTTTTTGGCAAAAAAAATAAAAAATGCTTCCCTGGATTTTCCATTGCAAGTGAAGGTAACACCAAGCAGTGGGGGTTAGCAGCCAGTAGCTGCTTGGATTACCCTTAGCTAGCAATACAAAAATGCAGCGGGAGCCCATATATATTTTTTTTTATTATTTATTTAAATAACTAAAATAAAAAGGGCTTCCCTGTATTTTGATTGCCTGACATCACAGTGCTGTAGACATAAATCTTTAAAAAAAATGACGTAGCGCTCCACGGTATTTTTGATTCTCAGCGCAGATAAAGCAGACAGCTACGGGTTGCCACCCCCATCTGCCTGGTGTTACCTTGGCTGGCAATCAAAATACAGGGAAGCCCATTAATTTTTTTTTATTTAAAAAAATAGTTTAAAAAAAAAATGACGTTGGGTCCCCCCATTTTTGATAGCCAGTTAGGATAAAGCAGAAGGCTGTAGCCTGAAAACCACAGCTGGCAGCTTTACCGTGGTTGGGGATCCAATGTGGAGGTCAACCCAAGCTCTTTTTTTATAATTATTTTATAAATATTAATAACTACAAAAAAAAGTAGGGTCCCAACCAAATTGGATCACCAGCCAAGGTAAAGCGGACAGCTGTGGTCTGGTATTCTCAGGGTGGGAAGGTCCATAGTTATTGGCCTTTCACAGCCTAAAAATAGCAGGCCGCAGGCGCCCCAGAAGTGGCGCATCCACTAGATGCGCCAATCCTGGCGCTTCACCACAGCTCATCCCGTCCCCTGGTGCGGTGGCAAACGTGGTAAAAAATGGGGTTGATACTAGCTGTAAGGTCGCCTGACATCAAGCCCAGCAGTTTGTGATGTCATGGCGTCTGTCAGATACCCGACATCACAAACTGTCAGTACTAACAAAAAAATAGACAAAAAAATGTATTTGAAAAAACACTCCCCAAAACATTCCCTATTTCACCAATTTATTGCAAGGAAAAAAAATAAGGGGGTCCCACGATGACTCTGGACCGTCTAGAATATGGGGAGACATGCTCAGGGAACGTATCCCCCATTTTCTAGGACTGCAGACCCTATATGTGAGGAGTGTGGGTACAATGAATCTGCACCCACTCTCCCCGGGTCCACAGCAGCAGAGTCCATGTCGTAACTGTTGCTACCAAAGCTGCAATGCCCTGCTCATGAGGTAAGGGCATGCCTAATCAGGAGAACTATTCTACATTTCCAAATATTGGTATTTGCTGATATTATTGCTATTCCACCTACTATATATTGGGGATAGGATCTTGGAGATGGAATACCCCTTTAAGTCCAGTTATCCAGCTAAATGAATACTAAACAACAGAGCTCGCTATTTAGACATATTTTCTTGTGCCGTATAACGGACTCTCATGTTTGGTAGTCGTTCAGCAGGGCAATTATAAAATTAAATACCTCCATTTGGAAATGTAGTATAGCTCTCCTGATTAACTATGTTCCTTACCTCATGAGCAGGGCATTGCAGTAGCTGACAGATGCATGGTTACCACCACTCACTGTGTCTGAACACAGGAAGCTGAGCTGACAGCCGCTCTGTGCATGCAGCAGCGTCTATTGTGAAGGAGGGAGCTGCGGGGGATCAACGTTGCACAGGTACCGTGGGACACCGGGGAACACCAGTGGGGTTATAGGGGTTGACCCGGCAGGGCCTGGGGAGGAGTTTTCTGTCGCATGTGTCCTGGCACATGCGACAGAAATCAGAGGAGGAGGGTGAATGCGGCCTGCGCGCTGCTGTGCCATCTTGGATTTCCGGGAGGGGGTCGGGGGGGCACTTTGGCGACACCGGGGGACCGGAGGGGACAGGGGAGGAGATTTATCTCCCATCTGACATTTTTGTTCATGCCAGATGGGAGATAAATAATTTTTTACCGGCGCTGTCATTTACTGTAATGTAAGCATCGATATACGGTGTATACCTGTGATCACGTGAGCGGGGACTGGAAAAACCGGCCTGAATCATGATCTCCAGGGTCTCAGCTACCCCCTGAAACCCCGGAGATTTTCTGACGCTGGGGGGCGCTATTCACTTATTTCTGCTTTCTGTTTATAAACGGCAGATCAGAATAAGGCTGCATTCACACGACCGATCCGTTTTTTTGCGGTCTGCAAAAATCGGTCCGTTTTTTTCACGGGTGCATCCGTGTGGCATCAGTTTCCGTTACGTACAGTTAGGTCCAGAAATATTTGGACAGTGACACAATTTTCGCGAGTTGGGCTCTGCATGCCACCACATTGGATTTGAAATGAAACCTCTACAACAGAATTCAAGTACAGATTGTAACGTTTAATTTGAAGGTTTGAACAAAAATATCTGATAGAAATTGTAGGAATTGTACACATTTCTTTACAAACACTCCACATTTTAGGAGGTCAAAAGTAATTGGACAAATAAACCAAACCCAAACAAAATATTTTTCTTTTCAATATTTTGTTGCGAATCCTTTGGAGGCAATCACTGCCTTAAGTCTGGAACCCATGGATATCACCAAACGCTGGGTTTCCTCCTTCTTAATGCTTTGCCAGGCCTTTACAGGCGCAGCCTTCAGGTCTTGCTTGTTTGTGGGTCTTTCCGTCTTAAGTCTGGATTTGAGCAAATGAAATGCATGCTCAATTGGGTTAAGATCTGGTAATTGACTTGGCCATTGCAGAATGTTCTACTTTTTTGCACTCATGAACTCCTGGGTAGCTTTGGCTGTATGCTTGGGGTCATTGTCCATCTGTACTTTGAAGCGCCGTCCGATCAACTTTGCGGCATTTGGCTGAATCTGGGCTGAAAGTATATCCCGGTACACTTCAGAATTCATCCGGCTACTCTTGTCTGCTGTTTTGTCATCAATAAACACAAGTGACCCAGTGCCATTGAAAGCCATGCATGCCCATGCCATCACGTTGCCTACACCATGTTTTACAGAGGATGTGGTGTGCCTTGGATCATGTGCCGTTCCCTTTCTTCTCCAAACTTTTTTTCTTCCCATCATTCTGGTACAGGTTGATCTTGGTCTCATCTGTCCATAGAATACTTTTCCAGAACTGAGCTGGCTTCATGAGGTGTTTTTCAGCAAATTTAACTCTGGCCTGTCTATTTTTGGAATTGATGAATGGTTTGCATCTAGATGTGAACCCTTTGTATTTACTTTTATGGACTCTTCTCTTTACTGTTGACTTAGAGACAGATACACCTACTTCACTGAGAGTGTTCTGGACTTCAGTTGATGTTGTGAACGGGTTCTTCTTCACCAAAGAAAGTATGCGGCGATCATCCACCACTGTTGTCATCCATGGACGCCCAGGCCTTTTTGAGTTCCCAAGCTCACCAGTCAATTCCTTTTTTCTCAGAATGTACCCGACTGTTGATTTTGCTACTCCAAGCATGTCTGCTATCTCTCTGATTTTTTCTTTTTTTTCAGCCTAAGGATGTTCTGCTTCACCTCAATTGAGAGTTCCTTAGACCGCATGTTGTCTGGTCACAACAACAGCTTCCAAATGCAAAACCACACACCTGTAATCAACCCCAGACCTTTTAACTACTTCATTGATTACAGGTTAACGAGGGAGACGCCTTCAGAGTTAATTGCAGCCCTTAGAGTCCCTTGTCCAATTACTTTTGGTCCCTTTAAAAAGAGGAGGCTATGCATTACAGAGCTATGATTCCTAAACCCTTTCTCCGATTTGGATGTGAAAACTCTCATATTGCAGCTGGGAGTGTGCACTTTCAGCCCATATTATATATATAATTGTATTTCTGAACATGTTTTTGTTAACAGCTAAAATAACAAAACTTGTGTCACTGTCCAAATATTTCTGGACCTAACTGTATACGGTCCGTATGTCATCTATTTGTCATCCGTGTGCCTTCCGTTTTTTTGCATACTGCAAAAAAACTGAAGGAGAGAAAATACATAAATTTATCCAGGATCCATAGCTTCAACCTACATGAGGCGGTCACATGTTCACTCCAGTGCCATTTTCTACTGCTTTTCACAGCGTAGAGCGCTTTGGTGATTTCATCATATCAGTCTTTTCTGTTATTATAATGGCATAAAGACACATAATGTCCCACTCTCCTGCATTTTGTAATTTTGCACCCTTTGGTGCCTTTCATGTGGCACTAAGGGGTGCTTAGCCTTGTATTTGGGCAAAAAAATAAATACATTTTAAAATAAAAGGACGTCGGGTTCCCCCTATTTTTCATAGCCAGCTAGGGTAAAGCAGATGGCTGTAGCCTGCAGACCACAGCTGGCAGCTTCACCTTGGCTTGTAATCCAAAACAGAGGGCACCCCACGCTGTTATTTTAAATTAAATAAATAATTTTAAAAATAAACACGTGGGGGTCCCCCCAAAATTGGATCACCAGCCAAGGTAAAGCGGACAGCTGGGGTTTGATATTCTCAGACTAGGGAGGTCCATGGTTATTGGACTCTTCCCAGCCCAAAAATAGAAAGCCGCAGCCGCCCCAGAAGTGGCGCATCCATTAGATGCGCCAATCCTGGTGCTTCGCCCCAGCTCATCCTGTGCCCTGGTGCAGTGGCAAACGGGGGTAATATATGGGGTTAATACCAGATGTGTAATGTCACCTGGCATCAAGCCCTGGGGTTCGTGAGGTCAGGCGTCTATCAGATACCCGACATCACCAACCCAGTAAGTAATAAAAAAACAAAAAAATTGACAAACACATTTGTATTTGAAAAAACACTCCCAAAACATTCCCTCTTTCACCAATTTATTAGAAAGAAAAACAAATCCAGGTGTGCTGTAATCCAAGGGGTTCCCACGACGATCCATACCATAGTCAATGTCCCAGTCAATGAAGAACAGAATGTTCCCCATTGGCTGGGAGAGCAATGCAGTGACCTGAGCTAACATCAATAGGTCAGCCCAGGTCACTGCAGGGCATGACAAGTGCTGCTGTCAGGAGCGAGGTACATTACCTGCGGTGACGATCTCCTGCACTGCTGATAGCAGAGCTGTCACTGACTTCAATGACCGCCGCCTTCACAGCCAAGTATCGCGGGAGTCTGTGACGTCACCGCTAGTCACAGACTCGGGTCGGCAGCGAGAGGAGGAGATGTGACAAGCGGCAGCCATGGAGGACAGTGACAGCGCTGAGGTCGGGAGGGCGGGACTTCTTCACTGCAGGTAAGCCGAGCAGGGTAATATGTGCAGAGTTTGAGATGGGTGGAGCCAAGCGGGATAATGTGTGCGGAGTGCGAGGTGGGTGGAGCCAAGCGACGTAATGTGTGTGGAGTGTGAGGTGGGTGGAGCCAAGCGGGGTAATGTGTGCAGAGTGCGAGGTGGGTGGAGCCAAGTAGGGTAATGTGTGCGGGCAGCGGAGTGTGAGGTGGGTGGAGCCTAGCGGGGTAATGTATGCGGAGTGCGAGGTGGGTGGAACTGAGTGGGGTAATGTGTGCGGAGTGCGAGGTGGGTGGAGCTAAGCGGGGTAATGTGTGCGGAGTGCGAGGTGGGTGGAGCCGAGTGGGGCCATGTGTGCGGAGTGCGAGGTGGGTGGAGCTAAGTGGAGTAATGTGTGCGGAGTGCGAGGTGGGTGGAGCCAAGCGGGGTAATATGTGCGGAGTGCGAGGTGGGTGGAGCCAAGCGGGGTAATGTGTGCGGAGTGCGAGGTGGGTGGAGCTAAGCGGGGTAATGTGTGCGGAGTGCGAGATGGGTGGAGCCAAGTGAAGTAATGTGTGCAGAGTGCGAGGAGGGTGGAGCTAAGTGAGGTAATGTGTGCGGAGTGCAAGGTGGGTGGAGCTGAGCGGGGAAGTGTCGGCGCCCTGCACACATAACCAGGGTAAATATCGGGTTACCAAGCAAAGCGCTTTGCTTGGATACCCGATATTTACATTGGTTACCAGCTTACCGCAGGCTGCCAGCGATGGCTCCCTGCACACTGTAGCTGTAAAAAGCCCTGCTTTTGGTGATCCAATCGTTCTCAAATGTAACTCGAACTGTCGAGCTTTTAGCAAAAAGCTCGAGTTCGAGTTCGATCTCGAGCACCCCCCAAAATCACTTGAACATGAAATTGGCGAACCTTGAACATCGCTCATCTCTACATAAGAGCACAACTTGTTCTGAAATTCATCCTTTATTCATATGCAAATGATCAACACAAGCGCCTTAATGTGCATATCAGTGCACTTGCAGCATATGGCTTCCTTTTGCTTTTCCCAGCTGATGCCCCTACTTCTTGATTGACAGTGGAGACAGAGACTCTGCTGCCTAGTGGAGGACAGCACTGGCAGGCATAAGAAAGCGGATCCTAGGGGTGTGAATATATTTTGTCTACTAGTCATAGACAAAATCCAGAGCAAGAGAGCATCAGATAGTGGCAAAACAGGTATCGCCAGAAATATTAATCACTGCCCAATCCTTCAACACAGTATCTCTGTGTCACAAGGAGGTATCGCTGACTGTCATAGCTGCATCAGGATATTTCAAGACTAAAGATTCTGCTAACTTCTCTGATGTCTGGGATCAGCACAGGGAGACTCGAGCATCGACAATCGACACACAGATCTGTAGTTCATAGGCAGGATAGCAAGAGTTAATCTCTGCTCGGCTGCTTGTTAGTCTCCTTTGATCATATGCTCTGTGGGAGCCATTCACATTCACTTTCCTCTTAAACATGCTGGCTGGTCTATTCCATTTATACCAGCTATAGATTTTCTATACTGGTCTTGTCTGGTGAGGTGTAGTGATACAGACTTATTGGTGGCTGTGTATTTTACTTTATTGCTGTGAGTGGTTGTGATGTTAACTCCTGCTGTCCTTGTGTTGCTGCCTTCCTTTTTTGCTTTTCTCCTTAATCTCTCACAGTTTGTTCCTGTAAGTTTGTAGTGTGTTTTTTTCCCTATGTAACAGATTAGTTCTGGTCAGGAGAATAGTTAGGCATGGGACTCCAGCATCTCCACCATCAGGGGTAATACAGAGGTTAGGGATAGACTAGGGTCCCCTAGCATAAGGGACAGTTTAGGAGCCCCCAATCTCTCGCTATGCTGCAGTGTGATTGTTACACTCTGTTTGCATCAAATGGTACAGATTCCTTTTAAACAGGCTATTTGCTGGCCCTAGTAACCTAAAAGACAACCAGTCTGAAATTAGCTTTATATAAAACACAGAGCATTCTCATTTTTATTTCACTTTAAGGTATGCTTTTTTTCTGCTTAAACATTTATGCTTGATTAATAACAAAGAAAAGCATGATAGCATGATTCTTATGTTTGACAAGACCTCCGTTTTTATTAAAGGCACGCGATTTTTCTTCTTTTTTTTTTTTAAATAATTCAAACATACATGTATCTTCTACGTATGGCATACATTTCTCTATACCATTACTATAATATATATTTCTATTGTAAATCCTGAAACATATACATCAGGTTTTGTTATTTAAGTACTAAAAAAACACAGTATTCAGACATATCTTGTCAAAGATTTTTCAATAGGATGCCCTTCCAATTAAAAGAGATGGATAAGTCCAAGTTGAGGTGTTTACATTTAGAGAACGTGTGTCGGAGGTAGAACAAATGAAGGAAAGCTTGTAGGAGCACTTAATGTCTTCTATTCAGCAAAGGAAATGTAAGGTATGAAGCTGCCTTGTTGAAGCCGAGGTAAACATTTTTTACATATTGAAAGGGATGATGCATTTTGAAAGATCACTTTTGTACTTTACAATGTTATGTCATCAACCTACTTCAGCATTTGACTTTGACATTTGATTGTAGCAATTTTCATATATGTGAAAGCACATATCTGAGCTAAAATTGTTTTGGCACAAGGAGGCTGTTGTACCCCTTGGAATTTTAGGATTTTTAGTAATTTTAGGATTTTTAGGATCTTCTTTTTAATTTCTCTTCTCCTCAATATCACTTAAGCCTGCTTTACACGCTGCAATATATCTTACAATGTGTCGGTCACGTCGTAAGTGACGCACATCTGGCATTGTAAGGTACATTGCAGTGTGTGACAGGTACGTGCGATTGCGATTGAACGTTAAAACGTTCATCGCATACACATCGTATCTGTCTCTAGAATTGAGCATGTGGTTGTTCAATGTTCACGTGGCAGCACACATCGCAGTGTGTGACACCCCGGGAACATTGAACGGATCTTACCTGCCTCCCACGGCTGCCGCCGATAATGCGGAAGGAAGGAGGTGGGAGGGATGTTTACGTCCCACTCAGCTCCACTCCTCCGCTTCTATTGGCCGCTGCCGCGTGACGTCGCTGTGATGCCGAACGTCCCTCCCATTCCAGGAAGTGGACGATCGCCGCCCACATCGAGGTTGTATGGACGGGTAAGTACGTGTGACAGGGTTTAATCGTGTGTGCGGCACGTTCAACAAATTGAATGTGCCACACATACAATGGGGGCGTTGCAAATGGCATACGAAATCGTATGCGAAATTGCAACGTGTAAAGCGGGCTTTAGTGTAGCATCATTAGTCGTATGTCATTAACGCTCAGAGAAGTAATGTGGCCTAAAGCATTTGTAAAACTTTTTAGAATTTAAAGCTGACAAGTTACAAAACAATCTAGTGAAGTTCGTGATGACTTGATATCTGTCATAAAAAATCCAGCAGTTGAAAACATTTGTGGCAGATCAAAAGTTGCAATTAGTAATGAGCAAACATGCTTGGCACTGCTCTTACTTGATTGAGCATTGGGGTGCTCGAGTGCCATGCTCGCATGTTTTGCAGCTGTTAGACGGCCAATAAACATGTGGGGATTGCCTATCATACACAGTAAATCCATAGCCATGCTGGCTACTGGGATTACTATGATTGGCAAAACCCATTGTGTCATTGGGTCTTATGTAAGACACCCAATGCTTGACACACTGTCCTCTGGAAGCAGTTCAGTGAGAGTTGATATAGGAGAGAGAGCTTAGATTAGAGCAGGGTTTGTACAGTTGCACTCTTTAGTGCCTTTCATGTGGCACAAAAGAATTATTTTAGCCTTGTTTAACCTAATAAATAAACAAATAAATAACAAAAAAGACGTGATCTTCAGCAGACAGTTGCAGGTATTTGACTGGGAAGATCAATGGTTATTGGGCTCTTCCCAGCCTAAAAATATCAGCCTGTAGCCGCCCCAGAATTGGCGCATCACTTTAGATGCTTCAATTCTGGTGCTTTGTCCTACTCTTCCTGATTGCCCTAGTGCTGTGGCAATTGGAGTAATATTTTTGGGGGTTGATGTCTGGTGTGTAATAACAGCTGGCATCAAGTCCAGGAGTTAGTAATGGAGATGTGTCTGTCAGACACCTTTATTACTAACCCAGTAAGTGTAAAGATAATGAAACACAAGCAAAAATCTTTTATTTTAAAAACCATTTCCCTATTCTTGTCCTGGTTCACCAATTTATTAAAAAAATAAAAAAGGCATGAAGATCCAAAGTAGTCCTCCGAATCTGATGTAGTCCACAAATGGGGACCTAAAAGACATAAAAAGAGAGAAATAAAAACGAGAGACAGTCCCTCCTTCACCAAGTTATTAGAAAAAAATCTCAGCAGCTTCAATCTAGTCCAATGCTTTTCCATGATGTCAACCAATACTGTAGTACAACCTTTGGGGTCTCGTTCTGAGAGTGATGCTTCATTGGTCCCTCCCAGTCATGCTGCAATCTTTGATACCCACTGTAACGAGCGGAGATGATGTCATTAACTTTACCGCTTATCACTGGTCTCCTGAGTAGAGTTGAGCGCGGTTCGCGGTTCGTGGTTCTCCAGTTCTAGGCTCGAGTGATTTTTCGGCTGTTCGAGATCGAACTAGAACTCGAGCTTTTTGCTAAAAGCTCGATAGTTCTAGAAACGTTCGAGAACGGTTCTAGCAGCAAAAAGCAGGGCTTTTTACAGCTACAGTGTGCAGGAGCCATCGCTGGCAGCCTGCCACAAGCTGGTAACCAAGATAAACATCGGGTATCCAAGCAAAGCGCTTGGTTAGTAACCCGATGTTTATCTTAGTTACGTGCAGGAAGCCCACACTTCCCGCTCAGCTCGCTCCGGCCCCTCCTGCCCGCAGCATGTATACATACATATACACACACACACACACACTCTCACACACGCACCCCCCTCCCCCCCCCGCTCGGCTTACCTGCGGTGATGAAGTCCCGCCATCCCGACCTCAGCGCTGTCACTGTCCTCCATGGCCGCCGCTTGTCACATCACCTCTCGCTTCCCACCCGAGACGTCACGGACCTCTCGCGATACTTGATGTGAAGGCGCCGGTCATTGACCTCAGTGACAGGTGCTGTCAGTGTGCTGGAGATCAGCGCAGGTAATGTACCTCGCTGACAGCAGCACTTGTCATGCCCTGCAGTGACCTGGGCTGACCCATTGATGTTAGCTCAGGTCACTGCATTGCTCTCCCAGCCAATGGGGAACATCCTGCTCTTCATTGACTGGGACAGTGTGGATCGTCATGGCAACCCCTTGGATTACACCAGACCTGGATTTGTTTTTCATTCTAATAAATTGGTTAAAGAGGGAATGTTTTGGGGAGTGTTTTTTCAAATAAAAATGTGTTTGTCGTCTATTTTTTTTTATTACTGACTGGGTTGGTGATGTCGGGTATCTGATAGACGCCTGACCTCACCAACCCCAGGGCTTGATGCCAGGTGACATTACACATCTGGTATTAACCCCATATATTACCCCGTTTGCCACCGCACCAGGGCGCGGGATGAGCTGGGGCGAAGCACCAGGATTGGCGCATCTAATGGATGCGCCACTTCTGGGGCGGCTGCGGCCTGCTATTTTTAGGCTGGGGAGATTCCAATAACCATGGACCTCCCTAGTCTGAGATAATCAGGCCCCAGCTGTCTGCTTTACCTTGGCTGGTGATCCAATTTTGGGGGACCCCTACGTGTTTTTTTTTTAATTATTTATTTAATTTAAAATAACAGCGTGGGGTGACCTCAGTTTTGGATTACCAGCCAAGGTGAGGTTGCCAGCTGTGGTCTGCAGGCTGCAGCCGTCTGCTTTACCCTAGCTGGCTACAAAACTAGGGGGAGCCCTACGTCATTTTTTTTTTCATTTTTTTGGCTAAATACAAAGCTAAGCACCCCTTAGTGCCACATGAAAGGTACCAAAGGGTGTTCCACTTTTTCTTCATTTTTTTCTCCACTTTTTCTCCATTTTTTTCTCCACTTATTCTCCACTTTTTCTCCTCTTATTCTCCACTTTTTCTCCACTTTTTCTACTCTTATTCTCCACTTTTTCTCCACTTTTTCTCCACTTTTTCTCCATTTTTTTTCCACTTTTTCTCCACTTTTTCTCCACTTTTTCTCCACTTTTTCTCCTCTTATGCTCCACTTTTTCTCCACTTTTTCTCCTCTTATGCTCCACTTTTTCTCCACTTTTTCTCCACTTAATCTCCACTTTTTCTCCTCTTATGCTCCACTTTTTCTCCACTTTTTCTCCACTTTTTCTCCACTTTTTCTCCTCTTATGCTCCACTTTTTCTCCACTTTTTCTCCACTTTTTCTCCACTTTTTCTCCTCTTAATCTCCACTTTTTCTCCTCTTATGCTCCACTTTTTCTCCACTTTTTCTCCACTTTTTCCTCCACTTTTTCTCCTCTTATGCTCCACTTTTTCTCCACTTTTTCTCCACTTTTTGTCCTCTTATGCTCCACTTTTTCTCCACTTTTTCTCCACTTTTTCTCCTCTTAATCTCCACTTTTTCTCCTCTTATGCTCCACTTTTTCTCCACTTTTTCTCCACTTTTTCTCCTCTTATGCTCCACTTTTTCTCCACTTTTTCTCCACTTTTTCTCCACTTTTTCTCCTCTTAATCTCCACTTTTTCTCCTCTTATGCTCCACTTTTTCTCCACTTTTTCTCCACTTTTTCTCCACTTTTTCTCCACTTTTTCTCCTCTTATGCTCCACTTTTTCTCCACTTTTTCTCCACTTTTTCTCCTCTTATGCTCCACTTTTTCTCCACTTTTTCTCCTCTTAATCTCCACTTTTTCTCCTCTTATGCTCCACTTTTTCTCCACTTTTTCTCCACTTTTTCTCCACTTTTTCTCCTCTTATGCTCCACTTTTTCTCCACTTTTTCTCCACTTTTTTCTCCACTTTTTCTCCTCTTATGCTCCACTTTTTCTCCACTTTTTCTCCACTTTTTCTCCTCTTATGCTCCACTTTTTCTCCACTTTTTCTCCTCTTATGTTCCACTTTTTCTCCACTTTTTCTCCACTTTTTCTCCACTTTTTCTCCTCTTATGCTCCACTTTTTCTCCACTTTTTCTCCACTTTTTTCTCCACTTTTTCTCCTCTTATGCTCCACTTTTTCTCCACTTTTTCTCCACTTTTTCTCCACTTTTTCTCCTCTTATGCTCCACTTTTTCTCCACTTTTTCTCCTCTTATGCTCCACTTTTTCTCCACTTTTTCTCCACTTTTTTCTCCACTTTTTCTCCTCTTATGCTCCACTTTTTCTCCACTTTTTTCTCCACTTTTTTCTCCACTTTTTCTCCACTTTTTCTCCTCTTATGCTCCACTTTTTCTCCACTTTTTCTCCTCTTATGCTCCACTTTTTCTCCACTTTTTCTCCACTTTTTTCTCCACTTTTTCTCCTCTTATGCTCCACTTTTTCTCCACTTTTTCTCCTCTTATGCTCCACTTTTTCTCCACTTTTTCTCCACTTTTTCTCCACTTTTTCTCCTCTTATGCTCCACTTTTTCTCCACTTTTTCTCCACTTTTTCTCCTCTTATGCTCCACTTTTTCTCCACTTTTTCTCCACTTTTTCTCCTCTTATGCTCCACTTTTTCTCCACTTTTTCTCCACTTTTTCTCCTCTTATGCTCCACTTTTTCTCCACTTTTTCTCCTCTTAATCTCCACTTTTTCTCCTCTTATGCTCCACTTTTTCTCCACTTTTTCTCCACTTTTTCTCCACTTTTTCTCCTCTTATGCTCCACTTTTTCTCCACTTTTTCTCCACTTTTTCTCCACTTTTTCTCCTCCTAATCTCCACTTTTTCTCCTCTTATGCTCCACTTTTTCTCCACTTTTTCTCCACTTTTTTCTCCACTTTTTCTCCTCTTATGCTCCACTTTTTCTCCACTTTTTCTCCACTTTTTCTCCTCTTATGCTCCACTTTTTCTCCACTTTTTCTCCACTTTTTTCTCCACTTTTTCTCCTCTTATGCTCCACTTTTTCTCCACTTTTTCTCCACTTTTTCTCCTCTTATGCTCCACTTTTTCTCCACTTTTTCTCCTCTTATGTTCCACTTTTTCTCCACTTTTTCTCCACTTTTTCTCCTCTTATGCTCCACTTTTTCTCCACTTTTTCTCCACTTTTTTCTCCACTTTTTCTCCTCTTATGCTCCACTTTTTCTCCACTTTTTCTCCACTTTTTCTCCACTTTTTCTCCTCTTATGCTCCACTTTTTCTCCACTTTTTCTCCTCTTATGCTCCACTTTTTCTCCACTTTTTCTCCACTTTTTTCTCCACTTTTTCTCGTCTTATGCTCCACTTTTTCTCCACTTTTTCTCCACTTTTTTCTCCACTTTTTCTCCTCTTATGCTCCACTTTTTCTCCACTTTTTTCTCCACTTTTTTCTCCACTTTTTTCTCCACTTTTTCTCCACTTTTTCTCCTCTTATGCTCCACTTTTTCTCCACTTTTTCTCCTCTTATGCTCCACTTTTTCTCCACTTTTTCTCCTCTTAATCTCCACTTTTTCTCCTCTTATGCTCCACTTTTTCTCCACTTTTTCTCCACTTTTTTCTCCACTTTTTCTCCTCTTATGCTCCACTTTTTCTCCACTTTTTCTCCACTTTTTCTCCACTTTTTCTCCTCTTATGCTCCACTTTTTCTCCACTTTTTCTCCACTTTTTCTCCACTTTTTTCTCCACTTTTTCTCCTCTTATGCTCCACTTTTTCTCCACTTTTTCTCCACTTTTTCTCCTCTTATGCTCCACTTTTTCTCCACTTTTTCTCCTCTTATGCTCCACTTTTTCTCCACTTTTTCTCCTCTTATGCTCCACTTTTTCTCCACTTTTTCTCCACTTTTT